>NC_064306.1:59398549-60598549 GCF_023373825.1 Bactrocera dorsalis | reverse complement strand
GCTGCTGTTGCATGTACACTGCCAAGAGCTGGCAATTTGCGAAACGCGTTGCTCTTAGCCAACTTAACAGCAAAGAAAAGCGGCGCGCTCTTCGTTGGCTGCCAACAGAGGACGCTCTTTTGCAACACAAAAGAGCTACAGGCTTGTTGCAAGTAGGACGCACATGCACGGCATAAAATACAAGCTCCTTGGTTGCTGAGTGACTTGCCGTTGTGTTGGCTTGAGTGCGTTGTGTTGAACGTGCAACCTGCCTCGCTGTGTTGCTACCGCTCTCCACCCCTCCAAATAGGCCACACATTGCATTTGTTGTTGTTGGTTGCAGTGTGTTGGCTTTTGCTCAAGTGTCGTGTGTTCGCTTGGTGTTGTTGTTGGTTCGAAGGGTTTTGTGTTGCGGATGGACGACGGCGTGCGGCGACGCGTCGCGCCGCGATGCGACTGCCACCGGCTCTGACAGAGATTTTGCACGCGATGCCACTGCAGTTCTTGCAGATACCTTCGTACGTTTGTTTGGCTTGCACCGGCGAAAAAATTTTGTTGCGCGCGTGTGTTGTTGTTCTCATTCGCCGGACAAGTGCAGTACACAACACATACACAACAACAAAACAAAAAGTTATACAAATTAAAAATACAAAAAAATTATTAACAAAATAAATATATTTATCATAAAAATTATTTTTGCGTTGAAAAATAGTAATAAATAAAAGAAAAACTCACCAAAAGGTATGAAAATGGAATGAATAAGTCGCATTTCGCCATTAACCGTTAAATGTGAGATTTTCAGCCGCGCTGTGTTGTGTGTTTCGTGCACATTCCCCAAATGCTCGTACATTTTAATTGCGTTCAAGTGAATTTTGTAAAATTAGTAAAAGAATTGGGAAAATGTTTTTAACACCCGCTTCCATTAAATGCATGCAAAAACAGTGCGCTGCGCTTCGCTTGCTCATACCGCCGCTAAAACAGCACTCGCTGGCTGCCGCACGCAAGCAGTGTTGCGCCGCGAAAAGCCGGTAAAATGTAACTGAATTGGCAAATTGTGAAAAAAACTGCTGTTTGAAAAACAGAAATTTGGTGAAAGTACGTTGTGTTGCATTTTTGTACAATTTTTTAATGTTTTTCTTTTTGTGCGTAGCGCGTTTTTAGGCGCTGCTGCAGGTTTTTAGTCGATTTTTTTATAAATAAGTGCGTTGTGAGTTTTTTTTGTGAGTTTTTGAAGGTTAAAAATTATTCATTGGTGGCTTTTGAAGATTAGTTACAAAAATTTTGAAAAAAATTGTTTAAAAAAAAATATTTTGTAAAAAAAAAGAAAAACTAATAATTAGTAAAAAATTGAATAAGTTTTTGAGAAATAAAAAAAGTTTTGGTACTCTTATGGTGAAAAGCAATTCAATTTTCAAACAATTGTAAAAAAAATATTAAAAAATTTAATAAGTTTTTCAGTTGTATAACATGTTTTGGTGTTCACATGTTGAAAAGCTGTGCAAATTTCGTTTGTTTGTTCTCAAAATTCTATTCGTTTCATATATCTGGATTCGCTTATACTTTTTCCGAATTTAATAGACGAATTGTTTTGTTGTATATTTTTGTTATTGCAGATTCGAAAAAAATCCAAATTAATAAGTTTTTGACAAAGCATATAATAATTTAAGCGCTTGTGATAAGTGTTGTTGGTACTTTTAATATGAACTAAATTTTTAATTTCAAAAAATATTTTTTTTAAATGCAAAAAATTTTGTTGATTTATTATTTGATGTGTTTTGATGACAAAATATTTGCTTAAAAATGAAAAAAATCGTTTTTCATAAATCTTAAAAATTAATGACTACCATAGAGGAGTCAGTCAATATTTTTCAGTCAGTGTAGTGGATTCGAATTTTTTTGAACAAAAATCTGTTTCAAAAATCACAATTTATTACAATTTTAAGGAAGTGTTCGTGTTTGTAGTGCTTATATACAAAAATATAGCCTTAAAATTAAGATATGAGAAGTTGAAAAAATCGTATTAGAAATTTTTTCAGAAGTTTCATCAATACTGTGATCTGAAAAACCCGAATTTAATGAAATAATGTGCAAATATTGGCAGATTGTGTATAAAATAATTAAACTTGTGCCTAAATTTCTTAATAAAAGCCTTTAGGACGTTTGTTTGCTTTGTTAATTTCCAAGAAAAATTTAAAAATTTTTTTAAATATAATTTTTTTTAATATTTATATAATTTTCTACAGCAGAAGAATCTTCTTTTAGTGACTTAAATTGAAGTGATATTAGAAAACAAAAATTTTAAACTTTCTTTGAAATCATTACTTTTGGTAACAATCCGAAACCAATTTTGAAACGATAAATTTTGGTAACAATCCGAAACCAATTTTGAAACGATAATTTTTGATAACAATCCGAAATCTAAAACCTTTGTGAAACCATAATTTTTGTTAAGAATCCGAAATTTTTTTTGAACCAAAATTTTTGATGTCAAATAATTTTTGAAATCCTAAGTTTTGATATCAATCTGAAATCTTTCTTAAAACCATAATTTTTGATAATAATCCCGAACTTTTTTGAAATCATAACTTTTGAAATCAATTCAAACTAAATTTTTTGGTTCCAATCTGTTAGCTATCGGAGAAATTAGCTATTTTTCGCAGCACTAGTGAGTCGAATAAATTTTTTTTAATATAAATAAATAGTCTAAGGGCTAAAAACGAGTTCTTACTTATGCGTCAAATCAATTTTCAGAAAAATATGAACGGTGTTGCATCAAGTTTCTAGTGCAAAAGTTTCAAAATATATTTTTTTCGAATTTTTTAATTTTGTGTATTTTATAGAAAAATTCAGAACAGTGAAAACAGTTATTAAATAAAATATGAAAAAAAATTTTTTAAAGTCATATTTCAACCTAAAAGTTTAGTAATTTTTAAACCCTATGGAATTATGGTTATATAATGTTATAGTCACCTGAAATGCAAAACAATGTATCATAGAAAGAATCAAAATTGAGTTTTTTATTGCTTACGATTCACTATATCATACGGTATATGCAAAATTTCAAGTTTCCGCTTTCGGATATAACCAACTAATCAACTAATATATAACTTATATGTAACCTATATATAACAATTTTCTAACCAAAACCCAAATTTGGTTTCAATATGATTATATCATTTTTCCTTCGCCTGAAAACTTGTGAAAAGTGATGTTACGTTTTTACTAGTTTAGTGATTACATATAACCAATATATAACCATTTTATAACCAAAACTCAAATTTTGTTTTAATATGACGTTTTCCTTCGCCTGTAAATTTATTTATATATTATCTTGCATTTTAAGTGACGATATGTGTGATTGAAACGTATTTTTTTATTATATTTTAATTCTTTAGACTTATATATTACTAGTTTAATGATTAATAGGGTTTTGAGGTAGAAATATGCTTAAAGCTAATTACGACTACCGAAATGAAGAAAAACGGGTTCTAAAAATATTTGACACAAAGTTTTCATTTATTAAATAGAAGCCAGGAGTGAAGAATTTTAATATTTTTATATAAAAAATATAAAAGAAATAATGATTTTAGCGCTTTTAGTATAAATATACATACATATAAGTGCATATCAAGACTGAGTATCGCTTCAGAACCTCATTTTTAAATATGTAGTTGTTTAACTATACCTATTATTGTTTTTATAAAAATATTTAAAAAAATATTATGATATGTAAATGCTATAATAATTTCAAATATATAAAATATATATCAAAAATAATTTTCAATGCTTATAATGACCATATTATTCGCTTTACGATAAGTTAAATTTTTTTTTTCAAACACCCAGGCACCACAAGCATTTATTGCACATTTCACGCGAAAAAATATATAAAAAAAAAACTAAAATTAAAAAAATTTAAGAAAAAAATTAGAAAAAAAAATCAATGAAAATGAAAAAATGCAAGACTCCTACTAATTTCAGTTCTCTCTCTTCCAGATCAATATCAATTTACTAACAACAACATAAGAATATGCGGCATGAGCACACAAAACGTCATAACTAACTAAAAATTGCAAAAAAAAATATTTTAAATAAACTGAATAAAAAGCGGCTAAAAAGCTAACGTTGTATAAAAAAATCGTCACAAAAAAGTTATGTGCATAAAAAGTGGAAATTAAGCAGAAATTAAAAAAAAATTGCAGAAAAAATCGAGAAAATCGTGCATGTATTAACTCTAAAAACTGTTTCGGTGAACCAAAAAAGGCAAAAAATTACTTGAAAAAATAAATACATATGTATTTGCGAAATTGTGAAATTTCAGAAAACTGCAAAAAATTAAAGTGTACCAAAAAAATAGAACAGTTTTGGCAAAATTCTTGCAAAAAATCGGTGAAAAAAATTAAAGTGCTGAGAAAAAAGTGAAAAAAATCACGAAAATATTGCACTGCTGTTGAAATACGCCACGAGTAGCAAAAGACAGCGGCTAAAAGCTAGCAAAGGACAAAAGAAAAGAACAAAAACAAAAACAAAGCAAGCAGCTAATTAATAAATGATAATCTTCAAGAAGCTCGGATTTGACGACAAAAGCGCGCAGACTTCGCTGATCGATTGTGAGTTGTGATTGGTTGGAAAATAATTTACGTTGAAAGCAAAAAATTTACGAGACGCTGCTTTTTTCATAATTCTGCAAAAAAAAACGCTGTGAAAAAAAAACAACAAAACCACACACACATACGAAGAAACGCGAACGAAAGCATACACTTGAGAGACCAAAAACAGTTGCTGCAGTGCATATACTGTGCATTTAACTAAAAAAAAATTACAACAATTTACAACAAAAATTTTACAATAAATTACAACAACAAATAATTTTAAAATACTAAAAAACGTTTTTGTTGGCGAAAAAATCGATTAAACTTGTGCAAAAAGACGTTGTGCTTAAAAATATACACACATACCACTACAACAACAAAAAGTATAGACTTTTACCAAAAAAGTAAACGTTTAATTATTTACACATGTTTACTGCCGAAAAACTGCAACTTTGACACGTCGAAACACCGGAAAATATTGTAAAACATTTACTGTGTTTTTTTTTTATTTCGACCAAAAAAAAGTGAATTTACACAACAACAAAAACAAGTGTAACCAAAATTAACAGTAACGCGCTTCACCTGCTCTCCGCGCGAAGAAAGTCGCAATAAGCAACAAATTGTGGAAAAACAGCGCAATTCAAAAGTCGTATGTTTGTTTTTGTTATTGTTGTTGTTACACATATGCTTTATGAAGTGAAATAAGTGCATTTTATTGCCGCTGAGTTGCCACCAAAATTCGTTTTGATTTGACTTTTACCAACCGCAACACACGCCTCCAACATTTCTGTTTACGCCATTAGAAATGCTAGCCAAATTTTGCAACAACAAAAGTGTGCAAAATTACAAAAATCCAGCAAAGTAAATAAATTTCAATTTACAGTGCTTACATTTGCGAAAGTAAAAACATTAAATCTGTTTCGAGTTATAACTTATTTCCAAAATAGCTAACTGTTTTTCGGTGTACGCTTGCCGGCATGCACATATGCGTGTGTGTATATGTGTGTGTGTGACGCGTGTGACAAAGTTACGTCCCGTTTAATTTTACAAATGGATTACATCTGCGATTCACAAACTGGATGGTATACAGCAGCTTTAGTAGCCGACAGTGGCATTATAGCAACAACAACCACACTCACAACAAAAGCAACAACAGTGAAAGCAATTAAAATAATAAACACAGCTGATACTACGAGCGCCATAAAAAAATTCAACAGCAGTTTGGCAGGAAACGTGCACATATTGAATTGCTTTTAAACATTTCTGCTTTATGTGGTGAGTGTTGCAATTCATTTTTAACAAATAATAATTTTTTACTTTTTTTATATTTTTTTACATAATTTTTTAATAAACGTTTATATATTTTTTTTAATATTATGATCATCCTTTTTGCCTTTGCCAGCAGTAATTGTATGTTTTCTATAAAAAAAAATATCTTACAGAGCACAAAATATATAAAAATCATAGATAGATAGATAGAAAATATTGTGTCCTCTCCTATCAGGACGGAAGAGGAGGACGAAGGCCCTCGCTGGAAGCGGAGAATCCGCCGCTTCAACAGTCGTGGATGATTCCACGTCGGGCGGTGAGGGGGAGGTGACGGGAGCGACGGTAAGGTCTCCGCCGAGGAGCAAGGCGCGGTTGGGGTCGCCGCGTAAAAATGACGTAAGCGAGGGAGGGAGCGGGAGTTGTGGCGGGAGTGCCGGTGTGGCCTCCGCTGAGAAGGCGGTTACGCGTGCGGGGTCGCCGCGTAACGTTGGGGGAAATGTGGGAGGGAGCGGGAGTGCCAGTGCAGCCACCGCCGAGAAAACGGTAGCGCGTGCGGGATCGTCGCGCAAGGACGAAGAGAGCGGTAGCGGGAGCGTGGTCCATCCGGCTAGTACGGTGGGCAAGGGAGTGGGCGTCGCGAAAGGGGGCGCTGCTAGGACGGGCAATCGCGTCTCGGGTGCCAACAAGGAGGGTGCGCGAGTTCCCTCAAGGGGTACTGTGGTTGTTGGGGGCGGGGCAGTCAGCCATGTTGCGGCTGCCAAGCGGATAACGGGGGAGTTGAACGAGTTGGTGTTTGACTCCAAAAACTTCGATGTTGGGGCCGCGAAGGGGCTGATGGAGCTTGCCTCAAAGTATGAGGCGCTGCTGATGACGGTCATTACCGAGAATGCCCATCTTCGCGGTCAGGTAGATGCCCTTAGGGGGAGTTGTGGGGGTCACTCCTCGGCGCCGAGCAGGTCAATGCCGGCTCCGTCGGCACCGATGCCTGCACCTCCAGCACCTGTGCTTGAGGCAATCGCACCGGTGACGCCGAAGCCTGTGGAGACCTGGTCGGTCGTGGTCAGGAGTAAGGGGCCTGCAACTTCCTCTAAGGAAGTTATCAAAAAAGTGGTCAAAGAGGTGGGTCCCTCACTTGGAGTGAGGGTCCACGAAGTGCGACCAATTAAGGGTGGTGGGGCCGTCATTCGCACTCCCTCTGTTTTGGAGAGAGAACGAATGGCGAGTAATAAGAAGTTTGAGGAGGTGGGGTTGGACGTTACTGTCAACCGGAAGTTGGGTCGTCGGGTGGTAGTCCAGGGGGTCCATACGGAGATCCCCCATGAGGAATTCATGGAGGAACTACTCCGGCTGAACCTCCAGGATTTCAGCCCGGCATCCCAGAGGACTGACGTGAGGATGGTCAGTCGTCCCTGGAAGGTGGCCGCTGATGGTAGTACCAATGTCGTCCTTGAGGGTACGGACAAGTTGATGTCCGCCCTCTTGGAGGCAGGTCGGTGCTACATAAAGTGGTTCTCCTTCAGGGTGCGACCGGATAGCCCCGTCGCTGGATGCTTCCGGTGTATGGGATTTGACCATAGGGTGGCTGAATGTAGGGCTAAGTCTGATGTCTGTCGGAGGTGCGGTCAAGAAGGCCACAAAGCTGCCAGTTGCGTCAATGCACCGCATTGTCGCAACTGTGAGTTTAAGGGTAGGCCAGCTGGGCATCTGATGATGTCAGCTGTCTGCCCTATATATTGTGGCATTGTTGAGCGCGCCCTCGCCAGACATTGATGGGTGGGATCATCCAGCTTAACTGTCAGGGCTCCTATGCCGTGATGTGTGAGTTGGGGGGTTGTATGGTAGAGGGTGGGTGCGGTATTGCTCTACTCCAGGAGCCCTACGCCACCAATGGTGTGGTTCGGGGTCTTCCTGGGGGTTTTAGGGTCTTCACCGACCTTAGAGCTAACGCCGCAATAGTTGTGAATAATCCACGCTACGATTGCGTAGTGGTGGATTCTTCACAACTGGGTATATGTGTAGCCGTAGAAGGGGAGTTCGGTAGGATGATTGTCGCTAGTTTGTATTGCAAATATAGCGAGCCCCTAGAGCCCTACCTGGGCTACATGGATAAGCTACTACTACTTGCGAGTAGTAGCCCATTTATCCTAGGGTTGGATGCGAATGCCTCGTCCTCGATGTGGTTTAGTAAGGTATCCCGGCATTCGTCTGGATACCAAAGCCACAGTCGAGGCGAGGCATTAAGCGAATGGGTGGTGGCTAACTACCTCCACATTTTAAATGAGCCTAGCGAATGGTATACGTTCGATGGGCCTGGGGGCGTGAGCGACATTGACGTGACGCTTATGAACGAGGCAGCAAGTAGGGCTTTCAGTGTTAGTTGGGAGGTTAGGGGAGGGTGGGGATTGAGTGACCATAATTTGCTTCAAATTGTGGTTACCC
Organism: Bactrocera dorsalis; assembly: GCF_023373825.1. NCBI lineage: Eukaryota > Metazoa > Arthropoda > Insecta > Diptera > Tephritidae > Bactrocera > Bactrocera dorsalis. The sequence goes on along the minus strand of NC_064306.1, from coordinate 60,590,270 downwards.
CTCGATCTCCTCCCTCACCTTATGAGAGTCCATTGCGGCGATGGCGTACCTCTGGTACTGACTGGAACCAATATGGACTCTTGGTTAGGGAAGCGGTATCCGATGTACCGCTTAGTGAGTTTGAGGAGTTGGGGGTTGACGAGCAAATTGCTCGTCTATACGGGGTAGTTTGGGGAGTAAATGATAGGGTATTTAGGAGGTGTGAAAGTCGTAAGATTAGTAAAATTAAATGGTGGACGCGTGAGCTAACCTTGAAGAGGAGGACTGTCAGGCGTTTGAGGCGAAAGTTTCAACGCGCTCGACGGTCCAATTCTGATAGGCTGTCCCAGCTTAGGTACGAATTTAGTTGTGCGGATAGGGAGTATAAAGAAATGTTAGTAAAAGTTAAAGAGGAAGAGTGGAGGAGCTTTGTAAGAGAGGATAGGAACGACCCCTGGGGTCAGGTCTATAGGATCTGCAGGGGTCGTAAGAGGGAGGATATCACCTCTCTTCGCGTCGGTGACACTCTGTTATCGTCGTGGAGAGAGTGTGCGGGGGTTCTGTTAGGTGCGTTCTTTCCCAGGTCGGAGGTGCAGGTACCTCAAGCACAAGAGGTGCCTGTCCCTCCATTAGATGATGGGGAGTTGGGGTACGCCTTTGGCCTGGTTAGGTCTAAACGGTCCCCAGGTTTTGATGGTTTGAACGGAGAGATGTGTAAAAGCTTATGGAAGTTCATTCCGGAATACCTGGAGGCCATTTATAATAAGTGCGTCTGGGAGGGATACTTTCCACGCGAGTGGAAAAGTGCTAGGGTTGTTCCTCTCCTGAAGTCCCCTGATAAGGCCAGGAGCGATCCTCGATCTTATCGGGGCATCAGTCTCCTTCCAGTACTTGGAAAAGTGCTGGAAAGGGTCATGGTGGAACGGCTTCAGGAGCTAACGCGGGGTATGTGGTCGGATAGGCAGTTTGGGTTCAGGAAAGGACGCAGTATAGAGGACGCGTGGTTTTTTGTGCAGAATGTCGTTAGGGAGAATGTCAACAAGTATGTCCTTGGCATATTTGTTGACTTCAAGGGGGCATTTGACTACCTAAGCTGGGATCGAGTGTTGCAACGGCTGGAGGAGCTTGGCTGTCCGGAAATTACTCTTTGGCGGAGTTATTTTTCGGACAGAAAGGCCTCTCTTGTCGGCATGAATGGGAGTGTGGAGATTGGAGTTGTTCGAGGCTGCCCGCAGGGTTCCATCTGTGGTCCATATATTTGGAACCTTATGATGGACACTCTGCTTGGGCAGCTCGAGCCACTCTGTAAATGTTGCGCGTATGCCGACGACCTTCTTCTTATGGTTGAAGGTCGCTCGAGGTTGGATTTAGAACGGGCGGGAGGAGATCTCTTAGAGATCGTTAATTCTTGGGGCTTAGGTGTGGGGGTTGACATATCGATGGAAAAGACGGTGGCAATGCTGCTGAAAGGCAGATTGTCGCCGTCTCGTCCACCGATTGTCCGTGTGAACGGGGTCAGCATCAGATATGTGACGCAAGTCAAATATCTGGGGCTGACCATAAGTGAAAGGTTGTGTTTTACTCCACACTTTGCGAGCGTGAAGGAGCGACTGCAGGCAACCGTAGGCAAAATACGACGTATTTTGAGGAGCGATTGGGGTCTCGGACGTCGTGCTGTTCGCACCATATATCGTGGCTTGTTTGTGGCCTGTGCCACATATGGAGCCCCTGTATGGTGGGAGGCAGCCACGACTGTCATGGGGTCTCAAAAACTCCTCTCAATACAGCGTTGTATGATGCTTGCTTGCTTGCCTGTATGTCGCACCGTCTCAACGGATGCTATGCAGGTTTTGTTAGGTGCACCCCCTCTTGACCTGATTGTCATACAGAGAGCTGTTGCATTCAGGTTAAGAAGGGGTTTGAGTGTGTCATTGCTGCGGAACGATTGGATTTCCGACGATGATGTGGAGAGGGAGGGATATCTAGGGAGCAAGAGGCTCCTAGATGATAGGGTTAGGTGTAGGTGGCAACAACGTTGGGACAATAGTCCTAACGGCCGAGTGACGTACGAGTACATTCGGGACGTGGGGTTCGTTGAGGATAACCCAGATTTTAGATTCTGTCTAAGTCTGGGTTTCTTGTTTACGGGGCATGGGCCTCTGAATGCATTTTTGCATCAGAGGCACCTATCAGATACGTCAGGGTGTTTTTGTGGGGCGGAGTTGGAGAATTGGTCGCATTTAATTGCGGAGTGCCCGATGTACTCGGACATTAGGGATCTGGGTGGTATGGGGATTAGCTGGACTGATGGACGATTAGATGTTAGTGGTGTGATCTCCACTAGTCGGAATACCGAACAGTTAGGGTTGTTTGCGCGTGAGTTATTTAAGCGGCGAAGGCGGTTAGCTGGAAATTAGGGTTTTAGTTTTTTGTATGAGTGTTAGGTGTTTGCGTTGTGGGTATTTTATGTGTTAGTGGGGTCCAACCTCACCTTCTTTGCTGGCCACCAGTCCGGAGCAGTATGGAAGCTCAACTGGTAGTAGTTTCGGCTACGAAGTCTGACCGGAGACTTAATTCTGGTACCACGGGGAGCAGGAGCCCTTGGAGGTAACTCCAACCTGCTCATGCGGACTGGCCCCTCGGGGAGTATCGTGGTGGTTGTGGTTGAAACCCAAATCGCGGGAAGAACTGACTTTGTCAGTTGAATGTGGAGTTGCATTGCAACCGGGTGCCGGACCCAAAGCACGGCAGAGGTTTTAGATGGGCCTCGAACCCTACCAAGGTGGTAAGTGTGTCCATTCCACACTGCCAATTGGTACTGAAAATGCTTAGCATTCTCAGGGCGCTGATCAACGCATTGATTTGATCCGCTGTGCTTTTGAGCGCCGTGGAGTAAGGTTGTCGACAACAGGTACCCACGTAAAACACACCGGACGTTGTCCTCCCCTATATCATATATGGTCACAAAAATATAGCACTCTGAATAATTCGAGGAGTTTGCTGACGCGACAGAGGTAATGTGATCCCTGTGTACGTAGGCCTTGAGCCTGTTTCTACAAATTTCTGGGCAGTTAGTTGTTCTGGAGTTTGCTAATCCGTGTCGCAAAACCGGCAGTTTGCTCAAGAGACTAAGTATGTTGGACAAGTGATTCCTAAGCCCGCAGTGCCCTGTATAATCCTTGCAAGGTTCTAACCTCCCAGTAGTAGCATGGCGTTGCACACTCCTGCTGCCATAGCCGTTATCTCCCTACTCTCTCCTCCGGTCGGAGTAAACCCATGCATTATTGAGAAATGCTGTCTCAGAGCGGTCTAGTTCGTCAGAAAACTCATTGATGGCTACCCCTTTATGTCCCGGAACCAGACCAGGTGTACACGGTTTCAAACTGATAGCGATTTGACTTCATAAGCTGAAATCGCTGCCGCTTGACTAGCGCTGAGTATAGCGATTTCCTTGCACCGACTTACATCAAATACTTCTGCTTGAAAGATGCTCGCAAAACGTTCCATTAGAACGCGATCCGGTAATGCCTGCTCTAATGTCTTTCTGTTTCAGTAGGTTGAGCATGGAATTACTCCCCTCCCCAGTTTGGCATGTTTCAATGCTCGCTGCAGAGGTGTGAGCTCTAGCATGACTTCAAGTGCTACCTTACGATCAAGGTATACAGCCACCTGGCTTGCAGCTTGTCGACTAGACGTCTGCATATCATGTGTGCCTCTTTCACCGTAAGGTTGAGAGTAATGTGGGACCTAGGAATTTGACCTTTTTAGACACCTCCAACTCTCTGCCACGAAGTGTTACGGGCCTCAAGCCCGGAAGAGAAACGATGGTTGGTTTTGACGGCGTTGATTTGATAAAAATCATAAGTTCACACACACTTTGGTAAACGTCGGTACGTCATACGTTAAATCAACTTCTTATTATTTACGTCCTTCTGTCGATTCCATATGTGTTCAAATTATTCTCAAATCTGTTGAAAAGTCGAAAATTTTTTAACTAAAATATCGATTAACATCCACCAGAGATTATGACCCGTATCCATTTAGTTTGTTAAACAGTTTTGCAACCTTAGCATGCCTTTAGGTAGATTAAACTCTAGCTATGTTATTGATTCTCTTTTGAATGACAATCAACTTATTTAATTTCGAGAAAATTTCCGATATTCGCGTGCAAATCAAGTTTTATAGCGACCCTGAAGGATTTCAGTACTTCAGTACATGACTCATGCTTTTATAGAGAGGTTCTCTCTTAATTTTGCCAGAGGAACTTCAATGTGTTAAAATAGTTTTGGCTTCTAAAGCTGAGGACATTCAAAACATACTTCACGCAAAATGAACATAAAGAATACCGTCGGTATTGAAAGAGTCTTTTTTTAATACGTCTCAACATTCTTTAAAGCTTCCGGAACAGAAAATACTTTTGACATAGTATATGTTCACATATTTAAATCTACATAAACTTTTGAATGCAAGGCTCAAGAAGTTCAGCTGATAATGGAACAATTCTTCTTCTATATTGGGGTCGACATCGCTTAGACATTTCCTCTGCTTCCTCCGGCGGGTACTGCGTCGAATACTCTTGGAACTGGAGTGTTTTCATCCATTTGGACTGGACCTAGTCAGCATAGCCGCTGTCTCTTAAAGAATTACTACTCCATAAAATACTGACCAAAAGTTTAATACTCATTCCTTATTAGTATATTAAAGACTTTCTTGATCATCACATTTCGTAAAAAAATTATTTGTTAAACCAGATATCTAGAGATAACTTGTTGGCACACCGGGATTTTTTTGATCTTGCTTCTAGAATTTCGTTTTAGATATGTGATTTCTTAAAGCTGTCATCCGTTCTCATATCATCTCTTGCCAATACTAGTCAATCAGTGCCTAATATGGTCGTTTTCAATAGCGGGAGTTTTACTTTTTTGTAGTCCACCTGCGGTCTATTTTCATCAGCCATCTAACATAGCCATCTAACCTAACCATCTAACGTAACCATTTTTTTCTTTTGACTATTAATTGCTTTATTATTTTCTCAAGTCATTTTCTTTTTCTTAATACGTGTACAGTGGTCATCAACGAAAGGGGTTCTCATTCGAGGCTATTTTGTCCTTTTCATTTACATCCAGACTGTTTTTGATAGCTTTGGCATAACTTTTATTGTATTATAAGTTTTCTATGTATGTAAGATAGATTCTTTTGAGTAAACTCAGAACCTGCCATTCCAAATTTTATAAATAGCTCAAGAACGGGTTTAGTGTCATCAAAGACGGTTTCGTTGTATTAGATCAGAATCACATTGAAGAGTTAAATCATAGTTAATAGAAGTAATTAGAATACCATAATCTACTATGATGAACTACTAAAATGATGGAACTTAGCAGAGTTAAGAACCATGTATTGGAAAATGGTTTTCAACCATGCTATTTATAGTGCCAGCTGCTGAGAGATAAGTTAGTGTTATCAGAAATTGTTTTCACATAAAATTGTTAAATCATTGTCAATAGAAGTAATCAGAGTACTATAGTCTACTTTGATGAACTAATAATGGAATGGAACTTAGCAGAGTTAACAACCATATATGCGAAAATGGTTTATCTATGCTGATTATAGTTCCAGCTGCTGAAGGATAAGATAGGGTTATCAGAAAGTGTTATTAATAAATGGATAGAAGCACACCATTTTAGAGCTCTGGAAGGGTTGCGAAATTCAGATTAGGTTAGATATTTATATAGGAAATACTAGTGCATTAACTTTTAACTATTCAAAATGACTTCCTAAAGAATAATCTAGCTGTAACCGAGAACTTGAAAGCTATATTAATGAGCTTAAGAAACTATACAGACATAAAACATTTGCTTAAGCTTCTACAATTTGTTAAACCAACTTATCCGCAATAAAACCGGCGATCAGTCAAAGAGTCCAACAGTTAAAACCATAATAAATTATTGAGAGAATTTAACAATCTCGCCCGAATGGTAATGAATATAAAATAAACGTAAATGAAGAATTGATCCTAACAAGAACATGAACAAACTAGATGCCAAGCGGTATAAATATTCAACAAAAGCAACAACAACAATAAAAACAACAAAGCAACAGCAATAATTGCAGCCGCAACAATGCTTAATAACAACAATTAAACGGCAAAACAACAACAACAACAACAAAATCATATAATAGCAAAACAAAAAAGCAATGAGTAGAAAAACGCAACAACAACAAGTGGAAGAGCAACAATAGACGTTCCGAGATAATTGTGGCAAGTTGAGGTTGGTCCGGTGCAAGTGTTGGCCATTATGCACGTTGCTTACAGATGTATGTGTGGATGTATATGTATACATTTATATATGTAAATATGTATATTTATATGTATATATATGTATGTATGCAACTAGTGAGTGTGAAAAAATAGCAGCAACTAGCTAAGATATGATTGAGTTGCTGTTGTTGTTGTTGTGCCGTGGAAAGTGGTGGCGTGAAGTACAAATGTGCAAGCGTGGAGCAGCGGGCGGGCGCTACAGCGGCAGCTCCTACTTATATCGAGCTAATTTTTGCGATTTTTTCTTACGATTTTAATTATGCGCGTGTGTGTATATGTATGTGTGTGTGTGTGTAACTGCAAAAAATTAACTATATTTTCATATTCAGTTATGTATAATAACTTGTAGGAATATTATTTATTTGATTAGCCGGCGTGCATGCCTGTCTCTCCGTATGTGTGTGTGTATATGTATAGGTGTGTGTGTGCGTGCGTACGTGCTTAGGTGCCAGCGTTTGTAACACGTCATAAAGTAACGCCAACATTGCCAACCAACCAGCCAACAGCAATCACAAACTGACACGACTGCTGACTGACTGCAACTGGCAACGCCAACAACAACAACACCAACAAAAGCTATAGCAACAACATTGCATAGCTGTTTAACTAACTCACAATGCATTTGAAGTCATAATAAACGCCCACAGCATTCACTATACTGCACCACTGTGCATTCGCATATTAATTTTATGCCAAGTTTATTTTTTTATGTGCAAAATATTTTATCTTCTCTTGAGTTTATAGGTTTCTATAGTTAATTCGATTAATATATGGGTTTTACAAGTGTAGAGAGAATCGTTGTGTTGCAAATTTAGAATAAGTTACACGGCAAGGCGCTTCCAAAGCGGCTTTATCTGTCGTGTATGAGCTGATGTGTGCGTGTGTGTGTACTGTGTATTGTGTTTTGTAGGTGTTCCTAGCTTGCTTTTAATAACCTGACATTAATTGCCGCCCATTTGCATGCTCAATTTAGAAATTACTGGGAAAGGCAGAGGAAGCAAACGCTTTCAGATTTTTTTCTTTCATAATTTGATTGGTTTCACATTATTTACTCGCTGATAAATTTGCTTAAAATCAAGAAAAAAGGTTAATTTCGGTTGTAACGAAGCTAAAATGCCCTACACAAGAAAATATTCTATACAAGAACTTGATTTTGATTGGCCAGTTTGTATGGCAGCTATATGCTATAGTGATCGGATCTCAAAAATTTCTTTGAAGGTTGTACCGTTATCTCAAACAATAATTTTATGCCAAATTTCGTGAAGATATTTCTTCAAATAAAAAAAAATTCCATTTAAAGACTTGAGTTGAGCGATAAATTTGTATGAAAGCTATATGTTATATTGATCCGATCTGAACAATTTGTTCAGAGATTGTGTGGTTCCTTTAAATAATAATTCGAACCAAATTTCGTGAAGATATCTCATCAAATAACAAAGTTTTCCGTACAAAGACTCAATTTTGGCCGACCACTTTGTATGGCAGCGTATCTTATAGTGATGTTGTTGTTGTTTTGCAGTGATAGAATTCCACGGAGTTGACAGCCTTCAACGCATAAAAAATCCGGGCCCGCTCTGGTTACATAGACCCAACTGTCGTGGAAACGGTATACAGTGACCTGATATCGTCGGTTCCGACAAATGAGCAGCTTCCTGGAGATAAAAGGACAAACGGAAAATTTTAGTTAAATATTTCAGTAACTTAGGGAGTATTTCTCGTATATATAGAAATACTAGTGGACATCGCTAACCTGTGCAGCGTGTAAAAATATTTCATGATACTCCTAAAACCACTTCTGGGTGCAGCTCAACTACAGAGCTTTCAATTTTTAAGCTCTTTTGTGTAAAACTGGCAGTTTGTCAGCCTTTTATTTCAGTAAGCGGCAAGAAGATATCATTAAACTCGTTTTCATGACCGGTGGGGACAAAACTATTACCGTTATTTCACCGTTATTCCCTACATGCTTTGGAGATATGCCCCTCTGGTGTCAATACACAAGTCATGTTAAAACATATGTCTGGTTACCGAGAAGGGAATCGTACGTGGACGGCGTGGACGCGTACTCTTTTGTCTAGAAAAAATTTTCACAGTCAAATATGAAGTCTCGACCAAAGACCTTAAACCATCATATTTTCGCTTTCGTGTTTTATTTCCACTACCGGCAATTCGTTTGGATGTGTGAAGGTGTGGGATTCAAAGTATATGTGCATCGAAGTCGCAAAGACGGGACGCATTGTTGGAAATGATCAACCTCCCCAGAGACGAATTCCGCCTCCTTGTCGCGTTCTAACTGCCAGTTCTGGGATATGGAACAGGAAACCCCAGAACACCTGATTCTGGATTGCCCAGCAATTCGCAGAAGCAGGCTGAAGACCCGATCTACGTGGACAGGGCTCATATCCTCTCAGTCGCACCCAGCAGGATACTGGAATTGTTCATGCTACTGGACTTTGGTGACCATATGTGGTAGAGAAGACACAATAGATCGTAGGTCGCATTAGAAAACCTCAATTTTACTATCTATCTATCTATGTATCTAAGGGTTGAGTGTGCCGCTTATATTAACTACTTCGAAATATTGGTTTGCCTTGGTTTTTTAACACCTAAGCTTTCTAGGTATGTATGCAAAGATCTGTTTCCTCCCAGCTACAGCACTCGAAATCGATCTTAAAGCTTAGTTTAAACTTTCCCACAAACTACCACGTTACGTGCGAAAGAAATGTTCTTACTCTTGAGTAATCTCGGATCACAGAAGAGTACTTATATCGGGATTGAGTACTCTTTGTTTGAGATTTCATAAATCTCGGATATTTATGTTTTCTGGTTACGACTTTACACTCTCGTAAAAAGGGAGAGAGAATGACAAGGAATGTTCTAAAAACCATCAATCGGATTTTGAGTTGTATTTTTATGTTTGGATCCCTTTTCCTACTCTAATGTCCCATAATATGTAATATTGTAAGTAAGGTATTGTTTTGAAGGTAGTGACCACGACCTTTTTTACATTATAAAATTAATCCTGATGAATCAAAAAAATAAAAAAAAATGCAGTAAGGATGTATTGCGTATATAGGTTCGGATCCCTACCATGTTAGCAAGGACATACACCATAATGACAGGAATGCAGAGCTTTGCTTTAGTATTTTGTATTTGCCTCGGCGGTGGAGTGAAACTTAATGATTAAAATAAAATTAAAGACAACAGACTATCATATTAAATCCCAACCCTACTCTATAACTAAACGCTGTTGAAGTATCTGCTCTACCATATTCAAAAACCGTTTGAAATGCTCAAATTTCTAAATTTCTATTTACCAATAAAATCTCTAGCAACTCAAGTGCATGCTCTCCACACATTCAAATGCATTCAAAAAGTTTACGCAAAGTACAGTTACGCATCAAAATGCAAGGCAGTTAAAAATCAAACTGGCGTACAGTTCAAACGCCTTTATGTATGCTATAAAATTTTCAAAAAACTTTTACTATTTTCTGTGGAGCTTCGACGCAATCGTTCAACGCCGTTTCAATATAAAATTTATTTTTATATGAACAATTTTTTATACACACACATGCACATTTTCACAAACAGAAGCACATTTTCTCACACACGCATGCAAATATATAAAGTGCTTTCGTCATTATCCTTTTTAATTTCGGCCGTTGCTTTCGCTGCAATTCCTTTCGATTTTTCATTTTTCTGCGCCATTTGTCGACATTACGAAACTTAACAAAATAACAGTTGTTGCTGTTGCTGCTGCTGCTGCAGTGGCGGCGCCTTCATCTTCATCTATTTTTCGTGCGCTCGGACGGACAGTGTGCGGTGCGTTCGCAATAAGAAAAAGGCCTGTTTTTGCGCTTGCAACGCAGACACAAAAAGTGTTTGGCAGACACAATAAGAAGACATGTGGCAATAACAAAAACAACACGCGCTCAAACAGATGCACGCACACTCGCTAAGCGCTCGCATAAAACTTGATTGTGGGGGTGTGCATGTGAGTGCGGACATGTAGCTGTGTGTGCTGTTGCAATAAAAGTGAAGTGAAAATATTTTCCCATTTATAGAAATTGCCAAATATTTTGTATTTTCATTTTCATTTTTATATGCAAGCAAAGCGCTGCACATACAAACAGCTACTTTTATATTTGTGTGTATGTGTGCGAAAGCTGCGAAACATCTGCATGTAGTCACTTCCGTATATCGTATAACTGTTTACCCAAATACTTGCATCTATATTTATTTGTATTTGTGTGCAAACTTTTCTTTTTCTTGCCACTTCACTTCGCCAAACCCTCTGCGGCGGCGTGTGTGTTTGAACATGCGTGGCCATTGCAACGGAAGCAGCAAGAATATTATAGAACTGGAATTTGATAGTCTTATTTTATATATATGCATACATATGTATGTATGCATGTTGATGTTCGAATAGCAGGCGTAGAGGCAGCGTCTGTTTGAGTGATGGCTATAAAATCGGAAATATTAAATTTTCAAATATTTTAATGTAGTTTATGTGAGATCAGATTTATAGATAAATATGATATTGAAGAATATAAAAAAAAGGAAAAAACGTTAATTTCGTCAGCATCGCAGCTATAATGACCTTCACAGTTTCAACTTTTCTTATGAGAGCTTGATTTTGATCGTCCAGTTTGTATGGCAGCTATATGCTATAGTAATTCGATCTGAACAATTTCTTCGGAGATTGTGGCGTTGCTTTTGGTAATAATACGTGCCAAATTTTGTCAAGATATCTTGTGAGATAAAAAAGTTTCCCATACAAGAACTTCATTTTTTGCCATATGCTATAATGGTTCGACTTGAGCAATTCCTCTAGAGATTGTACCATTACTTGAAATAATAATATGAACCAAATTTGGTGAAGATATCTTTTCAAATAAAAAAGTTTTTCAAACAAGTACTAAATTTAGTTAGATCAGTTTGTATGACAGCTCTATGCTTTAGTGGTCCAACATCGGCGATCTCGAGAGATGAGCAGTTTCATGGTGAGAAAGGGATGTGTACAAAATTTCAATTGGATATCTCAAAAATTGGAACTAGTTTTAGTATATAAAGACTGACGAACAGGGTTAAATCGATTCCGGTCATCAGGATAAACTTCAAATCTGATAAAATACATTACACTTTAAACTTATTTACTTATTTCAAATGTTCTGAAAACCATAAATCGAATTTTGTGTCGTATTTTTACGTTTGGCTCCCATTTCCCGCTCTTATACCCCATAATATGTAATATGTAAGGTATTATCTTGAGGGTAGTGATCACGACGTTTTGTCCATTATAAAATTAATTTTTATTAATCATAAAAAATCTAGTAAATATCTATTGCGAATATAGGTTTGGATCTCTGATATGTTAGCGAAGACATACACCATATTTGTATCCGAATTTTGCGATGTATTTTTATGTTTGGATGCCTTTTTCCGTCCTCATACCTCATACCTCATTGCACAGAAATAAGAAAGGTTTTGTATTGGAGGCTTATGAATCATAATTAAATCCAGTAAAGATCTATTGCGAATAAAGGTTCGTATCTCTAACAAGTTAGCAAGGTCATATACCATGTTTGTACCATATTGTCGAGTTCAACATAATCTGGTTTGAAGATTTTTCAATGTTGAAGAAACATTTTAATATATTTTGGCGAATATTCGAACTATTTTGTAAGGCGTAATGTATTTTGGAATGAAAATATATTGTTTTATAGAGAGTTCTGCTTGATTTGGAATATTTTCTAGTAAATAATAATCCTCTGTGACGCTGTACGAGTACTTTGGACTTGATAAGCCTAAAATTAATTCAAAAACAGTTTGAGAACTACAAAATGACACGATACGTTTAAGAAATAATGGCGATATAAGAATATTTATATATATTCTATGTATGTATGGTATAACATATTATAAAAATAAACTTTAGCTCAAAACTTTTGGATTGAACTCATTAAATACTGCATTATTTAAAATCATGTTTGCCATGTCAATACAAAATATTAAAGAAATATTTTTCAAGGTACAGTTTTTCTGAAGAGTTGTATAACCACTCTCATTTTTCTTAATATCTTCGTTGTTTAAACGTTTCTACTAAATATTATAGATATTTCACCAAAACCTGGCTCTTAAACAGGTTGAGAATTATAAATTACTATGAGCGGAATGAAAAAATGTAAAAAATATGATGATTGGCTGTAATATCTGAGTAAAACAAGAAATAATGAAGCGTTAGAGATAGATGTCGAAGAGAAAATTTTTCTCATAGGGTTGCCATATCCTAGAAATTTATAAATGTATAATATAAATGCAAAGCTGAGTGTTTTAAATACATTTTTGTAATAGAATAACTAGAAATAATTAAGCGTTACAGATAGATGCCGAAGAGGAATTTTAACTAATAGCGTTGCCACATGCTAAAAATTTATAAAAGCATGATATAAATGCAAAGCTGAATTTTTGAAATAATTTTTTTTTATATAAAAGAAAAAAATATTTTCATTACACAAATAAATTTTTGAAAATTCTCCAAATTAAATTATTCAAAATTTTCGAAAATTTTTTTAAAAATGTGTCTTTAATAATTTTTTGTACAAATTTAGAAAACTTTTAACGCCAGTAAATTCCCATATTCTTATTACACCACAAAACAGCGTTAGGGATAGATGCTGAGAAAAAATTTTTAGTAATAGGGTTGCCATCTGCTAAAAATTTATAACAGCATTAGGTAAATGCAATGCTGAATTTTTGGAATATTTTTTTTATATATAAGATAGAATTTTATTTTCATTATACGGTACATTTTTTGTAAACAGATCGACTTAGTTTCTTAAAAATTTTCGAAATTTTTTTTTTTAATTTTTTGTAAAATTTTAATAATATTTTTAATACAAATTCACTGAATTTGCAACACCAGAAAATTATTATAATCACAGTACATCACAAAACTGCTGTAATTGCAAAGTTAATACAACTTTTTTGGTCCTGACTGTGCGACGACGCTTCATATACCAATAACAAAAACAATGCCGCGCTGAGTGCACAACAAAAGGATCTGCGACGCGCCATTGCTATCAAAATGCATTTTTAAAACAAAGCACACGAATGTGTACGTCCGCAACAACAACGACAGCTGCCAAAAAATTACAACAACAACAAGTGCCACTGAATTGCCGAAAAATTCGCACAGACGATGAGGGTCCTGCTTGAGCTTATAAAAAACTGAATAAATGCCCAAAAAATTGTAAACAGACAAATGCGCGTGCAACGTACATATTTTAAGGTGTGTGTGTGTGTTTGTGCGTTGAATAAAATGAGAATTAAGACAAAGCGCCGCGTACACTTTTACAGCTTATGCGTCGTTTCTTGCACAACGCGCACGCACACACCGCACCGCCAGCCAGCCAGCGAACAGCCGAGCATTATTAAGCGGCTCGCATGCTCCTTTTTGATCCTTGCAACGCGCATTGCAGCAGACAAGCACGGTGGTCTGCTACTATTTGGCGGCTGGCAATGCATGCAACCGCACCCGCCGCGTCTGTCATGAGTGGGCTGGTTGTTGCTGCTATTGCGTCAGCCGCCGCGCACACCTCAGCCGGTGGCTGATTAATGGAAGTACGCGCGTTGCAAGTTGCGTGTAAAAAATATTTTTTTTTTATATTTATTCGTGTATTTTTGTGCAAAATGTGCCGAAAGTAAGAAAAAGAAAGGCGACTTCGCGTCTGCCAAGCGTCGCTCGTTGCAATTGTCGGACCGTTCGTGCGGCATTTCGGCTGCGGCATAACATTTTCGCAATCGCCACAAATTTTTTCACTTTGTTTCATATATAATTCTTATTTTTATATTTTCTTGCATTTGCATGTGTCTCTCTGTGTATGTATGTGTATATGTGTGTGAGTGTGTGTGTGGGTTCTAGTGTCCTTTCTTGTGCTTTTGTTGCCGCTTTGCTGCGCGCAAGCGAAGAAAAAGGAATTAAATATTTTTATATTTGCCCACACATACACACACGCATACAAGCGCACAGCGTCCGGCTGACGCCAGCAATACACGCATGCCAGTTATGAGCGTGTATGCGCGTTGCATGCAACTGCCGAAAAAACGACGCCGGCGACAAGAATGAGCACACTTTTCTTGCTTTCGTCGGCAGCAAGTCCAAAAAACAACAACAACAACAATATAAATAACATTTTATTAACTCATACATGAGCAAGCACACACACACACATACCACAGCAAAGCACACACGTAAAGCGCGCTTTATCCTTTCTTTATGCGTTGACGCCGACTGCGCTGCCGGCAGCAAAGTTCCATTTCCTTGCGCGCAATTTTGTTTTTGTGCACACACACACATACACAGGCGCGGAGTTTTTTTGAATATAAAAATGCAAAATAGCCGAAAATTTTTCATTTCCCTTTTATGCTGCTTCTCATTCCTCTTTGCCTTGTACTTTTATATAAAAATACATATATATGTATGTATGTGTGTAAAGCCATTTTTTTCTGCCAAATGTCCTGTGCGCGCAAATGAGTTTGGGCGCACTCAAACAAATGCATATAAATATTTATATACATATATATATATGTATATATATATTCGCTTGCCTCTCATGCAAGTTGACGAATTTGCCGCCACCGCCGCGCCGCTGCCGCTGCTGCTTTGCATTTTTTCTATGCCCGCACTTGCATATGTTTTGCACTGCAGAATTCTGTATTAAATTTTTCATGCGTTATCCTTGCAATCAGGCAAGAAGAAGTAGAAAAATAATGTTGCCACATATATATCGTTGATGTGCGCGCTTTTTCATTGCTTCCTTTGTTGTATTCTTATTTTACGGGCGCTTGCAACATGCAACTTCTGTTAAATGTGTGTTTTTCTGCTGCTTCTTTTGCCTTTGCAATGGACTTCCAACGGCTGTGTGTGTGGCATGCTCACATATATTTTTATACGAACACGTACATATGTATGCATGCATGTTCTTATTTATATGTATGCTTATATGTGTGCTTAAATCAGTGGCAATAAGCTTTGGCATCGTAAACAAAGGCAAAAAGAAAGTAAAAGTGCGTCATGTTGCAAGTGCATATTCAGCATATATTCGTTATGTCCTTTGAACAATTTTTTCATCTGAAACACATTTTCAGGGTTACTTTTGTGTAAGTGAACTTCAACATATGTACATATGTATGCGGAATAAGAACGAAATGTTGTCAGGAAAATATCATAGCGGAGTAAGGCGTGAAGGGTATTTGCCTTGAGTACTTGTAGTTATTATTGTGTTTCTCTTGGAGCTAATGATGCTACCGGGAGAGATGAAGCTTCTAATCTGAGTTAATCACATTCTTAAAAAATCGCTCTACATATACATAGAGTCAAACTTGAACTGCCGACAGCCATTGATAAATCTCTGTCAG
The DNA here is from genome assembly GCF_023373825.1 of Bactrocera dorsalis. Classification (NCBI taxonomy): domain Eukaryota; kingdom Metazoa; phylum Arthropoda; class Insecta; order Diptera; family Tephritidae; genus Bactrocera; species Bactrocera dorsalis. The sequence goes on along the minus strand of NC_064306.1, from coordinate 60,574,555 downwards.
TGTTTCATAAACTCTTCGTTGTTTGAGTATGAGTCAGAACACTAAAGCTCCCCAACTTTAGTTTTATGGCATAATATCTAACATACTCTTTGATCTCCATATAGAAATATCAATTAAGATCTGAAAAAATGCTCAACTCGAAACATTTAAGTCAACAAATCATCTCCACTTAGAAACTAGACCTGAGCTGAAGGTTTTGTTACCTTATTGTTTCAGTTTTGGGTATAGAACTTTCCTAATCATCCAAATTTAGAATCCAGACTGCAGTTGAAAGTTTTTGTACCTGATCGTTTTAGTTTTGGGCACTGTTATAAGATTGTCGTACCCATCTCCACTTAGATATCAGTTTTAATACCTTATCGTTTCAGATTTTGGGCATAGATATAGGAATTTCATACTCTATGATGTTCCAAGAAGGTCTTAGTAAGATCATCTGTAGAAGCGCACAATTGAATTTCAAAATCTTTTTAGTTGAATTTCTTTTAAAAAACGTAGCTGCGATGCAATTTCTATCTAATTGAAGCCAAAAAAATACTTAAAATCGTCTACGAAAGTGACTGAAAGAAAGAAAGATAGAGATCATTCCCAACCACCTTAGAACAAACTATCAGCCGGTTAAGCAGTTTTCCTTATCTATAAACGACGAATCTTAGCTGGAATTAAGTAGAAACGATCTATCTTAAGAGAGCTCGGTAGTTACTTGATCAGCTTACACAAACTCTATTTTCTTTTTTGAATCATCTACAATAATGTTTTGATGTGATCTGTTGTAAGATGTAGAAACATGGGTTTTTAGAACAAGTTTTGTTTGTATATATTGACCTGGTTTCAGCTACACAATCTTTATACGATAACAATATTATAGCTATTGGTGTATCACCCAATAGATATTTTGAAACAAGTTAATAAGTTTCGGTTACAACCAGAGGTCGAGTAAGCCTTCCATTAGTATTAATTTATTTGATAAGATGACTTTCGATGCTTTTATTTTTTATCGAGTGTTTTGAAGTTGAGACAGTGTGCGGGTTACAAGCACTTATACTCGTATCTACCTTTAATACAATATGTGCCTAGGAAGAGACCTCCCAGCGTTCTATAATTTAATCTGAAACACCCTGTATTTGGGAAAGTGAGAATTGAAACAGTTTTGTTCGAAAGCATTTTATGTTTAGCCTTCATATCTTAACTTGATGTCCAACCGAGTGGCTTTTAGTATTTGAGGTTGAAATGTAATATATTTAAAGGTTTTCTGATAAGTAGAGTGCACTTACAACTCCTAAAGCACCTCTGAATCGTTGCAAATTTTTGGAAAGCATTTCGATATCGAAATTATATTCTGTCAATAAAATCTCTAACCTAACCTTTATGAAATGCGGCGTTAGTTTAGGTTAGGTTAGATGGCTCGTATATGTATGTAATCCTTTATGAAGAAAATGGAAAAGAAGAACTCCTATGTTCGGACTTATAGGTTAGCAAAACGCTTAGTAGCCAATCCAAATTTGCAAAGGCGCTTAATTTCAACTCCCGCTAGTTCGGTGGGACGTCTTAAGAGATGCGTCTCCAAGTGTTTAAGTCTTGATTGAGAATTGTTTCCATCTCATCCCTTTCTATGCAGCTTCTGCAAATAGCCTGTTCAAAGCGTCGCAACCAGGGAGAGGCTATCCTTACAGAGACTAAGGAGCTCATAAGATCTCCTGCGAAGAATCTTGGGCCAAAAAACTTTTGCGACGAGGCAAGTGCCGATAGCTTTCGCGAAGCCCAACTATCTAATCGTTGAACACAAGAGGATACGGGAGCCCCGGCCCGCTCCCATTCTACCAATAGCGGTTCTGGGATGCCTTTCCTTGCCAGCTCATCAGCTTTATTCCGCTATGGCCTGGCCTCCTTACCATTCCTATCAAAAAGACATTCGATGCTACTGATAGCAAGATTAGGCACTTTTCGGCAAGCTCTGAACGCAATGTCAATAAGTTCAAGACTAGTATCGCCCCACTGTTTTCTGAGTGAAGGGTCAGTTCTCTGAAGGACGCTGCAGTTCGGAGCAGCAGATCTACTTCTGCCTTAATGACTGCAACCTCGGCTTGGTAGACAATACAATAGTCGGGAAGTCTGAAGATGGAGTTGATAGAGAGCACCTGACAGTGAACCCCTCTACCAACCTTGCGCCAAGCTTTGAATAATTCGTAAAGAAGCTCACCAAAAACTCCCTCGTCGTTATATGGGCAGAGAAGGAGCCGCCAGAGTTCAGATAGGTGACTCCATGATCTAAGTAATCTGGTACGAAGTCAAATTGTGTGAGGATATCCGTGTGTAATACGATGTTAGATTCCTACATAATTTTAGATTTAGACTGATCTGGGGATTAAACCAATGTACCTATGTAGACACCAATGCCCTCCATCAATTAACAGTCCTACACATTCAACAAATTATACTCATATTGCATCAGTTCCTTGACTTCAAACAAAAAATTTCGCATTCTAAATCATTTTCCTCACCAAAGCACTACGCCTCCTTGCAATTTTCCGCACTCTATTGCACCGCTTGTCTCCGGACAGTGTCCGCCAGGTAACAAATCGTTTACACATGTACCACTCAGCAGTTGGTGATAAGAAACACATGACTAATTACTGCTACTGCTATTGCAATTGCAACGCATACGAAGCCATTAATATTTATGAAAACGCCAAACACGCGCACGCACACACACACACGGGCGCGCAGGAGTTCATATGCATTCGCACTTAACAAATAGCTGAGCGCTTGCTTACGCATAAATTGACGCTGTGCAGAAGCTAGGCGCACTATTCCTGCCATTAAAATTGCCTTTGCGTCCCATCAATTATGATAATTATCGGTTTTATTGACAGTGGCAGAAATCATTGCTCAAGCAAAGCGACACCCGCGAACTGCACGGCGAGGCGACGCGCAAGCTGGTGAGAATAACAGGAGCAGCAAGGAGAGCATGTAATGCAACCGCGTTTTATTACCATTACTGTTGTTGGTTGTTTTTGTTTTTGTTGTACTGTTTACTGTAATAATGACAATAACAACGGCGCTGCGTTTATTTATGCGCATTACATAACAGGCAAGTGTGCCCTACACGCGCATGCGTAGCGCATTCCAACGCCACATCGAGCGCATTCGCAATCACATTCTCGCGCGCCTGCGCAATTGCATGCGCTAAGCTCCCCACTCGATGGCGCACTGCCCGACCGACTCACCGACCGTTTGCGCGTCGCGCAATTCCCGAACGCATACGCGCACGTCCGATTGCATACGCGAAAAACATTTATACACACACATACGTACGTTCGTGCGCTTGCAACAACCAGTGTCATTATGTTAATTGCGCATATGTGCTCCTCAACACCAAAAGCAGCGTGGCCAAGCAGTGCTGGCGTAAACAGATGGAGGCGCAAGTGCTGTGTGTGTGTAAGTTGTTGTTCCACTGGTGGCGCAACTGAGCGCCACTTAATGCTGCATATATCTTTGTTGTACTTGTTGTTATAGCGTCTTGAGCCGTTCGCTGCAACGCGTCGTGTTGCTCTTCCTTTCTATCCTCGCATTCACGCATGCGCCGGTATACTCGTATTTCATTTGAGTTCATTTCATTCAGGCGCAACAACTCGCACACACACTGCGCAGCTGCAGCTGCATTTATTATTGCTTGGCGCATTCATGTTTATTTCCCCACTTGTTTTTTGCCTCGTACCACCTTGTTGTCGTTGTTTTTGCTGCCATTATTATCACTCACCATATGTAATTGATGATTAAATCGATGTGCTACTGTTGAACTACTGAGGCACCGCGTCCGCTGCCTCTTACCTATGGTGTGGTGTGAGCGAGTGGCACAGCTTCGCTTAGCCGTTTTGCATCTTCATTTCACTCACTTTGCATTTATGCTTCGCAGTTGAGGGAGCAATGCTATGGCTTGAGCTTCACTACTTTGCAGGTGCCACAGGTTAATTGGATTACTCCACGTGGTGTTTGCTTTGGTTGTGTGCACTCAGGCGGCTTTCAAGTTATTGTGTATTACTAAATATTTATCTTTGTGGCGGTTGTGTAGGGCCTCGATTGACCAAAGAACTTTTCGAGAGTAGTGGGAATCTTGAAGTTTGCTTTATGGTTGCTTAAGGGGTTATATGGGTTTACGGGTTTCAAAAAATCGATTTTTTTATTATCTTATTAAATTCTACAATAACTCTGGAATATTGTCCTAAATTTTTAAGTTGATCTGAGTAATAGTTTCGGAGATACAACCTTGAGAACTTGTGCGCCCAAAGCTAGCTAGGAATTGCTTTACTGAGCATTTCCTGAGATCATCGAAGATCTAACTCTCTGAAATAAATAATAGATTATTAGCACACTAAATAATAATAATGAAGTCCTCATGTACACTCCAAGAAATGAGAGAAAGTTGCTTAATCATCACAAAAATACCGTTCGCTTGAAGCTCTCTGTTATATGTCATTCTGGAATGTTCAGTAAAAATATTCTAGTTCAGATATATATTCAATACGATACCATGTATTAGGTCTCTGTAGGCTAAGAACAATTCGATCCATCCTAATCATCCAGACTTCTATCTCTTCTTCACAAATAAAAGAACCTTAACATAAATATAAGACTCAAAACCTTTTTTTTAATGTAAGGGGAAGCATCAAAAGCCGGAATGCGTAACTTCAATCCGCTAAAACTTGCATACTTTCAACACCAGACTTTCCCACGGAACCACATGATTAACATTTCGTGAGAGTGATAAGACATTTAAGTTTTCCCTCCGGCACGGACTGTCGGACGCCTAATCTGCTCTATATGTCACTGACAGCTTTCCAGGTCTCAGTGGACTGACACATGAGTGTCTTCAAATTTCCGTCCACCATCGAGTGTACTAGTACTTAAAAATCGATCGGAATAAAATAATATAACCCCAGTGTCTTCAAAGCACTCTCAACACATCGGACAATTCGGACTAATGAACATCTATCTGTACAGGTAGCTTCTGAAGCACCCATACATAGTATTTGGGTAAGATGGAAATCCAGGCCGCAATATCGTCTGTAGATCCACGAATGGATGTCACGTATCAGTTTCCACCGTCCATTGAGTGAGGTTTGCCACTGTTGCTGGCGTATTGTTAAGCTTTTGACCCTCTTCTCTTTTGGCTGCTATAGACGGCTCTAAAGTCTTGTATACCCGCTTGTATTCATCACTTTGGATGTAAATGGACTAATACTAGCTATTACTTCAGCAGCGTTACTTGATATTGTTCGGAAAGCACTGATAACTCTTAGTGCCGGCAGGCTGTGTACTGTAGTTATTTGTCTGGTTATGTAGGTAAAGGTGAAATTATCGAGGTGAAATTCGGTGATATAAATACCCTATGAGTTATTTGTCTCTTCCATCATTGTGTCGTTTATGTTTTGGGGCGTGCTGAGGGGCAAAACTACGCTTTTATCAGATAATAGTTAAATTTTTCGAGGTAAAATATGCAAATAAGAATTAATCGTGGTGAAATTGGATATATAAACCACACTTGAAAGTAACAGAAAATTACCATCTTGAAATATGGATCTGAAAGAATAATAATTATTTTCGTGCTATTTTGTGGTGAAGTGCGAAATTTAAAATTGTTTGCGTGGTGAGTTTCTAGCGGCATTCGATATTTAGTTAATTTTCATAAAACATGAATATACTCACCTCTCACATTATGGGCAAATTTGATGTTATATTGTGAAATTTACTGTGCATTATATGTAGTGGTGAAATGGGTAAATATAAGTTTGCTTACCGTGGTGAATTTATATCGACATTCGTTCTTCGATATTCAGTATACTTTCATAAAACTTGATCGTGGTGAATATAAAATTATACTCACCACGATTATGTTTTATGGTGAAAACGCATTAGACATTATTGTGTTAAATGAAAAGTCATACTCACCTCTCACATAATGGTGAATTTCGTACCACCCTTGTAACTTCCTTTGTATTTATTAATGAAGTGTTTCAGTCATTCTTTCGCACTGCTAATTCTTTATATTTTTTATGTAGTAAGTAATTCTTGCGTTTTTATATAAACACAATACAAATAATAATAATCATACTCGTATATAACAATAACAATAAAAAGCTTTGACTTTTGATTAAGAATTAATGGTGATAGCATAAATTCATTTAAACACTTTATGCTCGTGTGGTTAGGATTGCATGCAGCGAGGGCCCTAAGCGCAGCCACATATAAGCGCTTGTGTAGAATTGAATGAATTAATGTCCGCAAAGCCATTAAATTTAGTGTTATCACACTGGCATAAGAAAAGATTTGCGTGCTAATTACTTGTGTATATTTTCACACAAATTTATATTTATGTGTGTGCGTGCCAATGGCGTTTTTTAACACCAGCTTTTTAGGTTTCAAGTATGTATATATAACTATATTACGATATAAAATATATCAGCACTTCAGCGCTTCCCGCGAGCACTTGTGAATTTCGCTTTCAATTAAATGCTGCAGCAGCGCGACCCTTTAACACAACAACATGCAACACAGCGCGTTATATAGACGCATTATGGGAGAGAAAAGGTGAGGCGCTGCCTTGCATTTGCAAAATTTTGTTTTTACTTGCCAATTTGTCTACATTAAGTTACCAAATTAAAAGCGAAATTCGGCCAGCCAGCTGCTGCTGAAATAACCTCACTTCTCCCTTTCAACCCGCGCGCTCCGCGCCAAGTTGCTTCTTTGACCTCTGCGCGGCGCTTCGACCATGTCCAGACGCAAAGCCTGGCCGCTTGTAGTACACTTTTATATTGCATTTATTTGCACACTCTCATTTGATTGTTGCTTTTGTTGTTATTATATTTGTTTACTTATAATTTCTCATTTATTTATTTACATATATTTCGTCGCTTGTATTTTTATTTTCAACGTGTCTGACTACGTTTTACGCTCTAAATACGCCAAAGACAATTAACGAAAAGTTGCTGTGACGCGACGCCGCGCCGCGCCGCTTGATGAGTAGCGGTGTGAAGGGATGCGCGCACGGTGTACGTGCCGGTCAGCGCTAGGCAGGGGTAGCTAGCAACAGCTTGCCTGCTGACCGGCGCTTCAATGCGGTTGCCCCTACAAGCCGTGGCATGTGTTTGTGCAATGCAATGCAAACAACAAAAAAGCGCTTTTGCCGCATTATTGCGCCGCGTCTGGCCAAAACACTTGCCTGCAACCCTCCGAGGAAGACGTGAGCGCGGGCGCGCGCACACTAACTTACTCCCTCACTCATACACTTGCTCTTGTGTGTGCTTACAAGCCAGCTGTATGCCCTTGCTGTTGCGCTCACCTTTTCGCTTACTCACTCACACACTTACCCCCAAGCTTGCCGCTCACCTTTTCACCTTACATTATTGTAGCGTAAAATTTGTTGGCCTAAAATTGTTTGTTCTTGTCTGGCTGGTTGGTAGAAATACGTAAAAGCCAATAGTAACGGCAACAACAACAAACGCGCTGGTTCAAATAAGAATAACAACAACAACGCGCCGCTTCAAATAAGCACACTTGCGGCTGGGCGGCCGTGTTTGAGTTTGCAAATTTTTCGGTAATAAGCCCTGTGCCACGGCGTTGCGTGTTGTAGTTTACGTCCAATATATGTTGTTGTATTTATTACCACTTCAATCGTACTTCCTTCGCCACACAAACACACTTACATACACAAACGCATGTAAATACACGAATCGTCTGTCTGCCGCGTCTCCATTGGGCTTGCTTTCGTTGTTGCTGTTGTTTTTGTTTTAAGCGTCAGTTTGGCTAAAACCGCAGACTGCCTGTGCACCTCACTCAGCCATGCAGCACATCCTACCGGCCACTTAACCAAAATGCTTGCCATCACATACATACATACAAATACAAGTGTGTATGTGTGTGTTTGTTGGTTTCTGCACCATGCCACATTCAACTCATCCATTTTGCAATGACATGCCCCAAAAGTCAACGCCAAAGCAAAAGCGAAAGCTAAAACGTCTTCTGCTTTGTCGCTGTGCCGCCCCAACCACCGGTGTTCGAAACTTACACAGAATTAACACAAATTAATTCCAAATTGCAATTAACCAGCCCAGACATACCGATAAATATGTATTTATGTATGCGCCACACACACACGTGGCACTCACATACTTAGTTGCATGTAATTGCGGCTGTCTCCAGCTATAAATATTTAGTGTGCCGCGTATAATTTGCAATTGACATGGCTGGCTAGCGTCTGACGCCCTCAAAAAAGCTTAGCAGAATGCATTAATCCGAAAAGGAAATCAACTCTGCGTGTTGCCGCAGATGGACATAAAACTTTAAGTCGTTACGGGATTACAACTACTGTTTTGGTAATTTTAATCCATTGCGGTTTAAAAATGAGCCAAACCAAACCTTAATTTCGCTCAATTCTCACCTGGCTTATTGCGCTTTTAATGATTCTGTATAAGGGCTAAGTCCTTTATATTTAATAGAGACTAATATGAGAATACGAGTATATATAGATGAGTGAGTCGTCTAATTAGCGCCTTAGAATGCTGAGAGCCACACTGTTATCCTTTGAAGTCCCTCTTCCTCGATCTTTTATACTATTTCATAGACCTATTCGAACCTCGGATACACCCATGACGTTCATTCTCAGACTGTTTTCGCTATCTTGAAGGCAGCATTGCCTATAATTGTAGAAACATTCAATTAAATGAGCAATCTCACCCCTTAATTACAGTGGCTAGAAACAGAAAAAAACAAAAACAATGGTTAACTTCGGCTGCACCGAAGCTAATGTACCCTTCACAGGTGTATGTCTTTTAGTAAATATGTGCCCAGTTTGTATTGAAGCTCTATGCTATAGTAAATTTTCCTTATTGCTTTTCTTTGCTTTTCATTTCGATTTGATGAGTGTGATGATGTTTACTGTAATCTTTAATACATTTATCCGTTTTCGTATCCTAACAGATTCAAAACAAATAGTTTTCAAAAGCTTTCAACACCACAGCTTTCCATGAAGCTTTCACGCTCTTTACATTATACTTTCCAAATAAGGCGTATTCTTTTAGCACGCATACAACAATAGACCATACAATATCCTCCGGTCTAACATAATGTATTCCTTTTTCTTTCCCCTAGAAAATTTTTAAAAGCTTTACATACCCGAGCTTTTAATGAAGCGTTCATTTTAGCTACAATCTACTATGGGGGTTTCTCTTCTTAACTCACAAATAGTAGACCATGTTTTACATGAATTTTTTAGTTTTGCCCTCCTAAAAGCTTTGAAAAAACTTATTTTGAACATCTTCCAGTAAGTTTCAATGACAAAACTCAATGAATGTCGGTTATACGATTAAAGATTCTGATTTCCTGAACAATTTGTTTTCAAAAGCTTTCACCTTGAAGCTTTCGCGCGTTGTGTGCTACCAGAAATGTTTCTAAAATATATGCATATTAAAACATATTCCAACAAGTATCGGATATATGATTAAAGTCCTTTCACTGATTTTCTGAATAATTTGTTTTCAAAAGCTTTCACCGCCAGAGTGGTTTTATGAAGCTTCGCACTTGGTATGTTCTACTTGGAATGCTCATTGAATACTATATACTCGTATACTTATTGAAATACACATACTCCATATAATCCATAACTGAATTATGAATCTAGTTCCTTTACCGATTGATGATGTGATTCTTCTAGGCTAAATTTCTAAGATGTATCTGACATATAATGTTTTAAGTGATCCCGCTTTCTTCTATCTCATTAGCCATGTATTTACATAATAACACCTCTGATTTTTCGAAAGCTAAATGCACCTCTTTTTACAACAAAATCCATAAAAAATAGTAATGTTGCCTACATTTAGGCGCTTTCTCAATTTCTTAGCAAAGTCGCACACCTAGTTCAGTAAGTCTAAATCTTATTTATACCGGGAAATTCAATATTTTTATGATTAAAGGCATTAATAAATATGTAATGTAAAATTAACAAAATTTTAATGCTTAGTTAATCAAGAAAATTAATCCAAAAATTAGTTTCCTAAAAAATTATTGAAAATAAAGATATTTATTTAATGTCTAGGAAAGCAGAATTAATTAAAAGCATTAAAAAATTAATAAATAAAATTAAATTCTTAATTAAAGAAATTATTTGAAATTCAGAAAGCATTGTTTCCTAAATTATTATTTAAAATGAAAATAATTAATCATTTTCTAAGAGTAAAATATATAATTAAAAATTAATTAATTAAAAAAATAAATTTTTTCTTTTTTTAATTTTTTTTTAATTAATTAATTTTAAATTTAAAAAAATATACTTGGCATACCTTTTTGTTGTTGCATAGCTTTAGTGCTCAGCTTTTAATTTCCCTTCTCAATAAAATTTTTACAAGAATCGAAGGCAAACATATGCAACGTAATTAAAGGAACATCTGCAAATATCAATTGAAACAAGTGTATAAAACCAAAAAAAATCAACAATAAATAAGAAAGGAAGCAGCAACAACAACACAAAAACCGAAATAAAATTTTTACAACAACAACGGAAATGCGTAAAAGCCAAAAACCAACCGCCAAAGTAAGGGAACACGAATTTTCGGCAACTGACCATGAGCATCTGCTCGACGGGGCAACAGACTGTGGCAAAAACACACACACACACATACTTGCCAACTGACCACATTACTGTTACTACGCAACAAAATTTGGTCAAAAACGGTTACACAAAGCTTATAGTGCGCCATAAAAGTATGCTTACGCATTTGTGGCACTGGAAAACCCAAACGGCCGAACCCTTCAACGCAGCGTTTGCGGTTGATGAGCAAGTGAAGCCGAAGTAGCGGTAATAAAAGTAAAAATTGCCAAAAATTATTTCGCAAGCCAACAAACATCACATTAAAAAGCATAAAAGCAACAACAATACGCCGGTGGCACACATGCATGCAACCGCTACGACGCTGACGATGACAACACACCAGCTCGATTCCCGTTGCTGGCATTTAACCCCTTTTGCGGCTGGATTGAGGCAGTCAAGCAGTCGGGCAACCCGCCAGCCAGCCGGTGGCAGCAGCGAGCACCGTGCAACTGCAAATGCAAATTGAGTGGTTGAAGGAAGTGGCGCACTAGGGTGGCGAGTAAGGAGCGGTGAAGAGAGGAAGGTGGCGAGGCGACGGCGATAGATTGCCAAAATTTTCGAGAAATACAAGGCGCATAAAAACAATGCAAACGTGGTGGGGTAGGAGAGAGTTGACCGGGCAGGGGAAGCCGACATGAAATCGAAATCGGCAGGAAGCCCAATAAAAATGTAGACGAGCAGCGAATGCGACAAGAACATTGCAAGCGACAACAACAGAAAGAAAAAAACAATAACTACAACAACAGCAGCAATTAGAGCAGTGATACACGAGTGCTGCGAAGCAAAAAAGGGAAAATGTAAAAAAAAACCGAAAACACAAAAACAATAAAAACATGATGGGAAATCACCAAAAATTTTGCGGCACGAATTTTTTTCGCACAGCACTTTTTGGGCATACCGCGCTAGAACGGGTCACAAAGAGGCAACGGAGGACGAATGGCGCAATAAAAGAGAAAGAGAAGAGGCAAACGGTAAACAGGACGTGGAAGAATGAGGACAAAGTGCAGTGCAGTGACAACAACAATAACGATGACAACAACAACAACCATAACAACAACAACATGTTAGCGACAAATGCAGCGCGTCAACTGCGCGCAACAACAACAATGCTAAGCGCATTAATGTACCGTATATTGCCGAAAATATCACGAAGAAAAGAAATACAAACAACAACAACGACAATAACATGTCAATACATATACACACACATATAAACATGAGTATGGCAACCCTTCAACAAATCGCTATGACATAATACGGCGGTGGCGCGGTAGCGGGCGACACAGGGTGGCAGCGAGCGGCAGGAACACGTAAAAATTTGGGACAAAATAAAATATGCAAAATTGTCGGTTGGGAAAAATTGAAGCCGGCAGAATGGCAAACGGGTGCGAAAATAAGGGCAAAAAGCGGCGGTTGCCAACAACAATAATAAAAATAAAAACAAAAATAACAACAATAACAATAAAAAATTAAAACAACAACTATAAAAAAATAAAAACAACAATTATAAAAATAAAAAAACAACAACATTAAAAATTAAAACAACAACAATAAAAATATAAACAACAGCATTAAAAAAATGAAAACAACAATAATAAAAATGAAAAAACAACAACAACAAAATTACAAAAACAACACCTTGCTGTTGTAGGAAACACTAGAACTGTTGTAAAGCGTCGCACAGTGGCAACAACAATAATAGCAACAACAACAAGAACTGTTTTAGCGTCGGCGGCTGTATTTGTGGCAGGTTCTTCGCGCTCAAATGGCGCTTACAGCAAAAGTAGCGATGACTAAGGAAGCCGTTGTTGTTGTTGCTGTTATTTTTATTGCTTGCATAAATATGTTTATGTACGTACATTTATTGTCAACTGCAATTGCAGCAGTTAATACTTGATAGCCGACGCTAGGCGTTTTCTTTTGGTCATATGGCCTATGCCATTCGTGACGTGTAGGGTATATGTATAACTCGAAGTAAGATATGTAAAGCTCAAAAAGCCTATTTTTGCTGGCTGAAATGACAGATCACTGTTAGTAGAGGTCTAAGATTTCATTCCAAGATGTCTTACGTGAGTCAACCGGGGTCCACATCGGTCTAAACCACGTTCGTTCTGTTTACTGGTAGTCCCTAAACACTTCAGAATAATTATTTTTCCTTAGAGACACTTCCAAATTAAAAAAAAAATTGTGACCTTTCTCTCTTCCAAAAAGCTTTATTTACAATTTTTGAATTTTTTTTAAACATTGGTTTCAGTCGCAACCTCTAGCGCCCTTGCTCGTTTTTCTTAATTTTTTTCTTTCTTTCTTATTGCTTCAAAACTCCTAAACTCTTTTATACCACCATTCATACATTTCATTCACATTTTTATTATTTGCGCTGCCGCGCACGGGAAATGCGCGAAGCAAAAAAAAGGCCGGAGAAAAAAATTACAAAAATAATTGTTGTTGGCATTTCGAAAATTTAGCGCCAACGGAAGTGCCACCACGCTTTGCCGACATTGTCGTCAGCATTGCTGTTGATAGGTTTGCTTGTTGTTGTATACTGTGTGTTGTTGTTGTTAAGGTTGGCATTTGCCGCTGGTGCCATTGATTTGCGATATGCGATTGGAAATCGCTTGCATTGTTACCAATTTTTTCCTTGGTTTGTTTTTTAGGAATTGTTTTTGTAGCTCCTTATTTGCAGTTTTCCCTGCTTGTTGTTGTATGCATATTTTGCGCACCCGTTGTTGTAGTTATTTCCGTGCGAAACTAGGTCACTGAGAGTACAGCTGAAATTTTGTTTATTTTTAGTTAGCGCAATTTTCAATTTTTTTTTCGGAAAGTGTCTTGGAATTTTTTGCCTCGGTCTGGTATTTTTGACAAAGCGACATTTTAGTGGATTTATTAAATTTTGGTGATTCGAAGTTGCATAAGACAGCGATACTTGGTTATAAATGTATGAAAATAGTAAAAAAGGTATAAAAATTGTTGTTGCAAAGGTAAAATGTAATTATGATGATTTTGTGTTTGAAATTTATGGCAACCCTGTTAACAATATAATTTTTATTTTTTATTTGCTGTACTGTATTTCTATACGCTGTATAACTTTTGATTCCAAAATTGGATTTTAATTTCTTCTTTCGTACAGTTGGTAACTCTATGCTTTGTATATTTTGTTAATTTTTTTTTGTTAGGCTACTTTCATATAAAAATTTCAAAAACATATTAAATTCATATTTTATTAAAAATTTAAATTTAAGTGGCAACCCTATTTAAATTTTAACGATTTCCACAGAATTTTTTAATGTTTATTACTATTTATATATTATTATTTAAGTAACGTCAAAACAATTTTATTTTTAGGTAAAAATAGTTGGCAACACTGATCAAAAACTTGCTTTTTTTTAGCAAAAATTTTTATTTTTTATTTGCTCTAACTTTTGATTCCAATATTGCATTTAAATTTTTTTTCGCACAGTTGGCAACTCTATGCTATGTACATATGTATGTATATTTTGTAAACTAATTTTTTAAGCTCTTTCATACAAAATTTTTCAAAAATATGTTACTCCATATTTTACTAAAAAAAAAAATTTTAAGTGGCAACCCTAATCAAATTTTAACAGTTTCCGAAGTTGGATAAATGTAACAATATTTTTTTCCTATTTTTATCATATTATTTAAGTAACATTAAAAATTATTTTATTTTTAAGTAAACTTAGTTGGCCACCCTGGTCAAAAACTTACTTTTTCGTAGTAATTTCAAAGTTTGACCTCTTCAATATTGTCTCCAACAGAAATATTGTACTTACGTAGATATACATATGTATATTATTTATAATTGGCAACTCTATTATGGTTAGTTTTTTATGTCTTACAGAAAATCAGTTTAAAAAATTATAATTAGTTTGCAACCCTATTATAACAAATTAATTTTAATCAGATTTTTACTTGCAATTATTAACTGAAGAGTCTATTCATACTTCAATATTGTACTTACGTACATACATATGAATACTAAAATTGTGCTTTTACAAGTGTGAAAAAGTGGCAACCTTTTGCAAAATTTTATTTATTTTGATCTAGAATCGTCTTAAATATTCACCTAAACATTTTTTCTTAATATTTTTTTTATTTTAAATAGAAACAGTATAATTAAAAAATAATAATTGGCAACCCTGTTCAAAATATACAATTTTTTAAGCCGATATTAAACAATATAATAACTTTTTTTTGTGTTTTTGGGCTTTTTTTTGCAAAATTGTATACCATTACACTATTATGTCCAGGTGGCAACCATAACAATTTTTGAAAATTCACGATTCATGCATTTTCTGTTTATGCGCTTCTTGTATCCAGTAAAAAGCAATTTAAAAGACTTTTACGCATTTTTTATAAAGCAAGTTAAGCAATGTGGCAACACGTAACAGTAAAAAGTGTCTAGATGCTCTCATTTTTGCGGCAGCCAATCTTTTCATGCCGCCCCGAAACGCCGCTCTGTCAATGTTACACGCATGGCTTTTCATTTATCACGCTGATTAATTGCAAATGCTGTTATTTGTAAACATGTGTCGCTGCCACATATGCAACTGCCACATAGAGCGACATGCGTGCGTTACATAAGAGTACAATTGCAATGCTGCCACAACGTGTCTGTCATTTTTCCACACTGTCATTTTCCGACATCCTCAACAAACGCATCCTTTGCTCACCACGCAGCGAGACACAATTTATATATTTTGCAATTTTCCACTTTTGTTGCTGCTGCTGTTGTTGTTGCAACTGCCACCACTACTCTGCCGCCTGTTGCTGTTGGCCACAGTTTATACGCGTACGAGCATGCTACTTCTTGTACTTCGCTATGCCTGCGACGACCTTTCACTATCTTGAGGCTGTTCGCTTTGTGTTGCCAGCACTGCTACCTTGCTGCACTGCCTCTGCTTGCAACACTTTGCCCACTCTCGCTCGCAGTGCCACAACTTGCGTTTGCCTATCTTGCAACTAATATTTGTTCATGCGCCTTTTTTCCTTTTCAGCTTGTTTCCTGCTATTGCTATTTTCATCATTTCCCTCCCGCCCGCTCTTCGCTCCTCCTATGAATGTGTGCGTACTTTTAATATAATCCTTGAACTGTTCCTTTTTGCTACTTTAGTTTATTTTATGCCATTTTTTTAATGCCGCGTCAGTAGCTTTTGCCCACCCCTTGTCTTTTGGTCCCTCCCGCTCTTGTTGCTACACGCTTTTATTCCTGTCTTTCATGCCCTCGATTTTCCTAATGTCTTTCGTTGTTGAAAAATTGCGTGCCACACAGAAGCAAAGCTCGGCAAGGCGCACAAAAAGATTTGTGCAAGGCATAATTTAAGTAGGAAACACCAAAGTGGTTGGGCGTTACTTTGGTTCTAATGAAATAATGTCATTAAAAATATTAATTATCATTATTCTCAAGCTTTAGAACTTTGCAAAGTGAATGGATATTTATTAAGGGGGCTCGGTTAGTGGCCTTCGTTAAAGGACCTCGGCAAAGCATATTCAAATAGTATCTGGGGAATGAACTTCAAACTTTTGGTTCAAATGAATCCAGTTCTCCTTGTTTATGTAGACCCGATCGTTTTGTTATGAATCTAGTCTTCGTAGGTAAATTCTGTAGTATATCTCTTTCGGTATTGATTCTTGTATTTATTAGTAATCATCAAAGGATTCTCTTGAGAGCCTCAACAACTTCATTTATCTGTTTCAATCTATGAATTACGTTGAAATTTCCGAAGAAGATGCCTCATCACAGTATTGAGGGCTATTGCGTTTCCAGGATGAGGAAATATGACATCTCTTTCTCTCTCTGAAAGTCTCTCTCCTTCTCTGAAAATCTCACTCTCTCTCTCTCTCTCACCCTTGACGGTCCTTTGTAAAGAACTTTCGAAGACGTCGAATGAAACCTTGCTGGTAATCATGCCCTTACTTTTTGTTGTTCTTTACTTTTTTGGTATTGGTAACACGAATGTGTTTTAATAGCTTCAAGTATGTAAACCTTTGAGCCACCTTTGATCGATCTTATTACTTATATTTTCAAATGGCAGAAGTTCATATCTGTCTTTGAATAAGTTTCCGTCTCTCATATTCAATTTAGCAGACTTAAAGCTCGTGCTCTCTTTTGTTTTAGGCCCATATTCCACTTGGATTTAATACAATAATTTTCTTTTCTTCTTTTTTTTTGACTTAATTTTTGAATAATTAATTTTCCTGTAGATGGTTCGTAGAAGTCCATTGTCGTCTGTAGTCATCGCGCTGTTTGTCTCATTTTGTCTAAGCCATCGTCTAGGTTCAGGATTTCGTGCTCATTTTTGGCCAAGCAGATTGGAAATATTTTCCCTCCAATTATTTTAAGTATTGGTGTTCTGGATAGTAGATAGACCTATGAGTTCTTGCACTGGATCTATACTCGATTTAGAAGTGTTCTACAAGCGCGTTTTCTTTTTTGGAAACATTTCAATAAATTTTCTGCTTGACGAGTTTATAACCTTTTTCCGGAGTCATATTTTTGAGAATCATCTCTCTCAAGCTTCAAAGGAAATAGGTAGACGTCGTCTGTACAAGTGGGAACAGTTTGATTCGAAGAAACGTGACACTAATACATAGCTTAATGATTCGCAAGAAAAGAGAATGTATTATCTGGTTATATTTAGATGCTCAAAAGACTCTATGAAGAAGTTTTTGGAAGATTATAACCACACATTCTTTAGTAATGAACCTCCAGTTTACACATTTTTGGGGAAAAGAGAGAATTCGAGAGCAATTTGGGAATGGTAAGTACTGAGATCAAAATTTTGACGGTTGAGACTCATAGTATACTTCCGAGTAATTTTGGTCGAACTTTTTCCTTAAGTTATAGTTCGTTTACTTGATTTACCCTACAGTTAAAGGGTCCCAAGGGTTTTTAAAATATTGTTTTCGATAGATTCAGGTTCATGCATCATTATTTCGAATCCCGTTGCTTCGAGGTTTTGTACTCGCTAACTACCTAATCAATATTGGATCATAGGTTTATGAAGCTTTTTGAGCTTTGAGCTTCAGGAAAGCACTTTGGAACTGGAAATCAGAGATGTCAACGCTGAGCGAAGCTAACTGTGCACCACAGTGTGCTGAGCAAATATATATGTTTTTACATACACGTTTATAACAAAAGAGCGAAACTACTTGCAACACTGGCAAATCGCAACGTGACGCAAAGGATCAAAGCAACTTTTCAAGTCCTTTTCCTTTTATGCTCGCACAAAGCGTGCAAGTGTGTAAACTACTTACAAATATAAGCACACAAAGCTATTTTCATATATGCGTGTGTTGCATGTGTGTGCGTGTTGTTGTTTAGCTGCGTGCTTGTGCGTTATAAGCGTTTGCATTCGTTCCGCTGCGTACTTTTCGTTGTTACACATTTGCCACACAGCGCGGTGTATGACTGTTGTGGGCAGCAGCGTCTAGTCGCGCGGCATGCCTTGCCGGCTTGTCGCTTGCTTTGTAAATGCCGCGTCGAGTGCACTTGTGAAAAATACCCGAGCGAACGAGTTAGTTTTATCTTGCAACAACTTGGCAAGTAACTGCATGCGTTTGTTTGCGTGAGCGCGTGGCACTGTATAGACTTCTATGTAAGTAGTATATGGATGTGTGTGAATGTGTAGGAGTGTGTGACTGTGTGGGCGCGTGTGTTTAATGTCGTTGCCGCTGCGTGCTCTTTCACTTCAGCACTTTTGCTGTGCGAGCGCGCATCCGGTGCCGCCAAAGACCAAAGCACCAGTCGCTTTGACGTTTGCTACATGGCTAACTGTGCATGTAGCCTACCTTTAGGCGGCTTAATGTGCGATTATAATTTTTAATTTGCATTTGTAGCGCTGCGTGTGCGTGTGTGTGTGCGCTTGTAACGCTGCACAAACAGAAAGCGAACAAGAAGCAAATAGCCTGTGTGCAATTGACAAATAGACGCGCGGACAGAAGAACGCATAGCGCAAAGTAGTAGCGCCAAAGCGCGCCAAGCGACAACCAGCCTTTGACATAAAAGGAAGCGGAGCGCGTGGCAAGCGGTTGAGTGGCGCGCCGGCTTTGGCAGCTCCACTTGTTGTTGCGTTGCACTGCGCTACTAATTAAAAATAAATCAATCTCAATGATGTTTACAAAATTCATAATTTCTCTGCCGCCTTTGAGCGCCAAAGCAAAAGCGAGCAAACGCGCCGCTGCCCCGCACCGCGCCGTCGCCGACGATCACCTGCTTTGACAAAAAGGCTGGTTGGTTGCACGTAAAAAGCGCTCTAGTGCAAAAACAATTAATGTGGCAAGTAATAGTGAGTGGCAGTAGGAGCGAGATAGTGAGTGAAATGGCGGGCGCGCGGCTAAAATGCGGCTAAATAATGCCATGAAGCCTGTTTTGATAAAAATGTTTCCTTTTATGCACTTTATCGACGCTTTGCTATGGCAGCGTTTGTGCGGGGGCAGCCAACCCTTCAGTCTTGGTTATTGGAATTTTTTCACAAAACTTGCAACAAACTGCATGAGTATGAAAAAGAAAGCAAATGCAAGCAAAGAAAATTGAAAATAAATCGAAAAACATCGACAGTAGATGGCTGTCGGCGGGGGTCGGTCAGCGGTAATGGTGGCAGCTTCCTCATTGAACAACGCATAAATGTTGCGTGCTCAAGTGTGCGGCGACGACGATGACGACGACGACTTTGTGCGCCTTCAAAGTGCAACAAGAGTCAAGTGACGCACACTAAGTAAGCAGGGCAACGCAATTTAGTGAATTGCCGTGGCGGGAGGGTGTAGTGCTGCTGGCGCGCCAAAGCGCAAGCTTATGAGGGTATGCTACCAAACTTAATGTGCGGTACGAGAGGGGTGGCGTATTAGCGCAAAAGTAGATCAGCAGCAAAAGCGGCAAAAATGCGTTACATAAATTGATTTAACCTTTTTTTATTATTGTTTGATGGGTTCTTTGTAAGATGGTGAAAAAATATTTGTCTGTGCGTCAGTCTGTCAGTATGTATATATGTGAACTAGTCCCTCAGTTACTGAGATATCAATCTGATATTTTGAACACAGCCCTTTCCTTCCAAGAAGTTGTTTATTTATTTGGAAGTGGTGATATTGGACTACTATGGTTTATAGCTATTATAAACTGAGCAATCGGATTCAAGTTCTCGTATGGAAAACTTTTTTATTTGTTGAGATATAGTCACGAAATTTGGCGTGGAACATTATCCAAGCCAACGCTATAATATTTGAGAAAATATTTTAGATCGGATAACTATATGATATAGCTGCCATACAAACTGAACGCTCAAAATGGAGTTTTCGTATGGAAAACTTTTTTACTTGTTGAGATATCTGCACGAAATTTGATGAATATTATTGTTCAAGTCTGTGATATAATATCTGAACAAATTGTTTAGATCGGACCTCTCTGGCATGTAGCTGTCATACAAACTGATCGGTCAAAATCAGGTCCTTGTTAGGAAAAATTTTTTGTTTCAGCAGATATCTGCACCAAATTTCGGCATTCATTTTTGTCGAAAGCAATGGTACAATTTTGAGAGAAATTTTTCAGATCGGACCACTATAGCTTATAGCTGCCATACAAACTGATAGGTAAAAATCATTTTCTTGTAAGAAAAACTTTTGTATTTGATGAGTTATCTCCACGAAATTTGTGTCAGATTATTTTTTAAGCTATAGCTATAATATCGGTAGAAATTGTTTAGATCGGACCACTATAGCATATAGCTGCCATACAAACTGTAAGATCAAACTCAAATTTTTGTAAGGAAATTTGTTAGTTTTGCAAGTATTTTTGCAAGATCTAAATTTGTTACTTATAGCTTCTCTCTCTCCTCTCCAAACATCTCTTAACTCAGCTAGTAGCAACTAGAATACTATAACTTCTGTAACCCAATCTCAAAACCCGATAATCAACACTAAAATTACTCAGTAGAACTTCGTTAGTGAAGTTACGAACGCATATTTTCTTATTCGATTGCCAGAAAGTTTCTAATTTTCACCGAAAACTAAAAATTTCAATATCTCTCCTTCCCCAACTAATTCGCGCACAAAAAAATTTTCCGAAAAATGTTTCCAAAAAAACAAGAGTTACTCGCGTACACATGTAAGCATGCATTAAGCTCAGATTACAGCAACAAAGGCGCAGCCAGACTAGTAGAAAAAAAGAATCCGAATTGATACGACATTGTGTCGCCGTTGTAGCGAGTAGATGTCGCAAGGTTTACCAAACAATTTGATATGGCGAAAAATGAGTAGGCCAAAAACAAAAGAACGCAACAAACTTCAAGAAAAACAAAAAAAAATCGCACGAAACCAAAATTCTACACCGAAAACGCACAGAAAACAACACTTAAAATGTCAAAATTAACAAAACACAGCACAACAAACAGCAACAACAACAGCAACCGCGCACTGTGACACTGCAAGGTAATGCAACTGAATTTGAGCGCTGCGGTGCCCTTACACATGTACTTGCCTGCATGTGTGCGTGTGTGTGTGCCTAAATTTGCTCGTTCGGCCGCATGCGTTCGCCGTTGCGTTGCAATTTGTCGCCGCCATCGGCAACAACAACTAACCATAGTAGCAACTTACATATGTACATACCAACAACATTATGTCTGCGTTGCGCCGATGCGTTCTAATATTTCATAAATTCATCGAAATCGCCGGCCGTCAAAAACACTGCACGCAAACGGCCCGCAAAGGCAATAAACAACAAACATTCTTTGTTTTTAATTCCCCCAACATTGCATATTCACTGACTTCTGAAGAAGCAACAAGGTGTATACCCACACATCCGTCTGCTTGCTGATGTCTTCATCGACTTTGTTTCGGTGTTATAGCTTCATTGAATATGTTCGTCGTCGGCGTTTATGAGGGTGCCGAGTGACCAGTGGGGCCTGTGAGAAATTTCTAATAACAGAATAAGTGGAGTTCCAAGATGTTTTGGCGTATATTTTGTAGTTTTTACTCCTTCAGAGTGGTGACTATCCGCTCCAATAGTAGGACAGCGAGTTCGTTGACTGTGCGCTCAATACAAGTTAAGGAATGTTCCTTATCAGCATCGAGTTATTTTATGCTTACACTGGTTTAGGTGCCTGATCACAGCAGTACTGAAAGAAACTGCAAGGCTGATGAGCTTGTTAGAACAACTACTTCAGGCTCAATAACTGTGGATCGTGGTCGGGCAGGAGCTCTGTTGGCTTCTTGTGGTTCTTTACTGGATTATTTGCCTTCCGACTGGCTCAGTGAGCGTTGGTCAACTACCAGCAGCTGTACAGTCGCAAGATATTTCTGACTCTGGGTAAATCGGAAGAAGTTTCGGGAGCTCTTTGGTCTCGGCAAGATCCACCTCTCAGTTGTAAGAGCTCTAACTGGACACTGTCAAACCGGGTTTCATGCCGGGTGCCAGCTGTATCAGCGGTTTGGGAGAAGATCAGATAGATTCATTTGGATACTTCCTCATCGAAGGTTCCGCTTTTGCCAGACCAAGGAAAACAGACCTCGGATCTCAGACCTTGGATCTCTTACTTTTAGAGATCCTGGTGAAGTAGCGAAAATAGAAATAAAATATCTACACAGATTTGTGATCGGATCAGAGCGTTTTGCCGATAGCTAATATCCAATTACAGGAGTTTTTCGATTGGCTTCGCAAAGGGCCAGTCTAAGAGTGATCTCTCCGCCATGTTCCGAATTTTGTTTGCTAAATTTTTTCTAACATTTTAGTATTAATTTTCTGATATTAAAAATTTAATAAATTTAACATTTTTTTCCGTAAATGAAATCGTAAGCAGGTGGCAACTACATATTGTTTATTATTAATTTTTTACTTATGTACTTAAAGCTGTAGCCAAAGAGTTCCTTTTTGAGATAAACAGTATTTTTATAATTTGAAATTTATCAAATTTTTTTATTACGTGGCAACCTTGTTCAAAATAAAACGTTAATTTAATTATTATTTATTTTATAATTTCAAAAATAGTAACAATATTTTAAATATAAATACAAGTAGTATAATGTATACAATTAAGAACTCGCCGATATTTATTATATTGTCAAAAGGTGGCTACTCGATAATATATTTTTTTTACAAGTAGTTAAAAAAATTTAATTTGAAAAGTACCCATATTATTATATTAATTCAAAAAGGCGCATTTGTGTGGATATTATAAAGAAAAGGTGGCAACTTCATAATATTTTTTTTTATAAAAAGTTATTGTACATACGTATTTTTCAAAAAGTTTCTGTTTTAGCTAAGATATGTTTAAGTAACTAAAATGTTCCTAATTCTTTTGGTCATGTGGCAACTTTGTTTAATAAATTTTAGTGGATTGGAATTATTTTTGGTCTTAAAAATAGCAAAACTTATTATGTAAATTTATAAGTTAAAATGTACTCATTTAAAATGTTTATATGTATGGTATTGTAAACAGGTGGCAACTTTATAATTTTTTTATAAATATTTTGCATAAGTATTTTACAAATAGCTTACTTTCGAACTGAAAAATTTTGTAGTAACTAAAATTTATTAAATTTTTTTGGTCAGGTGGCAACTCTATTTAAAAAAAATGTATTTTAAGCGTTTCGAAATGAGAGCCTCTTAGAAAAATTATAACGCATAATTTATTTTTTTCTTAGTTCATCTTTGTCATGCTATTTTTTTATATATTTTTGTGGCTATGAACGGGGCTGGAAATATGTACATACACTCGAGCTCTAAGTAGAAATCTTTCGCACATAGATTTATATCTCCAATTCTCAGTTACAAATCCCACGCACTACAAACTTTGTTGCTTCTTTAGCAAAGGAAGTTCGAGGCTTATAAAGTATGTGTATGCGTGGGTATATGCTGATATACATAGATATTATATATACCTTTATATACATATGTAATCTCCAGATTTGTTTACACTCACAGATGCTGTTGAGAATTCTTAGTATCTCATTCCGCAAAAGCCTCAAAGCATATCTTATGATATTTTAATTTCAAGCTTCAATATTTGTCCCTTATGTTGTTGCTGCCGATTACGAGATTACTGTTATAAATTGGTGTTGATTTTTTTTTTGCATTTGACATTTGTGAACCGTGGACTCGCCTCGCCTCGCACTGCAAGCTCCACACGTTGTATAATTTATGCTCATTTACTTTTATTTATGTGTGAACATGCATATGTGTGTATGTATGTAATATGAAAAGGTGTGTGTGCTTGCGCGTATTTATGCATTTAGCGAACTTAATTGTTTTGAAAGGTTTTCGGTGACGCGCGATTCCTGGAAAACCACTTTGCAAATTTTTTCACTTCACCACTTGGCCGCTTGATACAGCCACGGTGCCGGTTCTGGTGCCGGTGATACGATTACAACAACGCCGCGCATTTTGCTGGCACTACAAGAACGCTCAGATTGTATTACATATGCAATGCATTGTTAACAGCCAAAGTATTATTGTCACATTGTCATTCCATATTGTCACTGTTGTTGTTGTCGTTATTATTATTATTGCTGTTGTTAGTGCTACTGTGCGCGCTGCAGAAGGTTGATGGTGCATTTTTGCGCAACAACAACAATTATATGTAGCATTTTTTTTGCTTTCTGCAATCTTGTATTGCTGCTTGGCACTTCTTTCTCAGAAACTTGCATTATTCATTATTGAATTTCAAATGATACCACACACACACACTTAGACACATGCACACCCACTGTGGGATTGGCTCTGTGGCTGCTGCTGTGCTGCATTTAATTTGCAATTCTTTGTAATTATATTTACCAATTCAATTAGAAGTTGGCAATATTAGCTGACAGTTGCAAGTTAACAACAAGTAACGTTGGCAAATTTAAAGAAGTTGTGAAAAAATTTTGAGAAAATTAAGTTATTTATTTCCTTGTTAGCTAGTTTCATGGAATTGAACTGTGGCGCCACCTTTACCAAATTTTGGTTGGGCAATAATTTTTGCACACACACTACACACACTTGAGTGGTTGGTATATTTGTGTAAAGAGTTGATATTTGTTCCTTAAAGAACCTACTAAGTATAACATCGACGATGAAGAGACTTTTTTTGCTGAAGTGGAATATAGTCTTGTCTTTGTATTCCTTTGAACCTTTTCTCGCTGCATTTAATCCATTTGCCTTTTAAATGAAACAACCTACGCTTATGTCAGAAATTGAACCGTCTGATCTGACCTGGATTGACAAAGAAAAGTCTAAGCTTTTTCGTGTTTTAATACAAATCTTCAAGGGCCTTAAAAATAGACTCCTTAGCAAGTATGCTAAAGGTAATCTTATCTCTATACACTTGCTTTAAGCCTTGACTGGGATGGCCTTCAGCAACTTTAGCGAATGTTTATTTATTCAGTTTCGGCTCATTTTTAAAGCGCCATTCGGTAGATTGTTGGACAGTTTCGACGTTATATTAACAAGTCTCGTCTCGTAGTTGTGATGTGTTTGAAGAATTTTAGAGTACTTAGCTCCATTGTCAGACATCTCTTTTGCGACCTCTACTCGATGTCATTTTTGCAACAGATTTTGGTATTCTGATTCGAGTCAAGCATTCACACTTTTTATGTACA
This sequence comes from Bactrocera dorsalis, assembly GCF_023373825.1. NCBI lineage: Eukaryota > Metazoa > Arthropoda > Insecta > Diptera > Tephritidae > Bactrocera > Bactrocera dorsalis. The sequence goes on along the minus strand of NC_064306.1, from coordinate 60,549,333 downwards.
AAACATTAATCAAAACGTACTGAATCGACCCATAAGAGATGCTAATATCATCTGCTATCTCTCTGATGCTAAGGGGAGGATTTTCAAGCACTTTTAACGCAAAAGTTTCGATGCTTTTCGATTGTCATTAACAATGATGGCTGGATGAGGTGAAAACTTGCTTTACTTCACGACCTGCAATGAATTCTTTTTTTTTAAATGGATACTTGTGTTTGTGAAAAAGAAGGCTATTCAAAATATTTCTGCAATATGCTCAATGATTCCCTAGCCGTAATGCCATTGGAAACACAAAGTTCCAAGCGAAGTAATTGTTCAATTTTTTATCGGTTCAAATTTCATACTTCACTTCATATTAAACAATTTGCACAAATGTAAGATTTTTTTTTTTTAAATTCCCTTTGCCACCCCAGTTTAAATGGACAAGTCCGGGTCAAAATTGATCAGATGGGATTTTGTTGTTGAAATTATTGGATGAAAAATAGATGAGATACGACCTTTGGTGGGTATATAATATGACCTATTAATACCGAAAAAAGCAGTGATCCTTTGTGACAAGAGAACGTATCGATACGGAACCACGTGGACATATGGAGATCAAACTTTACATTTTACTTCACATAAAAAAGGTTGCACAGTATAGGAATTTGTTTTTGTGTCGACTCCGGTTGCTATTCAAGTTTAAATGTGTCAGTCCGGGTCAAATTTGATTAGATGGAATTTTCTTTTTGAAATTATAAGATGAAAAATCAGAACTGAACAGCTAAAGGTCCGTGATTCGATCTTTGATCGGTCAAAACATAATATTTTCCGAAAAACTGGAGCTCTGAAATCCCTTGTGTTCAGAGAAAAAATTCACACGAATCTGTCCTAGAATATAATGAACTGAAGGGCAGTTAAAACATAGAACACATTTTTAGATTCGATTTCTCGTACATATCTGTATGTACATATGTATACAACATACAATGGCCAGTTGAATAATAAGTTTAACCAACATATGTATGTCCCTTGATGAGTTCTCTCAGATAGTAATATTTTAATGAAATACGCTTGAATATTGTCCAACAAAATCTTTGAGCAACAAAAATAAGTGTTTCTCCATTAATTAAAACTTGGAGTTATGCAGTGATTTGTTAATAATTTATAAATTGTATTTATCGTTTATAAAGTTCAGAAACTTAAGACCCTACTTTTGCCATCATCAGAATTTCTAGAATTCGTAAAATTCATATTTTTACATTCGTTATCAATTAAACTATTTTAGTCATTAAGCTAAGTTTGATTTCCGGTAATATTTTATAACACTAAACTGTCTAGCATTCACAAAAAAATGTACTTTTAATTCGATCCAGGAATTAATTTTTAATTCTCCACTGGTTAATGTTATAGGAACCTTACATAGGGTTCAACTTTTTAACAGTACTTGTTAGTAGATCAACTCTTTTCCACTCTTTCCCACTACAGTTTAAATAGTTAAGGTGAGAAAGAAACAAAGGAGAGAGGGCAGTACGAGTATAAAGATTGATTTGTTAAGGTGAGATAGATAAGGAAGGAGAGCGGGTAGTTTAAGGATGGAAAAAGGTGGAGAGATAGAGAAGAGGGAAGTAAAGTGACGAAGCATTTATGAAATATTCTGAAAACGAATCCATGACAAAGGATTGTCTGTAAAAAAAAATTTATATATTTTTGTAGATTAACATCAAAGGACTCTCTAAAATGAAAAGGCAAAACTAAAATCTTCAAAAATAACTTCAGCTTTAACTGGCCGACTTATGGTAGAACAAGAAAAATAGTCAACTTCGGCAGAACTGAAATTATAATACCCTTCATAGGTGCATTTCTTATCGCATATAGGGTCAAGGTATATTGATTTTATTTTGTTTTTGATCAGTCAGTTTCAGCCCAGCTATATCTTATAGTGATCCAACCTGGACAATTTGTTCGATGTTTATATTATCCATGCCAAATCTCGTGAAGATATCTTGACAAATAAAAATAATCTTGATTCCGAAAAATAAGGAACCTCTTCGAAACAAATAGATTCGTACAACATTCAAGATCGGTATCTCAAAAAGTGAGGGACTAACCTGCGTTAATACTGACGAACGGACCCACGGTCTGGCATGATCCGACCTCTTGTCACGTTGATCATTTTCACATATACAGGTATATTGCCAAACTTAACCTATTCGGGGTATAAAAATCGTCTATAAGTTCCAAGAATTTCATGATTTTTTCTCTTCACTAGATACACACTCTCCACCAAAGTATGTACTCCAAATTGTATCTACAATTTTATTCATCATACCCTTTTACCGCTATTTGCTACCCATATTTCTTTCATTTACGCATTTCCGTCAATTTTCATTTTAACAACACTCCATCTCCACTCTACTCCTCGGGTAGACCGTTGATTGCGTCTTCATTTGCCACACCGTTGTGTCCACACACAAAATTACCGTTAACGAAATGTCGTGGAATGCAATGCCGTTTCTTGCTGGTGCAACAACACCATTGTCCTGCTTGCGGCATGAAGTAGCTTGATGTGTATGCTTTCTTGCCTTCTTCGCTTTCTTGTTGCTGTTGTGCATTTTTTACAGTTATTTTCTTTTGCAAGGTCTGCAAAAATAAAAACGAAAGTACTTCTGCACTCCCCTACTCCTGGTCATTATGCTTACATCATTTCGTTTCGTTTCGACTGCGTTGTACGCGCCTTGCGACAATTCAGCGGCGCGGCGTTCATGCCACAAATGACTTCAGCTGCAACTTGGCCGACGCCACTGCACTTGTTGTCATCAACAATGCCACCACTGCACCCGTACGTACTACCAACACCACCATCAACCGCCGTCGCCAACACTTTGGCTTTCTTTCGGCTCGGCGGAGACGCGTCGGTTGTCTGTCGCCGTCACTTGACTAGCACTTGAGTCGCTGTGGCAGGCGGCTGGGGCTTTAACGCTGCGGCGCTGTCGTTGCATCTCATAATTCTTTCTTCGCGACACAGGCAGCGGGGTCGGCAGGTACGCCTGTGCGCGTAAATGCCGAATTGAAGTAGGAGCAGGTGGGTTTGGTGCAAGGAGCGCAGCGCTAAGATGGAGAGAGACATCGGTGTGTAATGAGGGGTAGCGCCATATGGATGAGCGTTGCAGGGAGGGGTATATGTGGTGTTGTCGTTTGCAGGGTTAAGGTCGACCGGGCGTCTCGCTGCGCAATGTTGAGGAATTGGTGAAGCATGCGACACTGCACTGGTGACGATGGCAACGGCAACAACAACAGCGTTAAGCGACAAGCGGCAACAAGCCGAAGTCGCAGTAACAACGAAAGTATACATTTCCAGACTTATGACCAGACAGCCAGACAGCGATCGATAAGGAATGACGCGCTGCAGCAGAATAAGGAATAAGCAGCACACAAACACACACACAAACATGCATAGCTTTGAAGTATTCACAGCGGAGTGGGGTGCGAAAAAAGTGAAAATGAATGAAGTTTAATGGAAATAAGCAAACAACAACAACAACAAAGGTAGAAACAGTAGCAAAAGGACACACAACCAAAATAAAAATTCAAATTATATGCGGCGCAGGCACAAAGCAAACGGGCGAAAGTATGTAAGAACCGCTTGAAGGTGTAGAAAAATAATCAATAAACGCGTAGACGCGGCCCAGGAACAGCTGTTGGAGGTATAAAGTGAAAATGTAAGAAATAATTTTTTGAAAGGACGCTCATCATTTTGAAGCGCTGTCGTGCGGGTCGAGCATTTTTAGAATTTTTTAACATAAAAGCATGCATAAAGCTCAGTAAAGAGATTTAAAGCTGCTATTTCAATCGCTCTTTTAGCACTAACTGCGGATCTTACTTCTCTGTCTGGAGGGTTGTGAGTTTGAAATGTGTTTCGAAAACTTTGGGGTAATTTTTCTCCAAGGAAGTTGAAGTTATTAGTCCTTGAAGCTTTTGGCATCCTTAGGTGAGATCCTATTCTAGAGGGTTTTGAGTTTGAAATGTGTTTTGATTACTTTTCGAAAACTTTCGGGTAGTTTTTATCCAAACACGTTGAAGTCTCTAGTCCTTGAAGCTTTTGGCATCTTTAGGTGAGATCCTGTCCAAGAGGATTGTGGATTTGAAATCTTTTTTGATTTTTTCGAAAAGTTTCGTATAGTTTTTCTGCAAGTAACTTGGAGTTATTAGTCCTTGAAGCTTTTGACGTCTTTAGGTGAGATCCTGTCCTAGAAGGTTCTGGGTTTGAAATGTGCTTTGATTACTTTTCGGAAAATTTCTGGCAGTTTTTTCTTCAAGTGCGTTAGAGTTATTAGTTAGTAGTTGTGACATTACTAAGAACTCGACTTATATTTCAGAAATAAAATTTGATCGTTTCAAGTTTGGTTTTGGTTTGCTGGAAATAGATTTCGCCGAAATAAGGCGGTCAAGAAATTTCACATTCCAGAAAGACCAATCCGTTTAGTTTTGACATGCCTTGAAATCCTCTTCCACCGTAAGACTTTAAGCGCTTGTGGCGCCGTCCTGTTGGAACCACATATTGTCCAAGTCTATATCATCTAACTCGGGCAAAAAATGTTCGGTTATCATTGAGCGATTGATTGTAGCGAATCCCATTCACAGTAACGTGCCGGTCTTGATCATCAAGGAAGAAGTACGACTCAATGTCTCCGCCGGCTCATAAACCGCACCAAACCATAATTTTTTCGGGATGCAATTGTGATTCATGGCATCGTGTAGATAACTATCTGGCCAATAATGCATATTTTGCTTATTGGCGAAGCCATTCAGTCAGAAATGAGCTCCATCGCTGAAGATGAGTTTTCGATGTAAAACCGGATCATTTTCAAGTTGTTGCTCAGCCCAATTTACGAACCTACGACGATTCTGGCGGTCAAGCGGCTTCAGTTCTTGCGTCAGTTTGTTCCTGTATGTGGATGTAGACCAAGATCTTTTCGCAAAATTCGCCACAGCGAGGTCACAGAGATGGTCAACGCTTGAGAACGAGGTGTGAAAGACTGATTTGGGTCTTTCTCAATTGATGTGCTAGCGACAGCAATATTCCCGACACTTCGGGCACTTTTTTGTGTCACTATCACTGGAACATTTTGCACTGTGTCTCTGGATTCAAATTTTTCATCTAGACGTTCAATTGTTGATCTGACAGGACGATTATGACTACTATAAATTGGACGTAGCGCTCTTGAAGTTGAGGCCACTGACTTCGAATTCGGTAGTAACTTTTAATAACTTAGACTCTTTGTTGGATCGTACGTCTTTCCATTATGAAATAGCAAACCTTAATGAGGAGAAGTGCCAAAAGAGCGGGAAAAAATATGTCGTCGTTCGCAGTCCCTATCGGTTCACTTTTGTAGTGTCCCTATTGGAAAACCCATTTGTACAAGCTACAGCTATTTCCATACTTCGCAGAAGCTGAAAGCAGAGAGTAAAGCGATGTTAAGAGTGAGAGAAAAATATGCAAAAAATTTAAATTTCTTTAGTTTGCTTCGTATGCCAACCAATTCTCAACCGAGTTTTTGAAAATTTTACCGTCGGTGAAAGCTCGTATGAATAAGTTATATGCAAGTGTATATTATATGAGTTTTTCATTAATTTTAAACTCAGTTACAAGAAGTTATTAATCTAATTTCTTATTATATATAAAAATGAAATCATGTCTTCCACGATAACTTCCACTAAGAGTATATTGTGTAGAGCGCTTAAAAACCAAATGAAAGCAGACCAAATGTTTTTGCAAGTCATAAACTGCTTAAATGAATGAAAACTTAACAACTAATTGCCTCAACGACATAACAAAACCGACTGCTAGACACAACAAGAACAACAGTAACGACGGTGGAAATTTTTATAACAACAACAACGTCAACGAAATTGGTAACAATGAAAACTACCAAAGGCGCAACAAAAACAGCAATTGAAAAAACAATTGTTTGTGCAACAACAAAAACAACAGCAGCGGCACCCATAACGCCGACGAAAGCAACAACAGCAATAAAAAATACTACGATAAACAGGAGGCGATAGCTGCTCATATAAATAAGCGCCGAGCGCGTTGGACACAAAATGAAGGAAGCGGCGAGGGGATGATAACGGTATAAAATATAAAAACTAAGAAATTAACTGCAAATATTTAACAATAAATGAAGAAAAAGGAAAAGTAAAGCCGAGACCGACGTGCCACGACGTGACGTTTTAACTGTAAATATCTATGTGTGTGTGTGAGTTTGCAAGCGCAGTTGTATGTGTGATAAGGGCAACATAAAGCAAGCAGGCAGTGCAACCTGCGCATTCACCTCCACCCACACGAGTTGCACGCGCGCGAGCTTGCACCCACAACATGCATATATGCCACATGCTGCACAATGACGTTGCAATGTCAAGCAAAAACACACACAAACATACATACAATTGCAATATATGTGGCATTTATATGTGTTTACGTGTGTAAAAAAACAACTCCGCTCACGTTGAGTGCCGCAATGGCAACAAGCGCACACTGCCACACGCTGCCGTTGCCGTGTTTAAATCCACCACAGCGCAGTTTGGTGTCTGCAACTTTGACGTTGCAACCTTTTTTGACGTACACACCGACGCATAGACTAGCTGACGTGCTGCCTGACTTCCGTGGCACCCACCAATTTATGTGTTGCTGCACAGATATGCGCGTATCCTGCCGCATACTTTGCGCCACCAACACATTTAAATTGGCCATTGCCACCATGCCCGCTCTGTAGCCACCTGCTCCGTGCCGCAGCGTCGCAGCGTATGGCGCATTCCATGCAATTTTCACTATGCAACATATTTTTGCTTTCGTTTTCATTTTGCATGGCTTCATTGCAGTTGTTGTGATTTGCTGTTATTTTATTGTCGTTTTTTCTTGATTGTTTGTTTGTTGCTTTGGCATTACTCCGTTACTGCTGCTTTCCTATTTTTACGTACAATATATTCCTTTCGAATGCGTTTGTGGCGCAGAGGTGCGCGGTGTGTGGTGGTGTAGGTGGCACTGCATGTATGTGTAGGAGTAAAATGTTTGTAAAGGAAAACAAAGTAAAAACAAAAACGAAAAATATGTTGAAGCAGCAAAAGTAGAGGCAAATAAATAAAAAAATAAATTAAATATTGAAAGGCAGGACTAATGCGAGTTCCTGCTTTAAGGTGGATACAGTCGCGATGTCATAAAATATTTAAGGAATGATGAAAAAAAATAATCAAAAATACTTAAAGCAAAAAGAAAATCGAAAGTTTGAGCATTTTTTATCGACCAGTTTGTATGACAGCTATATGCTATAGTTGTTTGATCTGAACATTTTTTTCGAATATTGTAGCAATCACTTGAAGAATAATTTGTGCAAAATTTTGTGAAGAAATCTTGTCAAATAAAAAAGTTTTTCTTACAAGGGTTTGTTTTTGAGCTACCATTTTGTATGGCAGCTATATGTTTTATTGACTCGATCTGAACCATTTTTCCTACGATTATTGCTTTGTCTTGAAAAATAATCTACGCTGAATTTCGTGAAGATATCTCGTCAAACAAAAAACTTTTCCATACAAATACTCGTTTTTGAACGGCCAATTTGTATGACAGCTATATGTTTTATTGACTCGATCTGAACTATTTTTCCTATGATTATTGCTTTATCTTGAAAAATAATCCGTACCAAATTTCGTGAAGATATCTCGTCAAACAACAAACTTTTCCATACAAACACTCGTTTTTGAACGGCCAATTTGTATGACAGCTATATACTATAGTGGTCCGATCTAAACAATTTCTTCTGAGATTATTTTTTTATCATGAAAAATAATCCATACCAAATTTCGTGAAGATATCTCGTCAAACAAAAAACTTTTCCATACAAACACTCGTTTTTGAACGGCCAATTTGTATGACAGCTATATGATTTAATTACTCGATCTGAACCATTTCTTCTGAGATTATTGCCTTGTCTTGACAAATTATCCACACTGAATTTCATGGAGATATCTTGATAAATATACAAATTTTTCATACACAGGCTGGATTTTCATAAACCAGTTTGTATGACAGCTATATGCTATAGTTGTTTGATGTGAACATTTTTTTTTTTTCGAATATTGTAGCAATGCCTTGAAAAATTATCTGTGCAAAATTTTGTGAAGATATCTCGAGAAATAAAAAGCACTTCTTTGCCTGCTTCTGGCACTATCAAATTGCTTCAGCATCTTCGTACTCTTATTGAACGCGTGCCTCCCTACCACCATATCCGCCTTTCTGCTTGCTTGCTTATTGCCTTCAAGCTTGCTATTTTCTCGACTCGCGCGCGCATTCGACATGTGTTGACCTCTGACACCTTACACAGTGCCATATGTTTCTTCTGCCAATACCCTTACCTCCTCGCAAACTTTCCGCAACTCACTACTTCCTAACATACAGACAATTTGTAGACACGTTGAGGTATCTATCTTAGCAAACAATCGTCGTCTGCATGTCTCCGCTATGTGTACCATCGCAGGCGTGGTTGTCTCAGTCGAATATTCAGACTCAAAGTCGTACTCGAAACTGAGTCGCAGCTGTTGTTGCAAGTTATGTCTTTGTTGTCTATCCTGGCGTTGTTGTCGTCTCGCAAGCATAGTTTTCGCCATTTCGTACATTGTGGTGCCGATTTCACAGGAGGCAATTGCTTATTTTATGTAGATGTCAGGTGCGGATCCCGCGCCGTCTCGTCGTCTCACAATCGTAATTTCTATTTATACATTTACCTGCTTATCAACCGACCGACCAGCCTGCTTGCTCCCAGCTGTCTACTTGTCTGTCGTATAGTCTGCGAATGCATTGGCATTGGCTGGCAAACCTCATTTTCACTACCCCACTTCGAAGCCACCTCGTATCGCTTGGCTGTCATAATCACCTGTGGTTCTTACACGACGTCTAAGGCTGCCAAGTCGCTTTCGCAATGTGACCAAGACGTTCCGTCGGCCACTCAATGCGTCGCAATGCAGTCAGACGCCCGATTTGTAGTCAATCAAAACTTGATTAGTGTGTGTATGTAGATTACTTGGAACGTGCCTTGATTTTATTTATGTGGATCTACATAAGTAGAACTGTATTGCTTTGTAGTTCGTTTGAAGCTCTCTAGACTACCTTTGCTTTGGGTGCGTCTTTTCTATTGAAAGCCACAAACGTTTCTGCTGAATGGCTGGGTGTAATGTAAGTAAATCAAAACGATTGGATAAAAGGTGGGAGTAATAAGTCTAGAAAAAAAAAATATTCATTTTGAAATGAAAGTTTAAGAGCTTTTAAGCAGTGGTGAGAAATTGTATTAGTTTTAAACAACGATTTGACTTTTTTCATAAAATCTCGAATAATTGAAACAAAGAGCTTTCTTATAAAAGCTTTCACTATTTTTGCACTGAATATTCAAGAAAGATTTTCTTACTGGCTTAAGAAGTAGGCTTTTTAAAACCAGAAGATATAATCGAACTGATACAAAAGCTGTAAAATCGTTTTAGTTTAGAAGCTTTCTGAAAGCTCTGCGTAATATCAGAAAAGTATATGCTATATTTTATTCAAAAAAGTTTAATACCAAAAGCAAAAAAAAATATTGTTAGACACGCCTGTTTACATATTTATTTTTTAAATGAGCCTTTAAGCTTTACATTTTGAAATGAAAGCTTGAGAGCTTTTAAGCAGCGGTGAAAATTTTTATTAGTTTTAAACAGTGATTTGACTTTATTTCATAAAATTTCGAAAATATTGAAACAAAAAGCTTTTTAATAAAAGCTTTCATTATTTTTGAGCTGAAATTTCAAGAACGCTTCACTTAATAGTTAAGAAGTAGGCGTTTCAAAACCAAAAAATATAATTGAACTGGTACAAATGTTCTTAAGATGTTTTCTTTAAAAGCTTTCTGAAAGCTCTGAAAGTTGTTAGACTTACCTGTTTGCATATTCGTCGTTAAATGATTTTTTCTTAAAGCAGAAGTGCCAAATTTCTCCCCTCTTCGGCGATGATTTGACCTTGTTTTTTAATATTTTGAGAGTACTGAAAGATAAAGCTTTCCAATAAGAGCTTTCACTGTTCTTCGCTGAATATTTGCGAAATATCTTCGTACACGGGTTAAGAAGTGAGTTTTTAAATACAAAAGCTTTTAGTACCAAAACATTTAATATGAAATTCGCCAGAATGTAAGCTTGTTGTGAAAGCTTTCATTTGAGCTTTACAGCTTTTAAACTACAAAACTGCAATAAATCGTCAGATTAGTAATTATATTTGAAAAGTTAGTCTTGTGTAATGCACTTAAATTTATTTAATAATAATGTCAGGTGGCAACTTTTTTATCCAACTTTTTTGATTTTTTTAACCTGATTTTTTTTTTTAATTCTTTGAAACCTCATTTCAGCACATTATATTTCCATAACTTACCATTTCAGACATTGCGTAATATTTTTAGGACGAAAATTTTTTTATACATGTGGCAACTCTGTTTTCAATTGTTTTATTTATTTAATTAAGTTTCCATAACTTACCACTCAAAGCATTGCGTAAACTTTTTCAAGACGAAAAAAAAAATTTCATACATGTGGCAACTCCGTTTTCGAAAATTTTTATTATTTAATTAGTTTTTGGCTATTGCATATGTGTATACACGAATAATACTAAAATAAACAAATTTTTGTGTAATTTTGAGTTAAGTGGCAACGCTCTAAAATAATTTATGCTTAAATAATTGCGTGTAATTTGTTATTATAAATAACTATTCATATGAAAAGACTTGTAATAATTAAATGTGGCATTATTTTAAAGATGTGTTGCAAAGTTGCATATGATTTGTTGTTTTTGTATTTTCTCACCTGTTTGCGGCTACTGTTGCCATATAGTTTGTGGAATGCAATAAAATGGCAATTAAAATAGTGAAAGTTTTCACAACAGGCAGGTAATAGTGGTTCAGACAACAACAAAGAAAATTATAGTGTTGGCAACTAGAGCAACGAACAACAACAATAACAACAAAGACGTGCTGTTATGAAGCGGACGCGGGAATGCATACTTATACATGTATGTGTATGTATGTGTGTTGAAAAGTTTTTCAAGGATGCTTCCACATATACATATGTATATGTGTATGAAGGTTGTGGCAAGTCTTCATATTACCGTTATATACATACATAGTTAGTTGCGCTCACTGCTGCATTTTTCATTTGAAGCATACATACATATGTATATAAATGTGTGCATACATATGTATATAAATGCAACATTTTTGTTTGTACACTATATACTGGCAACCAGCAACATGTTGCACAAGGATGCTGCACTTGTATCTCTATGCCTCTCTATGCCAACAATAAATGCTTCAATGTTGCAAAAGTAACTTTTCAATTGACTTCTATGCAATTGCGCTATGCATGCGCACATTGTGCTGGCATTACAAATACAAATGCAAAAGTAAGCGCCACCACGCACACATACATACGAACAAAAAGAGACCTGCATACATACAAACAGAGATAGCTTACGACTAAGCGCCGTGTAGTGCTGAGAATCATTCATGCACTTTGCGCCATTCACACAGATAGCAAGATTAAACACATCCCCACTCAGCCATACACGCACACACACATACACAGCGAAATTACTATGCACTTGCTGCCGCACATTAAACTAAACAAACTTAAAAACTTTTTCCGGCTTTTCTTCCGTTCTCGCTCACTTACTCTTTCTAACTTTTCACCGCTGACATTGCATTGCGCTTGCTCACCACCCTCCTACTCACCTGCCGCACTTCCATTTGGTGGTGGTGGCGCTCAATGTGCTTTTAGCTATTCTTTCAACTTTTTGTTGCATCAACGAGGTTGATGACATGGTTAGCTCAGTGTTTGGAAGTTGTGCTTCTGCGGTCGTCTGAATGAATGCTGCTGCGCTTGCAACACAAAACACTCGCGTACACCGCCCCCTAACTGCATGCACACACCGCGCCCACCGCCCACCGCCAAAGCGCCGGCAACTATGTTAGTGCACACTTTCAGTTGTTATTGTTGGCTTTTGTGTGAGTAGAGCGCAACATAAACTTGAACTTTGTGAAATATTTGCGCGCGCTATTCACGTGAATTAAGCGAAGCGCCGCCAAGCGCCGGGCGCGGCAGGCGGTTGGCGGTGCTGCGCGTTTAAGTATGGCAGTTTTAAATGCCAATTGAAAGTAAACATCTTAAATTCTGCATTAAAAATATTGTATGCTGCGGAAAAGTTGGCGGCAAGTGAAATTAAAATGAAAGCTACGAGAGCGGAGCTTTAAGCTGCGAGTGGGTTGGGTACGTTTTAGAGCAAATTCGCGATTTTAAAGTAAAAAATGTTGTATGCCACAGAAAAGTTGGCGGCAAGTGAAATTAAAACGAAAGCTTCGAAAGTGAGCTTTAAGCTGCGAGTGGGTTGGCACGTTTTAGAGCAAATTAATGATTTTAAGGTAAAAAATATTGTTTGACACAGAAAAGTTGATGGCAAATGAAATTAAGATGAAAGCTTCGATAGCGGAGCTTAAAGCTGCGTGGGAATTGGGCACGTTTTATAGTAAATTTATGATTTTAAAGTAAAAAAATATTTTATGCCACAGAAAAGCTGGCGGCAAGTGAAATTAAAGTGAAAGCTACGAGAGCGGAGCTTTAAGAAGAGAGTTAGTTGGACATGTTTTAGAGGAAATTAATGATTTTAAAGTGTTTTACAATGCAAAAAAATATTTGAAAGTACTTTATATGCTTTAAAATTGAAAACAAATTAAGTCCAAAATTTATAATTATGATTAATTATATAAAAAAGCTCATTTTTGAACATTATTTAGTATTATTTTTGATATATTTGATAGTGAGCATCTTAAATTTTGCATTTAAACTATTGTATGCCACAGAAAAACTGACGGAAAGTAAAATTAAGATGAAAGCTACCAAAGCGGAGATTTAAGCTGCGTGTGGTTTGGCTCATTTTGCGGAAAATAAGTGATTTTAAATAAAAAAGTGTAATCAAAAGTATTTTATGTGCTTAAAAATTAAAACAAATTAAATAGAAATTTGAAAACTATGGCGCTCTATTTAAAAAAGCTCATTTTTTGATAAAAAAAAAATTTGTATCGATTTTATAAATATTTTTATACAATCTTTATACTGCAATATGTATTCAAAATGATTTTATTTTTCATTTTATTGATATTTCAAACGAATTAAATTAACCTTTTCCATTTTTCTCTTTTATTTCCAGAAAATTCATACTAAACCCCGAAAAAAGTCAAAATTCCAAATTTAAACTCAACGTCCAAACATTTCAAAGTGAAACAGCAAACACATCACACAAATAAACAAGCATTCAACTTTCGGTAAAAACAGAAACAACTTTGGCCTCTTTCCTTCTTCACAACATACTCGAAACACAACTGCGGCAACATAAACCGTTAAGCGTAAAAATAACTAAAAATGTCTAAAAACTGTTAATGAAAAAAACAAATTACAATTATAAAAAAATTTGATAAAACTCTCAACGGACTTAAAAATATTTAAAGCATAAAAAGTGGCTATGAAAAATTTTACTTCTCGGCATTAACGAAAAATTTAATCAACCAAAGTGAAAGCGCGTATTTTACGAAATATACAAAAATCAGCAAATTTAAAGTGAAAGTCCTTCTCAGTTACAGACTTTTGGCAATAAAATAATTTTTTTGTGAAAGCTTTTGACGAAAGCTCATTTGAAGTGAAAGCTCGTTTGAAATTAAAGCTCATTTAAATTGAAAGCTCCTGTAAAGTAAAAGCTCTTTTAAAATGAAAGCTCGTTTAAAGTGAAAGCTCTTTTGAAGTAAAAGCTTATTTAAAGCAAAAGCTTATATAGTGTGACAACTCATTTGATGTTAAAGGTCTTAATAGTGAAACTGGATTGATGAAAGCTTGTTTCATATCAAAAGCTCATTTCATATTATCTTTTTATTAAAAAAGTGAAAGTTCGTTTTCGAAACAAAAAAATCACAAAAACTTTCTAAAGTCGAAAGCGCGTTCCAATTCAAAATCGCATGAGTTTTGAAAGCCTTGCTAAAGTTGCTTAAAAAACGTATGTATGTATCTTGTGCTCTCTCTCTCACACACTCGTATATATGTCACATGCAGTTCTTTCCTGCAGTTTTTGTTTCTTTTTTCTCACAAACTGTGTATTTATGAAAGCTCGTGCTTACATTTTTGTGCAAATGAAAACCAGTAAAAATTTAAACTAATTTTAAATAAAACCGTTGTTATTTTATATAAAAAAGTGAAAAAGCAGGTGTGTTCTCATTACAAAAAAAGAGCAAACAAAATTTCGTGCAACAAATTATTTGTCTTGTGTAAAAAAATATATATAAAACAACAGTTTCGAACAAATCATAACAACAGCAATAACAACGGCGCAGCGTAACGGTTACATCTTACAGCCAACTACAACAAAAGCAACACAGCAACAACAAAAAACCGGCAACACGGCCAAGCAAAATTTTTATCTTATGGATTGCTGGACGGGTAACGCCCGACTGGCGAGTGTTTTAGTTTAAGGTGAGTCACCGAAATATTTTCACCAAAATTTTATTAAATTATTTATTTCTGCAAATGGCTAAAATTGGCACTGCAACTGCTGCTTGCAAGTGCGCGTAGTCACTTCCGCTTTGCAAACCAGCTGCGTTCTACAGTGAATGCGATATTTTGTGGCATTGAAAACGGTCTTGCAAAAATATCAAACAAAAATTTCGAAAGTTAAAAATAATAATTTTGAAATATAGAAACATGCAAAAAATGCAAAACTTGCAAAATGTTGAGCGCAAGTTTGCAAAACACACCTTTATATTGCATCTAATGAGCCAGCGCTTGCTGCACCACCTCCGGCACCGTTAGCCTACCTTCGGTGCGCTGTCAATCACTTCATTGATTGTCTGTCTCCCTAACGACTTGCGGCTGTTTTGCCGTACCGCATTTACATATGTACCTCGCTCCATACACCTGCTGCTCCCCCCAAACTACTTATCAAGCATATGCGATTTTGTTTGTTGTTTTTGTTTTTCTAGCGTTTGTTGGCGTTGTCTTTTAATTTGAAAGATGCCAATTCGCAGATACTGGGTACATAATGATTGCGTTGGCTAATTTTGCCAACTGCAATTATATCACACACACACCCTTAAAGGTGATGGCGAAGGCGCATAGCGGTTTGTTTGCGTGCTGCGTTCGTTATAGAGCCCCTGTAGGAAAATAAACGGGGCAAAACAATTTTTTTAAAATTCTAGGTGACAATATTTAATAGAACTTTCTAAATAAGTTTCAAATAATAAGCCTTGGAGGTACTTGAATGCTAGCTTCTAAGGTACTTGAAGTCAAAGTACTCTTTATTTAGTCCAAACACAGCCTTGAGCTTGAAATAAGATAGTATTATCAAAACAAAGATACTACCCAAAATATGCGATATCGAATCATTGTTCAAGTTCGTTTTAAAGTCTTAAAAATTCTGCCAATGAATTTTAAAAACCTAAAGCCAGATCTAGAGAATACGATGGCTGCAAAAGCAATTCGAAGCCCAATTCTTGGACCCCAAAGCACAGACATCATAACCTTGCCAGCCGACTTTTACGTTTATCCACGCGTCTTTACATAGTCTCATACCAAAATATTCCCATATGATATGATGTAGACATTCAGTTGATGTCTTTAAAGTTATCCAAATATGGTCATCTAAAATATTTTGGTGACTTTTAATGTTTTATTCGGTAACAACCTGTTTTGTGCGTCCACAGAGTTCATCGTCTTTGGTGCCCATTTCAGCACGTCTAAACTTAGCACTCTATCACATGAACAGGCATATCAATAGCCGGCGTACTGTCTTTTAGGTAGTTGTTGTCGTCGGTCAATCTTAAGATAGGTCAAAGAAAGGAGTTATTTCTCTAGGATAAGACGTTTACCTAAGAGGTTAGGAGGACTACCTAAGAGATTAGTTTCATACGAAATTCTGTTCAGTTAGATAAAGTTCGACATCTGATTCTCAAAATGGGGATCGCACTTGGAGTATATTACACTGAAGTCCTTTATGAAACCATAATATAGAAAGAACTCTTGCATCTGACGTTAGCTTAAACGAGATTCGGTTCGGTTAGGTTAGGTTCGATTTTCGACTCTCAAAATGGTGATCGCCTTTTAACTACATTTATACTGAAGTGCTTTATGAAGCCATGATATAGAACAGTGGTATATGTGAAAGTGTGAGCTCTCAAGTGTTTCAGCCTTGATCCAGCAGTGGCTGGAGCGTCAAAAAGGAAGTTTTGAAATGCTTCTACCTCGTCTTCTTATATAAAGTTTGTAGAGCAGGAATACGGCAAAATTGTCAACCTTACAATGGATGTACCTATACGCAATGATCTGTTAGAAACTCGAAAATTAAGAATAGGCTACCAATCAATGGTAAAGAGCTTACTGAATCTCTTGCGATCGACCTTGGGCCACAAGGATCATGCGACAATGCACGGACCGATGACAGCCCAGCACTGGGCAGCGCTGGATAGTCGACCTATCCAGATTCCAATATATTGATATCAGTGCTAAGGTGCTTTTCCTTACCAGCTCGTAAGCTTCAAAAGGCACCTGCGATTCCGCTCTGGGTTTGGTGTCCATACTAGGGCTATCATAGGGCACAAATACTAGGGCTATCAGTTATTATACGTAAATGGACTATATTGGGTCCAATCTAGGGACTTAAACTGTCGTTATACTATAAAAATTGACCTAAAATTAATTGGCCACGAACTAACTCCTCAGCAATATGAGCCTGTTTAGATCAGTGAATAGCATGAGCTTAAGTTTTTCCTACTGGGTCATTATAGTCATAATTCCGTTATGGGAAAATGTATGGTTACGATCTATGGAATCCGAGCTGCTGCTAGGTTAATCTGGTGGACCAATAAGCCACGCATAAACCAGTTTAGTTATCTACAAGTTGGAGTTCAGTTCATAGGTCCAAGAGAAGTAGTCATCTTTTAGGATGCCTGTGTTTGACGGAAGTTTTAACAGACTCTGCGGCCTCACTGTCGATACCTCCTCCAGTGTAGCACACCGTGGGAACTCCAGATGCTTACAGCGTAGTCTTGTCATTGCGGGACAAGTGCACAAGAGATGCTCCATTCCATAACTAATATGGTATCTAGTGACAATGTTAGGCTTAGTATTAAATTAGTTAATTAACTGAAGTTAACCAATTTTTCGTGTGGATGTTTTTATGAGCAAAACCTTCTCAGAGAATTTATTTCAAATTAATGAATATCTAATTGTTGAAGTTAACTTGAATCTCAATTTACCACTTAATTATCTATGCAAATTGACCTGAACTTAGTTGAATTGCCTCACCTAAATTACTCTTAATGCGAAAAATAAAACCGAAGAAAAACTTTATATTGAGAACCTTATTAAAAAGGTTAAAAACGTCTTAGAAACATCAAGCACTCAAACAATCACACCCCCGAGTCTTCCTTTCATCCAATTCACTGACGTGTTCGACAGTTCGCGGCGAGCGTTTCGCTATTTTGCAACGCGTCAGCAAAGCAGATCGCCGTAACTAATGCGGCAAAGAATGCGCAAATGTTGAGTGCACGCGCACGCACACAAATGCAAATATA
Organism: Bactrocera dorsalis; assembly: GCF_023373825.1. Classification (NCBI taxonomy): domain Eukaryota; kingdom Metazoa; phylum Arthropoda; class Insecta; order Diptera; family Tephritidae; genus Bactrocera; species Bactrocera dorsalis. The sequence continues at coordinate 60,531,685 of NC_064306.1, read as the reverse complement.
GAAAATGCAAAAAACTTAAAAATATTGTACAATCATATGTATGTACACTACGCTTTTGCACATTCGCGCTCGCATGCTGGGCATGATCGTCATACAAATACAACGAAAAGAGTAGAAAAAAACGAAACACCGTTTCGCACAGTGTGCAGCATGCGGGCGAGCGCACAGCAACAACAATGCGCCTAACAATATATTGACAGGGGAAAAAATGCAAACAGAAATTTCATAAAAGCTCGCGCGTAAGGCGATCGTGCGCTGGGCGACGCGGCGCGGTGGAGCGGTGCAGTGGAGTGCGCGCAAAAAGCAAAAAAAAAGAAACCGAAACACCAAAGCGAAATGCAAACGAAAACGAAAAAGGCGAATTCACAGCGAAAATGAATAATAAGAGCCCATGCAACAACAACACTAAACCAACAACAACGACAAATCTGTATGATTCAAGGCCAAGGCCAATGCGAACGGAACACGAACGCATACAAACAAGCAGCGACGCAGATCGCAATCGCCGCGCGCACACACTTGCATACACATAATAACGCGCTGCAATGACACACACGCGCTTACATACAAACGCATGCATATCTGTATGTATGCATGTGAAATATAAAAACAAAAGCAACAAATAAAAAGAGAAAAAAGCTCCCAAGCGATCCGCAAAATAATTCAGAATGAAACGAATCGCAGATGCGGATGTGAAACGCGACAGTCCCAGCGTAACGCGCCGCGCCGTGCCGCGCGCACCGCATCGAATCGCCCCCACTGCGGCGGGGCGCGTTTTGTTGGCGCACGCTGTGCTGGCTGTGCGCTTGTACTTGTTGTTGCTGTGCTGTCGTTTTGCTCAACATCACAAACAACAACTGTCATTGCAGTGACAACAACAATAACACAAACAACAAACAAGCGGCAGTTATGCGCTTTGGCATACACGCGCATACATGGCAACGCAGGCAGCATGACAACAACTGGTACATATAACAACAACATGTCAACGCTTACAATGATTTCGTGTGTGCTTCGACGAGTACCTTTGCCTGCTGGTGTTGTTGTTGTTGCCTTCGTTACGCGTTGCTGCGCGCCGATTGTTGTCGATCGTGAGATTCACTCAGATTGCGGAATGCTCTATGTGTGTGTGTGTGCGCTTTACACCAACAAATACAACACGTATTAATAATTTCTATGTAAAAACCGACAAAGTCGTGATGGCGCTGCTGAGGGTTATAGGGCGGTGGAAATTTTTTGCATAAAATATCAGCGTAGTCGCAGGCTTTTAAGGCGTGTAGGCGGAAGTAGCGCGCTTCACGTATTTTCCAGCAGTTCTGATTGTTGGAGCATGTTTTCGAAGTTGAATTTTTTCGAAAAACTATTTAAAACTTTCTGCCCTAAATTACTTGAAATATTCTGCCCTTTTCCGTCAATTTAAAAAAATTGTGCCTTAAATTATGATCCCGAAAATCTTATCCCGAAATTTCGGGATCCCGAATATTATTAATGTGATTTAAAAATAATTCTTGTGTTTTTTTATACAAATTTTCATTTCATTCGACAAGTTAAAACAATTTGCCCTGAAATTCTGATCCCGAAAATCAATTTCCGAAATTTCAGGATCCAGAGTGAATATTAACAGTGTGATTAAAAAATATTTCATGTGTTTTTAGATATATATATATATGGCTTCATCCGATAATTTTTAAAAATTGTCCCGATTATAATATCCCGAAATTTCGGAATAACGAGTGAATATTATTTAAAAATACTTCTTGCGGTTTCAGAAATATATGATTTCATCTTATAAAATTTCTTATTGAAGAAAAGTTAAATGAAGCGATTAGATTTTCAGATTTTATTGGGAGTTAAACTACCCACCCTAGCATTAGAGGATCGTAAATCGGTATTGAAAAAATGTGAATTTTGTAAACCCCTATATACTACTGTGAAATGTTAAGCTATAATAAAATTATGGTCATGAAATTTTAATCCCGAAAATCAAAGCCCGAAATTTCGGGATCCCAAGTGAATATTTACAAAGTGATTTAAAAAACATTTGTTGTATTTTTAGAAACATATAATTTATTTCACGCCTTTTTGTTTAAAAGAAACCGCCAAAATTGAACGCACCCTAATGTAAGTGTTCTTTTAAAATTAGCTCTCGTTTCGAAATCGTTGAAATCGTTGAATACGAGACCCGATATACTGTTTCATCTTACAAAATATCTTTGTAAAGGTAAATTAAGTGAAATGCCTGTAGTTTTACTAGAACTCGAAAAAACACCCTAATGTAAGGAATTCGCATGAAAAAATAGATTTTGAAAAATTCGGTTATCCGAAGGTCTTACTCTGAAATGTTAAGCCAATTAAAAATATGATCCCGAAATTTTGATCCCGAAAATCTTGTCCCGAAATATCGGGATCCCGATAAAAGAAATAAACATAGCGTTATAAAAAATGTGTTGACATGAACGGAAGGAAAAACCGTTACAAAGCGGCACATTGTATTATTAGATACATACTTTTTTTCATACGCCTCCGCATTTCGAATTTAATTACAAGCGCATGCATATAAAAATTAAAACAAGATCGTTAATATACAGACGGACGTGTACACCGGTATATAGAAATATCTTTATTTATGTGCAATTATGACATTTAGATTGCGCAACACAGCGCCAGAATGCTGCACTCAAACGCATATGAATTATTTATACAAAAGCAACAGTAACAAGAACAACAATGTGCGAAAATAAGAGTACGCAAAAAATGTGAAACAAGATTTGCCGCGTCGTGCACCCCTACACACATGCAAACACACACAAATATTCTTAAATCGCGCGCCTGTGAGATTTTTGCACTGCAAAACTCGCTGCCGCCTGGCTGCCAAAGCTTCCTACTCGCTGGTGGCGTATATTGTTGTTTGGTTATTGTTGTTGTTATCTGTTTTTTTTTCTGCCACTCGCCGCGACTACTTAATTTATTTGTATTCTCTGTGGATATGCTGATGACTGACTGCCCTGTTCTTGTTGTTGTTGTTGTGCTGCCGAAGGTTGGAAATTTCTTGCAAATTCTTTTTATGTTTATTTTTTTTTTCAAAATTATATCCATTTTTATTTCAATTTCTTGCTTTGCTATAATTGCTGTTGTGACTATGTTGTTGTATTGTTGGTGTTGTTGTTGAACACCCCTGTCCGGTTGTTGTTTTTGTTGGCACAATATTAATTGCAGAAAACCAGAAGTTATGCAATCAAACAGCGAACAATTTATTGGTTGGCCTGCACCAGCATGGCATGACACTTGCACATACACACACATACATATACTAAATACATACATACGTCAATGCAAATGCTAGGTATTTAGTATGTGTGTTTGTGTTTGACTATTGCTTGCTTGCTTAGTCGCTCAAACGCTTAGCTGCGGCTCAACTCAGTTTAGCTTGGCTGATAGCTGACTGGCTTACGGGTTGGCATGTCAAGTGACTGAAAGGCGGTTGGCGGCTATTGCAGCTCGCTTGACTGGCGTGTGGTGGCAAGCAGTCGCACTTTAACCAAAGAATATTAGAATAACACTTGCAAGTTCTTATGCAGTTATGACTGATAAACGAATAGGAGAAAGATTTGAAATACTGGAAAAAATTTAGAAATTAAATTAATAAAAAATTAAAATTAAATAAATAAGTTAATTTAAAATTTACATAATAAAAATTTATTTTAATAAAATTCATATAAATTAATATAAATTTTAGTAAAAATACTATTTTTTAATTAAAATTTTTAGAACGAAAATGTAAACTAAATTTTATATAATTTTAATAATATAATAATAATAATAATAATAATTTAAAAAAATTTAAAAAATATAAAAATAAGTCATTAAAATAAAAAAATTAATACATTAAAAATTATAAAGTTAATTATGGGGTAATTAATTTTTTTTTAATTTTAAAACAAAAATTTAAATAATTAAAATAAATAAAATAAATAAAAAAATTTAGAACTAAAATTAATAAAAAAATAAAAAAAAAAAATTAAATATTAAAATAAAATTAAGAATGAAGATTCCAAAATTAAAAATTATAGAAAAAAATTAAAAATTAAATTAATAAAAAAAATTAAATAATTAAAATATTTTAAATTAAATAACTAAAAATTAATGAAAAGTGAAAAAAATGCTTTTAAATTTAATTTAATAAAATTTAACAGAAATTAATATTAATTTAATTAAAAAAATATAATTTTTAATTAAAAAATTTAAAAAGAAAGAAATTTTAATAATTAAAAAAATTAAATAATAGCAATCAAGAACTAATATTGAGGTAATTAAACTATAAACTAAGACTAAGGTAAAATTAATTTAAAATTAAGTAATAAAAGTGGTAACTTATAAGGTAAAATTAAAAATTAAAAAAGATTTGTATTAAAAAATATAATATTTAAATCATTAAAATAAAAAATCGCTTAATTAAAAGAAGTAAATTCCAAAATTTAAAAGTTAATTAAGAGGTAATTAATTTCATTTAGTATTAATTAAAAAACTAAATTAATAGTAATTAATTAATATTAATTAAAAAATTTAAAAAAAATATTAATTACCTCTTAAGTATCTCTGTAATTTTTAATATAATAGTAATTAACTAATATTAATTAAAAAATAGTAATTAATTAATTTAAACTACAAAATTAAAAGAAAATTACTTTTATTTTAATTAACTTTGTAATTTTTTAATTAAAATAAATTTAAAAAAAATTTAAATTACTTATTAATTTTTATCAATATTTGTTTTTTCATCTCGAAAGAAAGACGAAAATATATAAAAGAAAATTTTAAATAATTAAAAGCAATATCACGCTTGATTTACAGTAACCTCGTCTAAGCCCCTATGGAAACATAAAAAAGCTTGTGGCAGTGAATTACCGACTTGCCCAGTTCCCAGCAATTTCTGCCTACTTCTGGTTTTTGCCAAATCACTATAATCACAAAATGACATTGCGCAGCATCATTTGCTCTCGACACACACACACACACACTCACAAACACACAAAAGAAACTTTTCCCGCACTCAAACATAGACAAACTGTCGTCAGCAAGCCGTTGTGACGCCTATTTTCCATGCAACGTCATTGCCGCGTCCAATGCCATGCTACAGCATTGTGTGGCGCAAAGCACAACAACATTCACTAAACAACAAAAACAATAGCCAGCATACAATAACACTTGCCGTTACTTCCGTCATTTGTAGGTAAATGCAACATAATTAACGGCTAATTGGACGTGGCTTGTTGCAGCATTGTTGCTTGCCATTCATTACTTGTTGCTGTTGTTGGCCTTTTTTTTACTGTGCTCATTGTTTTTTCGAAAATTATATGGTAGTTACCTATACGTAACGGTGAACGTGCAAATTAATTTCTTGAATAATGCCAATGGTTTTCATACAAAAGAGTGCGAGAGTGAGAGAGAGCGGAGATTATGAGATTGCGTTTGCAAGCAAATATCGCGTATGCAAGGAATCAATAGAAGGGAATTAATATAATTGCACTGGCTGCATTGGTAAATAGTATTAGCAATTAAAAATAATAATATATGTAAACAAAGGCGGCTAAAGCTGCTGGCGATGGCGAGTTGTGAAAGGCGAAAAGCGTGAAAGTTGCAAGCATAAGAGCGGAAATTGAAGCATTGAGAGAAGTAATATTTTGAAGCTACTGGAAAAATTACTTGAATTGAGGCTGGCAATTTTTCGAAAATAATTAAAAAAATTTCAATCTGAAAAAAAAATTTCGAAAAATAATATTTATTAATTATTATAAAAGAATATTAATTGAAATTAATATTTTATTTTAAATATTAATTAATTAGTTTTAATTTTAATTAATTAATTATTAAAAAAATAATTATTTTTAATTTTAATTAATTATAATTAATTTATACTGTTTTTAAAATGATTAATTAGTTTTAACTTTAATTTTAGTTAATGAATTATTTTCAAAAAATTTAATTATTTTTAATTTGTATTAACTTAAATATTTTTATTAATTTTTAATTTTAAAATTTTAAAAATTAATTTTTTTTAAAAATTAATTAATTAGTGTCAACGCTTAATTTTCCCTTGTTTGTTTATATTCGTCTCGTGACCAGTAACGATATGTTTCATGAATTTAAGAACGTAGCGTCCTCAGCTATGTTGTCAAGCATCTTTTTGCTGACATAGTTTTCTCAAACGATTCCGATACTTTGGTAAGAGTCTTGCATTGACACGCTTCATACTCAAAACATTAACCAAAAAGAATTGAGTCGATCCATAGGAGAAAATAAGATCCTATGCAATCTCCCTGATACCTTTACGACCATTTTCCAGCACAATTTCATGGACGACTTACATCAAGCTAGTTTTCGATGACTTCACGACCTTCCCTGAATGCTGACATCAAGCAAATGCTTGTTTGTGATACTAAAGTAGACTTCTTAAAGCTCTTCTGAAGCATTAGCTGTGACAAAATAGTGGATCATGGTCTAATATAGGGAATTGCCTTTGTCAAATCGGTCTTTCTTCTAAAGCTAAAGCCCAGTTTACAGCGAGTAATGCGTCGAATTCTTTCAGAGCTGGATTGTTCTCGTTCATTCGGAAGACATGACCTAGGCAGCGTAGCCGATGTCTCTTGATTCGCTGAACTATGCCAAAGTCATCGGCGATATTTCGTATACCTAATCGCTCAATACAATGGATATTCGCCGTTACCAACGCGTAAATATTCCGCAGAATCTTTTTCATGAAAACTCGTAAGATGTTGTCATCCTTTCATGCCTCTGCACCATATGTTAGGACGGGAATGATCGGTGACTTGTAGAGTTTGGTATTTATTCGTCGCGAGAAAAACTTTACTTCTCGATTGCCCACTCAGTCCGAAGTAGCACTCGTTAGCAGGTGTTATTCTGCGTTGGATTTTGAGTCTGAGGTTGTTGCTCCTGTTAATATTAGTTCCAAGAGAGACGAAATTATCTACGACTTCAAAGTTATGATTGTCAAAGTGATTGTGAATTGATCTAGAAACTTATTCTGTCCGAAGGGAAATAAAAGCGGGATTTCTAAATTATACTTGCCATCGACGCCTGCTTTGAAAAATTTGGTTTCGAGAAAAACAAAATCAATGTTTTACGTGCTGAACTGGTGACTGGCTCGAAGGCTTCGACGACAAATAGGCAAGGCACATTTTTTTCACTATTTCACCATATGAATAACGTTTCTAGGATGCTAAAGCGAACTTTGAGCCAAATATTTTTTTTTTTTTGAAAATCTTAGTCTGACGCTTAAGAAGTTATATCCACCTGTTAACATCAAAAATTCGTTCTTTTTTTACTTTTTATTTCTCGTAACACTGTGAGTGAGGAAAATTTCTCCGAACATTCAAATATATAAGATTTGTGATACTAATTTCGATTTTTAAAACACTCTAAAGTGTCTCGAAATCAAAATTTTTTATCAGTCATTCGATTTTTATCGTTATTCATCCATTATACGAGTAGTATTAAATTTTTTATTGGATTTGAGATAATTTTAAGTAGAAAAATATTAAAATTTTGTTGTTATGTAGTGACTTGTTGGGTGTTTTAACGATTACTATTACTTTTTTGGTAATGCAATTGAAATCCAATATAATTACTCATTAATAATTTTGATTCCTAATGTTTTTCCAACTCTTAAGAAGATAACGTTTCGCAATCTGTACCCCTTTGTTTTTGTATTTCACTAGCAAATCTAAACTTCTTCAGTTATTTACATACACATATTTCTTAAAATTGTTTTGTCAAAATTTTTAAATTTTTTATTTGCAGCGCCAAAGTTTCTAAAAAAATACCACACCGCAGCCGGTAGGATTCGAACCTACGCTCCCAGAGGGAATCTGATTTCGAGTCAGACGCCTTAACCACTCGGCCACGACTGCTTGCATTTGAATCTCCTCACAAAAAGGACTTAGTTTTGCTTCTCCTTTAGCATAATTTGCAAAGACATTCGCAGATTATATTTTTCCCCAAAGAAAGAGCCCAGCAGCTCACAAAAGCGCAATAATGATTTAGTTCACCATGTTTACAGTTATTCATGTGTACGCATGTATGTATGTATGTAAGTGTGTCACAAATTTATTGATTAATTATGATTGCGCTCAATAGCAACAATTGCAATATAATGCAACAACAATCGCTATCAAGCCCTTGCGTCGCTGCCATTGAACACTGTGTCAATCGCCAGTGCAAAAAAATCAAGAGAGAAAAAAGTGCTTCTAACATTTACGCTTACGTCATTATGCAATTTATGCGCAGCATGACAAATCAATTTCTTACGCTTTATGCATTGTGATTGTTGTTGTTACTAATGTTCGCAGTGTTGTTGTGATTGCGGTTGCTGTAAATGCTAACGTTAGGCGTCACACAGCGTAGTGATTGACACATGCACACATATACTTATACAAGCACACTTATACTACAACAAATACACATACTTACGTGTGGACATGCATTAACACCGTTATCAGTGTTGTAAATTTAACGGCCGAGACAAATGTTTCGCCTGAATAATGCCATGAGGTGATGGCGTAAAGTTAGCTTCGCTGGGCTAACGGCGCATTGGTGGTGTGAGGCGCTAACGGGAATTGCTTTTAATGGAGTAACACTCATATAAGTTGGTAGAGAACTTGTAGTTGGTTGTTATTGTACTATAAGATGGAAGAAGGAATCGCTGTGGGCGGGTCATCGGAAGTGCATTCTTAAAAGACTTCAAGAAGGCAAAAAGTCTAGACATTTGTCGTCAATTTCCACAGCTTGTCGGCTGGCTGTGCGTGAGGCATTTAAACTTCTTTCTGTTTTGATTACGATTTTCTATTTTGCATCAGATTTATATAGATTTTTGCAATGTAATTATCATAACCTCAACACTCAACTAAATTTATTTATTTTTTTGTCCCAGCAAATGTGTTAATCATTGCTTAGCAAATAATTTGCTTTGTCATTCCGCTGGAAGAGGCTTTTGTTTTTGTACTCCGTTGACATTTTTAACACTTCGTTATTAGCTTTGTTGATTCGCTAACAGTTTTCACGCCTACCTTAGCAATTTTTTGTACCAAATAGTTAATTAGTAACCTACCTTCCCATTTCTATTTCTTCTTTAAACTATTTTCATCGTGAAAAACTTACTGGAAGTATGAGAATAGGAACAGTGATCTTCCGTTTCATGATTTATGTATGTCATTCAGGCCATAACAACCTTCTTGTTTGTTTTTAGGTTATGGTAGTTTTTCTTTGAGCTTGGTTCTAGTTAGAGCAGATTATACTTGTATGATGATTTTCAGTTCAAAAAATCAAGGTCATATATAATAACCTAAATTAATTTATTTAATTTGTTCTCTAACCAAAATCCACCGACATATCTTTCTGGAGCGTTGAGCTTCCCTGTTTTTATTTCTAGCTTAATTGCTTTTTACACTCGAAATTTGATAATTTGGGATTTGGAACGTCTATTGCTATATACATAGATCGATATTAAGGATTTCTAAAAATTATTCAAGTAATAGAGCGTAAATTGATCTGACATTTCACTATTAATGCCTTGTGAGTTTCAAAGCCCATATAAGACTATTTATTATATATCTAGCCTATAGCAACTTGACAACCCCTCGATGGATTTTGATTTTTCTTAGACGCCAACAAAGTTAATTCAATGTATAGCCTAATTTTTGGGAATACAGATAGGTAACGGGTGTGAATAACTAAATAAATCCAACTTGTCCTATATATAGTGATTTGCATGAAAAGGCATATCCTTGATGTTGTTGTTTTTTACATTCCAGCATTAATAATTAAATATCTCACAACAATACTGTACTAAAACATCGACAATAACAAGCGCGTACGTCAATATTTTGGCAGAAAACATATAGATCGATGCGAAGGGGTTTTAAAAAAATTATTCAAATAATAGAGCGCAGATTGGTCTGAATTTCAAGGCGTTTCACTATTAATACCTTGTGAGTTTCAAAGTCCATAAAAGACTATTTAATATATCTCTAGTCTGTAGCAACTTGACAACCCTTCGACGGATTTTGATTTTTCTTCGATATCAACGAAGTTAGTTCAATGCAGACACTAATTTTTGGGGTTTTTGAAAATAACCGATATGAGTACAGAATAATACTCGCAAACACTTTACAGAACATCCAAGCCTTTCAAAAAGTTAAGGAAGCTCAATAGACTTATTCTTCTAAATTTCCATTAATATTTGTTCAATTGTCCTGTTGTCCGATTTTAAGGGTTAATAATTGCGTTTATTCGATTCCTTTATCGGATTTCATATCAACCAGATGCAGAGTTGCTTTTGAGCTAATTGAAAAGAGCCAATTTCTCATCAGTTTTTGAAATATCGATCTGAAATCTTGCACATATTCTGCTCTCCTCAAGAAGCTGCTCATTTGTCAGAATCGCCGATATCGGATCACTATAGCATATAGCTGCCATACAAACTGAACGATCGAACTCAAGTTCTTGTGAAGAATCTTATCACAGAAGCTGTCTATTACACTAAAAAACGCTAATAATGCAAAAAATATTTTTTTTTCTTATAAAATTCTTATAATAGTCCGCCGTCTGGCACACACATACTATTATTTCCTTACTATGAAAATAAATTCATATTTTTTGTAACCACAAACGGGTTAATGCCTAATGTACTTTTAAGTGCATTTTCTTGCGAACACCAAACGGGCGTCTTAATAACTGTACATGCGGAATGCATGTGTATGAGTGTGAGTGTATGTAGCTGGCTGATGCGCATATGTACGTTCGCAAGTACAACAGGGCGTATGACTGTAGATAGACTTATGGACACGCACTTGCGCGTGCACTGCAACAACAGCAAAAACAATAATCATACAATAACTAAAACAACAAATAATAAACGATAAAGAATTGTAGCAGCTAAAATAGGCGAGAAAACACGTAAACGTACAAATGCTTGTAGCACAACAACAACAACACCAACAAACTAACGCGTGCATAGGAAAAGCGATAGCGTAACAAGCGAACCCCCATTTACGCTCGTTCCACCGAAAACGCGCTTCAAGGTTGGCGATGACAAATAAATTATAAAAGCGCAACCAAAACAACAGCAACAAAAAATGCAGTGTAATGCGATTGCAAGTTGACTCTGGGAAAAATGAATGAATATTTTGCATGTGTGTGTGTGAGTAATTGTGAAACGCACACTGCCACCTCACACCGCCCCCGAAAGCTTAGAAGCATTATTAAACGTAGTTGGTGGGAGGAGGCAGTGGTGGGGTGCTTTGGGGGTTAGCGCGTTGCGTGCTCTGTTTAATGAGGGCCTGAGAGAATTCAGTGAGAGAGCATGCGGTGCATTTGAGAGCGAGGTGAGGGGGTTTGCCGATGCGTGTATTCGCTTGTAGGTTGGGCGCGTGTGTGTGTTTTGGGTTTAGGGGAAGTGAATAATAAAGCTACATTCAAAAATAAAAAAAAATATATATAATTTTTACCCTTAAGAATTTTAGCGATAAGAAAATCACTCAACACGTCGAAGATAACAACAAAACATTGCTACTCACTGAAGACTGGTGGCAAGAAAGCAATGAAGGGCAGCCAGAAGTGGAAGATTTCTATTGAAGGGATGAAAACATGCCGTGATTTACATTTTTTTCACTTTTTCTACAACCCCATAATTTTTAATTTCCTTCATTCTCTCTCCCGCGCCGACTTACGCACGCTCATATGCTCAAAAACTGCACTCATTTCGTAGCGTGTACAACACTCTTCGCCTCCAAATGCATTTTAGTGCAATATGAGCGAAAGAAATTTACCAAAAGAAGAGCGCATTTTGCGAAATATGTGCAGAAGAGCAAAATATTTGTTGCCAGTGCATGTTGCAACGCGTTTGAAGAGAAAGCGAATGTGATATATGACAAATGCAATTAAAACATTTTAAGAGCACGAATGCAATTGCGAGCAATAACATTTGTTTTGCGCTGAAATGTGGAAACTTTGGTGTGTGTGAGGCGAGTGGTGTAAGTTGACATACATATACTCGAGAGGTAACGGGTATGAATAACTACATAAACGCACCGTGTCTTATATAGTGTGATATGTGTGAGAAGGCATATCCATGTTGTTATTGTTGTTGTTTTTACTATTTGTTTATTTAAGCTTAGTTCAACATTGCAGCGTTAATAATTAAATATGCCACAACAATACTGTAATAAAACTTCGACAACAAGAAAGGGCACATGCCAATAATTTTTCGGTGGCAGAGAACATACATACGTACAAATAAGTTAAAGCGTTTAGCAAGTAATATCTTCTAAGCCATTTGGAAAAGTTTTATGCTGTATGAATATAATAACAAAAATATTTTTATTATTGGATGCAGGGAAACTATGTATAACACCATTCTTAAAATAAAAAGTTTTTATACAAGAACTTGATTTTGATCAGTCAGTTTGTATGATAGCTATTGCTATATACATATATATTTGCTCTGGTTCTTAGATTGAACATTTTTTTTCTGAGATTTTAGCGTTTCTTTGAACAATAATCTGTGGGAAATTTCGTGAAGATGTTTGCTCAATTAAAAAAGTTTCTCATACAAGAACTTCATTTTGACCAACAGTTTATATGGCAGCCATAGCCTAGAATGGTCTGATCTAAACAATTTCCCCAGATATTGTGCTGTTGCTTGAAACAATACTTTGAACCAAATTTGGTGAATTTATCTTCTCAATTAAAAAAGTTTCCCATACAAAGACTTTATGTGATCGATCAACTTGTATGACACCTATAGGTTATATTAGTCCAATTTGAAAAATTTTTCCAGACATCGTACCGTTTCTTAAATCAATAATTCGGACCAAACTTCGTGAAGATATCATCTCAATTAAAAAAGTTTCCCACACAAGGACTTGATTTGGTCGTTCAACTTCTATGGCAGCTATAGGTTTTATTGGTCCGATCTGAACAATTTCTCCAGACATCGTACCGTTGCTTGAAACAATAATCTGTATCAAATTTCGTGAAGATATCTTGTCAAATATAAAAGTTTCTCATACAAAGACTATATTTTTATTGGCCAGTTTATATGGCAGCTATAAGCTATAGTGATCCGATATCGGCATTTCTGACAAATGAGCAACATCTTGAAGAGAGAAGAATGTGTGCAAAAGTTCAGACCGATATCTCAAAAACTGAAGAACAAGTTCACATATTTGCAAACAGAGAGTCAGACGACATGACTTAATGGACTCCACTGAATTTTCTTTCATATGCCATTGTCTTTCGTTATTATAGTTGTCTCCGTATTCCATTGTTATCAAGACTCTTATCTTAGGATACCAAAACTTACTAAAACTACCATTCTTCTTTGTTTGCTAGAAAAGTGAGGTTAACTTTATGTACTAATGGCTAGAATATAGTTCTAAATTATTTTGTCTAGTAAGTCAGGTTAGCTTCATATAGTTACAAACTGTTAGAATGTCACTCTAAATGATTTTCTAGTTTGTGTTACCTGTATGTATTACCTCATGGTTTGTTTACTCAATCTCTCCTTATTCTCGGTTTGGTAATAAAGTGAGGTTAGGACCAATTTGCTAATGTAGAATATCGTTTGAACTTATTGCTGACTGTACGAGTATATATTTTATTTATATATATTTATATTTTTATGATTCCATAATTTAGTCCATCTCTCGTTCATCTATGGAATATGATAAAGTGAGGTTAGATCCGGACTGATTTCTAGTGCCAGAATATCGTTCTAAACCTCTTTCATCTTGTAGGAGTAACTATTTTATTTACATTTATTACTGTTAGAATCCCAACATAAGGCACCGTGAAATTTTTAATAAGGAATAATAATAACCATTACTCATATTTGTAGTATAGAAAGTTCCACGATTTTGTATTTTTAACCTTTCGAAAGTATCCTAAGACTTAATTCAACACTCTGTGTACCCATTTATTATAAGAAGCATGCAACACAATGGTTCAAGAAGAGCCAACCAGACTTCGGACGCAACTAACATAAACATCTTCGCCTCTCAGTGAATGTCGTACTTAAAGTCAAATCACCACCCATCGCAGACGTAGAGCCCGATATGCCGTGAGAATCGGGAGTGACTCTTGCGCAGCTGCGTTCTGGACACTGAAGCAGGTGAAATTCCAACTTACTCAGAATCGACTTTGACATACCAAATTTATGTCCAGCATGCAATGAGTACCCGCATGACTCTAACGACCTCTGTGCATGCCCAGTTAACCCTATACATCTAACACCTCTGTCTCAAAGGTCCGACCCTTGACACCGCATGTTTCCTGGGCCTACCGTTGGATGACCTCCATGGCAACTTGTCTGAACCTTACAAACCTAACGGGAAATATATAGATAACCGTTATGATAACAACAACAATAACAGGATTCAAGAAGAAATATCAACAGCATCAAGGTTCAAGAAGAAATATTGTGAAAATTAACGAAGTCTAAGTTCGATTTGGTATTTTTAACCTTTCGGAAATAGTTTAGAACTCAATTGAACACTCTGTGAATCCATTTATTTTAAGAAGCATGCAAACTCGATGGTTCAAGGAGAATTATTTAGAGAATTAACGGCTGCTGAATTCGATTTGGTTCCAGTTTCGTACTTCTTAGGGTCATTAGTTGAATATGTGGTGGTATTTTCTCGGTCTAGAACCTTTGCTTGTGTTCTGTAGAGTCTTAAAGCCCTCGAATTGCAAATTTTTCCAATAGCTTAAACCTCATTTGGGATTGAAACTACCTCATAAAACACTACTAACTTGCCACATACGTACTTTACTTGGCTTAATCCTCGCTCACACCTATGCCAATTTATGCCGCTCTGACCACCCACCCTCGTTCCCGCACATATTACCTAATTGGAATTAACTTTATAATTATTGTAATTACAAGAGCTTAAACGCTGTGTGTTGTGTTGGCCGCAGTGTTATGGCTACTTGCAGCGGATACCGGGTATTAGCTTTCAATGTTGCCATCTGATTAAAATATACCGTGTATGCATAATTTTTCTACTTTTATAAGCAGACACATACATGTGTAAGCCGCGTTTCATTTCAATTCTAATTATTGGCTCGGCGCTGATTTTATCTTTGCACCCATGCGGCATATATACTCATTTGCGCAGGCATGCATGTGTGTGTGTGTGTATATAATGATGTAAGCACATGATTTGTAGTTGCAACACGCAATGCGAAATGTCAATTAATGTGAACATTTGTGGTTGTAAAAGTGCAAAGAGACAAATGTGCATGAAATTACAACTACAAACACACACACATACGTAAATTAGACTAAAATGGCAATTTATATAAATGTATGTATGTACATATATACCCACCGTTTATTTGTTTTACATGCGCGCATTTGTCCATTGCTGTTTGCATTGTGAATTGCACTTGCCCCTACATGTTGCACAATGCCATACACACACACATGCAAGCGCCCACACAAGTATTTGTCTATGTGTTTGTATGTGTGTGTGTGCGTACTTTTGCTCATCTTGCTTTTGCACTTACATGTCGGCCCTGCAATGGCGATTTGGCCCCGCTCACGCCCGTGCCGCACACGCAAGTGCTGGCGGCCAATTAATTTGCGTGCCACGTATGCGTAACGCCTACTACTAAAGTTGTTTTTGCAATTTTTTTTTGCACTCACTTTTGTAGTTTCTTATGGTTGCCTCTGCTTCTTCTTCTTCTTCTGCTGCGCATTTGCCATTGTTATTTGCATTGTCTAGTTTTGTTGTTGGTGGGCCACTTGCCACAGTCAGCCATATGCACACAGAGCGGTGCATATTTGCGCCGCTTAACCCTCGCTAATTTATGTATGTGTATGTGGTTGTATATATATACATATGTATGTACATATAGTATATGCTCTTAATACATGCATTTTTCATTGTCGCATGTTATGTGGCATTTTCAATTATCTTCACCACTCAATCAGTTTTGTCAAGGCAATATTACACTGCAGCTAAGGCCCATCAATACCTATATATGTAAGCGTGTGTGTGTATATGGTATTTGTAGCCAAACGACCGTCCAGCCTGCTCGCCAACCAACTAGCTAACTGTTGCAAGTCGCCAAATGACGGAAATATGCATTAACATACATAAAGGCTTACACAAATACATACACACATTCACACACATATACCTACTTCCATATATACACATATGTATCTATATATAACTATGTATGTACATATATCTATTTAATGCATTACTAGTATGGCAAGTCAAACCGCTATTGGCCAGCATTTGCATTGTCAATTGTACGCCACGCCATGTTGCACGCCCCATCACTTATTAATAATATTTGCTTTGTCGCTTCGACATTTCCCATTGCAAATTTTAATGTCTCTCATTTGTGTAAACAAAGCCAGTAATGAAAGTTAATGGCGCCACGCACACACAATTGTTTGCCGTCGATGCGTTGATATTTGCATCTAGCGATCTAGCCCTCTTTTGAAGAGAGAGAGCGAGTGCAACAAGCTTTAGTATTTGTCTTTCACCCACCTCTCCTTCTCTCTCGCACTCTGTCAAAGTCTAGCCAGGCGGGTTTAATAATTTTATTAAAATTTTGTAGACAATTTTGTAAATTGGGTTAAAAACTGTGTCCATACTATAATCTTTAAGTATATACTTCTCTCCGCTTTCTGGACAACGAAAGCAAGGGCGCCCACGCAATCAATGGAAGGCCCAAGTGCATAGCAATTTATCTGCGCTGGAGAGGTAAAACTGACGTGACCTCGCAAAGTATATAGGCAACTGGTGAACTTTTGTGTTCTCATCAAAGACCGACCCACGGTTTCAGTGTCAAAGAAGATGACACTGCAAGATTTGCAGCTCTTAAGAAAGCGCCACCTTTTACAATTTATACCGGATGTTATCGATTCCTCAAGACATTTTTCTTCCTTTTTCTTTTTACTGGCCGCTCGTGCCGTACCAAAGTTCCCTTATACCGAGTTACTGATGAGTGCTCTCAGAGCGCAGGAGTGCAAGTTGGAGAGGAGACCTTTCGCTGTCGGTTGCGATAGTAGTTTCTCGACGTCTGTGTTTGTTGACGGGCGTGCTTTGGTGTACTAAGACGGGCACGTATCTTCGCTAGAACAAGGATAGTGAAGACATGTCGACCATCTATGTATCACAACATAATCAATCTAGTTACGAACTTTTAAATTCGGAGACAGTCGGACCATATTTCAGGTCCCTGCGAAGTCAATCAGTCTCAACCCATTTGTAGAGGCCATAATGGCTGGATTTTCGATCTGTTGTACCAAAGTTACCGTCTTTGCCCACCCTGTCATTAAAATAGCCAGGCAGTGGTAGTCGTCATAAACCCACTCCAGCCGCGCATAAAAGGCACCTTTGGTTATCATCCTTCTCTATTGCCAGTTCATGAGCTCAAATCAGTGTTCTGTTCAAAGATGTTGCAATAATTCGGATTGTGAATAGACGGTCATCCACCGAAGTGAATGTCAGGGCTGAATGACTGAGTCCCACACCGAATTTGCGCTCCTTTATATGGCCACTATCACTAAAACCTACTGATCACCGCCTTCCATCGCATTTCTTGGATGGTAGTGTTGTCAGCCTTTACTCTTACAAGGGACATCAACCATCTGGGCATCGGCACCTTCCCTATTAACGACTGGACATTCCAGGTACAAGTCCTTAAGTCATAGCCCTTATTACATTTGCTGTGGTCGTCATCAAAGGTGGTGTCTTTCATCTAAGGCTGTTGTTTCTTTTTAAATGGGGATAGTTTCTGCGTGGCAAGTTCCAAACCCAATCTCGCTAGGCGAGTAATATAGAGTTTTATACACATTTATAGAGCGAGCCGCTTGCTTCAAAACCGACGCCCGTGCGCAGCGACTCCTCTGGTTAATAGACGAACCCTTATATGTCGGAGTGACTCCGCTGAAGCTTCCTCTCTTTTAGTTGCGACCCCAAAGTCCACATGGGGTTGGCTACCGCATCTTTAGTAATACTCAGTACTCTTTCTTTGTATTTTGTGGGTTCCGAATTTGATTTTATGCTTCTATAAGTATCGACTTCATTTGGAGCTGGACTGTAAAACTTTTACTATGATGTTGAAAGCAACGAGAGTAAGATATTAGAATTATACCTTTATCTTATCTAAATCAAGTGGGCCTCTCTTTTAACCATCACGATGGTGACAATTGGTACCGCTATATTCCATTGAAATTTTTTCAGCTAAAGTAACCTTTGAGGTTGTTAACAACTAGTGATTATTATAGCAAGCTTATACTGCCCATTTCTTGAATTTACATATTTCCTTATAGAGTTTAATACCACGCTGTGTTCACATAAATTTACTATGCTAAACTAAATGTTGCAACTAATGAATGTTGCCTAAGCCGGTGCGTGCTTTTAGATACCTATTTACATATGTATGAGTGTGATCTACTGGCATAATGTTATTCTTATGTTTGAAATTATGCTGTACACGTCTACTATTATGTACTTGGTTGCATTTTATTATGCCTATGTTCATATGTATGTGCAACAAGGTTAATTTATTGTTTAATTATTATTTATTGCTGGCAGTTATTATTATGTTTTTGTGTTGCATACATATGTTATGTTGCAACTTAAATCTTATTGCGTGATATGTTATTGCAAATGCTGATATGTACCTACATACATAATATGTATGTATATATGCACGTTATGTTTATGTATAGAATTTCGCTCAGTGGGCTAGCGTAGCGTTATTTCTGGCTTTGTAGACACGCATTTTTACGCTTGTCTGCCTCAATTACTTGCGTCATGTTTGCAGCTATTAATTAACTTATCAACATTGTAGTGTGAAGAATTGAATCAAATTGAATGATATGTACTTGAAGCAAGTTGATGTTATTGTAATGTTTTATGAATACATTTTTTAATAACAATAAGTATTAATTTCAGTGGTATTTTTAGTGATTTAATAAGCTTTAATATATCTGAAGTTCTTAACATCTTCCTGAAAATTGCTTTGGTAATCAGAATATTTTGTTTGGCCGCTCGTTTTCATATACTTCTCAACATACTTTTTTGAAAATGTTCAAAATTCTTATATCTCACTTGGGAAAATTGGCAACATTGCTAGTGAAAAGTGGTAACAATGCAAGGAAAACCCGGCAACAAAGCTCTTTTTTCTAAGAATTGCTTAAGTGGAATGGGTTCGTCTAGCTTTTCGAACCGTTGAGAGCGAAGAAATATTTCTATAAATGTTGCTCTCCGTAAAGCTTTTAGAGGTTTTAAAGATTATTAAAAAGTATTTTTTAGCAATTTGGTAAGCTTGAATATACCTGAAGTTAAAAAATATGCTTGAAGTTTACTTTAATAACCGGAATATTTCGTTGGGCCTCCTATTTTTCTGTACTTCTGAACATACTTTTTTGAAAATACTCAAGTTTCTTATATTTTACTTGGGAAAATTGGCAACGTTGCTAGTGAAAAAATACAACGAAGCCCTTTTTTCTAGGAATTTCTCAAGTGGCATGAGTTCATCTAGCTTTTCGAACCGTTGAGAGCGAATAAGTTGTTTTATAAATGTTGCTATTGCGAAAGCTTTCAGAGATATTAAAGTTTAGGCGTTAGATGAACTAGTTAACTACTATCAGTAAGGTATTAGTAGATAAAACTGTTTTTTTATGTTTTTTTTTTTGCTTCTGTTCTGGTTTGCCTTGATTTCTATAGCGAAGAATATATTTTAAATTTACTAAAGATATACAAGAAAAAAGTTAAAGAATATTAAATGCTAATCCCATACTTGTTACATTTATGCATTCAAAATATTCTCCACATATTTGAATGAATAAAAATCGATCCAGACGACTTAAACGGACAACAAATTAATAATATAATCCAACAACAATAGAAACATGCCTTAAACACGAATTTAATGCAAATTTCGCAAACAAAAAATGAAAACTAAAAAATTACAAAAAAGTCTATACAAAATCGGACACCCAAACAGAAAGCTAAAATTTCACCAAACTCCACAAACTAAAAAAAATACCACAGAACTTTCTATTCCTTCCCTCAAACCCATTGTCTCGTATAAATTTGCAATAAAATTAATACCGACCACTGAAAACACAAAACACAAAACGCAATAAATTATTTATTCGCGAGTGGGCTGAAAAGACGCGACACTAAAAGTCGGGCAGTCAAATCGAAACTAAATTAACGGTGAACAAAAGAAATTTGCAAAAGAACTGTTCACACCGATCATAGCATGGCCGTGTGTGTGTGTCCGTGCAGATCATGAATTATGCAAATAAAGTGCGAATAGGAAATTTAAGCGTCTAACAAAGTTCAATCAAGATGTCCGCAGATAAAAACGGCGATGCTTGAAATGGTTGGCATTCAAATGGAATCGTGAGGCGAAAGACTTGGCATCAAATTATGCCGATTTTGGGTGCGTTTGTTTGAAGATTTACTGCGTTGCGTTGAGGCATTTACGAGTAAACATTTGGAACGCAATTACTCGATGCGAGGCGTGAAAATATACGGTTTTTGTTTCCAGAATTTTCGATTTTGTTTCTTATTTGCTTTGGTGAAAGTTTGCTATCAATGAGATCGCTTAGGTTTGTAGGCAAAAATGTTTGTGATATTCGAGAATAAGTGGAGATCAAGTATTGAAAAGAGTTTGTAGTTTCTTGTTCTCCCTTTTTGTGCGATGGTTTCAATACCTTCTTGAAATATGTTTCCTATTAAATTAGTATGCTCCTAATTCAACCTTCCGACGACTTTGATACAGTAGGTTCCATTTCCAGGGGTATGAAACTATTAAAGGTTAAGATTTCCATCAGTATAATTTGGAAATCAAGTGGAATTTGAATGCAAAGAATCTGAGTTAGATATTTCGGATTAGATTTCCTAATAGTTAGGGTTGGGTTAAATGCTTGAATCTAATATAAGATCTCTACTTGAACAGCTTATAACACCGCCTCGATAAGTCTTGCGAAGACTGGACAAATTATGGGAAAGTGCCTGGACGTTTCCACCTCACCTTATTCCCTACAACTTTGACAGTTTGCGTCCGACTAGAGGTTTAGCATTGTAGCAAAAAAGCCTATTAGCCTATCCAGTAAGAACTAATACGGTTGCGGCAATATGTACTTTGCTAAAGGGAAGCAATTCAATAGTTCTCCTACATTATACACTAGGTCCGAAGGATCCCCTGCTAAGTCACGTGGCTATGGGTTCCACTGTCAAAACACAAGATGACAACGGAGATACAACTCGTTCACACTTTTGCTAGCTCATCGGTTTTGCAGTTTCCAGCAATTCCGCTATAACCAGGCACCCAAATGAGTCTGGCGATAATTCTTGATGTTATTTCCAATGAAGACAGACGTTCCTTGACTAACTTTGAATGCACAGTGAGCTCAACGCGACTATCGCTGCTCTGCTGTGGGAGTGAATGCTCACCGCCGCTGCATTTCGGGCCAGTATGTCTACCGCTACATAAATAGTCACCACTTCTGCCTAAAAATCATTAGAGTAAGCTCAAAACTAAGGCTGTGAAAGAGCTCCTTACAAAAGTCTTGCCCTCCAACCTTATCTCCTAGCTTCTATACATCCGTTCTCATTGTTTCTCTTCTCGAGCGACTTTTTCCAGTCCATAGATGTCTTCTCACTATGTGAGTAGAGAAACAGCCATCACGAGTAACTTCTGTTGTTGTTGTTGTAGCGGCAGAATTCTACCGATTTCACAATGCTTAGTCGGATTAAAAATCCGAGTCCGTTTTGGTTACATAGACCCGACTGGAGTAGCTTCTGTGGCGCAGTGGTTAAAGTTTACAGTGATTTGAGGAGGAGAGAATTTCAGCATGACCCTTTTATACCCGTTCATACACCCAGCTCCACTGTGCCTATAAGTAGTATAGAATTAAGTAAGTATCATTGTTGGTATAGTCCGAAGTGCAACGCGGATGCTTATGAGAGCCGCTCTTTGGGCACGTTCAGGGTTCTTATGGAGTGTGGCTTTCTTGAGTGCTATCCACCAGGCTTAACTACGGAATAGTACAGCCAAAACACCGGCTTATCTTAAAATAGCATCGAAAAAGGTTCAAAAGAATTTGTCTTGAAAATAAAATAAAGGTCTTAACTTACAGAAAGGGTCAAAAAAACAGTAGAAAACTCAGCGCTTTCCTAAATTAAACGATCGAAATTAAAAGCAGCATGTTTGAAGCAAAAGAAGAGGAAATTTCCCCAAAAAAAGCTTAAATATGCGAAGAAAGACTAAAAAGATAGTATCTTCAAAAGATAGCTCAAAGCATGGTTAAGCTAACGCTGGCAGTCATACAACCAGCAACAACAAAAACAGCAACAGCTGTGACTCTACAGAGTGTATTGAACCTTTGCGAAAAATAGTGGCAAACACACAAGCAAATAAGCGTGCGACATACATACAAACATATGTATGAATTTGTACACATAACCTACAATAGTTTACAACGCAAACAACAATAAAACTAAAATATCGACCAACAACACTAAGCAGCGCCAAATGTGGAACTGAGGCAAGCGCGGCAAAAAAAAATTTGCGAAACGCACAAGTAGCCGATTAAAATAACAAAATTTCAGCGCGAAAACATAAGCAAAGCAATAACAACAAGGGGCATAACTTTTCACCAACCGCGCGAAAAAGTTCAATGAACCCAAGCAAAAGCGGCGCGCAGCGGCAGAGTGCGGCGCGTCAAACGGCCGACTGACAGGCCTGTTAACAGTGTAGATCAACAACATACACGCACCTAAAAATTCCCTCAAATGGCAAAAGTTTTTGCAGAAAACAACAACAATAGCACGCGCTCTGTGAAGCATACTTATGAAATAGGCGTGCAAAAAAGTGCGAACAACAACAAAACTTAAATTAACGCAGCAAAAAACGATTATACTTCTGTAGTGCGTAACTGCGCGCTAACAATAATCAGCGCGAAACCAACAACAAACACAAGCGCCTTCGCAAACAATTCATAACGACGGCTCATATCATTACGCACGCCTAATCAAAAGCGCTGCCGCAACTGCGCGCGCTCCCTCACCTACATTTGGTCTATGCAAAATTGGCAAGCATGGATATTTATAACAGACGCACAACAACAACCAGCCGAAATTTGCACACGCAAAAAGTGCGTGCGGTCATTGAACTCGCAGTCGTAAATCCAACAGGCGGCAAAAAACCAACGCGCAACAAAAAGTAAAAGAAAGACGCACGCAGTTTTTGAGTGTAACGTGCGCGCTCTCCGAACGCGCAAATAGTAGGCGCGCGCTCACGCACTTGTGCTACGCACAACACTAACGCGCTCTGACTCCGCGCGCTTGCCGCGGTTAAGAGTTGTTTTATCTGCAAATTTGCGAAAATGTTGCGAATTTTGGCAAATGTTGCGTTGCCCCGTCGGGCTCTCGAAACATATTCAATGTCAAGATCAAGTTTAAGAGAATTTCGCAAATGTTTATCTGCGCTGGCAGCACATAGCGCGCGCGGAGAGTTGTGTTGCGTTCTTTTGTTGCGCGCGCGCTCGTATTTTGCAAATTTGGAGTGACACGCACACACGCGCGTCTATTCTCTACGCACACCAGCCTCACCACGCACCGCGTATGTGTGCGCGCGCGTTTGAGTGCGAAACGCTTGCGAAATTTTGGCAATTTCGCGCATTCTGCTTCAGTTGCTATTTCGGCAAAGCGCGCTATCGATCGCACTTTTAGTGTAGCGGCCGCTTGTCGCTAAGCAGCGGCGCGCTCTATTTGCTTTCTGCTTTTTACTGCCGTAAACCCATATGGTTGAAAGCATTTTATCTATTACATTCAATCGGCTGCGCGCGAAATTTGGCAATTTTTCCATAAACAAATCTTTCGAATGCGTGCGTTTTTGGTTATTATGTAAATTTGGCAAGATCATAAATTTCACTTTATTACTTTAAAATCTATTTTAAACCAACGCGGTGACTATTTTAAGTTTTAACTGCTTTATAATGCATTTTTCTTGCGAATTTTTATTTTCAGTTTATTTTTATTTAAAATTTTGTACACAAACCTCTTTACGATACTTTTTATGTTTTGCAAATGACGTGACTTTTATTGGCGCTCATCTGGTTTTCGCATAAACGTGCGCTTTTTACAGTTAGCTTAACTACTTCACCGTTGATTGGAAGTTGTAGATAGGCTGTAAGCAGAAAAGTAATAAAATGAAATCACAAAGTAAGCGCTCGAACTGCCGAACGTGATCGAATTGCGAAAAATTCTGCAGTTTCTTAGAAGTCTTTAGTTTATTAAAATGTATTGACATTTAAAAATAATTAGTAATACTTTATATAATTTCACAATGAAAAATCAGTTATTTTTAGCGTAAGAACTGAGAATGGATTGAGTCACTGTGGTACTTAAAAAAACCCTACTTAAAACTTAGCGAAAATATTTTAACATAAATCAGTGATCGCTGAAATATCGATACGAAGCGTTACAGATATTTTCTTACAATACTGTATGAGTATTTTTTTGTTTGCTAGGCTTTATTTGTTGCCAATTTACTTTCAATTGTTTATAGCTCCATAATCATTGTTTGATCGCGAAGATCAGGGATCTTTTACCAAAATATTTAACATGATTTCTTTCGTTTTTTGAAACCTATTGCTGAAATCAAAATTGGAAGGGTATCTAAGGAAAATATTTACTTACATATATGTAGTGCAGTATATAGAATGATGAAGAGGGATTATGGATCCTGAAGTTTATATTGGTATCACAATTTTTTTTTTCATTCAACGTTTTCTGAAGAAATTTCTTTAAGAAATAAAGATCATGTCTATGCTTTTCAAATATTTTTTGAGAAAAAAATGAATACAAGTTTTTAGAGACGTATACACAATAGATCTTAGGTCACGGTGCAAACCCCATTTTTTATCTTTTAGCAACGCATGATAATTTGCTTTTTTCTGAAATATTTGAATCTTCAATATATTATCTAGGAGTCCGAAGCGATCAACGATGATTAGTTGATTAATAATATAGTAAAGTCATATATTATTAATTGAAAAAGAAGACGACCTATCGATGGAAGACATTAATTTTGAGAAACTACGCGTAGAAGACATATAGAAAGAGGGCGGGCTACGGGTAGAAGAC
Source organism: Bactrocera dorsalis (assembly GCF_023373825.1). Taxonomy (NCBI): domain Eukaryota; kingdom Metazoa; phylum Arthropoda; class Insecta; order Diptera; family Tephritidae; genus Bactrocera; species Bactrocera dorsalis. Next base: position 60,506,477 of record NC_064306.1, on the reverse strand, counting down.
AAAAATTTTGAAGACGAAAACGAAGCTGAAGTAATCGAACACATTTTTGAAGACGAGGATGCGACAAGAGCAAAGAGTGAGAAAGTGAGAAGTGTAAAAGGAACGAAGAAAACAGAAGAACTAAAAAAGTCTTGGGGAGATAACAAGTTAGGAAAAACTAAAAAAACAAAAATTACAAAAATAGCAGGTAAAACGAAAAAGGTGGTTAACGTAAACACCTCTTTAATTAACGAAAGCACAGACATTGTGGAATCGGCTACATTTTTGAACAAAGATTTGAACGAGCCAATAACAGAAAGGGAAGACTTCAAGTAGCATTTTATTCTCCGAGAAAGTTCTGACTTCAGGGAAATTAGGGAGGCTGGTTATGTTGTTATAGATGCAAGATTGGACCTTGAATCCGCTGCTCAAGAACTAAATGACGACAAATGATGAAGATCGAAATGAAATTTATAAAATGCCCTGACAATGTGGATATGATAGCAGAAAATTCGTCAAATGATTATACTATTGGTATTACAAACAAAAAGAAACGTTTTCAAAGTGGTGCTGGTAGTAGACGAAATATTGCCTTATGTATTCCAACTACTGTTGTGAAGATCACTGATCTTCATTGGAAATAAATATTTTCTGTAAAATTAAAATATTTCTTTTTTGTTTTTTTTTCTTTCAATTTGTTTTTTTTTTTTTATTTTTAATTAGTAATAAGAAATTTTTAGGCATTAAATCATAAATAGAAATAGCAATTGGTAGGATTTCATAAACTGATCCTCAAATAATTGTTCTGACTTTTAAAAATAATTCTGCTGCTCTCGAAACGTTCAGTGGCCAATTATTAAGACATAAAAATTAGAAAAAAGTTATATATAAATATCAGCTTGGAAAGATCATTGTTCCCGAAATGCCCAAAACTTGATTGGAACATCAGTTATCTTCACTAAAATTGATCCAAAACTATATGAATAAAAAAATGCATGATACCAAGCATTGCTGATAATGAAGAGTTTTTAAAAATGATTTAGATTAGCCTGGAGAGATTTTTATTTATATTTTTCTTTTACAAAAGGCACTTACAAACTTTCAAAAAGTAAACATTTCTTAACCCATATAACATATGTACGTCAAGTAAGTATAACCTATGTATGTGTGTATGTACCTTTAGGTATTCCTTCCTGCTGTTTCAAAAAACTCATAAAATATACGAATTCTTTGTTCAATTTGCAAGTAAAGGCAGCCTTTTTTCTTCTCGTTTTTTCTTTAGATTCTTTTTTGGATTTTTTATCATCAGCTTCATTTATAGCTCATTTGCGTTTTGTTCTATGCTGTCATGTGTGCGTTTCGCATTTTTTGCTTTTGATTTTGCCTTTTATTTATTTTCATTTTTTTTTTGTTGTTCTGCTTTTTGTATGTATGTATGTATGTTTTCTAATATTTGGTCGTCAGGGGCGGAGCTTAATTGTTTGAAGTTGAGTACTTCCTCAATTTTCGTTGCGTTTGAGTGTGTTTTTTTTAGCAAGGGGTTTGGCGAGCCTTATATATACATACCCAGCCAACCACGGCTACCCGCTTGTGACAAATATTTCAATACAACTACACATTTTTTCTCTATGCACTAACACCAACGCACATTTTCGGGTTATTTTTTGTTGTATGATCACATGTATACGTACGTGAGTGGGTAAAATATTCGCTCGGCCTAAGACACACTCTATATGTTTATCCCCTCGTTTACCACCATGTTACCCACTGATTATCTGGTTTTTTTACCCGCTGATGGTTTGCAGGGTATATTGGTATATATGCTTACATATACATATGTATACTTATTGATTGTGCATAAATTAATATTTTATGTTCAAACATTTGAGTAGCTATACAGCAACTAGTAGCTCAAATTAGAGGCCTTAACATAAAGTTTGAAAAAGCTGCTGGCATAAATTTGCAAATACAGGGTGTCGAGAGGCGTAATTTTTGGCGATGAAGTGAGTATTTTGAAGTAGTTTCTTTCGATAAAACTAAATTTGAAAAATTTTTTAAATATATATTTTCAGTTTAATTTTCTCTACAGATCCAAAACCTCACAACCACAATGTCAATAACTTAAATACAAATTTCCATGCATCAGTTATAACATTTTAAATATTTCTAAAAAAAATTGCCTTAGAATAAACAAAAAAAAATAATAATTATTTTCCAAATTTTAATTAAAAAAAAAATTCCCAAAAATACCGAAATACGAAAATAAATTGCGCATAATCACCCACACTTCCGTTTCCTTTAGCATGCTTCAATTCAAATTAAAATTGATATAAATAAAAATTAAAGCACGATAATTTACAAATCAAATAACGGCAATCCCAAACACTAACGCAAACACACATACACACATACTTATTGCAAAATAAACGAAAAACAGAAATGAAGAAAAATTCAAAAACTGATGCCCAAAAACCTTGCTAAACGTGTTAAAGGCTTGCTTATTGAAGAACATTTCAAAGCTGATTGCGTTACAATAACAAAACCAACAACAAAAAAAACAATGCGTCCAAAAAACTTAAATGCTTTGCAAAAATTAAATCATTCAACAGAAAATTAACGAAAAAGTGCAAAAAGCGCATAATTTTTCTATTTCGGAAATGGCATTAGCAAGCCAAGCGGCACAGTAGGCAAGCGGCTGGCAGATCGAACGAAAGCGTCACGTCACGCCGCAACGCTAAAAATATACATATATATGTATATAGTGGACGTACATATACAATATACATATGTCGTTATATACCAGCCTATAAACCTACTTGCTTGCTGTTTTTTTTTATATGAGTGTGATTGTTAGCTTTGAAGCGTGCATATGTGCCCTGTAGGAAATTTTTGAAAATGTGAAAAAGTTAAGGACACGATTGCTATTTTTATAAATGACTTTTTGGATTTGTTATGTATAAGTAATATTTAAAAATTTGTTTGAGTCAGAAAATTTTTAACTGGAACTTACGACGAACCATATGGTAGTTAAGTGCACAACCACTTGGTTAGGTTTGAATGATCTTAGCATTACACGGACTTTGATTTTATTCTATTTGTGCGCACAGTGCTATATATGTACATAAGTGGGTCTAAGAGTGAACGAGAGCAAGGCGAAATGTCTTCTGTCATCAAACAAACGGTCGTCGCACTAGCAAATTGGCTCCCACGTCCCCAGTCATAACTTCGAAGTCGAAGTGCGAACTGAAAGAGCGGCTTGATGCCTAATTTTGATAATTCATCCAGTAGCTTGAACTGTGAAGCCCCTAATTACCTAAGAGATGTTCAAGATAAGACGTGTAGGAGGTCTTTTAGCTGCTCTCTCATGTCTAATTCCCTGAACTTTCTGCATGTATCTTCGTTACTAATACCCATCTGACTCGCATGTGTTGCCAATAAGTTGTTACCTGTCATTAGACCAAAAATTGTCCCGCACTCATTTCAAAATCGTGTGAGTAAAAAGAGCCGTGTTTTTTTCGGGGCTCTTACAATGATATTGACAACACTGCTTGTACGCTAGGCATTCCATCTCATCCAAATCCATCTTTCAACGCTATTGAACGCTTACTTTCTCCAACTTTTCTTTCGCCTAACTGTAGCTCGCCTTCAAACGGATGTATTTTTGGCTACCCAGAGAATACTTGGTCTAAGACCGTAAGTCTTGAGCTGCTTAAGCCATATGTATGAATAACCATTTCTGGACACTCCCAAGAGAAGAGCGCTCAGAGAACTTTCCTCACTTGCATGAACTAGACATAGTTCCGGCTATAACCGCTTAAGGCAGTGCCTACACCACTTAAGAAGAAGATCTTTCGATATTTCCAAGCAATATTGGGCTAAAAATTGCAAATTTTTAAAATTCGGACAACAAAAGACGGCACAGATTTTGATTATCTCCAAATTTAGGCATGATAGACTCTTTCTTATTTGTACTATCGAATTGGTTACCTAAGGTTTGCAGCTTCTTCAAGCTAATAAAAATTGAGTTGAATTTTGATTGAATAAGCCTTTTTAAGCTCAAAAGTTCTACAAAAACATATAATTTATATATTCTAAGTCATAGTTAGGTGATATAAACACGTCCCAAAGAGGTCGCTTTTATCAATTTAAAATACTTTCAGAACTTAGTTGCATTCGACCTGACAGTCCACACACCCAACAATTTCTTTGAAAATTTCCTACAGGGTCTGCTCCACGAAATAACGCGTATTCGTATGTATACACGACTGTGAACTATATGAACATATTCGTATGTAACTATGATTATGTGCCTGTATGTTTGTATGTATGCAATATTTCATCAGCAATCGCCTCTGCGGTTGGCTTGCATGCGAAGTGCTTCGGTTTTGCGCTGATTGCATTTCAGTTTACGCTTTTTACTGCTTTAATTTCTCAATAAGTATTTCTATTCACAGTTTGTTCTAATAGCAGTTGGCTTGTTGTTGTTATTTTTTGTGGTTGCTTTTTTTTTGTTTTCATTGCTCTAAATTGACCGCTTGCTGCGCTGCGCTCCGCATCTGCCCTGCATTGCGTCGCTCCCGAACCGAACGCATGCAGTCGTGCGCTGCATGCTTGTTGGTGTGTGTGTGATGCGTTGCGATCGCTCAGCCGGCTGTTTGCTGATCGCTGCGCGTTGGCGGCTGGGTGGTGGGGTATGCTAGGCATTTTGCAATGCGCGTTATTGTTGTTGTTGATTTTTTCATTTGTTTAAAAATAATCGCTGCTACGCTTTTAAGTTCATTATCAATGTCGGGCATTGCTGTGCGGCGGCGACGGCGGCGGCGATTGCAAGCGTGCATAGAATTTTGAAATGAATTTGAATGAGTGGCAAGTAAGCGTAGTACATATGTATGTAAATTGTGAAATGTAAATGAAGCGAGAAATGAATGCTGTGAATGTGTATATGTATGTACATATATATATACTAGATATAATGCTATAATATTTATGTTGGATACATACACATATTGTGTTTTTATATGGAGATCGTTTGAGTTAGTTTTATGTGAACTTGCCATATTTGTGGAATTTCCGGATTTTATTTACTTTTTTATACTCATTATTTTTATGAAAAGTTTACATAATTTCCTTTATTTTTTTTTCTTTAACTAGTATACACTTTTTCCATTTTTTAATTTTTAAATTTTTATTTTTTTTACATTTTGTTTTAATTAATTAATTTTATTTTATATTTTTTTTCCATTTTTAATAAAAATTTTTTTAAAATTTTTTTTAATTTTTCTGTTCTTAATTTTTTATTTTTTCTTATTTTTAATTTTTTATTTTTTCTTATTTTTAATTTTTTTTTATTTTTTTTTTCTTAATTTTTTTTTAATTTTTCCTAATTTTTTTTTTCTTTTCTCTTAATTTTTTTCTTTTTTCTTAATTTTTTTCGTTTTTCTTAATTTTTTTACTTTTTCTTATTTTTAATTTTTTTTCTTAACTTTTTTCTTATCTTTTTTTTAATTTTTCCTAATTTTTTTTTAATTTTTCTTAATATTTTTTTATTTTTCTTAATTTTTTTAATTTTTTCTTAATTATTCTTAATTTTTTTATTTTAATTTTTTTTTTAATTTTTCTTAATTTTTTTTTTCTTTTTTCTTAATTTTTATTTTTTCTTAATTTTTTTTTAATTATTCTTAATTTTTTTTCTTAATATTTTTTTAGTTTTCTTAATTTTTTTAATTTTTTCTTAATTTTTTTTTAATTTTTCTTAAATTTTATAACTTATTTTAAATTTTTTCACTTTTATTTTCGCAAATTTTTAATTTTACTGTCCGTGCACGACCGCCTGCAGCGCAGAAATCAAGCGAAACAAATGGCGGCTCTACAAATGAGTACAAAACGGCTTACATAACTCGCTCATACCTACACTTCAAATGTGTGTGTATACATATGTATGTACATTAAAGGTGGTTGCTAGTTTCCGTATAGTAACTGGGCACGGGCGCCCTAACACATATGCAAAATTTTTTCTAATAATAAAATTTAAGTATGGTTGCATGTGATTTTAACAGAAAACTGCCATTTCAAAAGCGATAAAATGTGAAACCTTAATGGGCAAAAACGCAACTGGGTTTTGCCCTATTTAGCCGCAATTGTTGCACAGTGTTTCGAAATTGACTTTTCTTAGGTAAAAGTTGAATTAAGTGCGTCCGCCTAATAAATAGGCTTCATTTTAAAAGTTTGGCACTCTTCTTTAAAAAAAAGCCTCGAGGAAATATTTAGGAGAGCAAGTTAGTTCCAAATACCTAAATTTAGTAGTATATCAAAGCAGCTTTAATCATAAAAAGTATTAAAAATGTGCTGGCAGTCGTTTATTCTATTCAAGATTCCCTACAAAATTAGATGAATCAAACATCTTTTATATTCTTTATACCAATTTATGAGATTTATACCAGTTGTTCGTTCTATTCGCAACAATCTAAAGCATGACGAATCGATGAAAGCTTTTTTAATTTTAACAGCTTATGTTTTTAGGTATGACGTGTCGAATAATGGTCGCAATTATACCAGTTTACACAATTTTTACCAGTTTTCGTTCTATTCGTCTCTCTGCAAAGCTTTAAAAACTTTATATTGCTCTTTATATACCGTGGTATAAGCTCCTTAATATCGTATTGAGCGTAGTCTGTGAAAAACTCAAGCTCACCGTCAACGAATTGATTGATGTTGGATTATCAGTGTGGCTTTATACCTGGAACATCTACTATCGACCAGATTTTCAGCATGCTGAGAAAGGGAGATCGACGGATAAAACCTCTTCGTCGATATTAAGGCCGGCTTCGGCAGCCCGAAGAGGAAATGCTTCTATACCGTTATGTCTGAACTTGGTATCCCCGCAAAGCTAATAGGGCTGTGGAAGCTGACGTTGAGCAACATCAAAAGCTCCGTCAGGATCGCGAAGGACCTCCTCAAACCGTTCGATACCAAACGAGTTTTCAGGCAAGGAGTTCTGATTTCTCCAGACTGGATAAAGAAGCGAAGTGGTTGTGTCTGATTGTGCAAGAGGTCAAGACGAAATATTTCCTGTCATCAAACAAAGTTTGTTTATCATACTCGTAGAACCAACATCAAGACCAACAACATTTTTAGCCTCGAAATCCAACGCAGAAAAATTCTTGTCAATTGTTTCTAGATAGGCGAGTACCGCAGTCGATGGAACGATGAGCTGTATGAGGTATACGGCAACATTGGCATAGTTCTGCGAATCAAGAGACCGTGGCCGCGTTGGCTAAGTCATGTTGTCCGGATGGAAGAGAACACTCCAGCTTTGAAGGTTTTCTATCCTGTAACCGCCAGTAAAAACAGAGGAAGAGGAAGACCACCACTCCGTTTTAGAGATTAGGTGGAGAAGGAGCTGGCTGTACTTGATATCCCGATTTGGCTTCAAATAACGAAAGAAGAAACGACTGGCGCGCTGTTGTTAACTCGGCTATAATTTCGTGAACGGTGTCTATTTCTGTAAAGAAGGAGAACACCATAATTGGAGCGGAAATACAATTCTTTAAAACTTCGACGCCAGCGCCATCTATCGGCTCACTTTGTCATTTTAAGTAGCATCTATTGAGTGCGCTCTTAATTAATGAGTGTCAATAGCTCTTATATCAGAGCATTTTATGGAATTCCCACCCATCAGAGCGCAAATATCTTTTCATGTCAAAATATATAAAGGGTGATTTTTTAAGAGCTTGATAACTTTTTTTAAAAAAAAAACGCATAAAATTTTTGAAGATAATTTCATTTAAATGTTGACCGCGGCTGCGTCTTAGGTGGTCCATTCGGAAAGTCCAATTTTGGGCAACTTTTTCGAGCATTTCGGCCGGAATAGCCCGAATTTCTTCGGAAATGTTGTCTTCCAAAGCTGGAATAGTTGCTGGCTTATTTCTGTAGACTTTAGACTTGACGTAGCCCCACAAAAAATAGTCTAAAGGCGTTAAATCGCATGATCTTGGTGGCCAACTTACGGGTCCATTTCTTGAGATGAATTGTTGTCCGAAGTTTTCCCTCAAAATGGCCATAGAATCGCGAGCTGTGTGGCATGTAGCGCCATCTTGTTGAAACCACATGTTAACCAAGTTCAGTTCTTCCATTTTTGGCAACAAAAAGTTTGTTAGCATCGAACGATAGCGATCGCCATTCACCGTAACGTTGCGTCCAACAGCATCTTTGAAAAAATACGGTCCAATGATTCCACCAGCGTACAAACCACACCAAACAGTGCCTTTTTTCGGGATGCATGGGCAGTTCTTGAACGGCTTCTGGTTGCTCTTCACCCCAAATGCGGCAATTTTGCTTATTTACGTAGCCATTCAACCAGAAATGAGCCTCATCGCTGAACAAAACACGCGCGCGAAACACATTTCGAACCGAACACTGATTTTGGTAATAAAATTCAATGATTTGCAAGCGTTGCTCGTTAGTAAGTCTATTCATGATGAAATGTCAAAGCATACTGAGCATCTTTCTCTTTGACACCATGTCTGAAATCCCACGTGATCTGTCAAATACTAATGCATGAAAATCCTAACCTCAAAAAAATCACCCGTTATAATTACCTGGATTAGTACATATATGCATTAAAATGTTTTTTTATATAATTATATGTAGAGGTTTATCTAGTCACAAGCATTTTTTTTATGTCAACCGGCAGATCATTGCATCCGTAAGCGCACACACGCATATACATACATACATACAAATCTATGTACATATGTGCATATGTATGTATTTGGCTCAGAAGATTTGCTAGCGCTTGCACGCGCACAGCTGGTTAAACGCTAAGCAGGCGCCTTACCTTGCCACGCCGCGCCGCACCGCGCTGCACCGCACCTAGCGCTTAGCGGCTTTCCCTTAGCCGTGCTAACTTCACCACAGTTGTGCTGCTGCCTGCCAGCGCCGATCATGTTTGCATCTTGAAATAAACACACACATCTGCGAATGTCGCGACTTAAGCTGCTAGCTGTTAGCAAGCACTTGGCGGCTGGCAGTTGACGACGCGGCGCTAACTTCGCTTGGTAGTTGCTGCCTGCTTAACCGCTGTTGCTGGTCGATGCTGCTGCCGCCGCCCCCGTTGGTGCTGCCAGATGATCACGTTGCATCGATTTTTATGGCCAAGTGGAATTTGAAAGCATTTTATAAATATTTATGAATTTTACGTTGCCAACTGCATAGCTTGCATACTTACAGAAATGGTCGTAAGCGAGCGCGCGTAAGTGTGTGAATGTATGTGCGTGTGCAATGCGCCGCTAAACAATGCACCAGCACGGCTCAAGCCAACTGGCTGTGCTGTCGCTTGCCGGTTCGTAGCGAATTTGCAATTGAAATTTTTTGCGCAGCGCGCGCTCACACCCGCCCAGTATGCATGTGTGCATAAATCTACTTACCGCTACATTTCCATATGCATATGTATGTATGTATGTATTTTGTTGTAAGCGGTTTTGTGCTTAGTTTCTATATAGTTATCTAAGCTTGCAGTTTTAGGAAGCTGCGCGCTAAATTTTCCATAAATAACAGTGAGAAGCAAATAAATAAATTTCGAATTTTTTTGTGTTTTATATTTTATTTAAGGATAGAAAATTTTATACAAAAAAGTATAATATATGTATAAGTAAAAATTTGTGTTTTTATTTTCTAAAAATAATTGTCATAAAACATTAAATTTTCGCCAAATTTCACAACTTTTTAATAATAATTTTTTTTCTCTTTAATTTCAGGTAAGTTGACGAGCCGCTTCTATGTATAACAATGCATAAATATATGTAGTTATATAATAAATGGGTTGGTATGTATATATTCATAGGCAAATACATATATTTCTTATATTTATTATATTGACCATGTGATCAAATTTAACTCGGACTGTTGTTGGAAAAGCTACGTTTTCACATATTTTAAGCAAATTATTATTATCGCCTTCAAAATAGACTCCTTTTGCGGCAATAAGGAGTCATAGTCATAAACCTGGGCTGGGATGGCCTTAAGTGCTTTTCTTGGAATTTTTTGTTGTCGGTTTCGGCTCATTTGTGGAACACCATTCACCAAATTGTTAGTCACTTTTGACGTCGTATTCAGAAACATACATATGTTTCATATCCAGCAAAGACGTGCTTATGAATGTTAAGTCCTTGGCTTCGTCGTCAAGCATCCTTTTTGCGAGCTCTACTCATTAATATGAAAGATCTGTTGTTTTGCTACGACTCTAGCATTGAAATATTTCTAAAAACAAAATTTAATTAAAATTGGTTGAATCGATATGTAAGACTATCCTGTCTTTTCCTTTAAGATGCTCTGGTATCTCTCTGGTGCCAACACGACCACTTTCAAGCACTATCTTTAAACTTTTCGATGCTATCGTCATTAGCAGTTGTGATTGGATGACTCACATGAGGCAAGTTTTCGATGACTTTACGAACTTCACTGAATGCTTTAGGCCACTCAAATACTTGAGTTTGTGTTAAAGTAGACACACTTCTGCAACATTTTCAAAGATTTCGGAGCCGTGATTCCATTGGGAACCTGAAATGTCACGCAAATTCGTTGTTAATTTTTTCTATGGCAAAAATCGTCAGAAAATCTTTTCGTCTAGTAAATAAATAGCACCCAAACACAGACTGATTGATATGTGAAGATCACACGAACACGAGCATGTGAATATTTTTCTAGAAAAAAAAATCACTTTCACTATTGACAGGTTCTTGATATTTGTGAGACTTTCCTTATGATGACTAGACGGACTCTCTCTCCCACCACGAAGCCAACACCGAATTTGCGCTCCTTTATATGGCCACTTAAGAGACCGGACCTACAGGTGCATACCCTTAAATCGTAATCTTTAATGCGTTTGCCATGGTCGTCATCAAAAGGTGGGTGTCTTATCCGAGGCAATTTTTTTTTTGAGCATTTTTTATGTAGCAGGTCTCAAACCCAGCGCACAACTCTGGCGAGGGGATGTTTCGCCTTTTCGCTTTAGCTCGCCTTCAAATGAAGGATACTTTGTCTAGGACCAGTAGTCGTGAACTGTTTCAGCCATATGTAAAAGAATCGTTTCAGACCACTCCCAAGTGAATGGCACTCAGAGAACTTTCCTCACTTGCGTGAACTTCTACACATGACTCCATTTATTTGTTTATTATTACATTTATTATTCAATAGTTATTGTAACTTTGAACAATAAAATCGGCGACCTTGACTAGTGTTTGCCATGAATTTTGTAACACCCAGAAGGAAACGTCGAATATCCGCTAAAGTACGAGAAAATACATAAAAGATCAGCGTGACGAGCTGAGCCGATTTATATAAGCAAACCACTAGTACCTCAGTTTTGGAGATATCGATCTGAAAAACCGCAAACATCCTTCTCTACCCAAGAAGCTGCTCATTGGCTAGAATCACCGATATCGGACTACTATAGCATATAGTTGCCATACAAACTGAACGCTCAAAATCAAGTTCTCGTATGGAAAATTTTTCTATGTGAAAAGATATCGTCACAAAATTTGGCACAGATTATTGTCTAATATAACGGTAAAATCTACGGATAAATTGTTGAAATCGGAAGACTATAGTATATAGTTGTCATACAAAGCGATCGTTCGAAATTTACTCTTTGTATAGAAAAGTTGTTTATTTGACGAGGTATCTTCACGAAATTTGTCTTGTATTATTGTTTAACCCAATGGTACAATCTACGAATAAATTGTTGAGATCGGAAGACTATGGCGTATAGCTGCCATACAAACTGAACGATGAAAATTAAGTCAATGTATGGAAAACTTTTTCATTTGTCGAGGTATCTTCAAGAAATGTGGCATGAATTATTATCTAAAAAAATAGTGTAATCTCTGAAGAAATTATTCAGATCAAATCATTATGGCATATAGCTGCCATACAAAATGACTCATAAAAACTTTTTAAACTTCCAAATTCTGCTGTGAAGGAGTTTATAGCTACGTTGCAGCCGAGTATTACTATTCTTTTTATATTTTATAGTTTTCTACTTGTTTTTAATTATTTTCTTTAAAATCAACGAACAAATTTTATTTCCGCCATTATAAAGAAGAATTAATCACGCTCGTGCGGTGCAATCAGTATCAATTAAAGCGCCAAGTTAATTTATATTAATTTTCTTTATAAGTAAATAGATATATACATATGTATAAACATACATATATGTATATGTGTGTATATATATACTTATACATGTCTATAAATTTGTATGTACATATATATTACATATAAAATTCTGCTGCGCCACACAAAGCGTTTAACCCAAATAGGCGAAATTCAATTAACCTTCACAGATTACTACCCGCCACAGTGCTATCAGGCGATTATTGCACAAATTTATTAAAAGAACAAAAGCATATCTTATCGCACCGCCCACTTGTCTCCATACACCGCGCCAATAAACGTGGAAACGCACTCAAGTGACACGTCAAGTCTAAGGGTACAGATATAAAATATGTGTGTATGTATGTTTTTATGTGTGTGTGATCGTTTCAAATTTTCAAATCTTGCATAATATATACATACATACATGCATATACAAGTGCCTGCGTTATGCAAACTACGAAATTTTTCGCACGCATACACTACAACAACATGTTGCAAGTATGTATGTACATCTAACGCTCTGCAATGCCACACTAACTCAGTGACGACAGGCGAAATAGCGGAAAATATAAAAACTGACACATAAAAACTTTGCAAAATCCATCAACTTAATTTTTTAATACACATAAATGTGTTGCGCGACACACACTCAAACAAACACACACTGTTTACGAGCCCATCCGCCCGTAGATCCACAAACACACGCACATAAACTTGTATTAGAGCGCCTCCTCTGGCGTCTCAACGCCCTTCTATTCGTTGGTTCCACTTTAGTGCCGCGGCGGTGACGATGGCGGCCGCTGGTGGGGCCCCGCAGCTGTGCGTAGCCGAAGTGTGTCAAGGACAGAATTGTGCGAATTTTTTATAATCAAGCTCCACTAACAACTCTAGAGGTACATACATATGTACATATATACACTGCCATTTGCCATTTCTCATTGTTTTAGTTGCGAAATTTGGTGCGTTTTTGTTATTGTTATATTCGTTGTTTTGTGCAAAAATTATCGTTGAACTTAGAGCGCCCATGCTTATATAAATACACAGTTGTATATATGTATGTAGCCTCGAGTGAGCGCGTGCACGCACCAAACAATTAAGCTATATACTGCTACATATACATAAATATGTATATAAACATTTAATTTAGCAAAAGTCGTTTTGCCTGTGTGTGTGCGGTTGGCATTCGCGCTATGGCATTAGAAACCTACTGAACTAATTTTCGCAAAAGTCAGCAAAAAGGCGTGTGTGCGTATAACACACGTCACATATAAAGTATATAAACACACACGGATCGTTAGAAACATATATATTTAATAATAGATAGTGCGAAATAATTGTTCGCCTAAGACCCTGTAGGAAATTTCACTGCAAACTTGTTAATCATTTCCGATTATTGAGTTGACTTATACGGTTGAGTGAATTTCTGGCTAAAAAACACGAATACAAAGAAATTTAGGCAAAGCTTTCATTAAAATAAAATTTTAGACCAATTTTAAAGTGCGTATCGAAAAGCTTGCGCCTAACCTTGAGGCAAGTATTAGAAACACAGAGGCAAAACGCTTTTTAGTCATAAAATATATTCTATTAGTATGTCAAATCAAAAATATCAGGTGAGCTTTCTTATAAAAAGCTTCCTCTATTAGAGCTTTCATTAAACGAGTCGGTATTTGAATGAACCAACGTTTCTTATAAATATTTCATAATTAAATGAAATCAAACTGTTCAGTAAGCATTCTTGCAAAAAGCTTCTTTTATTAAAGCTTTCATTAAGAGAGTCGGAATTTAAATGTAACCGATGTTTTTGTAATAATTTTCTACCGAAAGATGATAAATTTCATAAAAGTGAAATCCAATTGTTCAGAGAGCTTTTTTGCAAAAAGCTTCGTCCATTAAAAATCTCATTAAAAGAGTCGGTATTTGAATGCAACTGACGTTTTTTGAATAACTTTCTACCAAAATTATAGTATATTTCACAAGTAAGTGAACTGAAATTTTTCCGTGAGCTTTCTTGCAAAAAGCTTTGTCTATTAAAGCTTTCATTAAAATAATCGGTATTTGAATGTAACCCACGTGTTAAAAATAATTTTTTACCCAATGATAATATATGTTATAAATAAATGTACTCAAATTGTTTAATGAGCTTTCTTGCCAAAAGCTTCTGTCAAAGGTTACATTAAGTTAGTCGGAATTTGAATGTACCGACGTTTTTATAATAATTTTCTAATGAATGATAATATATACCTTAAATAAGTGAAATCAAACTGTTAAATCAGTTTATTTGCAAAAAGCTTCGTCTGTTAAAACTTTGATTAAGTCGGAATTTAAATGTAACCATCAAAAGACGAATAATTTTTTATCGAATGAAAATGTATGCGATATATAAGTGAAATCAAATTGTTCAATGAGCTTTCATTCAAAAAGCTTATTCTAATAAAGCTTTCAAGGGAATAGGTATATGTGTGTAATGACGTTTTTATACTAATTTTTTACTGAGAGCACGTGATCAACGTTGCTCAAAGTCTTTTTCAGCTGTTTGTTGTTTTGCGAGTCATAAGAATTGTTGAACTGCATAGTGATAATACCAAAAATATTTTGCTGCCATAAAATATGCACTCTAGGAGTAAATAGATTGTAATTGTTCATTGAACTTTCGGCAAAAAGCTCTGTCAATATAAGCTTTCATCAGAAAGCGTTTTTTTCGATTTGAAAATTCCCAGCGGCCTGGATAAAATGTGCATTTGAAGAGTATGTAGGCCGCATTGGAGCTTTCATGCAAAAAGGTCCTCCCTTAAAGCTTTCATAAAGCATTTTTTACCCGATTAAAAATTGTTCAGAAATATTTATGTATTAGGAAACATAAATTCCATGATATAACTTCCCTCTTGTGGATTTTTTTTGGAAATCTCTACTTTTTCAAGTTTTCTTGGGAGAGTTACAGTTTCAGGGTTTTTTTTTACCGTTTTTATAAGCTAAAACATTTATCCAATCAATTAATTTGTAAAGTCCAATTTTTTTATTCAAAGTATATATGTAGTACGATTACTAGTAGCAAACACTGTTAATTTACCAAATGAACACACGAATACATTGCATAATCAAGTAAACAGACGTTAGAAGACCCAAAAGCTACGCTGCTCCATTCACCGCCCGCTGCCAGCAAGCCTACCCGCGCCATCCAACCAATTAGGTAGTAACAGCAAGCGAAGTGATGTCTTTTTTGTGGTCGCTACAGACACTCGTTCGAACTTCGTTGCCGTGCGTTTGATGGGTCGTCGTCGCTGAGCGCGCTCGGCGCACATACGAAAGCTACAAACGAGATAATGAAAAGAAAATAAAACACAATGGCAAACAAAAAAAAAAAACAAAAATAAAAAGTTCACTAATAACAGCAACAAAAGCGCCAAAAAGTGAGTAGCAACAAACAAACCAAAATGGGTAGTAGAAAATTAAAGCGCTACGCACATATCTATGATACAGTGAAGAGGCGCGCGGCGCGCATACATATATACGTCTGTACGAATATTCTATGCTATGTAGGCAAGCGCTTGCTTGTAGCGCGCTATGTGCGCTCATCGCCGTTTGGTGCTGATCGTCGTCACCGACAGACAGTGTTTGGTGATCGTCGCTTTGCATAAAACGGCGCAGAATGATGGGAAGCGATTGGCGTGCGTTTACGCGCTACCACATAGCCAACATACATATAGTATGTACATATGTACATATGCGCGCCTAGTGGAACTACTGTTTGCTCAAACAAATGCACATATATATAATATTCAGATGGCAACATAGCGCAAAGTACGAATAGCGGCGCGCATTTCGCGTGTGTATACGCGTATAAGGCAACGCCGCTGGTGACCTCATCTTGGCCGCAGTTTGCAAAAAAAAAGTGCAAAAACATGAAGAAACGCACACAATTTGACAGCCGAAACAGTGGCGCAGGGCGGGTGTGTGTCGAGCGCCCGCGCGGTAAGCGCTAGGAGGTAGGCGCACAGCTACGCTGTGACTCTGTAGGTAACAACCCGCGCGCTATATACCATATAGTTTGTACATGCGTTTCTATATATAATTTAACATTTTTTTTAATTTTATATATACTTATGTGTGTATGTGTATCTACTTATAAGTACGTATGCACGCGCTCACATTTTCGCTTTGTGCGTTCAACTTTGTCGATTTTTTTTATACATTTCACTGCGCTATTGTTGTTGTGCGTCTAATTTCGCAAATTTGTGTAGTACTGAAATAAAAAAATTTGAAATTTTTCGCAACAAAAGTGAAACGTATTTGCCGTTCTGTCACTTTCGCCTTTGTTCCTCTCTTTTTGTTGCTTTATTCGTTATATTTTAACGGTTTTTGGCAAAGTTGCTCGGGTTATACAAATATTTACCTACAAGGTTTGCAGTTATGAAAAGAAAAAAACTAAGCCTATATAAATTAAGCAGTTTTGGGCCACGTTACCGCTTGGCGCTGTGGAAAAAAATGTACTTTTTGAGCCACGCTCCCAAATTTTAAGCGAAAAGCTAGTTGGCACCATTGAAAAACTCACCTAAACCTTAAAAAAATACGCTTCCTTAATTCCGCTTACAAATATTTATTTTATTTGAAATCGAACTCTAAACTCTCAGACCATGTGTCACGTACAAGAACAC
Source organism: Bactrocera dorsalis (assembly GCF_023373825.1). NCBI lineage: Eukaryota > Metazoa > Arthropoda > Insecta > Diptera > Tephritidae > Bactrocera > Bactrocera dorsalis. Next base: position 60,489,693 of record NC_064306.1, on the reverse strand, counting down.
TTTAATGTGGCTCTGGTGTGAATTTAAAACAATATATATACATATACATATACATCACAACTAACAGTCCCAACGCATCGCCATCACGCACAACGTACCTAATGACAGCAACAATTTCATAGGCAAAAAAATTTGCGAATGCGAAATTCGCAAACATGCGATACGCACAAAATTAGGTCAAATCGAGGCAGCGCTGCTAGTTTGACGTCGGTAACAAAACAATTAAGTGCTCTAAGAAAACAAAAAAAATATAGTATATAATATAATAAAAATGCGAAACGCACAAAGCAAAAATAACAAAAATGTTGTGTTGCTATCTCAATTCACGATATTGTTGTTATACGAACGCATTTCTAATCATTTGTAGGTTATGGTGATGGCCTATCTACTTTGCTATTCGTTGGTATATTTATTTATAGTTCAGTACCCCGCAAAATTGATTATTTTATTTGCAGTTTAGCTGAGTTAGTAATAGTGGGTGTTTACTAAAAGTTATATGTACTGTAGGTTGGTAATAATTATTGATGAGTATCAAAAGATCTAGACTAAAACCCTAGAGACCATCATACTTATGTACCATACTTACCATCCTTTCATTATTAAAAATAAATCTGACGAAAGACCAAAACATTCTAGGATAAATTATACAGAACTGTATACTGTATATTTTTCTAAATAACCAGACCTTATAGAGAACAAATATACATATATTATAACGGGGTTTTCAATAAGAGCGCTACAAAATTAGTTGTAAGATATCAATGAAATTCTTTATTCCTGTGAGAGAACATATGATCTTATTATGTATGGAATTCATTTTTTTTTGGATGGCCATTACGGACACGCTTTTTCAAGCATAAATCGGCCGACACTGCTGCAATTTCACGTCCGATATTCATAGGAAGTTCATCAATCGCCGCTGGCTTGTTGGCATAGACCATAGACTTGACGTAGCTCCACAGGAAATAGTTTAACGACGTCAAATCGCACCACCAAGGCGGCCAATTGACTGTGCCATTTCGTGAGATAACACGTTCACCCAACTTGGCGTTCGATAAATCGATTGTGACATTCGATGTGTGGCTTGTGGCGCCGTCCTGTTGAAACCACATATTCTCCAAATTTATATCAACCAATTCGGGCTAAAAATATTCGGTTATCATTGAACGATTGATTGCAGTGATTTCCTTTCACAGTAACGTGTCGGTCTTGATCATCACGGAAGAAGTACGGCCCATTGACGCCGCCGCCCCAAAAACCGCACCAAACCGTAATTTTTTCGGGATGCAATGATGACTCATGGAGTACGTGTGGATAACTACCTGGCCAATAACGCATACTTTGCTTATTGACGAAGATATTCAGCCAGAAGCGAGCCTCATCGCTGAAGATGATTTTTCGATGAAAATCCAGATCACTTTCAAGTTGTTGCTCAGCCCAATTCACGAACAGACGACGATTCTAGTGGTCAAGTGGCTTCAGTTCTTGCGTCATTTTGAACTTGTAAGAATGTATACCAAGATCTTTTCGCAAAATTCGCCACAACGATGTCACAGAGATGGTCAACCCTTGAGAACGACATGTGAGAGACTGATTGGGGTCTCAATTGATGTATAATATTCTCAAGAGTGCGGGCACTTCTTTGTCTCACTGGCATGGGAACATTCTGTACCTGTGGATTAAAATTGTTCCACTAGACGCTCAACTGTTGATCTGAAAGGTAGATTATGACGACTATAAATTGGACGTAGCGCTCTTAAAGTTGAGGCCACTGACTCCCAGTTTCGGTAGTAAATTTTAACTAATTCGACTCGTTGTTGGATCGTATATCTTTCCATGATGAAATGACAAACTTTGCTAAAGAGAAATGTCGAAAGAGCGATGGATGAAACTTTCATGTTCGGATTATCAAACTCCCTTCTAACAAATTAATATTTTGTTAGGCAATTTTCCTAGACTGCTGCAATTGAATATGTTTCTTTTGTTCGATTCAAAACGCTTTGGAGAGTAGTGATTGAAAAACTATACCAGACCCCCAAACAAACGGGCAACAGTTTTTTTTTTGATAAGAGACGAGATGCGAGCATAAAAATGGCGAATCGAAAACAGTTTTTAATATAACGTCTGTGGGGCTATGCTATGTGGGGCCTTGCTCTTGATTAAATTCGGGGTAACTCTATCTAGTAGCGTGACTTGAGTAACTCGTTTAACCTTTCCTTTTTTTAATTAGAACAACTAACTAAGAGTTGAGATATCAGGGTAAGGTGTTTGGCTTATACTACTGTTGTATATGTCTTGAAGAAGTTTTGGAGACTCTAAAGCTGTCATCATCAATATATTTGAGCGCACCTTATTTCGTCTTGATAATTCCATGGCGATACCCTTCAGCACATTCTATTGTCTCTCTTTTGTTACCATGTCATCGACATATTTTCAGATTTGTCCAATGTATTTCGAGATTCATGAAAAAATATACATAGTTTTTTTCCCAAACGGATTGATATTCTTAGCTTAGACATAAACGTAAAAGGTCGTAAAGGTAATCGAACAATTTTGGAAATAAAATATAGTCTATTGTATCAACGATTATAAAATTTTGATATTATACAAATTTTAAGAATACATAGTAAAAATTTAGAAGAAAAAATAGATATATTTTGAGTTACTCGCTAACTCTCATGGACTAAATAAAGGGTTCTCCACTGCTGCAGTGATTCCAGTCTTTTCCGTGCTAGTATCTATTATCCGTACGATGACCTAGGGTTAAAGAGAAACTCAAAATTAGACAAAATTATAGACTTTTAAGCAAAAAAGTTGAATTTATCCAAAATTGTGGTCAACTGCAATTCGAAATTTTTGAAACTCAAAATTTGGCTTTCGAAATTTCATATTTATCTTCATATCTACTAAAAATAGCAACGTTAAACACTTGTATACTATACATATGTACATAAGTATGTATATATTTATAACTTTATGTAATTACTTGAAGCACTTCTATATGGTACACGCTTATTTACTTTTAACGCAAGTGTTTTGTGCGATTGTAGAAGCTGTTTGCCATTTAAATGAGCATTAACCGTCGGTGGTGTGATAAATTGCCCAAGAATATTTGACGACAACGAGCAAAAGACAAGCGTGCAATGTTGTCAACCAATTTATTTCGCATGTGCCGCCTGTGACACTTTTAAAAATATGTTTAGATACATATATAAATAATTATATCCCTCTTGTTAAGTTTAAAAAGCTGTTTCGTACTGATGAGTTTTTAGGTCAAACAAAGAAGTCGAAAATTTAAAAAAAAATTTATTTAAAATTGCAATATTGGAAAATTATTTAACATTTCTGTTATATTTTGGCAAATAGAGCTTACTACATGTAGTTCGAGTCACTTGACAATACAGAAATTAATCCTTTTGAAGCAACGTCAAAAAATCTACTGATCTGCGGAACAATTTTCTTTCCTTTGGAAAGTTCTGTTGCAGGCGAAGTGAGCTCTTATGAGGATTATATGAAGGTTGTGATTTTTCTTAAGGGCTTAACTTTGATAATTTTTTTAAGGTGCTAGAAAAATATGATCGAGTTTCTAGCTTAGACATATATTGGGTTGTTCGCTAAATTATTTCGTTTTTATAGTGCGATCCAAGAATTTATATGAAAAATACAATTTGCAACGTTCAACCACTTAATTTTATCCACATCGGCTTCAAGCGGCCTTCCAAGGTGTGGTGCATCTTCAAGATCGACATAGCCGGTACGAAATTTTGCAAATCAATTTTGGAACAGGCGTCGGTTAAAACATCTTCTTTGTACAAATTATAAAATAAAAAAAAGACGGGGACTAAATCGAACTCAGATTGGCTAGTAAAGTATGGACCGTTTTTAGTTTTTCTTTAGTTTTACGTCACCTGAAGGACGACTATCTTACACGATTTTTTTTGAAAATTCTTCACAATAATTTTGGATTAAATTTTGATGTTATAGATTTTTTTCATATTTCTTTTATGTACAAATCAAGCTTGTTCTCATCAGACCAAAGGCAACTTTAAGAGCTAAAAATAAAAATTCTAGTATTTTTCAATGTCTAGAATGAGAATTTGAGCATGAAAACCGTAAAAATAAAAATTCTAGTATTTTTCAATGTCTAGAATGAGAATTTGAGCATGAAAACAGAAAGCCAACATTTTTTTCTTTGTTGACTGCAAAAGTCATGTGCAAAACGGTAAATCGGAAGTATATGAAATCGGCACAGTAGAAGAGACTGTAGGAACATGATCGGAATTTATCTGGTTACTGTCTGGTGGCGACACATGCCTGTAGGATGAGGTTGACAGATCGAGAATACTAAAGGAAATGTCTAGAACAATGCACGTGGGAAACAATGGAGAATCTCTTGTGCACTTGTCCCGCATTGTCAGGACTACAATCTAAGCATTTGGGGTATCCACGGTATGCGAAGGTATGGATAATGAGTCTGTAGAGTCTGTTAAAATTTGCGTCGAGCGCAGACATCCTAAAGGATGACTACTTCTGTTGAACCTAGGAACTGAAATCCATCTGATATCACAAAGGACCACAACTGATCTATTCGTGGCTAATTAGCATACCAGATTAACCTAACCTAATCTAACATGAACGGGATGGTTGGCACGAAGTTTGTAAGACTTAGAATGAAATATCGGAGACCTTATATGTATTATAAAAATGAGCAGCGTGACGAGCTGAGTAGATTTAGGCATGTCCATCTGTCTGTCTGTATAAAGGCGTATTAATCCGTCAGTCGAGTCGAGTCTTTTCGGAAGCTGCTCATTTGTCGGAACTGCCGATATCAGCCTACTATGTCATGTAGCTACTATACAAACTAAACGATCGAATGAAGTGCCTGCATGGAAAACTTTTTCATTAGGCGAAATATCTTCTCCAATTTGTGTATTGATTATTCTTCAATCAAAATCAAGTACTTTTAAGGAATATTTTGTATTTGTGAAGGGTGAAAAGTGTCAATTGAAAAGTAAAATCCTCTCTCGACGAACAAACACCAAACACTACAACTTCCTCATCATTCCGGTCCTGATAAATGATGTAGAGACATGGACAATGACATCGTCTGATGAGGAATGTTCCAGAAAAAGGTTTTGCGGAAGAGGTCATGTTGTCCGAGTGGAAGATAACACTCCAGCAACATCGACTCAGTAGCCGCCTGTGAAAGTGGAGGAAGAGGAGGCCTCCATTCCGTGGGAGAGATAAGGTTGTGAAGGACCACGGTGGACTTGGTATCCCGAATTGGCGCTAAATGCCGAAAAGAAAAAGTGACTGGCGCGCTGTCGTAAAATCGGCTATAACCGAAAGCTATGTCTACGTCAGTAAAGAATCAGATGAAAAAGGGTGCAACTGAAGTTTTCTTGATTTGTTAATAAATTTGTTATATATTTTGTTACTTAAAAATTGATTTTTTTATTTCTTTTTTCGTGAAATATTTTTTAATAATTTTAATTTTATATAATTCTTAATTTTAATTATTAGTTTAATTTTTTAGATAAGTTACATTTTTTTGTTATATATAAAATTAATGTTTGTCTTTTTTATATGCCCTTTAGTAGTACTTACTGGTATTTAAATTATTTCTGTGCAAATTCTCTTTCATCTGCTTTAAATGCAAGCAGACATACATACATTCCAGTTGGCCTTCAAATTTACTTCACTTCTCATTCATTTGTACTTACATACATATGTACATATTTATATGCATAGCAGTTTCCTTTGTGTACACCTTTTGTAATTAGTTGGTTTATATACCCCCATACATACATACACACACAGACATATATTCATGTATACTTATTTACTTGCAAACAGAAATCTTTACTACCACTTCTGTCATTGTTTTTGTTGTTACGGCATTTTTTTGCCACAACTAGCAACCGATTTCGTCGTCACTTCCATTTTATATGTGCATATCTATGTGCGTATATACATATATAAATATGTACGTAGGTATGTATGTATGTACATATACAGATATCTGTATGTACTTTGGCTAACAATCTTGACACTGACATTGAAACGCAATTCACCGTCGCCAACGACACTGGCCCGATGACGGAACTAAAGCCAAGCAGACATACACACATACTTATTTTTACAGTAAATGTGTATGTATGTATGTGTATGCTGGAGTGTGGTGTAGTCTCCTAAAGCTGCTGCTCTTGCCACCCCCACTTCGCTTGCAACGCATATAAAACTTCATGCACATCACTTTGGCTAGAAACAGGCAATTAAAGTCACAGCGCGACAACAACAGCAAGAAAAAACTACAAAAAATATTAAAAAGTAGTAAAAAACTGTAAAAAGTAACAAAAAAAGGAAGCAAAAATTAACGAGATTTGCTAACTAATGGCTTCAATTCATTAAAGTGATGGAGAGGTGTTTGGAGATTTTATTTTTAAATTATTTTTTGCAATTTATTCAGTTATTTTATTTTTTTGTACTTTTCTACTTAACTTAATTCGCATATTCGTTATTTCGTTTTTAGTATTTTATTAATTTTTTTTATTTTATATTTTTTCTGATTTATATATTTTTTTTTTTTGTATTTTTTGGTTTTTGTATTTACTTCAAGTCTCATGTTCCTTTTTTTCTGCATTTTTATTTTATTTTATTTAATTTTTTTTTTTAATTTTAAAATTTTTCTTTGTGTATTTTTCCTCAGTGTGTGTTTTATATTATGCTTACTTATTCATTAAATCTTTTTTACTATCGTTTTGATTCGTTCTATTATTATTTTCTCTTCTCCATTTTTAATTTATTTTATATTTTTAAAAACTTTTTTTTTTTAATTTTTTTATTTTTTTTTTAATTTTTTTATATTTTTTTTATATTTTTTTTTTTAATTTTTTAACTTTTTTTTAATTTTTTTTTTGTTTTTTGAATTTTTATTTTTTGAGTACTTTTTCTCAGTGTATATTATATATATATAACGCTTACTCATTTATTTAAGCTTGTTTACTATCACTTTACTTCATTTAATTTTTATTTTCTATTTTTTCTTCTCCAATTTTTATTTATTTTATATTTATTTTATTTTTTTTTTTTATTATTTAATTTATTAAATTATATTAAATTTTTTAAAATAATATTTTTTTTCTCAGTGTAAATTTTATATAATGCTTACTCATTTATTATTTTTTTTACTATCACTTTACTTTGCCAACATTTGTATGAATTTGCGTTTGTTTTTTATTCTCTTTGCTTCTTACTTTTATTTCATTACTTTTTTTCCTTTCCGGTAATTTGCTTTTCTGTTGTCTACGCGACTTTATTTAATTCAAGCAAAAATCAGCTTATAATGTTTAGTGTTTAAGTGAGCCAGTATTGTTGTTGCTGTTGTTTTGCTTCTTTCGTTTCGCTGCAATCACTGCGCATGCGCAAAAGTCGCACTTTTTGTGCGAAACTTGTGAGTTGGAAAAAATAAAATGAACAAAATTGGAAGCAAAGACATAAAATAAGCAAAATAAATCATTATAACATAATAATGAAAAAAATGCTTAAATTAAGCCGAGCATGTGTTAATGTGCTCAAGTGCATACATACAGACGTTTATAGAAACTCACAAGCTTCATATATTAAGTATGCAGATTCATGTGTATATGTGTGTTTTATAAAAAAGCATTCTGCAAGAACGACAAAGACATAATAAAATCCACATTAACTCGTTAGAAACTAGCGAGTGGAAAAATATATGAAGCGCTTGCTAGCTGAATAAAGTGTGGTGGAGAGCAGGAGCAGCGCTTGCAAAGCTTAAAGTGAGGCTTTACACACAGGCATACGTAGATATATGTACACAACAATACATTATGCATATTTATGTATGTACATATATATATGCTTGTGTGTTTGTTTGTAGTTATATGCGTGCGTTTGGTTTCAAGGTTATTCCGCTTCGCATGCTGCAGTCGCTAAAAATGACAATAGAACAGCAACAGCAACAACTACAAAGCGTTAACATATTTATATAGACATGACATACTCACATACTATGTATGTATATATAGCTATCAGAACACAATTACAGAGAAGGTAAATCATAAAATGTTTTTGAAATACATATTATGGCTAAAAAAATTTCAAATATTTATTTCACCGATTACCTGATGCATTCCATTAATTATAGATCAAGTAATGCATGATTTTAACCACACAATTTTGATTATAAAACACCGTGGTACTAGACCTTACTACCTACAACCACAATAATGTCTTCTTATGTCCGCATTAGACAAGTGACTTATTCCAAGCAGTATTAATTGAGTTAAAAAGTTTACAAGCAGTCAAGTTTATCCAATCATATGCCTGAAGTGTGACTACTATCCGTATTACTTCAGTATTATTCATGAGCAGACTATATTCAAGGTTTTTGATGCAAACTCTTCGTATCTAAGTCGGTAGCCGAAGTATTTCATATCCAAATATGAACATATCTGGAGTTGACTTAAGCCACAATCTGATATCTCTCTATAGTTATTAAAACAAATGTTCCATCATAATTTTAGAGACTAACGATTTTGAGGAACTATCAGCACGAGGATGATGTTTTCTAAGCTCAATAAAGATCTTCATTGGTTGTTTTATGCCACGCTATAGCTGTCTTCTTGATTAAGTAGATGCCTTCAACCAAGTTTTAAATACTTTCATCGATTTCGTGGTTCCATCAGACACACAAAACTTAAGCAAATAGACATATCCACCTTTTGAATCTTGCTCAAACTTCATAGCAGTCTTATCGCTATAAAAACAAAGAATTTGCCTATTAAATTCAAACTAAATACATTTTTTAAGATACTAGAACAAGCTTCAAATTAATCAGAAAGTGATCCATAAAACTGGATCGCAGAAAATACCGTAAATTAAGTTTCTGATAGAAATGTGGTAGGTTAATCGGCATAGCTATTGATTACTTACTTACACGATTTCTTTTTAGCTCTTCGAAGAGATATAAAGAATTTTTAAAGTCGTTTTCTTGAATGTAAAGTCTAATAAAATACACTATAAATACGGTAAGGTACGCTAGGTAGTTAGGTTAAGTGGCTGTCCAGGGGGCTAATTGTGATTGTACTAGGACTAGAGTCCCCTAAATCTATTGTCTCCTCTCTGGACCAAACTGTGCCTCTTACGATGTTCATCAGTAAAGTGGTATCTGGGAAACCTGTTTTCGGTTCTTTTTCTATACATTCGCATATATACTCTCCTTCTCTTCTGCGTCCTCACAGCTTCAATAGTCATTATATGGCTTTCCCGGTCTACTGGCATGTCTGTCAATTAGGCAGTGATCTGTTAGGACTCCTAATATACATACATAGTTCTTATAAAATTCCTTTCAAAAAATTGCCTGCTTGTTGAGCCAGTCAGAGATTAACTCCACCACGACTTAGCTATATTTTTGATATGCTTTTCGATTAAATAAATGCAGGTACCCAGAGCCACATAATTTTCCTTTCTTCTGTAGTCTAATTATAGGGTAATCTTCGAACTCAAGCTCTTGTAATTTCGCTTTATTTATTGTCTTAACCTCTGAAGAAATTGCTAAGAAGCTTAAAGAAAAAACACAGAACCTTCAAATTTAATGGGAAATAATTATTGAAGAGCAAAATTACGCCTTTATTTTACGAAGATTATCTCTTTCAAATGTTGATCACGGCCGTTGTCCATCTGTAGAGTCCAAGTTTTGATAACTCATTCGAGCTTTTTGACTGGCAACTGACGAATGACGATCCTGATGTTTTGCTCCATGGCCTGAATTGAAGCAGGATTGTCCGCAAAGACTTTGGAATTTAAATATCCTCACAAGGAAAAGTCTAACAGTGGGATATCACACGATATTGGTGGCTATTCGAATGGCTCAAAAGGCGAACCAAAAGGTAAACCGAAGTGTTCATTGATTGATGCAATGTGTGGGAAGTGGCGCCGTCTTGTTAAAAAATGACGCTGATATCACGACCTTCAATTTCAGGCTTCAAATAGTCGTTTATGATGTGCGATAACGGTCGCCATTGACGGCTAGAAGAACTGTGGATCTTCAGGTTGCTCTTTGTCCCAAATGTGGAAATTTTTTTGGTTACATATCCATTGAGGCAGAAATTGGTCTCATCGCGGAACAAAATCTGGCTCGAAAACATCAGATCTTCTTGTAACTTTTCAAGAACCCATAGAGCGGACCGATGTCGCATAGGAAGGTCGAGCGGCTTCACCTCTTGAACGAGCTTTGTAGTTTTTCAATTTAAACTCTAGACTATTCAATTGTTAAGGGTATTATGGTCCGTTTTTTATTCTTAATTATTCTTAAATCAAGTACAATTTCGCAAGCAAACTTATTTTCAAACGCATATTCGTAAGCCTGTTAACTCATATAAATAATTTTGACTTTGCACTCGAATTCAGATTTATTTATTTGATATATCGTATATTTTTAAATAAAGACTTATAGTTACCCACATACATACTCGTATATACAATTCCTAGGATTTGAAACCCATAATGGCGACCATTATATAAACACCACCCAGCAGAAGTGTGCGAGCGTTTACCACACTCACACACACCCTCGCATTCACATTACGCCGATTGACTATTCAAACTTAAGTGCTTTGCTAGGATTCTTATCCGCCATTTTTGGCGCACCACAATAAAAACAACAACGGCGCTTACTAAATGCCGCACCAATACGAATAATAGAAATAGGGAATACTTCGAGTAGTCAAAAAAAACTATGCAGAAGAAAAGGAAGAAGAAGAAGCAGCAGCGTGGTGCACAAGTGCTTTTAAGCCATGGCGTTTCTAGGAATGTTGCACCCTTTTTACGGCGAAATAAATAAATATGCGAATTGCGATTTTGTTGCGAGCGGCAACAGAATTAATGCCACGACAGCAACAACAACAACACCGCAAACTGCTATTAGCTATTTTAGTGCACTTTTGGGCAAATGGAATTTAAAGGCGCCCATTTATGCCAACAAAAATACTAAATAGGCACGCGCACACACTCACACATACGTACACAAGTGCATGCGTTGTTGCAAGCGTTTCCATGAACAACAAACCGGAGGCCAATAAACAGAAATTATGATGGCTGCACCTCGAAAGTGCAATGCGAAAACAAAACACACGCACACACACACACACATATGTGTACATTCACATTATGTGTTATTGTTGTTGTTTTTGTTTTTGTTGCTAGGGTTGAAATACCACGCTTTGTCGTTGAACGGAAAAGAAAATATAAAAACGCCATGGCAAGGAGTGCAATGGCAGGCGTAAGTTGCATGCAACATTGCAATAATGGCCGCCATGCAGTGCATGCGGAAAACTAATACACGCACACACGGACACGCACTCAAACTAACACGCAAATGCCAACCGGCGCTTAAGTGCATGTGTGTGGCTATATGTGGCATGCAACTTGCAACTTTGCCACGGCATTAATATTTTCCAATACAATCAAGTTGCATTGCATGCGTGTTGGTGCGTGTGTGCGTGTGTGCCTACTCATAGGCTCAGTTATGGCCGCCTGGCATGGCGTCGTTTCTTTTCGTTTTGCACTTAAATTGTTGTTGTTGGCTGATTTTCTAGGGTAGAAGTAACTCAATTTGTTAAAATGTGAAAATAGTTGGGTGCGAAAGAGTAAAAGGGTTGGTGGGATAGTGTTTGAGGCAGGAAAATTCTAAGTAACTTTTTATGAATTGAGGTTTTTTGAAAAAATATTTCTAAAAAAAAATTCAAGAACAAAAAAAAATCCCCAAAAAATTTTGTTTTTGAAATCGATTTAAAAATAAATTATTTTTAGTTTTTTTAGAAAGCATTTAAAAATTGATCTCTTTCTAAGATAGTAATTTTTCGATAGTAAATATTCAAATATCGATTTTTCTTTTAATATGTCTAATATTGTAGCGCGGTGAATCGAACAAGCAACTATTGTAAGTCAAATATCTCATGTAACTCAATAAATAGAGAGCATTAAGGGGTTCTTCTACTTAAATGAGGTATCCCGGTACACTCTTGTATCAATTGACAGATGTTTCTTTTCCCGTTTCTTTCACATATTATTTTTGTTCAAAGCTCAAATATGGCTAGAGGGGTAGCGACGAGTCGAAGAGAGATGTTAATACTTTTTGTGTTCGAATTAGGTCCTCATAATTATATTAAGCGAAGCATGAAAAAGTGACCTAGGTCAGTAACAGTAAAATTTTGTTACCAAATAATTTTACTGCTGTACTTTACTCTGTTAATAAAAATGTATGAAATTTTAAGTCTTATATGGAAAACGATATTGTAAAGTTATGGAATTTGTAAGAAAAAAGTAAGTCCTCAGCGCTTTTAAGAGGGGAGCCTGCTTTAGAGGCTTAAAAAAATAGATTTTTTGAGAAGTTTTTTGGGAGGAAAAGAAATAATTGATTAAAGCGAAATTTCTAGAGTTAATAGTTATATATATAGACATCATTCACACATTTTTTAGATACGAAATCTTTGATATTCTACCTTTGGGAAGCAATTGCCTGATGCATCTCGCAAGTACATTTGTCGTACGGCAGGATGCAGGTCGCAATTTCTATCGGAAACAAAAATTTCAAAAAGATTTATACTTTTTAATAATTTATCTTCTAAAAAAATTTCAAAAAAAAGTGTAAAGTATTACAATTTTTTTTTAAATTGGAAAACAGTGGTTTTTGAACCAAAAAAATTTTTCTTTATGTTGCTTAAAAATATAATCAAACTTGACTTTTCTTAGTTTTTTTAGTTTAAATAGAAGATAATTTAATGCCAAAGATAATAAACTTTGCCTCAATTCCATGCGACGTTTAGTTTTTTTTCTATCCTGCCCGCCAATTAAGAATCGTACAAATAAAAAACCGAGAAATCGCGCCTCAAAGTTTTTGCTTTTTGCCCAAGCGCTAACATATCTGCTAGACGCTCGGTCACTATTTCCCTTCTAGCTTCGAAAATATTTCGAATTCTCATCTATAACTTTGGAAACATATTCTTAGATTATTTTTAAAAAGATTTAAAGAAAAATAAAAACAAAAAATCGATTTTTTGAAGCTTCTAAAGCAGGCTCCCCCCTTAAGCACATTTTAATCTTGAAGTCATCGTCAATCGAAATGATTGTTAGGTTAACTTTCACGTGTGAAGAATGAAGTATATAGTTTGTGTGCAGCAAAAATTGTCACTCGGATGAAACAGGGAAATTATTCTCTTCTTATCAGGTGGTCTCGACTATATAGTCTTTAAAATAGTCATTTCTTTAAAATGTAGTGTCATGGAGAGCCGTGCATCGAATGAATTTCAAAAAAATGTCAATCAGAGTTAGACTAACGATTATTTAACCTTTATCTGTGATGATGTGAAGCGAACTGACAGTTTAAGATGAATTTCCCACTCAGTTTTTGATTAATTGATCGCAAATTTTTCACGCAAAAAGCTTTTCATTGGTTGGAACAGCTGATATCGGATCTCTATAGGACTGACTTATCATCGTACCAGCTGTTCTTTTGCATGTTCCGAAAACCAATAGATTCGGTTGCAGCTGTACGTAGGGAGCTTGAAATACAGTTCCACAGTTCTCTTATACCGAGTTGAGCAAGAGTGCAAGTCGAGTAGAAAATCGTTCGGCTGTCTGTTGTGATTGCAACTTTTCGACGTCGAACCTTCCTTGTATTTGTTGACGTGCCTAACATAGTGGTCCGAGTCCGAACATGATCGATCTGGTTGGTGGCTTTTCGATCTGGAAACACCCAGGTAGCATGAATTTTCTTATGCTGGACTACAGATAACCATATGTCGGACCCCGGCGAGGTCGATCAGCCTCAACCCATTTGGAGATTTTTCATCGTGGAGGCTGAATTTACCGACCGTTGTGACAAGGATACCGTCTTTGCGCGCCCTGATGTTAAAGTTAGGCAGTTTTTCACTGTAGTAAATGTCAAAAGAACCTACTCGCCTCAGTTCTTGCCCCGTCCATCGCATTTTTTGGACGGCGGTGATGTCAGCCTTTACTCTAACGACCTTCCCAGTTAAAGGACCGGACATTCCAGATGCATGCCCTCAAATCATAATCCTTAACACGTTCGCAGGGGTCGTCATCAAAAGTTAGGTCACTTATCCGAGGCTGTTGTTTCCTTTTCATAGGTAGGGATTTTAATGTGGCGGGTCCCAAACCCAGCGCACCACATTGTGGAGGTTTTTTTTCGACTTCTCACTTTAGATTGCCTCTAAACGAATTTGGCTACCCAGAGGATTCTTGATCTAAGACCGGAAGTCGTGAGCTCCTTGAGCCATGTGTAAAAGAATCGTTTCTTTCCACTCAAAAGTGAAAGAGAACTTTTCTCATTTGCGTGAAGTTCTGCACATGGTTCATCCTCCATTTGACATTTTGCATCTTAAGGTATTTTCTTGGCTTTGATTCCTGCAAGTTTCAAAAGTATACAATGCACCCGAACTTAGCTCTTCCTTACTTGTTTTATTGAATTTCATTTACAATAAATTTTCGCCAAAATTTTATTCTATATGAAAAAACTACTGCTCCTTGCTTAGATAAAAGCGCGGTTGCTTTCCTGTGTGTATGTGTGTGAACATAAAAAACCACCTCAACAATAATGGCCGCCAGTGCGCAACGCGAGTAAGAAATTGCTAAATAAACACACGTTTAGAAAAATTGGCTGCCAACACACGTGAAAATAAGTACCTACATATATGTATAGGTATGTATGTATATTCACATTTGAAATTGCTGTGTGATTTCAGCGCCAACGTGCCGCTTTAGCTCCTGCCCTTACCCTCTAAACATCAAATCAGCTATTTTGCACGCCAACAAATGTGCTTAGATATACACACATACATACATACATATGCTATATACATTTCGGAATACCTATATGACTCACCCTCATGTCACACGTGACTGCACGCGCTTGCCAGCAACCCCTAACTACTCGCCACAAAATTACGCAGAATTTCTTAAAGCTGCGCTTCGCCTGTCCGTTGCTTTCTTTTATCGCTTTACTCTTCTTTTTCCTCTAGTTCTTGCTGCTGCTGCTTCTTCTTCTCGCTGCTCCCATTTCTACCCTTGCCACTATTTATTTTTGGGTGTTGTTTTTGTCTTCTTGCAGCCATTTCTTCTGCTTGAGCTCCCATCACATGTAGTACCGTTGCTTTGTGCGCCACTTCCATTTGCTTTCGTTGACATCTTTCTTGTTTTGCTTGTTTCGCTCTCATTTGCTCGTGTTACACTCTTTTTCTTGCAACAATTTTGCCATTGTTGTTGTTGCTGTTGCACTGCTACCCTCCATAATTCTTTCCGCATTTTTTTATACCGTTAGTCGCTGTTGTGTTGTTGTTGTTACTGCTTGCGTGCTGTCAGCCTTGTAAGGCTCATCCCTCGTGAGCTTGTTCTTAGGGCTGCCATTCTCTGGCACCTGCCAGGCGTCTCCAACGCTTCGCATTGCTTACAGCGTTTCAGCTTATATCTACCATACTCTATTTGTTGTTATTATTACTTTTGTTTTTGTTTTGTTTTTCATTTTGTGCGTTTGTGTTGTTTTTGCCTTTCCTTTGCCATTAAATTTCTTACCCCACGGCTACGGTGCTGGGTTCGGCCACACGCCCTTTTCTTCGTCGCTTGGAATTCGATTCCGTGTTGTTCTAAAGTAGGCTGCCAAAGCATACGCACACACACACATGTTTGTATGTGTGTATGTGCTTCTATGTATGTACTTACATATATGGAGGCGTGCTGCGTGGTTCGAGTTGCGCGTTGTGTGGCAACTTTCTTCAGCGCTTTCTCCACTCCTCTCTTTCACCTGCCAAAATCCACTGGGGTCTATCGCATGCTTTCAACCAGCAACAGAAAAAGTTGCACAGTTAAGTATTCAGCTGCCTAGCATTATGGTCTAAGCGCACGCTCACACTCCCATACACGCTTTGAAAAATGTTGCACATGCCTTACACTAACACATATATACATATATTTGGTATATTAGACATGCACACACACACTTGTATATACATATCTACAATTCGCGTGTGCGTGCGTGACATGCCAAAGTACCAATACACGCGTGTACGTGCACATAACTGTATTTATTTATATGTGTAAATGTGTGTGACTTATATTTGTTTTGCTTTTTGGGGTTGTTTAGTTCATTCGCATTTTATTTTGACCTCACATTTGCACGTTTCTTATTCGTTTTTCATTGTTTCGACATAGCGTTGTTTTTGTTGTTATACTTTTTTAGTTATGTATTTACCAATAATATACTTAGAAGAATTTCTACATACATACATACATATATGCATATATACAAATGCAAACATGTGAGCTTGAGTTTGTAGTTATGTAAAGCTATGTGGGAAGATTTAAATGGATGTATGTATGTATATAGGATTCACACATGCATATGCACATATTTTTATGCATGCGATGTGCAACTTATACATACATATTTAAATACATACTTATGTACATATGCATATACATCTACCATAAGTGCTACTTCTTCCAATCTCATGCATGGATTACTTTTCACTTTTGCTGCACCAATACGGTGATACAAACTTAGTATATACATACATTTGTACATACATAGTACATGCCTGTACATATTTCGACATATCTATCAGTTGATATTCTATATAGTTGCCTATTAAATTTTCACTGTGGAAATTATTACTGTCGAAATTTTTGTGCTTGGCAGGAGCTTTGGCCAAGTCAATTGCTATGCTTATATCATATTATATGTACGAGTATATATAATATGTATAAGTATGTATGTATATACATACATATATTAGGAGGCCCCTAAAATAGATAGTTGGTAATACCATGGTCAAACCAGTCAAAATTTATTTGTGGTTCTAATAATCTATTAATAATTTATTACTAATCCATGAGTGATCCATTTTGATATTCCCTACACGAAATATCATTCGAAAGAACATTCCTTGACATTTATTTTTTCAAGATATTATCTTTCAAATGTTGGCCTCGGCTACGTTTCAGATGGTCCATCCATTGAGTCCGATTCTCGATGACTCGTTCGGTCATATCGACTGGTAACTAGCGAATGACACAAGTGATGTTTTGCTCCAAGGCCTGAATCGAAGCGGGATTGTCCGCATAGACTTAATACTTTACATATCCCCACAACGTTGTGATATCCCACATTCTTGGTGATCGATCGACCGCCCCAAAATGTGAAATTATCTACTCACCGAAGTGTTCTCTAAATAAATTCATCGATTGATGCGAAATGGCGCCGTCTTGTTGAAACCAAATTGACGGAAATCCTTGAACATTGATGGTTTCGTTCTCATTGGCATTACAAAAACATAGAAAAATCTTGTACCATTGCAGAAAATTTATTTTTAATCGATTCACTTGTGCCAATGCTTCTTTAAATCCTCGAAACAGTTGCTTGAGTAAATTTCCGGAATAGCCCTCAAAACGATTTCCCCGGAGTTCATTGAATATATGTACGAGTATAAGCCAGATGCCACACGGAGCGAAATCAGGCGAATACGGTGGTTGCGACACGATATTGGTTAAAAATTTGGCGAAAAAGTCACGAATGATCAGTGCAATATGCGACGCTGGAAAATGCAGAAACCAAGAGCTTTCAAATGATATTCCTTCTTGATAGTTTGGTCGGTCGGAATGCATTTGCACCACACTCCTATAATCGAAGAAAACTGTCAACATACCTGTTATCTGATTTTTGACCTGCTTTAACGTAGTTTTTTCGATTTTTGCTCACTTTTGCCACGACATTTAGCCGATTAATCGTCTATTTTTGGTTCGTAAGCATAGATCCTAGACTTATCGACGGTAATAATACGTACATTGATATCCTTGCAGCCGGAAAGCATTGTTTCACACATTAATTTTGGAACCAATCGTGCTTTCGATTTTCTTAGATCCAAATGATCAAAATAGTCTTCAGTGATCCTTCCGATATTCCAACAATGCCAGTTGTGATTAAGATTCATACCAACCGAGGAAAAAAAATATTTCGACGAATGAGTTTTCGCACGAAATTTAAATAAAAGAGCCTTACTATTTTTTGTCCATAGCGCTTCTATGAACTTGCCAGCCTCCATTTTGCACATGTTAGTCCTGACAGCCGATTCAACAGTTAAGCAAGCCTTCAAATACTTATGCAACCTACTCGTTTCAGCTCCTTCGTTTACAATTGTATTTTTCTTAGAAATTAAGGAAATTAGGAATCTACTAAGTACTAGCAATAGATCTTAGCATAAATTCCTACATATAGTAGTTCGTGTAGTATTCAAACTGACTACCTCTTATACGATCATTAATTAGAAGCGATTCCCGATATAAAAGTAGAAGGATAGCCCAACGAAATATCCTTTAAGGGAATTCAATCGATAAAGTAAACTGATTTGTTGACAACAGAGAGTTTTAAGAGAGGAAAAGTGAAAATGTAAAGTATATAGTACGTAAATATACATCTGATCGAAACCGAAAAAGAAATCGAAAATAACGAGCGATAAAAAGTTCTACGTGTGGCGTGAACGTAGTTTAATCAAAAATAATCGCTAAAATAATAACTTAATATTAAAAATAAATTACTTTACTCAACACAAAGTTATAAAAAGAAAATGGACATCCTTGAGATTATGCTTTAGTTTAAGTCATTCTTACTGAGAAGAGTCCCTACAATAATTCAGTTATGCCAAATTTCCAATAAACTTAATTAAATTAATTTAATAACATATCATTCGATCAAAAAGCAGCAGCTTTTTAAGGTCTGTAATGGGGCTTTGAAAGACAAATATTTTATACATGTATTTGTCTATATACATATGTATATTATATACATGCCGTACGAGTATATAGCTGTTGTAATTTGTATGTGTTTAATAAAAAATGGCTGCTCATTTGTTTGGGGTTGACACGCTAATGGCGTTGTGACACGACACCTAATTACACATATAATATGGCTGTGGCCTCGTAAAATTACTGTATTATTTTTTTTATTTGTTTCTATGTGGTGTTTTATGAATATACATGTGTTGTATCTACAGAAGAAATTTAAAAATATTATATTATATACAAAAAATATATTTTATATATTATTATATGTTTATGGTAAATAATATAATATTTTTTAATTATATAAAAATATATTTTTTGAATATAATACTATATTTTCTTAATTTTTTTTCTAATTTTGCTATATTATTTATTTTTATTTTGTTGTAAAACACATTTTTCCACTACTAATATATTTTTTTCTTTTATTGTTTCAGGTGAGTCCAGTTTTCTGATATTAAAATGACTCAAGTGCTAACAGAATAAGGTAAAGACTTATGTTTCTCTTCCATAGCATATATCTATGAAATACATGTATGCAATTTTAAAGCATCCTTATAACTTATAAATCTCATCCCATCATATAAAAAGCCTTCCTTCATAGCCAATTCTTAGCTAAAGCTGATGTGGTTTCCTTCTTTAAGCTAAAGTTTAGAGCTTTTCTAGAGATACTTGTACTTCAAATATTTAAGAGCATTTTCGCACCACTTTTTATGTTCTCAAAACTCCATATGCCTCGTTTGAAGATTAAAGAATCCTTCCTCTATTTATAAAGCGTACAAAATTATTTCAGAAATTTTTTGAAAATATTTCAGAACTATTTGAACTCAGTGTTTCAGAATATTTTTGACGTTTTCCGTTGATATTATTTCTACGAATAGATTTCTCTATTCTCTTTCATTTCTCTATGCTTTTCACTCACTTAAATTAAAATGGCGAGTAAAGTCATCGCAGCGTTTGTTGCTAGAATGCATTGCCTTCCCTACGAGCACGTCCAGTTATGCTGATCAACATAACCAATGATATGATAGTTTATCTTATCCAAAAATGTATTTCTTCGTTTTTTTATTTCTTTAAAAGTATCTAACCATAGGCTCAAGTTGACAAGCTACAAAGTTTTCCAGTTAAAGTGAAATAATTTTCTTTAAAAAATACGCTTATTTTAAATGAAATTCAAATATTTTTTTATTTAATGTGAATTACATTCGATACAATTCTATACTGAATATAGCATCATCCAAATGGCCTACAGAATTCTAATGATTAATAAACGAATTCGATGAAGCCAATTTTCGAGTACTTTTTCTTCTAAATCAAGTTATATGTCCTAATTAGCACGTTCAATATTGACTTAAAAGTGACTTTAAAAAGCTTGAAGAAAGGCTGCTTTTTTTTTAGAGGCCAAGGACTTCAAAAAACCTCACAATAAGTAATCTAATGGTGTTAAATCACAACTTCTTGCAGGCCATTCAATGCCAGAATTTCTTGAAATAAGCGAAGCTACAAACTTTTCTCGCAATAAATCGTTTGTTATATGAGCTGTGAGGCACATAGCACCGTCTTGTTGGAACCAGATGTTGTCAAGGTCAGCCTCTACCAATTGTGGTCATAAAAAGTTGGTTATCATCGCACTATACCGCTCTCCATTGACAGTAACGCTGGTGACACGCTTCATTTCGAAAGAAGTACGGACCGATGAATTCTATCAGACCAAAAATCACACCAAATTTTAGGTGAATATAATGGTTCTTCATGAATACTTTCTTGATTTTCTTCGCAACAGAAGCGACTTATTTTTTTTATTTACCGCATCACGAAGATGAGAGGGCCTCAGAAATATTAAAAAAAATATTTTCGTTTTCAAGTTGTTTCAAGAAAAAATTAGCAACTTCACGAAGTTTATGGTGGTCCAATGGCTTCAGAACAATTTTATACGGTTAAAAGCCTAAATTCTTTCTTCAAAATCCGCCAGATAGTGGTTTGAGACAGTTCCAATTCTTGAGAACGCTTGGAATCGATGTCTTGGATTGTGATCTTCAGCTACCCTTGCCTGAACGACAGCAATATTTTTTTACTTCTAGCCGTTCCTTGTCTTATGGGCACTTGAACATTCTATAAAGAAAATGTGAAAATTCGATGTATAGAGAGAACAGATTGACGACTATTGCGACCATAAAAGATCACTGGTCGTACCAGCCTTTCTGTCCAGTTAATAGAGTTGTCCGCTTAATATAATTGTCCTTAATAAATTTATAAAAATGTTGGGATCGGCCAATGTCTGCGGTTAAAGGAGATATTCGCTTAAAAATCGTCTATTTAATAGAGCTTGCACTGTATATAGTTCCAATAAAGTTGTGGAACTTGGAAAGACTGTATTCTTTTTTAAGTCTATTATAAGTTGGAATCAAAATGGGGTAGATCAGATATAAAATGCCTTTAAATTGCAAGTCTCCAAGGAAACTGGACTTCACTTCAGCCCAAACGCGACATGAGCGCCATCTATATCTGTCAAAGCTGCCCAAAAGCTGAAAAAGCTCATATTTCTTAAATACAAGAAAAAAATATAATTTATATTAGATGACTTTAAAAACTTAAACAGAAATTTATAAATAAATTATTTTTCTGCATATGTCTGTTGCTATGTGTGTATGAGATGGCGCATGCGCCTGCGCTCACATGCTAAATAAATAAATAATTCATATTTGATAATGGACGCGAATAAATTTCAATCTAATTCGGGAAAATCACGACAATGCCGCAATAATAGTGAGGCAATAAAGCAATATAGACAAAGAAATTCGAAAAAAAAATTACAAAAAAAATTTAGCGCAGCGACACGCAAGCAGAATGTAGAGGAGAGCAAGTAAGTGGACAAGTGCCCAACCAGGCAGAGAGTAAGACTTGAAGTTTGGGTCGCTTGACGAACAGACGCGACATTCTGCTTCCGCAGCAGGAAGCGCGCTTGGCGACCACAGCACGTCGAAAGCGAAGCGCGGCAAAGTTTTGCACCTTTCGCGCATGCGCAGAAATGTAGATGAGTTGGAAATTCAGCCAGATTGCTAGGCTGACCGACAGATTGATGCTTTAAGTTAGTTTAACACTTTTTTGTTTTTATGTCTCATTGTAATTTTCTATTTCTTTTATTATTTTTTTTTTATTCACAGGGCGCTGTTGCATTGCCTTGCCACACCGCCCAGCGCCGATTTGAAGCGTCACAAAAGCAATTGGAATGCAGCCAACGCACGCGTAGCAACAAAAATAGAAAAAACAGCAACCACTTTTTTTTACAACAAAAACAAATAAAAAAATTACAACAACAAATTGTTTACAACAAAAACATCTCAGCAGCTGCATGCAGAGAATCACAAATTGCGAAATTATATTTTTAGTTACGCTGCGAAGATGCGCCGACGCATGCAACATGCAGTGTGGCATATGCCGCATATTGCGGCATGAATCTCTGCATTTGCCACAATTCAAATGACTGCTTTAGATTTGCTTAAATATATCTTTTTTCCACCGCAGCTTGCTGCGTGACTGTCCAAACGTGGCAATTTTGTCTAGCAAGTTGTTGCAAGTTGTTTTGTGTGTGCGTGTGACCTATGCGCCATATAGAATCGTCAACTGATGAACGTACAACTCGTGCCTTTTGCGTCGCTTGCTGCACATTTTATGAGATTTCAATGGTCAACAGATTCAGTTGTTGTTGTTGTTGTTGCTGTTGTCGCATTCGCTATTGCACGCCTGTCTCACTGTCTCAGTTGACCGTTGGCGCTTCTTCCTTGCGCGCAGGCAGCTAGACAGTTCAACTGAGCGCTGTGGCACGATTTTTTAGAACATGCCACATGCAACTGTTGGCAATTTTTTTAGCATCTTTTTCACATTTTCGTTTTTTCTTTTTCGTTTCTATAAATTTCTCTAATATTTCGCTTTGTTGTTGTTGTTGTAGTTCACGCAATCACGACTTTTTAATGCGTGCACATGGATTATGTTGCTTTGCGCTGTTGCGCCGCCGCGTGTATGCCGTTGAAATGTTACAGTTTTTAGGCGTTTCGTTGTTATTTTTGTTATTGTTGCTGCTTTTGGGCATCGCTGTTGCACAAGACAAAATGCGTTTTAATTTAATTTGACGAGCACCGAAAAGGAAAGGAAGAGCAAACTACAGAAATAGAGCTGGAACTTGCCGCCGATAGCAAGCGCGGCAACATATTGCACGCTTAGCGGGTCTGCTGGTGCACTATGCGCTAGCACGCCTTAAATTGCCGAAGGTTACGGGGCGCAGTATGCGGCGTTTGCAACAACAAGAACGTACACGCCTTCACTCGCATGGAAATTGTGGCAAGTTCGCCGAATATTGTTAGTGTTGTTGTTGTTGCTATTTCTAGTAATCTTTAGCCCTGTTGTTGGGCTGCTATTGCTCGAAAGACGTGACTTTTCTGCGAGTTATGAAAAATGCGCTTCACACACAAGCACACACACACACGCGCGTTAATGGCAGCGCTGTGGCAATTGCGTTGCACACGCAGCAAGTGCACTGCTTTGTGGCAAGTAGATGAACTCTAAAATAGCGAAAGCCGCCTCCTCACGTTTTCTGTAGCGCACAATTGGCAGTTACGCCGCGCTGCTGCAGTCGTCCACCCATACAATTGCCGCGTGCGCCCCTTCCAAACGACGCGCTACACCCACCTGCGTCGGCGCAAGTGCAAAGCGCACCCATTTCTCATACAAACACCACAACAAAGCGGCGCACATACTCGCTTGTTGTGTGTGTGGACATGCGCGCGTGTTGTTGCAACGATTGTGTTGCCAGCTTGTAGCCACCGCCGCCGCGCTGTGGCATATCTGACGCTCGCAGCGCCTAGTCAACCACTTATGTTGCTGCCACGGCGGCCGCTACAAACTGCACCGCTGTGCGCGCGCTCATGTTGCACGCAGAGCACGCATTTTCAGCGTGAAATGCAATTTTGTGCGCCAAAGGAATTTCGATTGTGTTGCGCATGCGCGCCCCAACAACGTCAAAAGCAAAGCTGTGGCAAAGTGTGTGTGTTGTTGCGAAATAATTTCGTTGAAAAGCTTACAGCGATGTCGAAAAACGGTGGAAATGTGGCACGTATCGGCCGGCAACTAGTCACCGTCCGCACAAACAGCGCCACATGTGTGTTGCGAGGCGGGTGGTGCTGCGCGCAACGCACGCTCACGCAAATCACGCATCTTCTTCCAATCGCGGCAATTTTCAGCCAACGTTTATTGCCAGCCTATTATGATGAGCGCTGTTGTTGCAGCAATTTTTTGTTGCTTGCGTACCGCAATCTGTGAACTCTGAGGCCACGGCAAATTATTGCAGCGCGGCAGCGTGGCTTGCCGCAGCGCCTTTTTTGTGTCGACAACTAGTCGGTTTTGTTGTTGACGCTGGTTTGTTCAACTTTGTCTAGTTTTGTTGTTGTTACTGTTGTTGTTATTCAACTTTGTCTAGTTTTGTTGTTACTGATGTTGTTGTTCTTTCCGTTGCAGCTCTTGCTGTTGCTATAATTTTTCCACGCATTGCTTTTTTTTGTAGTTTTTTGTTGTTGTTGCGCGCATTGTGCGCAACTAATGAGGCGTCGGTGGGCACCACTTAACTCACACAGACACATTCGTGTATATGAGCACACACATACACACACTCTCACATATTCTTGCCTCCAACCTTCTACTCGGCTTCATTACTCTTAGCGTTGCAGTCATTTGCCTTTTTTGTTGTAAATTTATGCAACGTTACTCCGTTCTCGCATCGAATTAGCCTTATAAGCCACAAAATGCTTCGATTCCGCGTACCCTGGCCCAGCCGTTTGACCAAATTGATCACGAATTTTTAACACTAGTTCTAATAACTGAATTGCATTATCTACAGTATTTGTTGCAATAATCAGGTCCGGTTGGTGATCTTTATTAAGTTGAACTAAATTGCCAACTTATGAGGTCGCAAAGAGAGTCATTGATATATTTTATTTGAATAACTTTGATATGTGCCAAATCTGGTTTTCGGCAATAAAAATATAAAATAAATATAATGTAAGCATAGGTTAGACAGCGATGGAAAAAGAGGGTTGCCGGATTCCCACTACAGTCCGGTCTAAGCAATTGGAACGGATCTGGTTTTTATATAGCGAATGATTGTCACCTCGGCACAATTCTTCGAAATTACTTCGAGAATATTTTTTGCCGGCAAAAAACAGCAGGGTTGCCAGATTGTTTAAGAATGAATATAATTTAGTTTTCTTTATTCATAATTAAGGGCAAGTTAAGAATTTGTTGCAAATTCGGTAGTACTTCGATCTAATAATTTTCTGACGGCGTTGCCATATTGTGTTTTTTTAATTTTTTTAATTTTTATTTAGGCGAGTAAGTAAGCATTGTATGTTATATTATGTCCTTTTGGAAATAAAAAACGCTAAACAATATTCTTATATAATAGAGTTGCCAGATAACTAGTTAGAACCAAATTTAAAGTCTTAAAAGCTTAACTTATGAGAATTCTTAAAATAAAATTAATTTTCCATCAATGTTTCTAACTAATTTTGAAATTGAAGAACCGTTGAAAAAGCTTTCTAAAATTATTTTCGAACAGAGTTGCCAGCTAATGATTTCAAATATTTTATTGTCTTGTAAAAAATGAAGTAAACAATATAATTTTAATATGTATTTGCTCCAAATAAAACAATTTCAACAATGTTTATATAAAATAGAGTTGCCACCTTATTTTTAAACCGCAAACAACTACTAAAAAATTAAAGAAAAAGTAGTAAATACTCACCATTTATGAAAATGGAAGCTTTAACGCTCCATAAAATAAAATTAATTGAAATTGAAGTGTCACTAAACCAGCTTTCTAAAATAATTTTCGAGCAGAGTTGCCAGCTAATTTTTCAAAAAAAAATTTTTGAAATTAAGTAACCAGTATAATTTGAATATTTATTTGCCCCAAAAAACAATCGCAGCCATATTTAAATAAATTAGAATTGCCACCTGTATTTTAAAACGCAAGTGACTTCCAAACATGAAAGAGAAAGTATTAAGTGTTACTCATGACAATGTAAGCTTAAAAACTAAGTAGAATAAAATTAAAATTATAAATGGAAAATTTTGATTAATGTTGCCACCTAATTTTGAAATTGTATTCATTCACTACTTTATAAAACGTGAAATTACAAAACTTGGAGAATCAGTCATACTGCTACCTATATAACTTTTCGAACAGAGTTGCCACCTTTTAAATCATAATTTTTTCTATGAATTAATTGAGAAGAATATTTTATATTTTTTGTTATATACATATATATAAAACTGAAGAACATTTGTATGAAGTAGAGTTGCCACCTGATTTTTAAATCGCAAATAATCACTAAAAATCAATGATAAAGTGCTAAACACTTAATTACGAAATTAGTATTTTTAAAAAATACCTAAAATAAAATTTCCTTTTCGACTAGTGTTGCCAGCTAATTTTGAAATTGCTAATTTATTTATTTTTAAATCGATAAGTTAGAGACTTCTATCAAGTTAAATTGATTTTAATTCAAGAAAAAAACTAATAACGAAATTATTCTGATTTATGGTTGCCATATACTTTTTAAACATGTTTTTAAATGAAAGAAATATGCTTTAATGACATAATTTCAAGATTTTTGGAGTTAAAAGGAAACTTTGTGCCGAGTTGCCAACACAGTTTTATGTCATTCAATTAATTAAGAGCAAAAAACGTGAAGTTATTTGTTGGAATAGCTTTTGGGGTATTGGGAATTTCGATTTTTTTTTATTCAATCATTTCGTGAATTTATTTCAACACTGCTTTAGTTCGCCGCCTAAATATAGGCAAAGTTTTATTCAAAAAATTAAACAATGCCTACATTTAGGCTGATTAACAAACAAGTTTACACCCTGAAAGTAAATATTATGTTGAATGCATATAAAAATTAAACGTTGCCTACATTTAGGCTGATTAACAAACAAGTTTCAGCGCAGAAAGTTCATATTATGTTGAATGTATAAAGTAATTATAACTTAAAAAGCTTACGAATAGAGTTGCCAATTGTTTTTTCTTACTACTAAAATCTAAAATATCTTGTGAAAGCGTTTTGATTTTGCAACAACTCTCCCAAAGTAATAAAATACACTTTTTTATTGCCTATGCAACAACTAATTATAAGAGCGATTTCGCTATGCGTAACTCAAAGATGCATGCAACATGTCAGCATGTATAATAATAAATTATTATGAGACACTTACAACTCAGCCGAATTATGCATTTTCAGTGAGGCGCTTACCCTAATTAATGCACTCATTATTAATTACACTTGTTCGTAATGCAGAAGAGTTGGCCAACCATCAGCTGCCACAATTAATTACTCATTCGGGCGTAGATTTTCGCATAACGCGTAAGCTTGCTGTTTTTACATTTACCGAAGGAGTTGCCGTGCGTTCACAAGCTTCGCATTATTTATTTACTTCAATAACTCACGGCTAATAATATATAAATTTGCGAGTTAAATATGCGCAAAAGCAACGGCAGTGGGTGTGTTTGGCCGCAAATTAATGAGTATGTGATGAGTACAAACGAGTCGTCGTGTGCAACAACGCGGCTACAATGTTGCCAACACGCACGTGATGAGTTGTTATTACGTTTGATTTAAGTGTCATAAATCTCGCTGCTAATTTCAAACATACTTGTACTTCGCTGCATGTTCGTTTACTACACACATAAAATAGCGCGTATTTGACTTGCTTTCAGCGCGCTAGACGCCACTTTGAAGGCTGCAAGTGCAGTCTTAGTGATCGCTTCACCTTGAGGTAACTTCCTTCCTGCGTCACTAAAGCGCCACCAAATCGCTTTAATTATTATTAATTGCTGTTTATTATATCATTTTGGTGCTGGCTGCTTCACAACGCAATTTTTTCCTACGCTCATTTTTATTAGTTGCTTTTAAATTGAATTTTAAATAATTAACCTTAACTCATGCTGTTACTTTTGTTGTAGTTTTCTTTTTGCATAATTATTAATACAAAGTATGTTTTGTTGCCTGCAAAAAGTTGTGAATTAATGTTACGTTTGCCTTATAATGTCTACAGTTCACATTAGGGCGTGTCGCCTTCCACATAAATGCCATCAATCAGCTGACAAGAACTGTCAAGGTGATGCGCATCGGTAATGTTGTGCATGTGGTCGTGAAAAGTGTGCGTGAGCAAGAACGAAGGCAAGCTACTGTCATGTAGTCTTCTGCCATGCTGTCATATCTTTTTATGGCAAGTGCTTCAGCAATCTATGAGGGGCTTTGAGAATTATATATTTTTTCACTTGAACTTGCGTCGTTGAGCTTTTAGGAGCTTTTTAGGACTTCTCATGGTGATCGCATAGAAGAAAGGCCAAAGAAAAGCTATTTTGAAGTGATATTTATTATATGTAACATTAAAAGAGATATAATTATGGTAAGACGAAACCGAACTTTTAGAAAAACCACTCGGAAATTATCCACTTTAGGTCTTCAAATACACTCTTCTTTAGTATTTCTGGAAATTTTTGTGTTTTTTTCTTATCTAGGAACTTAAATAAGTCATTGTTTAGTTTAATACTTGGATTGAGAATATAAGTTTCCATGAGAGTTTTAGCTTTTAGAGAAATTAATAGGTAGCTTTAAAAATTAAATCTAAATATGTACTCTTATTTTGCATTTCTTGAAGATTTCTCTATTTTTCTGTTCTTAGAGCATATAGAAATGACTTTGTAGTTTAAGTTTTGGACTGAAAGTAAAGGTTTCCACGAATATTTTCGCATCCATAAGAAGATCGATGACTTAGAAAGCATTGACATTTAAAAAAAATATATCAAAAAGTTTCTTTCTGCCCTCTGACATATGATTTTGAAGAAAACATTATTTTCACACTGAATGTGTTAAGCTTCATCTTCCTTAAAATATAATATACTCTAAATAGTTTCTCTCAGCCGTCAAATAAAGAAAACATCAAATTGGATCTACCCAAAATTAGTATAACGCGATTAACAGTTTTTATTTTTTGATTGTTTTGGGGTCGTAGATTGATCTGCTCGAGTATTATTTTGTGCTTTAAGAGAGTACATACGGAATTTGTCAAACATAGGTCTTAAAAAAGTTTATTTTAGCCCTTTTATCGGTTATAGTATTCTCTATTATCCAAATATTCTTCCCTTATCTTTTTAACTGGTTTCAAATTGTTTTTTTTTTGTCGCATTTTTGAAATAGTGGAAATATAAAAATAAACGTTGCCTACATTTTGGCGAGTTTATTAACATTTTTTAGCGAGGACACACACCTAAAAAGGGGGTGAAAGCAAAAGCTTGCTACTATGCTCCCAAAATGCAAAATATAGAATATTTTAATTAAATATATATCAAGAAAAAAATATTTTTTTATATGTAAGTCTTCCTCAACACTCAATTCATACTGAAATATTTTTTTAAATTTAATTTAGAAGCTACTTCTTTTAAAAATACGCTAGCTTCTTATGCTTCAAGCTCTTAACATATTTTCCAACTTTTTTAATTCTCTTTTCTTCCATCTCATCACTGCCGCTGCTTAACAGCTTGCACCTAATACGAAATTCATTAATTTTTAAATTCGCAATGTAGTTTGCTGCCACGAAGCTTTACTTCACTTCTACCTTTCTCTACTTCACCGCCCGCGTCCTGATTTTTTATTGCGTATATTTCACTGCTCATAAGTGCCAACTAGCTGCAACACTCATCCATACATATGCTGTTATTGTTGTTTGTTGTTTTTCGCACTTTTTTTCTGCTGCTCACCTGTGTTTTGCGTCGTACATTTTTTATTGCCTTGCACACGATCATCCTTTGACGGTGGTCCTGCATGCGCCCAATTACGCCGCGCTGCACTGCACACCGCACACCGCACATGTGTGCGTGATTGCTCATCTGCCAGCCGAATTGATGGCCTGCCGACCTACCGAGCTGCCTACCTGCGCCTGTCCTGCCTTGTTGTCTCCCGTTTTTTTCTTTATTTTTTGCGCTTTGCTCACCGCTTTTTGTGCACTTGCTCCTGTAGGCAGCTCCATTGCTCGTTCCTGCCTCCGCCGCAACCCATTGTCGCCCACAATGTTCGGTCGCCGGTTCAATGGCTGTTCAATCGTTTATTGTTTTCTGCTTTTGACTCCGATTTTTTTTCCCCAATCATTGCCATGCCATTGTTTCGCCGAGTGTCCAGCTTTTTGCTGTAGTTTTACCCTGTCTGTTGTTGTTGTTTTCTGTTGAAGTTGCACATGCTCAACCGGTTGATGCGTCGCAATTTTTGGAATCCCTTACGGGATCTCTTGTAGTTTAGTAGTGTTTGTTGTTGTGGTAGTTTTTTGTCGTTGTTGTTTTTGTTGTTGTGGTTGTTATTGTTGCTGCTGCTGTGGTGTCATGTTGTGTGTGGTCAGTTTAGTTGATTACTTAATTTTATTGTTGACGTTTTGAGCGATTGCCCGTTGAGCTTTCACTTCTTTCATTCGTTCTTAGTTCGCTGACTTTTTTCACTTTGTTGTTATGCAGTTAGCAGTAAGCTTGTTTTGAGCATTTCATTCTGTGTCAAAATTCGTTTATGTTTTTTTGACTTTGCTGTTGCATTTGTACTCTTTCTTTTTCAATATGTTATCACACCTTTTTTGCCGTTGGCCTGATAAGCCTTCAATTGTCTTTAAGTGGGTAATTTCCTTATTCCTTTCGGTCTCGTTTTATAGTTCTCTTGTATTTTCGGAAGTGTGTGTTTGATGTTGTTTTAGTATTAGAGTTTCTGATTTCAGACTTATGTCTTTGCTTTCTTGTTTAAATTTTTATTGTAGAGTTTTTATTTTTAGATATTGTTGGTCCCATTTACCCTTGGGACATTCGAAGCTTTTTACAAAGAACTATATACCTTCGTCTTATATACTCGTATGATCTTACAGAGATAGATCTCTAAGTAAGCTGCCTAAATCAGTCAAACCATAGATTTCTTTTTAATATTTTGACCTCACTGCTGCTAAACTACCTTTTGTAGTATCACAAGGGCTTCTCGAGACATGTTTCTTGTAAAAAGGGCAAATCCGTTCTTTAAGACTAAGAACTCTGACTAGTTTAATGCTTTCTGAAGGACTAAAAAGCCCGGCCTTTTTGCAAATATATAAAAAAAAAGAAAAAATAGATAACATGGATTCTAGGCTAAAGATGATACCAAAAAGCATATGTCAGATCCGAACCACTGAAGGTCGCAAGTTATAAATCATATTACTAAGACACTGGAGACAGAAATGTAGAGAAACAGCGAGGTCACAGGTTATAAAAAATATAGAGAACAGCGGGGTCATAGGTTAAAGAAAATATAGGGAAACAACAAATGAAGATGAAAGATGGCAATCAGACAACAGAGATAAGATCAAACGTTAAGAACAAGAGGTCGAACACCAGAAAAACTATAAGCAAGGAGCTAGAATGATCATTAAACTTTGAAAATATAGGAAACTGTAACAAAGGACAGTAATGGAATTTAGATAATTACAATCCAATAGAAGAGAACAGAAAGCCGGAACTAAAAACATGATTTCAGAGATCAAACAACAAAAGTTTGGAACAATACACGAAATACTCGTATATAGAACAAAGGTTAAAAAACTTAGGGTTGGCACTAAAGATCAAATATCATACCATGGCTTGGGGGGTCAAAGCATAGATATCTAAAATAGGTAAACGGTTGCCTCACCATAGGTTGTCTCACCATAGGTTTATAAATATACCGATACACAGAAACAAAAGTCTATGTGACAAATAAACTGAGATGAGAGATCACTGAGCACAAAGAAGAGATGAAATCTAAATAACTATAACTAACTGAATACAAATTACGATTATATCTCTTAAGCCTACGACCCGACTGTACATTGGAGATAGGATTGCAGAAGGAAAATGTTAGAGACCAGATACCAATAATCGTCAGGAAGGCACTCAAAATAATCAGTTTGCTCTACATTCTGCTAATACACTTCATATACGACCAGCGCTGCAAAACAACTGACCTCTGGATATCTACGAGCCTACAACAGTAAAACCGCGACTATCGGCAACAGTCAATTTGGCCACTTAACCGCAAGCTCGTGAGACTAAATTAAAAATGACATTTGGGAAAGCGTTAAAGCAGCGCCAAAGTGATAGCGACAGCCGCAGCCACTGCCACAGATACCAAATAACTAGCAAAAAGCAAAAACAACAACGACACCAGAGCGAGAAAATGCTGTAGAGCGGTGAAAGAAACGCGACGCTTTGCAGTTTATCACGCATCGCTGTCAAAATGTCAGTTTTGCTTAAAATGTCTACCGAAGCGACAAGGCCTAAACAACAACAAAAAAAAAAAAAAAATTATAAAATATGGTGAAAAAATAGTACTAAGCGCGCGTTGCACCATGCGACCCATTGCAAGCAGGCACGTAGTTTACGCGCAGTGGCACTAGAAGCAATAGAAGAAAAAGCAGACAAAAAAGATGCGCGCCACGGCCTACGACGACATAATAATGTGTGGCGGCCAGCGATGGCGATGGCAATTGCAGTGGCAATGGCAGCTGGCAGCTGCTTGACAGCGGCAGCAATAACTGCAACTGTTGCGGCCACTGTCGCGCTGCCGTTGCTGGTGCGGTTGCATTGCTGACAGCGGCCATAACTGTTGGCGCAACACCAGCAATCAGCAATCACCAGCGCATGTGCTGCGCGGCGCACACATGAAAGGCGGCCGTCGCGTCGTGTGACAATCACGTTAATGATTTTGTGGCACTTGTGGCCCCCTTCGCTGGCTTGGCCACGTTCAACAATACGGTGCGCGTACGCATGCGCTTCCCGTGCACAAGCAAAGAGCGCCTACGGCATAAACATACACACACACGTAAACACAGCGGCAGCACGTATAGCGTACTTGCAACATATGCGTCTACGTGCCGCTTTTGGGTGAGCAGGTGCTTTGGCATTTGGGCACTTAGTTGCCGCTCAAAAGCGCCTGCAGTGATTTTCATTGCTCGGTTGCAACAGCGCTGGTTTTTTTTGTGTGTGGCAATATTGCTGCAGCAAGTGTTGATAGTGTCTTGCCGCACATATGCGTCATGACAACTTGTGTTTTGTCACATCATTATCAGTTGGCAACATAAGCGCACACATACCAACCAACTTAAAAAGGTACTATATGTTGCCACACTGACAATGGAGTGGGCCACGTAGTGCCTGCGGCGACACTGTTGCCGCTTTGTTGCAGATGACAATCATTGGCATTGACAGTGGCAGCATCAGTGTGCCTAGTGGCTGTTCTTATTGTATGTTGCAAACTTTATTTTTTTTCGGTGGTTTGAGTTTTTTGTGTAAAATGGCGTTGATGGTTGCCACTGCAGTGGCAGCATGCAACAAAGCGCTTGGGATTGGCGCGGCATACACATGCTTAGGTGCGCTGTTCAAGTGGCAACTGGGAATTATTGTTAACTGTCACGCGGCATGCCATTATGAGTATGTTGCAAGTAGCATATAGCAAGTGCAACTCAAAATTTAGCTGTCATTGCCGCGCCGAGTGACAATGCTGACGTTAATGAGCTGAAAGTTTGTTTCGAAATCAATAAAGTTGATAATTATATATAAAAAAGTAACAGCTCCCAGCATATCATAAAAGTTGGCCTTCCATACCTTTTTTTGTATTTTGCGATTATCTGAGATAATCTGAGATTATGAAATAGCGATTCCATGATTACTTCTAGATATATTAATTAACAGCGAGTTTTCCACAAAAAATATACTGACTTTTTATCTCAGTGACGTCATAAATTCTTTCATTATTAAAGTCAAACTTTCCGCGGTTATAGAAATGACAATATACGAACCTAAATATCTTCAAACTTCTCTAACTTCACTTCACTCTTCCAAGAATTTATATATGTTTGCACCTAATATAGTCAAATTTAAAATTTGGTTGAAATATCTTGCATTATTTTATGTCTGTGCGATTTCCATTATGTCAAATTCAATGACACTTGTGTCAACCCAATGACAAGGTTTTTCAATTAATTTTTATATGACTTCTTTATGTATCCTTATACAAAAAACATCGGATTTCTGATTCCAATCATATTGGGTGTTTCAACTTGTTGCTATTTGTGTGACATTCCTCGATGCAGCAAAAACTTAAGTCAACAAAATATTATTCAAGACAAGTGTCATTAAATTTAAAATAGTGAAAACCATGGGCTTTTTTGTAAGTCCATCTCAACGTTTTATTAAAACCAGTGCTTATGAGATATCCAAAGATGTTTTCTCAAATCTACAATTGTTTTGTTTTTTTACCACGCGCTGCCTTCACTATGTCAAATTCAATGACAGTCGTTGTCACAACAGTCTGTGAAGCTTATTCATATTACAATCATCATCACGATTATGGATGTCACCTTGCGTCAGTAATTTTGGCAAAATTCAAACTGCACATTAGTTTGTCTGTCTTATCTCCATAAAGTAGTAAAAAATTCTAAATACTTCTACTTGACGGCATTGAGTCGAAAATTTGTGAGTCATTTTCTGGAAGCATCTGTCTGTCAGTTTAGTAAACTGATCTTAGGTTTTCATGTATGGAATTGTGCTACAGGTTATGCTAAGTTATGTTCGTTGGCTGAACCAGTGATCGCGATTGGACTACCATATGTAGTCCTTTGTGAAGCCATAAGTGTAAAACTCCTGTATCCGATCTTATAAGTCAATAAAACAAATTGTGGCCCATATAAATTTGTTGAAGCTCTGTGGGTTATCTGAAAGTGTGAGCTCAGAAGTGTTTAAGTCTTGACCAACAAACAAGGTATAGTCAAGAATGGTTTCTGCAACCAGCATGTGGTAAGATTCTCAACTTGTCTATCGTAGAGCGGGAACGCCAATATCGCAATGGTCTGTTAAAATTCCACAACTAGGGAGGGGGCTCACTGGAGCTCTTGCGATCGCCCTTGAGTTATCGCAAGCACCAATGGTAGCTCAACGCTGGCCAAGCTCGCATGAAAATAAGCTATCCAGTAGAGAACACACGAGCAGCGTGGAAGATCGACTCGATCCCATTCCACTGATAGCAGAGCAGAGATGCCATTCCTTGCCATCTCGTCAGTTTTGCAGTTACCTTAGATTCCGTTATGGGCTGGCACACTTACTAGTCTTATCACGAGTTGACTCGATGCCATTGAGGTTAGTATTGTGGTTGTGCTATCACAGTCACTTCTCTGAAGGAGGCTGTAAAAAAAATTCTTCTCACCGAAATTAATGGATTTCAGACTGTCTATAGAGTAGATGCTAGGTTTAAGTTGTCTTTGTAGAAGATTTTTTGAAAAAAAAAATAAGGTCAATATGAGGAGGCAGAGCGCTGACATTGTATTCATTTCATTGATGTGAATGAACTGGTTCTTTCGATCTTCTCGGAGTATAGTTCTACAGTGAAGAACTTATCGAGAAGCATTCTTGGGGAGTCTGAGAATAATATTGGGTAGTCGAAAAAATCTTTTGGTATTTTGTCAATAGCTGTCGTGAGAGTTAAGATTTTAAGCTTCATGAAGGTATTCTTGTATTTGTACTTTAAATGTGGGGATATAGCTTTATTACTTTTTATCTTCTGGGTCACCCTGTATGCAAATTGTAAATTCCATGTTTCCAAAATCACTTAAAAAAACTACAGAAAACCAATCGAATCATGTAACTAAATGGTCAGATTTTCAACAAAAAAATCAGATTAAAGAAATGATAATCAACATCAAGTCTTATACTTCTCTTACATCATTTCTTGCCTGCCACAGCAAACCAATAGCGTCACACAATCACTATTTTTTCAATATAAGACAGTCACTTCCTTCGGCATTTTGTCATTCAATCAATTTTTCCACCATTAAAGTCATGTAGTTATGTTGTTATCGTTATTGTAATGGCTTGTCATAATTTTCCGAACATGTTTTGCGACATTAAAACCCATGTTGCAACTAAGATTTGATAAAGATCTACCGCAGGCGGCCAACGCAAATTTATACAACGAAATAAAATTCTATAATTAAAAGAACTAAATCTAAGAAATAGACAAAATAACAAAAAAAAATATATAAAAAATAAAAATAAGAGCGCTACGATCTGATAACGCAGTTGCGCGAGCGGAAAAACGTTGAAAAAACAAAAGAAAAGAAACCGCGCTGCCAAAGCGCTTTGACTCCATAGTATGTGGCACGCATTGCGGCACACTGTGCGCTGACAATTTTATTTAGCGAACGCTAAGCGCACCACCAAGTACACACACACACTGACACACATAGCTGAGCTGTGCCACAAGCACGCGGCCTTTGCTGTGTATCAATTATATTGTTGTCGTAAGATTTTTTGCTTACTTTGCTTTTATTGTTGTTGTTGTTGTTGTGACTTCGGCAATCGCAATGACAAACGTCAATTACTTGAGTGGGGCAGTGTGGCATGCCACCCACGCTGTCAACGCGCGGTGCGCTATATGCGCCACATGCACGCGCGTACATAACTGGCAATGGCAGTCGCGCCGCTGGAAGCTGTGCGCTTGCCTTGTTCGATGTGACAAACTGATGTTGTATTTAACGGTAACATGCGCCTTGCGGCATGCTGCAACAGACGGCATGACAGCCGCAGCAACTGTCGGCTTCAACGGAGATTTTGACGTTTAATATGTCAATTTAATGGCAAGCTGTGCAATTGCGTTCGTAATCAACGGTTAAAAATGCGCGACCACAAACAGACACACACGCGTTGCCTTGAAAGTGCCACTAGCAGCGTGCAACACAAAACGAAAAACAAAACGCGCTTGCTGTGCCCAATTTGGCTTGAATGTTTTATGCGAACTCTACGCTGTCCGTTACTCCACCAAGGGTACACACAGCAAGTGAAGTACAAACGCGTCATTGCAGCTGACCGCCATTGTGGTAAGCTTCCAGCTATCTTGTGTGCCGTACAAATCATAATTCGCATAATTTCTCAGAAGATCGATGTAAGCGCATGCTATTGCCGTCGTCTGTTCGTTGCCGTTGCTTGATTGTGTACTTGTGGCTCATGCGCGTCATGTTGCGCCTACGCATAAGGCGTACCAAGCGCTTGCTGCGGAAAAGTGGGCAGCATAGCAGCGCAATGACGCGCTCACCACAAAATAATACCAAATAATATTTGTATTGTTATAAAAATGTATATATGGGTGTATAATTTCTCAAATATTAACCACCCGCAGTTGTTGTTTGAGCAATCAATTGCTCTATTTGGGTTGATGGAATACGCTGATAAAAATTGTAGATGTTCGCTGCAATTGCTTGGGGAAGTGAGTGGGCTGGAGAGGAGTTCTAGATCGTAGATTCGAGCTGATTGTAGTTATTTCAAATAATTGTGGATATTTAAAGAGAAATTTTGAAGGAAAAAATCATCGCTGGTAGGTCATGTAAGTCGGAGGTCAAGCTTTAGTTACAGAAAATATTTCTGGATTTTTCTCTGTTCTCTTGATTAGTGCATTAATTAGCCTAGGAAACTCATTTCAAGCTCACAGTGTTTAGAAATGCTCTTTGTTACTCTAAGAGTCAACGTAGATCCCAAAGACATAAATTGGTTTATACTGAGAGTAAGGAATTCAAATCGATAAGTATATAGGCTACACAATAGCAAATCTGGGTCTATCTTCAGAATCCCCTTTTTCAAGGAGATCTATACAAGTGATGGTGATTCGATTGAGGTCGTACATAAGAGAAAGTAGGTAAATAATTCTCTGAAATAGTTTTTAAAAAGGCCGCCGAGTTGTTCTGGATGAAAGTCCTTGGTCGGATATAAATCCGGATCAGTTGCGATTGCCTAAACCCGACTAAAGTGAAGTCTATTTTTTAGTAGGAGATCCGTACTTGGTCCAATGTATCATTCTAATCATATAATGGTAGTATAGAGAAATTGTACTATGAGGATTGTAAGCCTAAAGTTTAATCAGTTGGATTTTCTCTGTACTTTTTGGTACGGACTTTCAAAAATCAGTTCTTGAAACCTTTATAACTTCAAATTCTTGTCTGGTTAACAACAAGTTTATTATGAGTATGCCACTCTCTTTGGAAGATGTTATCATAACTGGCTGGGACTAAATCTTTCAAATTCTCAAAATTCTGAGCTGAAATTATTCGAAAATTACATTATTATTCCAACTAATAGCTTTCTAGGATTGTTATGTGTTTCTAAGAGTCGTCTCAGGTAATGAAAGATAGGTTATATTAGGTTAGGTTGGGTTAGGTTAGCTTAGATAAGGCTAGGTTGAATTAGGTTAGGTTAGGTTAGGTAAGGCTAGGTAAATAGGCTGATTACTCGTGAACCCACGCGTAGTCCCACTTTGGCTGCTATAAACGCTTGTCCGTTGTGATGCCTAGAACTACGGGGTGTGGCTCAAAAACACCTTCGGATATCGAAAAATATACAAGAAAATTAAAAATATCTCGATTCGTAGGTTGTTTGTTGTTGTAGCTGTAGAAAACATCCTTGAGTAATATGAAGAATTCTCTCGAGTTGACAGTCCTCTGTAGGTTACAAATTCGGGTCCGTTTCTAACACATAGATCCGATTGTTGTGGGAACTGCTAGATTCGTAGGACACCTGTCACGCTTACCGACTACACTAAGTCTGACTTAAATCGTACAAGGAATGAAGTAGTGTCTATTTTCACTTTATCTTGAGAACCGATTGGAGATTTTCCTTTTTAGTTGAACGTTGTAAGATTTAGAAGGAATTATTTATAGTCCATGCCGGTGGATTGAAATTAGGGTGTTTGAATAGTACAAAGAATGGGATACTCTTGAGAATGATTGAGATGATTCAATAGTTTTAAGCTTTTGTAATAAGACAAGGTCTAAGAGGCCATCCCATTTATAGATCCTGATCTTTTCAAACGTGATTACGAAATAGGAAGGGATATATGCAGTGCCCGAAATTTCCGAAAGGATATATCAGAGTGAGTAGAGAACTTGGTGTTTTTATAGATCCCAAAGTTGTTGGAAGTTTAGCGGAATAATCTATTTTTTTTTATCAACTTGATAAAATTACTTCTTTTTAATTTTTCACCCAATCAATTATATGTGGAGAATGGCGTCATTTGTGGGTATGAAGGTGTCATGAGTCAAAGTTCACGCAAGTTAGGAGAGTTTTCTGAGCGCCATTCACTTGTAAATGGCTTGGAATGATTCTTTCACATAAGGCTCAAACAGCTCATGACTTCTGGCCTTAGACCAACTATCCTCTCGGTAGCGAAAAAGCATCCGTTTAAAGGCGAGTTAAAGTGAGAATGTGAAACATCCTCTTTCCTCTTTCCAGAGTTGTGCGCTGGGCTTAGGACACGTCACGGGGGAAAAAAAATGTGAATATTAAGATGTATGTATGTATCTCTGAAGCCATATATTCACTTCGAAAGATTGGAGTCTGCTATATTAGAGCAATTGAGAAGCTTACTGAGCTTTGAAACTTCATATTTACCATAATGAGATCTTTCATAAATTCGTTCTTTCAATTAGAATATATTGACAACCAGGCTCTTAAAAAAGACTACAATTTTCTTCTAAGAACATTTTATAGTTACTTTTATAACGCTATACAATTTTTCCAACTATCATTTCAATGAAAACAGTTACCAAGACAATTGTCACCCAATATATTACAACTACACACTTCCAGCTCATGTTATAGAATTCAAAGCAATGCGGGTCCCACTGCCATACATGAAGACACTTATGGTTGTGCAAACGCGCACATAAAAATCCAGATCACACCACATAACCATTAGCTAAATCAACGCGCGGCTGTGCGGCCATTAGAAAATTCACAAGCTCGTATATCCTAATCAAAAGTCATACGATTCGACGATGCGGTCGACGCATGCGCGCGCACACATAAATTCTAACCAATTACGGCATAATCATAAAATCGGACATAACAAATGTACACAAACAAATAAAGCGATGAATGGACAGGCGAACAAGCAAGCGGACAGTCCGATTCCAAGAGAGCGGCGCAAAGCAAGGAAAATAATGATTATAACAGCAACAAGAACAACAACGCTGGAGACATGCTTACCAAAGCTAACGCAGGCCGCAAAGCAGCCGGTAAGCAGCTGGACACCAGCACCATTGCGCGCGCAGATGCAGCGGCGCAGATGAACGGAAAAGAGTGTAAACATTGGCAAAACGCCAATTGGTCAATAAAGTAAAATGAAATTGCTCAATAATTTCGCGCGGCATTTGATTATGTGGTACCAGCATAACTATAAACGCGCGCTGTATAAAACTACTCATATGCCTATGTATGTGTGTGTGTGTGTGAGCGCGCGCGTATTGGTGAGGTATTGGCAACATTGGCCACGCAGCGCACCGCATCTGAAGCCATGAAGACATCACAACAACGCATGTTGCAATTTGCCTACAAGCGCGGCAGAACAATCACAACAATAATAACAACAGCAGCGACAACCAGCAGAAGAAGAAACAACATGTTCAAATAAATAGTAACAATTGTGCGCAAATGCGGCGACAAAGATATCAGCAGCTACAGCGCTAAGCGGCAACAACGCCGCGGACACAGCAGTTTGCTGTGGCAACAAATAATTGCAACAAAAGCGCATTGCATGCACTGCGTTTTTGGTCAAGATGCAGACGTGCATGTACATGTGTATATGCCTGTGTACATGACAACAATTGAACATGAGAACGCAGGCAAAACGCAAAATTAACAGCGCGTTTACGAGGCTGCGTTGCGCGTCGCACCAATAATGATGATGTTGCTACAAATGTGCGCACAATATGGCAAAAGTTTTGCGGCAACTAGCATAGCCACCAATAATGCGCCGCAATTGCGGTTGAAACAAGCGCGCCGAAAATACAACAACAACAAACAACATGCCATACCACAACAACAGCAGCGAACAATATGCGCGCTGGTGCGCTCAAAGCGCGCGGAATCGCCATGCGTGCGCAAGTAAGAGCCAGCGCTTTGGCAGCTACATGGCATTTCAACGCCAACAAATGTATACAACGGCTACATGTATGTAAATATCTGTGTTGCGCGTCAGACCGCGGCGGCATTTTTCCCATCGGAAAATCTCAAGTCATAAACAGTAAAATTTTCTCAAACGCAAGCAAGCAGCGCCGGCATTCAACCATTTTCGGCGCAATTTTAAGGATGCTGCACGACTGCATCGCACGCCTGCGTAGCAATTTTGTTGTCCATGTTGTTGCGGCGGCTGTGCGGCGCGCTCGTGTCGTGTGCGTTTTCGTTTGCGCATGCGCAAATTGCGTCGATAATTCACCCAGCAATTGAGGTGATTAAATTGGTACATGCCGCTGTTGCCAATGTACTGCTGTGGCCTGATCTGTGTGCGCTGCACACCACCAAACAATGTTGCTGCCTCTAGCTGCTCTAACGCTTCGCCCCACCGCGTTTTTCTCTCCTCACTCTTTTTTTCTGACTTCACTCCATACTGCGCTCCCTTGCGCCGGCCGCCGCCGCTCACGCTGCCCTGCCGCGCGTTTTGTTTTGCTTGCCGCTGCTGTTAGATTTGTTGAGTGGATAAAATATAGGCGAATGTCACTCGGACTCAGTGGCTTTGTGGCGGTTCGAGTGCGCGCGCGCGCAATGCACAATTTCGTATATTGGAATTAGCTGGAAAATTTATGGCAGGTCATGGAGAAAGTTACTAGATTGAAACATGCAAGCTTCGACTTGTCGAGTTGTCTTCTTTTGTATTTGTGGCTGTAACTGAAATCTCTTTTACCGTCCATGAAATCAATTTACTGCTTTACTACTACAACAACTACCACTATTATTGCCGCTATTATTCGTTCTGCCTGTGTGTTTGAGTGTGTGTGCTTGTGAGAGAGTATTTATTTGCTTCTTTCTTTCTTAGGAATGCATAAAATTGGCTTATAATGCTCGGGAAAATGTTGGTAATTTCTGATTTAGGATAAAAGTGATATTATATATTAATGTAAATATTTATGTTGAAATCACTGACTGATGCTGGTGAAACGAGAATTATGGCTCTAATAGAAAATCAATAGCAACAAAATTGGCACACTTTTCCTACTTTCGTGAGAGTTTCCGAGTTTAGTGTTAGACATTCCCATGATTTTAGGTGAAGACGTAAGGTATGGTTGAGAAAATGAAGGGAACGTTGTGAGATTAATATATTTTATTAATTTATTTATAAAAAAATCTCTCAACGATGAAGTATTTCTTTCTTTATTGGCATGAACACCTCTTACGCGCTTACAGCTGAGTTTAGAACATCGCACCAGTCGTCCTTCAAGGATGGAGTCATGTGTAGAAGTTCACTTGGGAGTGGTCAGAAACGATTCACTTATGGCTAAAGCAGCTAATCTCTGGGTGGCCAAAAAACATCCAGATGAGCTAAAGTGAGAAGGC
Organism: Bactrocera dorsalis; assembly: GCF_023373825.1. Lineage (NCBI taxonomy): Eukaryota > Metazoa > Arthropoda > Insecta > Diptera > Tephritidae > Bactrocera > Bactrocera dorsalis. The sequence goes on along the minus strand of NC_064306.1, from coordinate 60,447,356 downwards.
CAATCATCCCGCCTCAGGGTTGTGCGCTGGATTTGGGACCCGCCAAGTACCCAATGAAACGATCAACACTGAAGTGACTTGATTATGAAGCAGAAAATTACTCTGCAAGTGACTGTAGTTCACTCTATATATATCCAATTACTTGCTAAATCTTTGAAGAATTCTTTGAAAACAAAAAAAACACAGAAACTTTAAATGTAATGTGGAATGTTTATTATCATTCAAAATAATATTCTTTGGCATTTATTTTTTGAAGATTATCTCTTTCAAATATTGGCCGCGACTACGACTCAGATGGTTCATCCGTTCAGTCCAATTTTCGATGACTCGTTCGAGCATTTCAACTGATAACTTTCGAATGACACGCCTGAAGTTTTGCTCCAACCTCTGAATTGAAGCGGGATTGTCCCCATAGACTTTAGATTTTACATATCTCCACAGAAAAAAGTCCAACGGTGTGATATCACACGATCTTGGTGGTCAATCTACCGGTCCAAAACGTGAAATTATCTGCCCACCGAAGTGTTCTCTAAATAAATCCATTGATTTACGCTCTGTGTGGGAAGTGACGTCGTCTTGTTGAAACCAAAAGTCGCCGAGATCGCGAGCTTCAATTTGCCGCCATGATTTTTGAAGAAATATAGACCGATGATTCCACCGGCTCACAAACCTCACCAAATCGTTGTTTTTTCTGGGTGAAATAACAGCTTTTGAATCGCTTCGGTTCGCTATCCATCCAAAATGCAGCAAGTTTCCTTGTTTACATATCGATTGAGCCAGAAATGGTCCTCATCGCTGAACAAAATTTGGCTCGAAAACGTCGGATCTTTTTGGAACTTTTCAAGATCCCATAGAGCGATGTGAAGTCACTTGAGCGGCTTCAGTTCTTGCACAAGCTGTATTTGGTACAGTCTCAATTTAAGATCTCGACGTAAAATGTGCCAATTTGTTCCATACGTCAGTCCGAGTTGCAACGAACGGCGCCGAATGGACTCTCCATGGTCTTCGTGTAAACTCTCAGCTATAGCAGATAAGTATATTTTCTTCACTGCGTGCTGGACGTGGTCTATTCGGTCGAATATTATCTAATAATGAATGCTGGGTCTCAAGATGGGTGATGGTGTTGCAATAGCACGCTCAGTAAGCCGATTATGTTGATCATATGTCGAGCGAAGTGCGCGAGACACATTCTTTACAGAACGTAAAATTTAGTAATAAAGTTGAACGATTTGTAAACGTTCTTTAGGCATTAATCTTTCCATGATGAAATGCCGAACCATACGGAATAAAAATAACATGACAGCTTGACACGAATCACGCGTGATCAGTCGACAAAAGTCTTTTGAAAAGAGTGTCCCCACATATAGTATCCAACTCCGGTCTCAAACTGTAGTCTAATGGACTCAAATCGGAACTTCCGGCCGACCAGTTAGCTGCAGCTATAAAACCAGGAAAATTGTGGTTTTGCTTACTGATTTTTTTCTTCTGCAAGAAGGATTCTGCTCATGCGGCTAGAGTGTCACTGAAGAAAAAAAATCGTGACATTGATCTATATCGTCCAGATCCAGTTTTCTTGACATAATTTTCAGTTTTTTCTGCGAATTTGTCTTTACTAAACTTTTTGACAGTATTTATGGAGTATAGGTTAGACCAACAAGCCACGCATAGGCCTGTTTGGTCCTTTGCGTTACCAGATGGAGTTCAGTTGCTACATATGTCCAAAAGAAGTAGTCATCATTTAGGATGCCTGAGCCTGACGCGAATTTTAACAGATTCTGCTGTCTCACTATCGATACCTCCTCGAATGTATCATGCCGTGAGGACGCTAGATGCTTACAGCGTAGTCTTGCCAATGCAAGAGATGATCCATTGTTTCCATGGTGCACTGCTCTAGACATTTCCTGCAGTCGTCTCGATCTGTTTGTTAACATTCTGCGAAATCAGAGTCTGATAAATTTTAGTCCATATACATTCTGCCACAATATTTTCCTTACTAAATTTAAATTTTAAAGTTCCGTTAGAATTAACTACACACAACCTTGAATATCTTCCTAAATTTTAACTACCACATACTTAACACTTCGATACAAGAGTTTTATGTGGCATTTTACGACTGCAAACTGGTAAAAATAGAAACCGGCAACCAAGTGTGGCACTAAATTGACGAACCCTATTTATTTGAAATGTGTTTGGTTGCTGGTTTCGTACGTGTAAGCAAGCTTCTACACAAATCTCGTTTGCGCGCAGCACTTGACCTCATCTTAAACAAGTCAAAAATGTCTACAATGCTTACAACAACAGCAATATGCGTCATGATGATACAAATATCTGTAGATTGGGAAGTCTCTTCACCGCGTTTTTGTATTACCTTTTCGGTTAAGGGCCCTTTGTTGCATGCAGCAAGCGGCCATCAACCTAAATGAAGACATAATTTGACATAAGTGACGTCAAAGTTCAACTTAAAGACCATTCAAAGCTAAGTGCATTTAAATTAACCAACAGACAAGAGTTAGACGCAACGCGACGCGCCTCGGACTACAGTCAAATTCGAAGCGCTGATGAACTGAAGTGCGCAAATAGTAAAAAATGAGCAGCAATAACAAATGCAGTGTATTGCTGTTGTTGTTGGTGGTAGAAAAATGTTCGACACACCCACTAAACCAAAAAAAAAATAAAAGTAAAAATAAAAAATCGAAGACGTTGAGTAGACAGGCAGCTGTAAATGAAAAAGTGGCAGATGAGTGCCTTAACACTTCGACGCGCTGAACTTGCCACATTTCGTGCACACGGTCGGTTGCAATATTTTTGCAGTCCGATATTTTTTACTTACCGCTTATTGCTTTTGCGCTGCGGCACAACTCATGCCACCAAACATATTTACCTATATTGAATGCCACAACAATGGGTGTCAATCCATGAGCGTGCGCGCCAAGGCTTCATAATAAAATGTTGCCGGTATGCGCTGTATGCTGCATCATCTATGCTATGCTACAGAAAAAACGCATTGCTGCTTGACGCGCTCGGTTATCTGTCAAATATGCGATTAATCTCAATCAAAAATGTCGACAACAGTGATGAGCTCGGTGCGCATGCGCGTCGCGCGCACACTTGTCCAGCGCACCCGCCTGAACCTTTTCTGCTTGTTTTACCCGCGCTGTTGTTGTTGTCATCATCAGCGAAACATTCAGCGCGATGCACACCATGTCCGACCGCGGGCAGCACATGCGCATCAACGTCAACACTCGCATTGATTATGCGATGGACAACAAGTTTTACGCGGCCGTTGATGAAGTTGCACACACACACATACTTTGCGTTTGATATGACGAATTGCTCCAGCGCATTGCAATGGCAAAATCAAAGGCAGCCCCCGCACAGCCGCGCTCTCACTTATTGGCTGGCATTGTGCCGGGTTGCCTTGCTTCGCTGCCATTTGTGGCACTTGCGGCGGCACTTGTGGCATGCAGCTAGCCAGCACTTTTGCCGTATGCCATAATTGAGATATGAACTCGGCAATTTTTCATTGCGTTCTATGTGCGCGCGCACATTCTTACACTTCAAACGCAGTCCGCGCGCACTTATTGCGAAACCCCAAGCGGAGCTAAAGCGAAGTCATTGCAAGTCAATGAAGTCGCCGTGCGGCTAGTCAGGCATCAAACTTACTGCATAAGCGTTGTTGGTTTTGTTGTTGTTGCGTTGCCAACAATTCGATCATTTGCGCGTAAAAGTCGACAAATGAAGTAAATAGATCGAATAGCGCGCGCATGCACATAGAGATAGTTGCAACAAATGGCTTCGATGCGCTTGCAACGCGCGGTACGCAAGGCTGTTCTTTATGTGTGAGAAAGCAACGCACGCGCGCACTAAAACTGCCTGCCTTCTGTGATATTGGTACGTCTAAGTATGTAACCGGTTGTTTGTCTCTGGAGATGACTAGCCACTAAGTCCATTCATTCAGCCAGCAATGCCCTGCAACACCAACACATGGGCGCGCGCATCTTAAAATAACTTAATTGTCACTCAATTACTCAGTTTTCAGCTAAAAGCATTCACTTCTTTGGCTTAGCGTCAAACGCCGACCGACCGATCGCGCGCCGCAAAGTGTGGCTGAAAACAACGCAACGGTGTTAACTGCTGCTGCATCTAACATATGACTTATTTAGCTGTAGTGTGTACTCGATTTTTGCTTTTGTTATCGTTTTAACACTTGCTTATGCTGCGTTTTAGTTTTTTCTTTGCCGCGTTGCTTTTTTCTTTATTGCGTTTCATTTATCTTTTCTGTGCGCGTGAATAATTGTCTGGAGCGTAGTGTGGCATTTTGATTCCCTCATCTTCTCGGTTTGAATGGAAATTGATGAGGTGCGACAGTTTTTGACCAAAGGGCAAAGGGTGTGGACACTGCGGGTTCCTTCGATATCTTGAAGGAAAGCATAAACAAAAGTTTCTATTCTTACAAATCACAGCTGTCTGAATATACGAGGTGTATTTAAAAAAGTATCGCGAATTTTGTGTTTTTTCAAAAATTATTTATTTATTCATGAATATCTATTTTGTCCCCTTCAAAGTAAGCCCCATGAGATATTATACACTTGTGCCAACGGTTTTTCCAATCTTCGAAGCACTTCAAAAAATCATCTTTTTTATCTTCTTTAGCTCCTCCTTCGATGTCGTCTTTATCTCGTCAAGAGAAGCGTAAGTCGTCCTTTCATGGGCCTCTTCAGCTAGGGAACAAGAAAAAGTCACAGGGGGCCAGATCTGAGGAATACGGTGGCTGCGGCATCATTAGTGTGTTGTTTTTGGCCAAAACGATGTGTGAGCAGGGGCGTTATCGTGGTGCAAAAGCCAATTTTTGTTCTTCCACAAATCCGGGCGTTTCTGGCGGATTCCTTAACGCAAATTGCGCATAACTTGCAGGTAATATTCCTTATTGACCGTTCTTCCCTGTGGCAAGAACTCATGATGCACCACGCCTCTGCAATCGAAGAAAACTGTCAGTTACGATTCGCGATACTTTTTGAACACACCTCGTACTATTCGGATATATCAGAAAGGGCTTTTTTCTCGATTAAATTATTTTATTTTATATATTTATTAATTACCATTTTAAAAATATTTTCGTATTATTTTAATGTTATAAAAATCATGTGGCAACCCTCTGAAAAATATTTTTTTCATTTTAACACAAAAAGTTTTCAGTTTTTTCATGTTAGACCACCGCCGATTCGAATGCCATATGATACAAAGAAATTTTTTTTAAATAATGTGTTAACTATCTTTCATACTTAGTAACCCTTACTTCAGCAAAATATGCTCGTATCGTCATTTTGAAACTTTCTTCTTTATTTTAATAATTTAATTGGCTGTTGCCATGAAAAAAAAAAATATTCAGTAATAACATTAACATGTGGCAACTCCGGCAAACATATTTCCACATATAGTAATTTAGACAGATTTTAATAAATTAAAAAAAAAATTTTAAAAATAATTTCATAATATTTTATTAGTGTAATCTATGTCTTGGCAACCCTAAAACAAATAAAAATTTTGGCAACCCTAATCTAAAATTTTTACGTAGCAAGTTGTGCTAGTTGTTCCAGTCTCAGTTCAACTTGAAATTTTCTGATTGAGTTTAAGAAAATATTTAGTGGCAACCCCAAACTTTTTTGAGTTTATTCATATAAGAATTGCTATATTTCAACATTTTGAAGATTTTATAATTGGCAAAATAATAACCAAAAAATAAAGTAAAAACACAAAAAAGTAATTATAATAAATATTGAACACACTTGGTAACCCTACTAACATAACCCTATTAACAAAATTTCGAATTTTTTTCACATTTTTAGTTTTTGGATATGTGTGGAATCTTTGTCGATTGGTAAAATGTTATAAAAATTAATTTGATACCATATGGCAACCCTGGCCGGGTAACCATATTTACAAGTTTCCTAATTTTTTCTCAATTCTAGTTTTTAAGAATATTTTAGATTTCGTGCTGATTAATAACATGTTTGCAAAAATAACTATAAAGTAAATGGCAACCCTAACCAGGTAACCTTAGTTGCAGCTTTAAATTTACTTTCTCATATTCAGTTTTTAGAAATGTGGTAGGTCTCTTGGCAATTGATAACATACCATCAAACTTAATTCTAAAGCATATGGCAACCCTGAATTTTTTCTTTGTTTTTTCATTTCTGGTTTTTAAGCATGTTTAGATATCTTTGTGATTGGCAACATAGTTCGAGAATAAATTTCAAGACATATGGCAACACTGGCCTGGTAACCCTATTGACAAAAATTCTAATTTCTTTCTTAGTTCTAGTTTTTAGGAATGTTTTAGGTTTCTTGTTGATTAATAATATATTTGCAAACTTAATTCTAAAGCATATGGCAACCCTGACCTGGAACCCTCTTTGCAAAATTTCAAAATTTTCACATTTCCAGTATTTAGGAATGTTTTACCGCTCTTACTGATGATAACATATTATCAGACTTAATTTTGAAACATGTGGCAACACTGAAATTTTTGTTTAATAATGTTTTTGTAACCATTTACAAAGATTTGCATTTCATGTGATTTATAATTAAGGAAATAAAATTATTATAAATCTCCTTCTATAATTAGTTGCTATTGTAACTTTGTATACATAACGGTTATTACAAATCTACGTAGAATTAGAAATCTAGTGTAGGTAACAAAATATTCAGATCTAAAAGAGAACTAGACCACTTCAAGTTTGTAAAACCAAAAAATATTTATTATTTCCCAGAGTTTTTCCAATAGAAATAAGCAATCAGTAAGGTAGACTTACTTTAAACACCTTTAAATTATCCAAAAATTTGCGAAATCGGTACCAAAAACGTCGTCAAAGACATCAAAATCAAAATTCGCGATAAACAAAATATGATTTATCGACGCCGCCGCCTCGCACTAACAGTGCAACGCAGCTCAAACAGCAGCACTCTCCGCAATCAAAATGCACCCAAACGGTAGAAGACAGAGTCGGTAACTGTTCGCAATAATTTTTCGCGCTGCGTTCGGCCGCTGACAGCAATAACAGCTGAGACGAATAAATACTTATAAGTCGCTTGTGCATCATATTGCTTTCCTTGCCTGCATAAGTGTTTGTGAGTGTGAGTGTTGTTTTGCATTTGGCCACCTCAGGTGCCATCGCCGCTGTAGAGTGTCACAACACCAAGCGCTCACCGACATTCAACAACAACCATAGATCATCGTTTCTTATCGCACGGCGCGCCATCTATACACACATCTACGTGACCGCAGCATGAGCTCATCGCCTGCCTGCTTGTCCGAGTGGCTACCTGCCTGGCTGCTGGATGTCTGGGCTTAGCGGCGCTGATGCTGATGCTGGCGACAGTGGACAAGTCGGTCTGCCCAACAGTCATTCGCGCCCCAGCGCTGACCTGCCACATCGCGAAGTAAAGTCTGATTTCACTGCTCGTGAATTTGTTTATTTTTCCAAATATATAAGTACATACATGCATGTGAGACAGTTTGTTTATTTGCCTGCATCGTTGCAAGGGTTATCAGCTGCTGAGTGCAATCTGCCTTCGAGAAGCGAATTTTTGTTGAGATTTCGTTCGTTCTGTTATTCATGGGCTTTCTTAAGTAATTGCCAAATTGTTTACAAACTATGTATTTTTAGAAATATAAGGTATATGTATGTATATATGTGTATGTGTGATTATTAAAGGTGTATAATAGGTATGATGGGGGTCAGTATGTAGTCGCTCTATTTGAATATTTGTATGTATGAGAGTTTCGAGCTTGTCTTCAGTTTGATAGGACCAAACCGATATCTTGTTATTTTGTTACAAGGTCCCTTTTGAAACCCTTCTTCTTTATAATGACAATAAGATCTCTAGTCAAGCTCTAGCTTGGCTATATTTGCTAATATATGTAAATTTTCCCTAATATTTAGGGTAGTCGAAAAAGTCTTTTCGTATTTCTAATCAAATTTCAACTCATTTTTCTTTTATTTATAATAAACTTCAATGAACTAAATTTGTACCACCACTTTATGACCACTTTTTGCCATTTTTCCGCTAGAGACATTATTCCATCAGTGTAAAACTTTTCTGGTTTCTCGGCGGAAAACTGTGACAAGTAATTTTCACAGGCTTCTCTTGAAGCCAACTTTACTCCATTAAAGGAGTTCTGCATTGGCCAAAACAAATGGTAGTCCGATGGTGCAAGGTCATGGCTTTATGGTGGATGCATCAAAACTTCCCAGCCAAGCTCTTCCAGTTTTTGCCAAGTCATAAAAGATGTGTGTGGTCTAGCGTTGTCCTGACGGAAGACGAAGCCCTTCCTGTTGATCAGTTCTGGCCGTTTTTTCCATTGCTTGCTTTAATCTCATCAGTAGTAAAGTATCAGTAAAATGTAGAATCAGTCATTCTACCAGTCTGGAGCAGCTCATAGTGGATGTTTCCTTTCTAATCCCACCAAACAATCAGCATAACTTTTCAAGGCGACCATTTGTTCAGCTTCATCACGCTTGGTCCATGATCTTTTCGCACATTATTGTCAACTTTTTGTCTCCTGTTACCATTCGCTTCAGAAATGGTTTGATTTCATTTCGTTTCAGTAAAGAAGCGCAGATGTTAATTCGGTCCATTAAATTTTTCACAGACAATTCATGTGGTACCCCAAACATCGAGCTTCTTTTTGTAGCCAGCCTTTTTTACATGCTTCAAAAACGTTTGATGATGAAAGTTAAGTTCTTTAGCGATGTTATGGCTGTTTATGTGAGGGTCGTGGTCAATATTTTCCTTAATTTCATCGACTTTTTCAACGATAAGTCGACCAGAGCGAGGTGCATCTTTCACATCGAAGTTTCCAAAACGGAAGCGAGCGAACCATTGTCACTCTACACGAACTGATACAGCATTGTCTCTGTGAACTTCACAAGTTTCATTGGTGGATTGCCACGGAAACTTCTCTTTTTTATACAAATATTTCAAAATATAGCGAATTTCTTCATTATTTTCCCTCATTTTTTTCAACTTTCCCGAATTTAATTTTCTTGAAATCTTCCAAAAAATCAATTCCAAATCTTATAGATATTGCGGTTTCTTGAATAGTCATAAGTAATGTCTGGACCTTGAAATTATCGTTGCCAAATGCTTCCTGGTGAATCATACCGAAACACATTTCTTTCTAAAAAGTCGAATGAGACTTCGCCAGTTGAACAGGATCTAAATGTGGTTATATATATAGTTATAAGATCCCGTAGTTGGTAAAATTTCTGATACTCTGTAAGGCACATACAATTTAGGCTGATCAGTCTAAAAAAAACCTATATGATAATAGACGGACGATCTGAAACATAATCTCTTAAAATTCCAATTCGGTTCGCCAGGTTAAGATATGAGAGAGCTACTATTTGCTTAGTAGAAACAGTCTTGGAACCGATCTCCAAATTTTGGGTGTCCTAAATCATATCCATTAATATTTGAACTTAGAAGGACGTGATTTGTTCTTCTAACAGATCGTAAAGGTTGAGCTCTGCTGAGAATAATTTTTTGTCGATATTCAGAAAAAACTAATTTGGAACTGATCTCCAATTCTTCGGTGTCTTAAATCATATGCATTAATAGCGAGTGAGGGAAGAACACAAAGACGTGGTTAAAACTCTTCATATAATCGATTGTAAAGATTAACTTCTGCTGAAAAAATCTTTGATTGATTTTCGAATAAAATCCAAAGTTATTCGACCAAGTTAGAAGTGGTCCTTGACTTTCTGTTTTGGAAATGTAAATCCACTGATTCAACTGGTACGACCTTTTCCTTTAGGCCGCCAAAGAGGTGTCTGAAAAAAAAAGATACATCAGTACAAAACTTCAAAAAGCAAACGGATTGTTCTGTAAGAACTCTAACAAAAGCGGAATTCCCTCGAAATTACCTCTGATATTCATTATCAAATAGGCCTTCGGAAGCTTCAGGATTCTTCACCTAAAATATGGAAAGTTCTCATATTAATAATTTATAAAGTTATGACAATATCACATTACTTACAGTTTTTCAGCATCGCTTCCTAAACATTTTACAAATTCACTAAACAAAGCATCTTCACGCTTGCAATCTCGCAGAGCTTTTGAAAAGCTTTATTTGCTGGCAGCAAACCCATTTATCTGTGACATTGCACTTAGAAACTAGAACGAAATGAAAATAAAAGCGAATGTCAAGTTCAAAAAAGCTTACAGCTTGTCTCGCTGCAAAAAACAAAAACAACGAAAGCATTGCACTATTTATTTTTAGTATGCAACCGAGTGCGCCAACAAACACGAACACTCATGCGAATGCAAAATAAATAGAGCAGTGAGATGCGCGCACGTTACAACACGCATTCGTGCGCGCGCTCATTCCGCCAGCACATACGCTCGCAGAGAGCCGTGCACGACATTACAACGCGCGCGCTAAGGGGTAGCAAAGCGTAGTTGATGATGTGGGGGTGGAAGCGCGCCAACTGCTGCCGCTGCATCGTGTGATGCTACAGTTGGCGCGCGCGAGCAGTGCGTTGCTAATGCGCTTTTTGTCGGCCAGCGCTCGCTCAACTGCACGACTTTATTGCCAGTGATCGTGCGGTGTTCGACGCGAGCGCGCTAAAAACTAAAAACAATAATTAAAAAGCTCGCAACGAAAAAAGCATAACAAATGCGCGGCGATTGCCACTTACTGGTACATTATGTATTGCTTTAGAGCGCGTTGTGCCGTACAGATCTCAGCGCTGTGCGTTGTGCGGGCGCACTATTATTGGTGTATGTATGCAATAGCGCGCGCGCTTATGTAAGCACACACAGGCGTGCAATACCGTGTGTGCGCTCCCTCTCATGCGCCTTGTCTGTTCCGCCTTTCACTTCGGTGGCTGCTGTTGAGGGAGCGAGCGCTCACTGTCGCGCCATTCGCTTCGCTTGTTGTCGTAACTTTTGCGTAAGTGATCGTGATTAGCTGCAGCATTGGCAACGAAAACAATGCCAACAACAAGCATTATTTATTGCAAGCGCTGCCGCTGTGTGCGCATGTGTGTTTGTAAGCGACGCGCACCAAACACTCGCATTTGGCGACGCTCACTTTCGTACGCTGCTCGCGCCGACGGTTGGCGTATGTCGCTGGCGCTGTGTGGCGACTGCATGCGTCGCCTCAGAACAACGTTCGACCTTGACAATGAAAATCGCTACGCGCTGTTGTTATTGTTGCTGCTATTGTATAGCGATATTTTCGCTTTTTATTTGTGACTTGCATTCGAGCGATTTTGCGATACGAGTCGCTGCGGCTACAGTGCTGTTTGTGCCGGTGTGTTGGTGTGCGGTTTCCTATACATTTTATTATTCGCAATTTTATGGTGTTTCTCAATTTAATTTTATGCCGTGTGGTAGGTGTTATTGTGTTGCAAATACCTTTTTTATTTTCACATTATTATTCTTTTTCGTTTTGTGGCTCTTTTATGTTTTGTGGCATTTTTTGCTGGTGTTGTTGTATTCGTTGTTGGCAAAGTGTTTCGCGTAGTTTCGCAATTGTCGAGTGAAATTATTTTCGCTTTTCATTTGGCACACACAAACTCACATCTAATTACATGCATTCAGTTGTACTGTAGCTAAATAAGTAAATTCAGTAAATTTTTCCTTTTTACCATAAAATTTTTTTCACCAAATTCAATTTCGTTTTTAATTATTCAAGCCTTTATTTAGTCAGTAAATCAATTTTCCATATTCTAACTCAAAATTTGCATAAGCTAATAGTTTATTGTGCAATACTCGTATTATGTGTGAATAATTTGCACGTTTGTAATCTTGGCTGAGTAGGTGTTTCTTGTGTGGGTGTGCGCATTAGGGTTGTTCCAAGACAGCCTTAAATGCTGGAAAAGGCCTTCATTGTCAATTGTTTGTCACGAGCAAGTGTTTTTTAGTGGCAATCATTTTTCAAAGACAGTTCGAGAACGTGTTGGCGACGAATCACATCCAGAAAAGTCATCAACAAGTAATGATCAACACGTCAATAAAATAAAGGAATTGGTGCTTTAGAATCGCCGATTAACAGTCAGAGATTTTACTGGTATCGTCAGAATATCAAAGGGTACGGTGAAAACCATTTTGAAAGATCATTTGAGCCTAAGAAAAGTGAAAGCACAATTGGTTCCAAAATCACTAAATTTTTTCGAAAAACAGCGTCGCGTTAACGTCTGTGAAACAATGCTTTCCGACTACCAGGATGTCATGAAACATATTATTACTGGCGATGAGTCTTGGATCTATGCTTACGACCCGGAAATAGACGATCAATCGGCCGAATACCGTTGCAAAGACTAGCCTAAGCAGAAAAAAGGCCGTCAAAACAGGGCAAGTTCAAGATTATGTTAATGTTTACTGGAAGAATCAAATGGGTTTTAAAATTATGTTATAAAGGTACTTCTCAGTGTATAATGGCAAAGTTTAGATAATCTGACATACCAAATTTTGACAAAATGAGTCAAGTAGTTATACAGGATTTCATTTATCCAATTTTAACATAAACTCCACCATCTTAATTGTAAAGTTTAATGCTTATGGTTCATATATTCAGTAAGCCCTCTACTAAATCACAAGGACTCACCTAGTCCCAGCATATTGAGCTTCTTCAGCTTGCAGTGGTCTGAGTTTATCCTTAGGGGTTGTTTACATATTTAAACTTACTGAGGTTATACTCCCGCATTAACAACTTGGCATGCCACATGCCATGTAGTTGTTGCCAATACCTCTCTCTGCCTACTCGTTCTTCCTTACGAAGAAGCTTCTTTATGGTATGGGAACCCACTACAGTGAAGGGTTCAGATCGTACCATGTTAGTGGATGCTGCGGAGCAGGCTCATCAGTCAGTTTGTTACCGGCTATACCTTTGTGACCGGGCACCCAGATGAGGTGCACTTGATTACGTTCCACTAGGATATTTAACCATTCTCTACACTCCTGCACCAGTAGCGATTTGATCTCATAGGCGGAGACTGCTTAAAGTGCCGCTTGTTTATCGCTAAGTATGGTTATATATTCCTTGTGATAGTTACGTTGGAGGTTTATCTCTAAGCACCAACTTATGGCAAAGACTGCTCGAAATATGCTCGAAAACCTTTCCATAGGTATGGAGAATTTGGTCCGTGGTCCTGCGACCCCTGCACCGATTCCGTCCGACGTTTTCGAGCCGTTAGTGTACCTCCCTAAACAGCAGCTCGAGAGTGGAATAATTCCATTCAGCTTGGCTGCCAAGGATAACCTTGAACTTCTTGGCGAAGTTAACGCTTTTAGTAATGCTACTCCTTATCTCTGCAACACCCTTCTACTAGCATTCGTAGCAAGCAGTGTGTGCTTGGCTACCTGGCCGATATCAATACTGTGGTGTCTTCCTTTTTGTGGATTGGGCAAAGCACACTTAAATTCCAATCGTTGGGCATGCTTTCGATCGACAGTATCCTACAAAGAAGCTGATGCATGTTCCTTATCAGTTTTGCGCCGCCGTGTTTGAATAGCGCAGCCGGCAATACATCGGCCCCACCGATTTTTTGTTCTTCAGGCGGGTAATTGCTATTCGAACTTCTTCATGGTCGGCCAATGGAACGCCTGCTCCATCGTCATCGTTTGGGGAATCAGGTTCGCCAACTCCTGGCATTATAATTTCACTGCCATTCAGCAGGCAGGAGAAGTTTCCTTCCATAATTGTAGTATGCTCTGAGCATCTGTCATACCTCTGTTAGAGGTGGGTGGAAACGCTGCAACAAGATAGTGGTCCGAGTCGATATTAGGACCTTAGGAGCGTACGCACGTCTAAACTACTGGATACGTGTCTTTCGTCTATCATAACATGATCGATCTGGTTGGTGGCTTTTCGATCTGGAGACAGCCAGTTAGCTTGATGAATTTTCTTATGATAGAATACTAGTACTACAGATAAACAAGTGAATGGCGATTAGAGAACTTTCCTCACTTGCGTAAACTTCTACATATGACTCCATCCTCAACATGTTGCTAGAATATAATAAGTACATCCCTAATGTTCAACATTTTACGGCACTGTATGAAATTTTTATTTTATTTGAAGTTCAGGACAACATTATGAAAGAACAAAACAGTCCATAATATCAAAAATTATCATTGCAAGAGAACAAAGCGAATTTCTGGCTTTTTGTCTGTTTCATTATTTTCTTGTACGCTGGCAATGGCTCAAGAAACGTGCGAGGAAAATATTAATGGTTTTCTTTTATGCGCCTTTGTAGAGAAGGAATAACTTGCTGTGATCGACATGCGCCCAAGATTACGATCAAGCAAAAGTACAATCTCAAACTTTAACTCAATACTTCCTCAAATTGAGTTAAGCGCTTTATGCCTTTCGCCCGCTAAGTTGAACGTGCATATGTTGATGTGCGTAACTGCACTCGAATAAAGCAATTTCACAGCGAAACTGATAAAGCAGCAGCTAGCAATAAACGAAACAGCCGAAACCAATATAACCGAGTGCTGCCTTGCACCCGCCTAAACATGCGCGCGTCTGTGCTTGTGTGCGCCCACAAACGCCGATCACTTTTTCGCTTTTCAAATATTTGCTATTTTAGTTATATATTTTACTTTCACACTTTTCTGTGCTTATTTACACACATCTTTTTTATATTCTAACGATCTGGTGTGCAGCGGCTAACCGCATCGTTTAGTTTGCATAATCCGCTCGTCTTGACACGCTACTGCTTGTATGTATGTGTATGGTTTGTTGACGAACCAGCGCTGCACGAGATGCGTCAGTAAATGTTTGGCAGCCAAACTAACCGCGCGCACGCCAAACATTGGCCGCGGCGTCGGCGATCAACTAACTAATGCTTGCTTGCCAAAAATTTGCATTGACTCTCAGCGCTCTCCAGAGCGCGGCGCAAGTGATGCCATCGCGCACATACGAAATGCAAGCGAATTCGTGAACTTGTATCAGTGAGCGAGAAATGTCACAAAACATAAATATATACACATACATGCGCGCGCGCCTGCCAAGGCATAGCATTCGTCTACGGCCGCTAAGCACCGGACGGACAGTTGCAACCATTAATCGGTCGTTGAACGACGTGGCGTATACGTAACGTCAGTGCGCGTATTTCCTAGCGGAACAGTTGCAGCCACTTGTGTGTTTTATGTCCTGTGTGCATTGAACTCGCCCAGCTTCAACGCCCGCCAGCGCATATAGTTGCCGAAACTGGCGCGCTCTAAGCGTTCGCGTATTGTATGCGCATAATTATTCGCTAGTCTCTGCTGTGTAGCTTTGTATCGTCACTTTTACCCACACCGCCCGCTAGCGGTTGACCTTGAAAGCGCCGCATGCACGCGCGTCACTATCGCCGCGTTTCTACTCTGCACCACCGTCACACGCGCGCTGCAGCTAGGGGCGGTTCGCGCTAACGCTTAGGCACGTTTTTGGGTGAACGCGCACAGCGCCGTTGTTGTTGTGCTGAAAAAATCAAAACTAAAATTCGCTAAAACTCAATATTACGTGGCTATAAAAAAATATTCGTAAGTTAACATGAAATTAAAATGAGTATTGCAAATAATTAGAGCAGCAATAATAATAATCGTAAGAATTGTGTAAACCGCAATTATCTAATGCATAGAGTTGTGCTTGAAACCGCTGAATAATAGTGCAAGAAATTCGTAGAAATTCACGAAAACGCGAAGCGCTTCGCTGGCAAACGTGCGAATATGCGAAATTCCTGTGCGACCCCATTGCGAAAAAAGCCCATATTTTCCGTGCAAACGCGTTCGCGTCGTCGTTTCAACGCTGCCGTGTCAGCCGCTGGGCTGGCGTAATTGCCGGCGTCGTCACGTCGTTGCGCTCGCCTATGCGCGTCCGTGTGAATAGCGCAAATTGTTTGCGTATTACTGCCGTAACTATTTTTATTGTTGCTACTGTTGTTGTTGCCGTGTTTTGGTTTTTTTACCAATGCAACTGTGGCTGTGACACCAACGCCTGCCCACCTCTGCCTCAACGTTATTTTTTTGTTTTTTGGTTTTGTGTCACCTACTGCCACCCGTGCCGCGCTCGCCACTTGACGCTGCGTTCGCGTCACACAGTTCTCGTCGTTTGGATGCCTGCGTCTGCGGCGCGTCGCCTGCTGTCGCGCCACTGCCTTGCCAAACCAGTACTATGCCACTAGTTGGCTGCAGCGCGTATGCACTATTCCCACAAAACGATTCAAAGTGAACGCACGAAAAAAATTCGAAGAAGCGCAAATTAAACAAGTGCAAAAATATTAGAATTTCGAAAGTAAAAGTTGTGTGCATATGCGTGCGCGTGGCAAGCGTTCTACGTTGCTGATCGTTTGACTGTTTTGACTTGATCTCAGCGATTTGCGACACGCATCGTTGCGCGTAGTCAGCGTTTAGTCGTGTTTTATTGTGGATTTGAGCAGTTATCTTAGTTCCGGTATACGCACGATCTTGTGTGTGTGTGTATTGCGTGCGCTTGTTTGTTGGTGTTGCCTGCTGCATCTGCAACAAGGGTGAGTTGACCTATGAAAAAATTTTCCTTTTTTATTTCGAGCGAAAAATCTATTTCCGTATTTGGCTGTAAGCTGCAATGATTTACTTTCGCTTTTATTTTTATTTCTAATTTTTTATTTTTTTTTTCTTATCTTGTTTTGTATATTTTTTTAACCCATTGATCATGCATTATCGTCATGATCAGGCGGCAAAAGACACATATGATTCAAGCGCTAAAAAATAAAGTATTTTTAAGCGCTATTGTACCAATCACCAATTAATTTTTAGTCTCATTAATCACTTCGTTGGTTTTCGAGAGTTGTCGATCAAATTAGATCACCGATGACTGCACGCTTTAGCTACAATATAGAGTTAGTGAGCATGCCTCCAATATTTGATCACAAATTTGCCACAAGTGAGACTTTCTAATGAAAGTAGCTTACAACGGCTAAAATACATACGGATAGGTAGCGTTTGTCGAGCTTATGCTTACTACTCTTAAGAAATTATAAAAATGTTTTCTCATATTTTTTCAGTATTAACGATGAAAAACATTATATATTTATTTAAAATTTATTTATTAAAGTTTATATTTGTAAAATTTATGTAAAAAGCGATAACAATGGTAAATCATTAACATTTAATAATATAACATAAAATTAGCTTCCATTTAGAGACGTGTTGACCACATTCGAAGTTCATTATCAGTTTTATAATAAGTTACTCATACGCCTCCTACCCTCTTCACAATTATTATTATTATGACCTGAATAGGTATTATTAAGTTTACCACGCAGTTTGTAAGATCTACAAGGAAACGTTGAAAACTTTATAATACTTATGTACATAATATACAAGTATGTATATATATACATCTATATTTATAAATGATGAGTGCCAAGTGGACTCATTGAGTCATGTCCGTGTGGATATACACTGACTAGCCCCTCAGTTTTTGAGCTATTGATCTGAGATTTGACACACGCCTTTTTCTTTCAACTAAGCCGCTCATTGCTTGGAACCACCGTTATAGTACCACTATAGCGTATAGCTGTCATACAAACTGCACGATCGAAATGAAGTGCTTGTACGGAAAACTTTCAGATTTTACGAGATATCTTCGTGAAATTTGGTACGGATTATTTTTCAAATCAACGATACTTTTCAGTGAAGAAATAGTTCAGATCGGACTACTATAGCATATAGCTCCCATACAAACAAACTATCACTATCCCGTTTTTGTATTGAAAACTTTTTTAATTGATGAGATATTTTCACGAAATTTGGCACAGATTATTTTCTAAGATAACGCAACAACCTTTGAAAAAATTATTCAGATCGGAGTACTATAGCTTATAGCTGCCATACAAAATTAGCGATCCAAGTCAAGCTATTTTAAGAAAAACTTTTTTATTTGACGCGATATTTTCACGAAATTTGGCAGAGATTTTTTCCTAAAGTTACGCTATAATCGCCTAAGAAATTGTTTAGATTGGATTATTATAGCGTATAGTTGTCATATAAACTGATCGATGACAGTAAAAATCTTGCATGAAAACTTTTTATTTGTGGAAGGAATGTGAATTAGAGCTTCGGAGCAACTATATTTAACGTTTTTTCTTGTTTTTCATTAAATTTTCTTCCGAAGAAATTAAAAAAAATTAAAATTTGTTTAATATGGGAGCGGTAAAATTAATTTCATTACACTTTCTTATAATAAAAATTTTTAATATATAAAAATTAATTTAAATAAATTAATTAAAATATAAATTAAATTAATTTAAATAAATTAATTAAAATATAAATTAAATTAATTTCATTACACTTTTTATAATAAAAACGTTTAATATATAGAAATTAATTTTAAATAATTAATTAAAATACAAATTAAATTTAATTAATTAATTACGGAAAATTTAAATTAAATAAATTAAATTTTTTCGAAATAATAATTTCGAAGACATAATTAAATGAAATTAATTAAATATTTTCAAAACTGTTACATTATAAAACTTAACATCACAAAACCCTTTGAACATCGCTCATACGCACCGACATCCTTTCATAATTACTACGTATCTAAGCAACTTTGTTGAGTTTTGGCACCAACTGCCTTAGGGCAGGCACCATTATAATTTGAAAAAGAAGCATTTAAATATTATCTTGAAGAAACATAAACAACAACGAAATGTGAGAGCAAATAATTACATTATATTAAACTAATTAATTAAGTCGAATAAGCTGAGAAACATTTTTAAAGCGCATAAAATAAACAGATATATCTTTCTATATTATTATTAATAAGAAACAAAAACCAATTAAGCGATTTTATAAAAAAAAAAATAATTTAAAATATTAATTTATTAATTAAAAAAAAATTAAATACAACTAAAAAATTTAAAAAAGTTTGATAATAATTAATTATACAAACATAATAATGTTTTATTAATGGAATGAATATTTTTAATCATATTTTTCATTATATTCTGTTTTTAGTTAACAAAATAAAATTTATTTGTAATCAAATATAATTTATTAGTTAAATAAAAATGAAAACAAAAACAAAAATAATTTCTTAAATTTTTATTAAATTTTTTTTTTATTTTATTATATTTTTTTTAACTAAAAACAGAATATAATTAATAATTTTATAATTAAAAAATAATATTAAAATAAAATAGAAAATAAAAAAATTAATTAAAAGTTATTAATTTTAGATTTTATTATTTTTTTAACTTTTTTGTTAATGTTTTTTTAAATTATATTTTATTCCTATATTATTTTCCTAATTTTATTTTATTTTAGTAAGTTTGTTTTGTAATTTTACTGTAAAATTAATGCAAAATATTTCTCTTGGTGCTCTCTAGTCTCTATTACACCTCTGCTACTCACAAGCTGAGTGAAAATAATGACATAAATTATTAAAAAGAAAACATTCGTTCACAACTGCACTGTCGGCGCACTGTCTATAAAATATTTTTATCGCCTGCTTGCCCACGTTATTTAGCTTTCTTTTGTATTTAGATTTTTTCAAATTCCTCTTATGTTTCTTTATGCGTTTGCTGGTGTTAATTTGCGGCGCGTGCATTCGTAATTTGTTTTTAATTTTATTTTGCTAATATTTTTCTTTTTTTTTAATTTTTTAGACTTTTTTGTAGTTGTTTGTTATAATTAGTGCTATAAATTGTTTATTACTCTTTTAAAATTTTTAATTAATTTTTTTGGTGTAGTTGCAATTTTTTTAATTTTTGTTTTTAATTTCAATTTTTTTTTTAATTTTTGATTATGATTTTATAATGTGTTTTTTTTGTTACTGTTATACATTTTTTACTATTTTTTTTTTACTAAAGTTTTGCATTTTTTCTGTTAAATTTTTTATTAATTTTTTTTCATTAAATTTTTTGGTTGTAGTTGTAATTTTTTTTATAATTTTCCTTTTAAGTTTTTTTACTTTTTTTATTATTACTTTGTTTTTTGTTAATTGCTGCTATAAATTGTTTACAATTTTTAAATTTTTTTAATTACAGTTTTTTTTGTTAAAGTTTTGCAATTAATTTTCTTAACTATTTTTTTTTAATTGTTTTGTTTATGATTTTACAAAGTGTTTTTTTTTATTGTTGCTATAAATTGTTAACTATTTTTTAAATGCATTATTTTTGGTTATAATTGTAATTTTTTTTTATTTTTTCTTTAAATTTTTTTTTGTTTTATTTTTATTATAATTTTAGAACTTTTTTTTGTTGTTTTTTACAATTTTTTTTAAATTTATATAATTTTTTATTTTTTTATTATAATTTTAGAGCTTGTTTTTTGTTTTAATTTTTTTATTTTTTTATTATAACTTTTTTTGTAAAAATTGTATGTTAGTTTTTAAAATTTTTTTACAATGAGATTTTTTTATTATTGCTACGAATTATTTATATTTTTTTTAATTAAATTTTTTGTTGTAGTTGTACAATTTTTTTATTTTTTGTTATGTTTTTATTTTTTTTTTAATTTTCTTCAAATAATTTGTATGAAACATTGTCTTCTGCTACACTGACCACAACTGTCGCTAATGACAAGCTATAAAATTCGCTTCTCACATCCATTTCACAAAAATGAAAAAGTCTTGGTTGTTAGCTTATATGTGTATGTGTGTGGGTTGATACAAAAATAAAATGAGAAATTATACTCAAATGTCTGTCAAAAACCGCGTGCCAAAGTGACATTTACATATAAACCAATATATGTATGTATATATGTATATGTACATACAATATTTACACATATCAACTTATGCGCTTTTCGCCACAGCAGACATTATGTCGGGTAAGATGCCTTGATTATTTCCTTTATCACATACCACTTGCCTTTGTTTTTGGCTCTTACAATCGTTTCGAGTGAGCTGTTGCTAGCTTTGCAAAAGAAATACAAAAAAAACAACAACAAAAAATAAACATTTGAAAAAAAAGCGAAAAAAAAGAAATTAATTTCTAATCTACATATGTAAGTGCTTGTTTGCACATACACACATACCTTCATGTGCAATATTGGCTGTATTTGTTTACGTAAGGGCCCTAAAAATTATTGCGTACTCCGCTGCACATTTGCCGTTATCAACCGTTTCATTTTTGCTTTTGACTTTTTTTCGCAATTTTTTTCTAAATTTATTTCCTCCACTTTCAGCACTTATCACATTTGCGTTATCTGCTTGTTGTTGGCTTGTAAAATGTCAAATGAAATAAAAAAATTGAAATCAGTTGCCGGTTGGGGTAGGGGCCCCAGCACTCGTTGCCCACTAACGCATAGTTAAATGCAATTGATAAGCGAAATGCGATTAAAATGCTTTCATAATGCACACATATTTACACAAATACGCACATACACTGTCGTTTTTTTAGAAAGCTTTTGCTGTAAGAGTGCTCACTTATTTTTCATACTCCCTTAGATTAAATATATTTTAAAGTGGAAATGTTATTTCAGTAGGAATATATAAATATTTTATAAATAGCTCATATATTTAAAGTTTTCTAAGCCATACCCGTCTATTCGCCTCTCTGCAGCTCGAATTATTCTCTCCAGCAGCAGATTGAAGAAGTCGTACGAAAGCTGCCCTTTTGTCAGGTTCGCTGTTATTGAAACAATATATAGTTATACATACTCACCCATCCAACTCAAATCCTTGTATAGACAACTTTGTTTGGCAGGATATCTTTTCGAAATTTGGAAAAGATTATTTTTTAAGCCAATCATACAATCCCCGAAGAAATTGTTTAGATCAAGCCACCGTAGTACATAAGTATCTGCCATACAAACTGAGCGATCCAACTCAAGTCCTTGTATGGGCAACTTAATTGACGAGATATCGTCACGAAATTTGGTATGGATTATGTTTCAAGATAAATCAATAATCTCAGAAGAAATTGTTCAGACCGCACAACTAAAGCATATAGCTTTCATATAAACTGACCGATAAAAGTCAAAATTATGATCTTTTTATACATTTTATACTATAAAAATGCACTTGTAAAGGGCATTGGAGCTTCTTTTCTTTCAATAGTAGTTCTTATACTTCATTATGAATCGAAAATAATTTCATACGCTCAGGATCAAATTTGACCCGGACTGGTTCATCCAAGCTGCGCAAGCAAAACGAATCGATACAATTATTTTTGAGCTTAACACAACTCTTTTTATGTTCGAACTGTATATATACATATATATTTTTTTAGACTTGGGGGAAGTATCAAAAGACAGAGTGCGGAACTTTAATCCGCTAAACCTAACTTACTCCCAACTTAATACACTACCATGGAACCAGTGGCAAAGTATTGTTTCGTAGGAGAGACAGGACATTTACGCTAACAGTTTTGACGCTTCGCTAACAGTTTTCCATTTATCAACAACTGACACATTTTGTTGTCAATCCAAAACTTGCACCGAGTGTGCTTTTTAGTTTTTTCCTTTTGTTTAAAAAGCGAGGGCAATATAATAATCCATGTTTAAAGTCTTCTATATACTATGTACACGTCGGACAGTTCGGAATAATGCCATTGTGGAATAGGTAAATGACAGCTTCCAAATCAACCATATCCACTAAGAATCAGATGGAAATTCAAGTCCCCCTGTCGTCTAACTACTAGTGGATGTCCGATATATGTCTGTGGGTTCAGCGCCCTTTATATGAGGGATGCCACCGCTGCTGCCACCTTTTAGTGCTCTTGTTCATCACCTTTGTCTTTGCCGATACTGTTTTAGGCGCTGATAGTTGATATAATCGCTCGAGTTCATCAATCAAGGAGTCAATGGGCGGCACACTGACTAAATACTTCAGCAGAGTCGGTTGATATAGTCCACAAAGCACTTATTACTCTTTAGCATACGATTTTATATTCATTGCCTGTATCCAGACTGGTGCTATATACAAAATTACAGAACTCGATCTGTATATGTATCGATTTTCTTATGACAATTAATGTGTGTTTGGCAGCGAGACGCGAGTCAAAATTGATCATGGGTATATATTCATATATGATGCATTTTTGGACTTGTGCTATTAATTGCTTAAAATAAATGTAAAAACTGAGCTATAAATATTATCATAATTTCTAATTGCAAAAGCTGTTTGTAAGATTTTTCTCCCAAAACACAGCTGTGCTTCAATTACTTATGATATGACTTCTAACGACCGAAATTTGGTTCTTCTCCATCAAAAATTCCGAAACGAAAATTTTCTAATATTTTAACAGCACTTTTTTTTACAAAAAGATACAGATATTTGCTTTAAAAAACTGTGTCTGTTTTACTTTCGTTTAAAAACGAAAATACAAAATAATAATAAAAAAATAAAATAAAATAAATTTCCTTAAACCAAAATCTGCAGGTGTTTCGACAAATTCGATTTTTTTCACACTTTGTATTTTTATATATTTTTTTTCTAATTTTTTTTCTATTACTTTCAGCAAACTTTTGCTTTTTATTGCATTTTTTTATACAAAATTGTTTCATTTTATTTTCTTCAAAGCATTTGTTTGAGTTATAAAAAAATGTAGTGAAGCAAGCAGCACGCCAACAACAACAAACCAAATTGCATGTGTATACCACTAACAACAACAACATAAAACAAAAACAACAATTCCAACAACAACCATCAAATGAGCACCTCAATCAGAGCGGTCACGTAGCGAATGAAAATTACTCACACATAAACTAATAGAAAAGCAAAGCAAAAACAACAGCAATAGCAATAGCAACAACAAAAACAAAACAAGCAACGAATTCAGCAATTTGTGGTGTAATTGTTTATATCATGGCTTTTATTCTTGTTACTATTGCTAATTTATTATTTTATTTTTTCTGCTATTTGCAATTCTTTAGTTTCTCGTTTACTGCCTTCTTTCGTGTAACTGTCTTAGGTGTTTTTTGTCGCCCGCAAACTCGTCGTCGTCGTCGTCGCCGAGTGCAGCTTGCATGCAATTTACATATTTCTTCTAGCAGCATCGACAGCAATCGACAGACGATCATACATACATACACACACACATACATACTTAGAAAGGTACTTGTATAGGAAACTGAAGGAAAAAATCATTTATAGTAATGCAATTTGCAGCTGCAAATAGGTCTTATCTTCATGCTAATACAACAAGTACACAAATGCTGGGAAATAGTGAAGTTCAAGGCATCACTAGGGGCAACAACGAATGTGTAGTTGCGCTATTTTAAGGGAATTGTCTAAGTTAAGTTTTTTTTTGGAAGAAATTTTGTTAGTAAAGGGTTATTAATTAACTTTGGTTCGAAGGGATGAATGAAAATTATATTATTTTTTTGTGGCTGTAGACTTTAAATGGCACAATAACGGTTTCCGACAAAATGTC
This sequence comes from Bactrocera dorsalis, assembly GCF_023373825.1. Lineage (NCBI taxonomy): Eukaryota > Metazoa > Arthropoda > Insecta > Diptera > Tephritidae > Bactrocera > Bactrocera dorsalis. The sequence continues at coordinate 60,422,994 of NC_064306.1, read as the reverse complement.
ATGTGCGTCGATGTTTTCGGTAGATATTTTCACAGCTGTATGACTGAGATTCTTTTTCCTTCGCCATAGACTTTTTAAGCTAGTAGTGTGAGAGGAGCCTTGTCATGTCAAAATTGATTTTTGAAACTTCCCCATCGACTTAATATCGATGTGAATCCTCGAGAGATCAATGCAATAACAGCCTAATTGTCTACTATATTATTATAGAATCCCTGGAAGTGAAAATGATATATTTTAATGACGAAAATATTTATAACTAGTCCCTCAGTTTTTAAAATATCGATCTAAAATACTGCACACGTAATTTTCTTGCTAAGAAGCTGCTCCTTTACCAGAATCACCGATATTGGACCACTAAAGCGAATAGCTACCATACAAACTGAACGACCGAAATCAAGTTCTTGTATAGAAAACTTCTCTATTAGACTAGGTAACATCACAGTATTTCATACAGCTTATTATTCAAAGCATCGTTACCATCTCCGAACAAATTGTTCAGATCGCACCACTATATCATATAGCTGTCATACAAACTGGTCGATCGAAATGAAATCTTTATATGGTCCACTTTTTTATTTGGCAAGATATCGCCACAAAATTTCGCACAGATTATTCCTCAAGACATCGATACAATCTCCCAAGAAATTATTTAGATCGGACTACTATAGCTAATAGCTATCATACAAACTGGGCAATCGAAATCGAGTCCTTGTATGGAACTTTTTTATTTGATGATATATCTTCATTGAATTTCGTAGGGATTATTATCCAAGGTAGCGCTATAATCTACCAAGAACTTTTTCAGATCGGACTTCTGTAGCATATAGCTGTCATACAAACTTACCCATATAAATCAAGTTTTTGTATGGACAACCTTCTTATTTGACAAGATACATTCACAAAATTTGGCTCAGTTTATTATCTAAGGCAGCGCTATAATCTACCAAGAAATTGTACAGATCGGACTACTATAGCATATAGCTGTCATACAAACTTACCCATATAAATCAAGTTTTTGTATGGACAACCTTCTTATTTGACAAGATACATTCACAAAATTTGGCTCAGTTTATTATCTAAGGCAGCGCTATAATCTACCAAGAAATTGTACAGATCGGACTACTATAGCATATAGCTGTCATACAAACTGGTCGATCAGAATGAAGTTCTTGTATGAAAAACTTTTTTATTTGATGAGATATCTCCACGAAATTTTACACGAATTATTATCTAAGGTACCGGTACAATTCCAGTAATAAATTGTTCAGTTCCGATCACTATAGCTTATAGCTGTCATACAAACTGAACTTTGTATGACGTTTATGCTATAAGAAATCTACCTGCGAAAGGTCTGTGCATCCGATATTAATGTCTTTTTTTTTTGAAAAACTACTATAAATTAAACGAAATAAAATTTCATCTAATAAACTTTTTTTATATCACAGAAATTTTTGTTCTTTATTTTTTAGCATTTTTTATCATAAAAAAAAAAATTAATCATAAAAAAAATACGATTCTTGCTGTTTGAAGGCTACTAACTTCTATGTACCGCTTGATACAGTTCTTAAATTATAAACCGATACACTTCTATACATCTTTACAAACACATACATACATATATACCAATTTACTGCAAACTAAAGAAGCAACAATAAAAAATGTGTAAAATTTAAGCACTGAAATGCGAAAAAATCAAAGCAGTGCAAATGTTTAATGCAGCGTATCGCATCAAATTTGCATTTTATGCGCCGCAACAAAGCCAACACACCCTTCAGCCGCTCCTCGTTGCCAATAGCACGCCAGTACACCCTACACTCCTCCCTCCCTAACTCGCCGCCGTTGCTGTGCACTCACTGTGTTGTTGCATTTATTTCTATTCTAATGTATTAACAACGAATCGCGTTGCATTTTTGCTCGCTTTTTTGTTAATTTTTCTCCAGCGGCCCACACCTTGTTCGTTAGCAACAAATACACGTAGAAGTGCAACAGCAACAACGTGAACCGCTACTTTCGCATGGTGTTGCCTGTTGTTGGCCGCGTGAGCGATTTGCGACGCGTTGCTTTGAAGTGTTTCAACGCGGTTTAGTTCCGCGGCGCGGTGCGACGCATGCCGGGCACTGCAAGTCAAGTTAGTTCTCAGCTGCGGTGCAGTACTTCATTTGCAATGCTTTGCATTCATCATTATCGTCAAGATCAACATCATTGGCAGCGTGCATACATACATACATACATACATATATATGTATGCACATATATACATACATTGTATATGTTTGTATGTATGAGTGTGTGCATACGAAGCGTCTACGCTTGCGAATGCGGGTAGTCGACTCTATCGTGCCGTTATTATACGCGCACATGCGCCGACAGACAAGATCAAAAGCTGCTGCGAATTTCCCACGATTTTTTAAGCGACTGATTTGTATGAAGTTCGAAAAAAAAAGAAATGTTACACAAATTCAGTTCAAATTTGTTTATATACATACATATATACATATATTTATATGTGTGTGTGTTATTTATTACGCCGTTTGCAGGCCTACACCTCTTACAAATAACGGTATTTTTTTGCAGTAGCTGAAAAGCTTTTCAATGTAAAGTTTGGTGTGACAAGGAATATAATACATACATATTTACATATATGGTATGTACCATTGGTATATATATTTACATATCGTCATCTGAAATGCAAAACAGCGTGTCATCAAAAAAAAAATCGAAAATCGATATAATAACCAATATATAACCAATGTATAACCAATATATAACCAATATATAACCAATATATAACCAATGTATAATCAAAATATTGTTTCAATATGAGTGTATGAAAAAATCGAAAATCGATATAATAACCAATACATAACCAATGTATAACCAAAATATCGTTTCAATATGAGTGTATGATAACCAGTATATAAGGATTTTATAACCAAAACTCAAATTTTCTTTAATTTGACTATATAGTTTCGATTTTCCTTCGCTTATAAATTTATAAAAAGTGGTTTTACGTTATTTTGCATTCTAGGTGACGTATATAATGTTTTTTTTCGCCATTTAATTTTCAAGAGGAAATAAGACACATATAATTTTATTTGATGACCAAGAACTTAGTTTTGTTATAAACCATTGTGCAATTTGTTCTATAAATAATTTCGGCTAGTGACTTGCCTCACTCGCAAAAATTCCATTCGAGTGTCCAACTTTCGACCACTTTTTATAACAACTGGGACCATATATTCTTAATAATGCCCTGAATATTCTTTACCAAGGCGCCAAATGCCTCCGACTTATCTACGTAGGCAAGCGACTTCGCATAAACTCGCAAAAAAATAGACCAGCGTTGTTGAATCGTACGATCTTGGGAGGCCTGTCTGGCCACCACAAGTAATACACACCAGTATTCCCCAATTAAGGGTTGAAAACGTCATGAATCATGACTCTATAGCGTCCCCCGGCTTCATTTGTATATAAATATGGACCAATGATTCCATCTGTCCCTAGAAGGCACCAAATAGTCACTTTTTGAAGATATAATGTTGGCAGAAAGGAAGCTTCATTACTGATAAAAATTTTCTGGTGAAAATCGGAATCGGACCATCTCGTTTTGGGTCCATTCAGCTAACGTACGATGCGCATGATGGTCGTTCGGCTTCAAACCTTAAACGAGTTGGATTTCTTAAGCGGGATCTTTCCGCGAAGTCTTTCATAGAGTGGATGTGCACGTGATGACAAATGGACTCATTCGGGTCTTTTTCGATGCTCTACTTCTCAGCAGCCATGGTCTTCGGTTGGAGTTGTACAGTGTCGCTGAGGATAATGTGCATCTTACTACCGTCTACTAGAGTAAACGTGTAGCAAAACCGAGTCATGGTTACTCAAATTACCGACTCTGCTAGGCGATTATGTTGACAGACGCAGCGCTTGATGAAATCCGAGAACAGAACCACTATTTTGGTAAACAAAAAATTTTAAAAATCTTTTATTCAAACTACTATTCACTCACATGAAAAGATACTGAGATACAGAGTTGCATTTCATTGCCATTGCGATATATTGTCTTCTTCATAATTCCTTGTTTGTTACCACTCTCATGCTGCTTTTTACCTTCATATTTATTGCTGACTTTCACACTAGAAATGTTTGTGAGAAAGTGGGCGGCGCCAAAGGTGTGGCAAGTCCTCAACCCCGCTCAGCGCGCTGTGAAAATTTTCCAGGCATTGCAACCAAAAGTAAAGACCATCAAAATCTTACAATAAAATCCACTCATTCAACCTAGAAAATGCGAAAACTAAAGTAAAATCTAATAAAATTAAGAAAAGCGTGCGCGTTGGCGTAAAGTGGAGCGCCACATAATGACATTGTTTGCCGAACATGCCGCAAAAATGTATTGCACTTATTGCATTTGTTATTTGTCGGCATTTCGCAGGCATTCAGCGCTGTTTATTTTTCACTCCAGTGGGCTAAATAATCAGCGTGGCCACGCCTCAATTCATCCATTGCCTCATACAGCCAAGCGGCGAGTGACTAGCGCGCCAACGGACCGCCCGCACAGGCGTTGACTAAAGGCGGCAGCTCTGCGCCTTGTAATCTGACCCAGCCCGTTTTTAGTCCAGGTTCTTCTAAAGTCTTTAACACTTATTTATTTATTTATTATTTTTGTTGTTGCTTCGAATGGTCGCACATTTATCGCTGTGATAATGCTTCTACACTTTATTTATAGTTGTTGTTTGCTTGCTGCTGTTGTTGTAATATAATTAGTCACCTCTGTCGGTGAGGTAATTAACGTAATTATTGGGTTTAGTTCGACGCTAATTGGTTGGGTCAATTTGCTCTGTGCATGCTTATAAATATTGCTCGTTGTTAGGGTGCGTTCATACGTAAATACATACGTAGAGATATTACTGGGTTAAATAAATCGTAAAAGTCTGAACTAACCAATTTTCCATAGCTAAAGCTGTTTATTATATTCAAGCTTAACTTATGCTTATAAAATCAGTTTAATTATAAAGGATTGCGGTGGCTGCCGGTTATAATGAAAGTTCCGCAAATATAATTATTTTCGAAGTCTTTAAATTTTTTAATCTTATTAGTATTTATAATTTATCAAAAGATAAAAAATGGTTAGCACGAAGCTTATAAAAGTCTTAGTTCCTTGTAAAATAAGCTAAGCAAATCTTTTGGCATATCGATTAGATCAAAGTGGCAAATAGGATTTGAAACACGTTCTAAGATAAATGAGAATTCAAATGAGAAAACTACAAGTTAGTTGAAAACTTTTTCGAGCTATGAAGCTTTCATTTGAAAGCTTTTTAAAGCTATATCAAAGATGGTGAATTATGACGCAACTTTATGTAATATTACAATGCATCATATCACTAATAAATATATATAAAAGTGTGAAAACCTAGCTTTATGCGCCTTTGAGCTTTTCAGGAATTCATAAGCAAAATACAAAGCTTTCACTTTACGGTGATACACAATTTTGGTAGGTTACTTTCGAAAAAAATTATGCAAAGAATGATTAGGCTCCAAATCCATATTTTTTTAAATTTCAAATATTCATACAAACTTCGAATAAGCTTTCACTAAGAGAGCCATTTGTTTAAGCTTCAATGGCTTTCATTAAAAGCTCCTTCATTGTGCTTTTCTACTGCCATATGTTACACATATTTATACAATATACTAAGTCGCCTTAAAATACTTTCAATAAATAAAAATTTATTTATATTAACATTGAAAAGCTCTTTCAATATTTCATAAATAGAGCCCAAAGCTTTCTTTTTTCGGTGGAAAATAAAACTACTTTGTTATTAATTAAATTAAGAATAATTAGTCTAAAAAATTTTACTAATCAAATCCCAATGAACTTTCATTGAGCTTTCACCAAAAGCTCCCAATAATTTTATTTTTCTTATATAATCTCTACTTACAGATAAAGAAACGATATTAAAGAGTTGCGATAAACCATAAAATTCTTTTTTTTTTTTTTAATTTTGTAGTGTTAGAGTGTTAAGCTTTCATATCACAGTGAAAGTGAAATTTTAAAATTTTGTCATTTGAAAAAATACTTTAAGAATTAGTTAACCCCAAAACCTCGTTTTATTGAAAATTCTTAAGCCCAAACGAACTTTCATTGAGCTTTCACCAAAAGCTCCCAATAATTTTATGGTTCGGATATAATCTCTACTGACATACTTATAAAGAAAAGATATTAAAGAGTTAAGATAAAAAATAAAATACTTTTTTTTTAAATTTCATAAGCAGAGCGTTAAGCTTTCACATCAAAGAGAAAGTGAAACTTTAATATTTCGTTATTTTTAAAAAGAGTTTAAGAAATAATTAACCGCCCAATTTTTGTTTTCATGACAGTTTTTAAGCTCGAGCGAACTTTAATTGAGCTTTCACCAAAAGCTTCAAGTAAAATGTGTAGAAAAACATTATGAAAAAAGAGTAATTTGACAATAAAATTAAATATTTATGGAAGTATATAGTAGCTGCATTATCAACCGAATTTCGAACACGACATCACTTGAGGCTTTGTAGAAATACGCTGTAAGATTAAGCCTCATCATAAAATTAAAGCACGCATATTGAAACTTAATGAAGAATAGCTATGTTACTATTGTGCAATGAAATGCATTCGTGTATGTAGCAATGTATACTATTGTGGAGCCCCTCTTTTTATGATTTTCAATCTCATCTCAACGCATCAATTCTTAAATGACGAATGAGGCCTTAATCAATGCACCCATCAATGCATGAATTAATGAAAACTGGCGCAGCAGACTTAAAATAGCCATGAATGCATTGCAGGCTTCTCTGTACATCGATGTACAGACATACAGGGTAGGCCATTTAAAGTTGACCCATTTGAAAAAAAAGAACAAAAGAAAACAATGTTTTTTGTTCATTTCAAAAATAATTTATTTTGGTCCAAGGGGATTTGTTTCAGCTAATATTTAAAAATTAGATCGCGTAAATGGGCACCTTTAGCTTTGACAGCTAAATGCACTCTTTTTTCGACATTTTCCATGACTTTGGCCAATGTTTCGGATGATATGGCGGCTGTTTCACGTCGAATGTTGGCTTTCAGTTGAGCTAAGGTCTTTGGCTTATTAGCGTATACCTTGGATTTCAAATAACCCCACAAATAAAAGTCTGGTGGCGTCAAATCTGGTGATCTCGGTGGCCAGTCAACATCACCATTTTTCGATATCAATCGCCCGGGGAAAAATGGTCGCAATAAATTGATTGTTGGTCGAGCTGTATGGCATGTAGCCCCGTCCTGTTGAAACCAGAAGTTATCCATGTCATTTTCGCGAATAATGGGTATCACAAAATCCGTTATCATGGCTCGATAACGCTCACCATTGACTGTTGTCGTGGCTCCATCATCGTCTTCGAAAAAATACGGTCCGATGATCATGATCCGTCTTGTGCGTTGTCTGGATGCATGACTGGCATTACTGAGATTACCGGTGTTCACAAATTTTGCGTATAAAGACTTAATTGTGTTCTTAACTGGAGCACTTTTCACTTTATTTTTTTTGCGAAACGCACGTTGAGTTAACACAATTGAAAAGTTATTTTGAATATAAAGCTGAACAATTTCAGCGCGTTCTTTTGGAGTGTACTGTTCCATGGTATAAATTGTCTTCGAATGACGCTTCTAACGCGGTATGACATTAGCCGATTTGTCAGCGCTGTTAAAAGTTACAGCGTTGCCAGATGGGTCAACTTTAAATGGCCTACCCTGTACTTATCCCACCACTGGACGCTACCCATTAACTGAGAGTCTCAGCACTCCGCACACGTACTCGCGAGTGAGCCATCAATTGAATTGAGCTTAATTGTGGCATGACCGCGAAATGTTGCATAATGGCATGGTGCGCAAAAAGCGCAAAAGTGCTTGCAAGCGACAGCAACATAAAGGTGATGGATGTTGTTAGCAAAGAAAAAAATATTTTCCGCATTATGTGTCAGCTGGAACGGCCTAATGTGGCACTTGCTGACCGACAATTCATAATTAAGTGACGTTTGCAGGCATTAGTGTGCCAATTTCCGGCAACTTTTGCAGTTTAGTCCGACTTAATTTAATCTCTGCGCTATTTAAGATTTTGCATAAACACAAAATGCGCTTGCAACGCGCTAAACTGCCAAGCGGATGTGGCGAATGCGTTTCCGTTGCAAGCTAAAGAGGCAAATATTTGTAAAATAATATTTTTAAATATCCGTTTATATATTTAGTTGTATGTGTATTTAGTTATATAAGTATCATGCTACTTGCCACATGAATATTAAGTAATTTTCTTTCTTCTTCTTCCACTCTTTGCAGGTAAGTCGCTGCTGTTGACTCACATTTTGCCACAAATGTTTATATATTTATTATATATGAGCACATAAATAAGCGAGTAAGTACTTAGTTAGATATATACGTGTCTGCTTGAGTAGCCGCGGGCATATTTCAGCGCTACCAACTGGCGCATGCGTATTTTGCACATGTAGCTTATGCAACACTGGCGGCGTTTAAGGTTAGTTTGCGCAAGCAAAGTTTTGCCGCGCACAAAAACAAAGTCAACGCCGAACATTTTCAAAGCTTAAGTACGAATTTTCTCACACCTACGCTGGGGAAGACAGCGCGCACACACAAAAAGGCATACTATAAGCTACAGTTGCCATAAAATGTGGCACGGTCGTCTCGTACGTCTGCACGCAGCTGTGGCGGCCGCTGGAGCAACGCTAGAAGACGCACAGGCCCACGCGTTCAACAAAGCGCACACAAATACTCAAACAAACACACATACACACATATATATTTATCTGCAATTCATTCTACGTGCGCGCTCGTTGTTTGCATTTTCGTGGCTGGCAAAGTTAATTGACAGCGGCAAAAGGCACACCAAACTATGTTCCGTCGCGGCGGCTGCTGTGCATTTTAAATTCAAATAAGCCACACAATGCCACAGTTTGTGGCACCTTCACGTCTTCTGCTCGCGCAAACGCGCATTCGTGCATTTGATTCTTGCTTTTTTCTCCATTTCTGTTTCTGTGTCTATTTCTGTTTCTGTTTGTGTTTCTGTGTTGTGGCATTCGACATTTCTATGAATTTTCGGTAAATTTATACGCAGCTTGACATTTGACTGCCTTGCGGCAACACAACGCTATAACAAAAACAACAACAATAATAAGTAATAATAATAATAACGCAAGATTCAGCATTTGCTTGCCTACAATTGCCTACTTTGTTTGCACACACACGCATACATACATAGAGCGTATAGTCACACAGTCTTGCCTTTATTACCTCATCATCTGCCATGCCGGCTGTCATAATCAATTATGCCATTGACAGCAATCCATTACAACTCATAGCAATCGCAATTATTCGCATGGTATATGCAATTAAATAGAAGCTGCGCTTTTCTGGCTGTGACTGAAGGCGCGTATTTTCTGTTTGTGATTGCATGAATAGCGGAAAAATTGTTCTCAAAGTTTGCTCATAGCGGTGAATTGATAGAAATGTTTTTTTAAGGCTTCAATATAATCCGTGGTGGTTGCCTAGTTCTTCAAAACTATTTTAAGCCTAACTGCCTGTTCGATAGGCTTCGAAGAGAGATGCTGAAAATGTTTCTAACTAAGTCCCAGGGCTATAGTTAAGGGTTCCATGTTGAAAATCTTTCGAATTGAACACCAAAACCATACTCAAAGACTCCAAGGTCATACTAAGGCATTTACATTAGGTTAGTTTGGGTAAACAGGCTGATTGACATTCGTGGAACCATGTATAATCCCACTTGAACAGCTTGAGGCGCCTATTCGTAGTAAAGTTCAGGTTGGATCAGTTCTCAAATATGTATCAAAAAAGACAGTCGCATCACAACAAAACGTCATGAGCCTGCCAAAAGCTTACTGAGTCAGCTAATAACAATTCCAGCAAATTCGTCTGATTCCTCGAAGGTTTGACAATGGAGTTACTTCAAGCTAAATTTGATGAAAGCTGGACAGTGGACAAAAAAGTATCTAGATGTCATCATCCTCCATGCAACATTGACCAGTTGCTTCGTCCAAAATATTCAGCCTCAACTCATGAGCGCAAATAGTGTCAGTTAGAACTTATACCATTGCGACGAAATGAACCTTTTTAAAGGCAATTAATACTATGGAACTCTTACGTCCCCTGCCATGTCGGAAATGTGTGCAACAGCACATATCCTGTTTGCTGACCAACACTTGGAAAGGTCAAAAGATCTAAACCCAGATGGGAGAACACCGTGTCGTTCCCATCCTGTTGGGATTGGAGTAGTGGTAGCCTTTCTTGCTAGCAATGTCTTACCAAAGCTCTGAAACTTTTAGTTAGCTTGCACGAGGTCCATAGATCCAACCTCAGACGAGACGAGAGAACACCGGCTCGTTCCCAGGGGGTATCCTTTTTTGCTGGCAATGTTTTACAATAGCTCTGGAACTTTTCGTTATTTACTTAATTCCCTGTTCTTGCCGATCACTGCTCAGTATTACAGCATAGCCATTTTCATAAATCCATCTGGTTTCATATTCAAACTCAACATTCGGCCTAGTATTCCTACAGATTTCTATGTCATAGATGAAAGCAGAGAAATCTCTGATACAAATATCGTTCTACTGTTCTGCGGACGCTAAATGAAGAACTCACCAGTATAAGCTGAGACTCACTTCAAATAAATATTTCAAAGTGAACTACGGGCAACTAAGATCAAAGATATCTAGATCTAATTGATTACTTTCTGCTTCAAATAAACTATAAAATTCAATATTCCTTCAGTAGGCTCCAAACTTGTGTCTAAGTTATGCCTTGCGGTAGTTTCAAAGGTGTTTGCAAAATCCAAATTATCCAAAGCTTTGAAAATTTCACGAAAGTAGTAGCATAGTTTCATCGGATCATTAAAGCTTTTTCCACTTAGGACGTCTTTATTTTGGTATCTTCTTCCTTCACAACGATCGATATTTTCAAACGCAAATGTTTTACGTCTTCGATTCGGCACTTCCTAGATCTAATCGAGCTTCGAACTATGTTCAATTATTAGTTCGTCCAGTTAAGTTAAATTCAATATAAGAGAGGGTGCCAATATCCTCTTCGTATGAATGACCTCTTTCAATTCTATCATCATCTGATTATATCAGTTTATTTGATTTATACCAGTCGCTTGTTCGATTCGCCACTTAACAATTTTTACTAATTTCTAAATCTAGAGTTTTTGAAAAAATTAATTTGCCTAACTACTCAAATCATTGTAGTAAAAATTATTTATATTTAGTTTCTAATTTCAAAAATTGTGCAATTAAACAAAAAATTTGCAATACTAAAGAATTATAGCATATAGCGAGCAAAGACCCGCGTGTGCAACGTGCCAACGCAACAAAAATGCACCAGCACCGAAAAAAAATCATTAACCTTCGCAGCGATCACTGCACTGTAATAACAATAAAAACATGTGTACAAGCAACAACAATAGCAATGATTGCCATAAAAGTGGGCAATAAGCGGAATTGAAAGACATGTCGAGCAAATAAAAATTGTGTGTAAACTATTTCTAATAGCAAGCGTTCAAGTTCAAGTATAGCATACATTTCTATATATGCGCTTGTATATACATATACATAAATATATAGTATATTTATATACATATAAAGATTGTAGTATGCAAAATCGTAAAGATTTTCGGACACGTTTCAAATGACTTTTTTCCTCTTGAATAAGTGTGTATGCAAAGAAGACACTTAGCAACAAATTTTATAGCGAAATAGAGTCGTTAAGGCAATGAAAAATAAAGACAGAGAACTTTTCAAAAACTTGAAGAAATTTATATAAATAGAAGGGAAGTGAAATAAAGCAATACAAGTAACTATCGACAAGAAAGGCATGCCTTAGCTTGACGTGATCCATAGAGTCAAATATCATTATAATCAGTTGCACAAGGATGCGCGGAAGGTCAGGGCTTTTTTAGCCTTTTCAGAAATCTTTATATTTACACTAAAAAAAGTGTACAGTTATTATTATAGTATTGACATCCCAATATATGCTCAGGAGATCGTACCTACATTACTTTATTCAGATATCTCGCAAATGAACCGATATATGCGGAAGTCAATTGAAAGCACACGGAATCGCGTATCATTTGAGAAAGGTTTGGATCGATTTTTTAAGATCGATTTTAGTTGACATGTGGCAAAGTAGCACCATTATTGTATGGTCTTATACTGATAACTTCATGAATGCTTTAGCAACATAATGGAAGGCTAAGAAAGCTCCTGGGATTAAAACTGGCGAGCTACGAGCACTAGGCATGGCTTCAGTCTAATTTTCGAATGCATTCTGAAAGCAAGATACTAAGGTTACCCAAAAAATATAGATTAAGTTGTTCGATTATATGTGAGTTATCAATTTCATGGTCATCTATAACTCTTTGCAATATAGGGTTTGTCTGGAAAGTAATAGGACTGAGTCGATTTAAAAAAAATTTATTGAACCAATCGTCACAAATCTTTAAAAACTTTCCAAATAGGCTCCTTTCGCGTCGATGCAGCGCTGCCAGCGCGATTTCCAAGGATTGAAGGCGCCACGGAAAGTATTTTCCGGAATAGCCTTGAGAGCCGAGGTGCATGCTGCTCCTCCTTTCTATCTCCTTTCATTGGCTATTTGAGCCAAGGAAACAAAAAAGTTCGGTAGTCCACATCTGGGCTGTAGGGCGGTTGCGGAATAGTTGGGATGCCGGCTTTGGTTAGGTAGCTGTTTACAAGAAAGGCGGTGTGAGACGGGGCGTTGTCGTGGTGCAACTTCCAATCGGCGGCGATGTCTTGTCGGACCCGATTGACCCTTCGTTTGAGTCTCTTGAGGACTTCCACATAAAATTAAAAATATTTAAAAAAATAAAAATTTGAAATTAAAAAAAACAATAACGCAAAAATAAAAAATGAGCAAAATTAAAATAAAAAATAAATATATAAAACGGGAAATTAAAAAAATTATGATTTTTAAACAAAAACTAGAACAAAACCAAAAACTTACTATAAAATAATAAAATTGAAAAAAATTAATTGAAAAGAAAATATTTAATTAAAAAAAATAAATAAACATAAATAATAGAATTAAAATTTCCTAAAAAATAAAACATACAAACTACAACAACAAATTGCATCTACAAAACACACACACACCAAACATATCAAATTTCCTGTATTTCTCTCTCTGACCACCACCAGCTAGAAGTGGTCCGGAAAAAGTAGCAATAAATATGCATGCGCCCCAAAGCCTTCATATTTCATAGGCCAACATGTAGTGTTGACATTTTTATTATGAAAATATGGCAAACATGAAGTCTCCAGCACTCTGCAACACTACAACAACTTGCGACAAACATACATACATACTTTTATGTCGGTGATAGTGGCTGTGGCGGCCGCAATGTCGGCTTGGTCATTGCGCCTGCGCAAATGCTCGGACAATTGTATGCTGCGCGTACTCGGCAATTACTCAAAATCAAATTTTTATTTATGTATTTGCATAAAAACGCTAAACAAATCCAGGCATTTGTATGACAAATGCGTGCATTTATAGTGCAACATTTTGTGGCATGCATACATACGCATGAAAAAGCACTTCGCCCACTTGTCCGGCCACCTACTCATAAGCGGCCGCATTTGCATACGAAATTCCGCGCAGCTGCTTCAGCAATTTGCAGCTTTCGATGTTTTTTTTTGGTTTTTTGCAACGCGCTTGCCGCACTCGCACACTGCGTTGGACGCCAACACGCACATGTGTCCAAATAAATAAATCGATGCAAATTTATTTAGCAACACCAAAGCACGCGGCAACACAGCTTTGTATGCGCCAATGTAGTGCAACTTGTTGCATGTTGCATATGTATGCTTGCATACAACGGATTGGTAACTGATTTGCATGCTGTCCGCCACTGTTTTATGATAAATATACGCTTTCAGCACTGTAATTAAAAGATGAATTGACTGGCAACGCGTCCGAACGTATGCTGCAACAGCGGCAGCTGTGGCAAGTCAGTATGCGGTTGATCTTGTACTCAACGACAAGCGTCATTTGTGTTGTGGCATGTCTTTGAAGCGGCTTACAAGCATGTGGCAAGTTGATTGTGAAAAATCTGTGGACAAATTATGCTTCATTAAGGACGATTACCGCCGAACGTCACTCGCGAGGGCTGAAAGTTGCACAGCCGCACGCAGCTTGTAATCAGCTGAAGTAGTGAATTTAAGAGGTTATACGGTACTAACGGTGGTGGATGGCATGAAGAGCGCTATCTTAATTCGGGCTTAGCAAAATTGATAATTCGGGATCCCGAATGCTTTCCAAAATCATTACTCTATATTTACTGTAAAATTTCAAATTCGAAATTCGGGATTTCCAAAGTTGGTAATTCGGGATCCCGAAATCTTAATCCCGAAAAATTCGGGATTCAGTAAAATCTTTGAGAAATTTATAAATAATTTTCTCCGTTAAGCTAGCTTAGACTAAGAAACTTGCTACAACGTCCTCTTCCGACATGCTATCCTACTTGCAACATTCATGGTTTGCGATAAAAATGATTTATATTTAAAACAATTTCAAACTCTAGCACAAATTCGCTTTAATTCTAGCGACTCTAGCTTCTATGAAAAGTCACTTTCTTATTTCGGGATTTGCAAAATTAATAATTCGGGATCCCGAATGCATTCGAAAGTCATTAATCGCTAGTTGCTGTAAAGTTAAACATTTTAAATCCAAAATTTGGAAGGTTGATTTTTCGGGATCCCGAAAGAATTCGGGATTTAGTGAAGCTTTGATATATCGAAAAAATTACAATAACGACCGCTTTTATGTATAATGTTTCACTTTTACCTTAGCTCAGACTAGGCAACTTGCAACAACGCCTCTTTCCGACATTCCATCCTACTTGCAACATTCATTGTTTGCGATAAAAATACTTCAAACTGAAATCATTTGAAACATCAACACAAATACACACTTCTCCGTTACACCTTGGTTCATGTTCGCTACTTGCCACATTTTTATTGCCACAACGACAGATGCCTTCAACGCTTATTGCAATAAATCGATTAACGAAAATTCATACTTTTTTTCTTATTTAAAACCAATAATTATAATTGAGTTAGTGTGCGTCGTGTGCAGTAACTTATAGGCTGTCACATGTTGTTGCAACATAAATTAAGCCAATTAATGAGCGTACACGCAAATCGGCCAACGCCAATGGGTATGTGGCAAGTGAAAAACAGCGCGCTTTCAGTGCATATGTCAAAGTGTCAATAAATAAAATAACAATTAAGGTGGCAGCAGCAACAACAACACATTACTTGCAACACAATTGACAGCAATTATTGCAACAAGCTGTAATAAATTTACGAGCTTTGCAACGCGACACGCGCCACGTTTGACCGCGCTTAATATGGCCAAATATGAGCCTATACATGTACGTATGTTGCAGGCGCATGTGCAACATGCATGTTGCATGCTCATGTCATGTCATAAAATTTGCGCGCGTATGTGTGCGCAGAAAGTTGCAACAATGAGTTGCGGTAGTAATTTTTTTTATTAATATGAATAAGCGTGCTGCAGCTTGTTAACAACAACAACAATAACAACCACAAAAAAATTTTATTTAATATTTACATATGAAGTGTGATGAAAAAGCGGCACCAAACAGAAACTGAAGTTTTATAAATAATATAAGCAAAAACGTAGCACTTGCAACAAAATACAACAAGAAGAGATTTTTACTTAAGGCGCCTGCTCGTTGCAACACTAGCCTGCCACACTTCAAAAATATGTGTCTAACTAATTGGCAATTGTTTATTAACTCGCCGCTGTAACTAAGCCACCTTATTCTTGTTGTTGCTTTTCACATTTGCAACATGTGTTATTGTCGTTGTTGGCTCCAAAAAAGGATAACGCACCAAATTTTGGTGGTTTATTAAAAGTTGCATGCAAATAATTTTCGGCCGCCACGAAATTTATGTACAACAAAATGTTGCAAATTGACAATTAAATTGCCAGCACATATACATTTATATATGTATGTATGTACCATATGTCGGCGCACAAAAGTTGTATTGTCTAACAATTTGCATGCGTTTGAAATGCAAACGCTTTGCTTGGCATATCGCTGCATGTTGCAACACTGGCAAAACATTTAGTGGCAACATGCGCCGTTGGCGTGTTGTGATATATCAATTGCCATGCAGCCGAAAGCCGCGGCAAACATTGAAATAAAGTGAATAAGTTGTCAAATCGTTGGCGGCGCATGTAAATGTAAATGCGTAGCACCCACGCAACACACACACACCGACATGCATACATAAAAATTCAAATGCATTGTTGTTGCAACAACGTGTTCATATGCGCTGCATATTTGCGCTCTTTGTTTTACTGCCGGCTGTCAGTTTTGACATGTCAATATGATGGAGAGTTGGGACGGTTTTATTTGAAGAGAGTAACAGTAACTGTAATTATGTTGTTTTGACAAAAATTATTATTTTTTAATTAAATAAAAAAAAATATTAATAAATAAAATAAAATATAAAATAAACTTTTATAATATAATAATAAATATTTTCTTTCTTTCATTATTTTTTTTATTAAAAAATAAATCAATTATTTTTGTTAAAAAAGCTTTTATGAAGTTTTATTTAAATCCGTTTTAATATATTAAAATTTATTGAAAAAACCGTAAATAAATAATAAATAAAAATAAAATTGAAAAATATTAATTGTATTGAAAAAAAATAAAATAAAAAAAAATAATTTTATTGAAAAAAAAAAATTATTTTATTATTTTCTACATTATATAGGTACTTAAATATAAAATTAGTTTTTTTTTATAAAAATTTGATTTTTTCTTACAGTCTCTTTTAATGTAAAAAAATGTCTTTTTGGTAATTTAGGTATTATTTTTTAAGAATTAAATATTAATATAAAATTATTTTTTTTTCTAATTATTTTTTTTTTAATTTAATTTTAATATTTCTTTTTTTCCCAAATTACCCAAACACTAAGATATAAAATTATGTTTTTCTTAATATTAATTTTTTAAAATTTGTTTACCTCTATTATTTTTAAAATATAATTTTTTGTCTAAAAATAAATTTAATTTTTATTTCCAAAATTTGTTTGCTAAATTAAGTACTATGACATTGTTTTATGTTTTTTCTAAAAAAATTGTTTATTAATTTTTATTATAATCAATTTTAATATATTAAATTTTTCAATAAATTACTTATATTTAAATTTGATTTTTTAATAATTTTTTTTTGTTATTTTAATTTTATATATAGCATTAATTTTTTTTTTATTATTATTTTATCTTATTAATTTTTATAAAAATTATTTTTTTTCTTCTAATTTTTGAATTAAATTATATTTTGAATATTTTTTATTTGCAAGGTTATAATATGTAAGTAAATTTTAATGTTGTTTAAATAAGTTTAATTTTTTTTTTTTTCAATTAAAATAAATAGCTTTTTAATTTTTTTCTAATTTTTTTAATTAAATTAAATTAATTTTATTTATTTTTTCTAAAATCTTAATTTTTTCTTTAATTTTAAATTTTTTAATTACATTAAATTTTTTCTTTAATTAATTATTTAACTTTTAGTAATTTTTTTTTTTGTAATTACTTTTTAATTATTTTTACAATTACTTAATTTTTTCCTATAATACAATATATAAATAATTTGTATATTTTTTGTATATTTAATTAAATTTTTTTCTTACAAATTTTTAGTTTTGTTCCACAAAATGTTATTTCACATAATTATCTTTTCTTTCCATTTCTCAATTACCACAAACAAAATTTCACGCCTGAAGGCCCATTATAACAGCATACCGTTAGAATAGCGGTGCTTGATATGCAAAGATAACATGAATTTGGCTTCATTACCAGTTTTGTTGCATTTCTACTACAAAAATTGGCAACGCGCAACTTATTTTCATGCCTAATACAGTTTGTTGCAAGTACAGCGCATGCGCGCCGGAAGTTAACTGTTCAATTTTAATTTTGGTAACCCTTTTCGGCAATAAAAAACATTAAACAACGGTCTGTTGCAACAAACGTTTGCGCAGCTGCTAGCCGCCATATAAACATATGTATGCATGCCGCATGTTGCCAAAAATTATAACTAGCAGCCTAAATTTTTTTTGGCAATTCCATGCCTACCTAGAAATGCGCCACACACCGCTGCTTCTACATACAATATAAAATTATACTATATACCGTTATTAATGTTGGTGAATTGCAAGTGGCAAGCGGCAAGTGCTCAATGCGGTTGATTGATCTGCTTGCAACAACCCTTTTTGTGTACGATACGCGCAAATGCGCGGCAATAATCGCGTCTGACATGCGAAATTAATGTCCAAACAGCGAAAGAAATGCGAAAAACGCGCACGAAAGTAATTTTGTTGCAACAAAAGCAACAATAACAAAACTGAAATTTATTTGCACCTCGAAATGCAAATGCAAAGCGAAATGTTGTGAAGTCGAGCAACACTTTCTTGTTGAAAAAGAGAAAGTTAACTAACTCAAAGTGGCAGCCTGAATCACGTGACACATGCGCAGTGACAGTTGCACAACGAAAGATAACAGTAAAAGCAGCAAGCAAACGCAGCACTCTAAAATGAGGGGTTAAAAGAGTTCGACGGCGCTTTTGGTCGCATGCATTTTGCAGATAAAAATCTACGCGGCACATGCCACAAAAATTGGTTTCCTTTTCTTGGAAATGTTTTTAATATTTCGCAATTTGTTTTGTTGCTTTTTGGTAAGAAGCATCCTGCAGGATCTGCGGTGCGACCCTCTCAGCGCTCTCGAAATGGGTCAATAGCCGGCAGATGGCAGCAGAATGGCAAAGGCGGCGGCTGCAACGAAGGACACATGCTAAAATCGCGCAGAAAAAAGCGAAGGATATTAAAAAAGCAAGCAATATAAGCAAGCAGGTCGGTTTGTAGAAAGTAATAGCGGTAGTTTATTTTATTTATGTTTTGCAAAGCATTTTATAAGTGACGGTGTCTTTTTGTGGCATGCGCGCAACGCATTGTTGGGGGACCCTCCTTCGCTTCGTTTATTTTTGGCTGACCCACTTTCGCACGCAATGACACATGCGTGGCAACAAAACGTGAAAATACATACTTATGTATGTACATATGTACATCTACATATGCATGCCGGCTGCAATTCCTTGTCAATGCGCTGCTTCTGCCACAAAGGGTTGCAGCTCAAAAACGTACCACATGCCGCGCGAATTGTCTGACTATTCAGTTTTAATTTAAGTGACATTTTTCTTGATTTACACTTACATATGTATATATGTATGTATGTGGTGGAGTTTTATCAAGAATGATGGCAATATTTTTCTTGCATTAACTTTTGTATGAGAGCGTGATCAGCTTGCAGAGAAATGTCTGCCCCAGATGACTTTTGTGGGGCACCTGTAAGAGTTATATATACATATGTAAGAGTCCGTATTGAGATCATTAGAGATTTTTGGATCACATCCTAGGTGATGATCTGATATTAGATATATGAGTTTGGGTTGAAGTAGCTCCTTTTGCTCTCTGAAGATGTCTCGTAAGAAGTAGACTATATGTGTTCCAGTTCTTTATAGTCCAAATTCAATGGACGGAGTACATTCTGAGACTACTCGCACTGGTTTCAGAACTTTGTTCATATGTATTATATTTCAAGCTAAGATAGTAGTAAGCACACCGCTCTCAAGCAAACCAGTTTTTCAGTTAATAGATATTTATTAGGACAAATCAATCACCTAAAGGGAATTTCTTCCCGGTTTCATCTACATATTTTAACTAATTAGGTGACCATTATACAACAATGAACAGTAAGGTTTAATTAAGAAATATTTCTCTCGACGAAATGCAATCTATTACTCCAACTTCTTTACTTTGTTTTTCATTGGTAGTGTTTTTTACGTGACGGGTCCCAAACCCAGCGCAAAACCCTGTGAAGGGGATGATTTGCCCTCTCATTTTAGCTCGTCTTCAAATGGATGTTTTCTGGCTATCCAGAGGATACTTGGTCAAAGACCGTGAGTTACTTCTACATTACTTCAACTTAGTTAAAGCTAATATGGTGGTAACATCGTAAAATGCTTGAATAATATTTTCGAATAAGTGAAAATACTATTTCGATGCCTACCTTTAGGCTTTAACTTTAACTGAAGGTATGCTGAAGTATCTCTGTACCATCTTCTTGCGATTATGGATATATTAATTATATTAAACAAAAGTTTGAAAAGTTCTTCATGTACGCCTCTACCCATTGGATTAAAGAAATATGATCCTTTGTAATGTACTTATATAATAATGTCCATGCTCCAAAATGTAGGCAACATTTTCCAAAATAATTATAATATAAAAAATATTTTCAAATAAATTATAGAATTTGAGATTTATAGGGCGCATTATTATGTCAGCATTATATTAATGTTAATAATTATTTACCTTAAATTCCTCAATAGTCCAAGGAATGTTGTCGCATGCATTATTTTTCATCTATCTCCTCAAACTGAAATCAAGTAAAGTGAAATTTGGTGAACTCGTTGATCAGTTAGTTTCACCTATTTTCAGAAATCGGACCGTTCAAAAGCAGACACATAATATACCATAATTGATGTCTTTTCACATCGATTATTTTATTGTTTTTTTTACGAAATATGCGTCCAACGATGCTTAAGGGCATACGCTGATCGAAAAAGTTATATTATGGCAATTCAGTGACGTGGCAAGGAATCTGTTCCACAGATTTTAATTATTATCTGTGTGAAATGGTTACAAATGTTGAGAGTTCTAACCCAGTTGATAAGTGGAGTATAGTTAATTATTCAATGCTTATATTACATACTTTTGAGAGAGCGCTTCCTGAACTTGAACTACTAGTCTTCATTATTTGGGTATCTGTCCTTCACATGAATCAACTTTTTGCTTAAACATTTTCGATTTTCTAATCGTATTTCCTAGAGCTGTCATGCTATATTAAAAATGTTTCGATATAATTTCATGCCGTCTTTAGGTTGATGCGCCAAAATGTAGGCAAAGAATTTTTTAAGCCTTTCGCTGTACTAATGTATGGTAATGTATTGGTATATCAAAAATTAAATTTCAAGTGTAATTAAAATAAATTATTAATAATTTAATTATTCTATTAAAATTAGAAGCAAAAATTTCAATAAAATAAACATACTTTCACGCGTTAGTATATTAGTATAATATACATATGTGACCTGGTCTACGGAAAGGGGGCTTAAGTGTCAAAAAAATCAATTTTCACTTTTTAGTTGATTCGGATGGTTGTTGGATGTTGTGTATTTTTAACAGCTGTTTCCCAGAAAACTAGTTTTCGCACGTTAGCTCCCTTTTCGTAGACCAGGTCACATATATGTATATGTACCTACATATGTATGTATACATATGTATGTTTTTTGCAGTTATTTTTCTGCTACGCATTTGTATGCCGCATTCTTGGCAATTTACTTGCCTACCGCTTGCAGCCCCGACTTGATTACATAATCAGCACTTTTTATAGGCATTCGAGAATTAATTGTAAGTATTTTCCATTCATATTTTTTTACGACGCAACCGACGCATTGGCGTCGCGGCTCTTATCGCTTTAGTTTATTTAAACTGCGGTTATAATGGCAATAAAGAATGAGTGGAATAAATGCATAACACTCACATACATATATGTATATATTTATATTTATATCTACCTACATATTATACATGTATAAATATGTTCTATCTTACATATGAATATGTACGAATGACCACAGTCACATATGTACGTATATATTTACAAGTATATATGACTATGTACATTCATACCTACGCCTATAGCAACTGCAATATTCTCACACTGATGCCATAATATTGCATTTATTTACATAACGAGGGCACGCGTATGTTGGCAATTAACAATATAAATAACGGCAATTGCAATAACAACTGAAATGGCAAAAAAACTTGTCGAACGCACATGCGAACAAATTCATTTCGACATAAACATTCATACATATACATATATATACATATGTACATATCATTTGTGTATTTAAGTTTGCTTGTACAAGCTGTAAATACTCTTAATTGTTATTGTTGTTATTGTAAAACTACATACACCTATAAAATATAACGGTTAAAGCAAATCAACTGCGTTTGCCTACATATACATATTTACCATATATAGTATGTGCATATGTATGTACAAGTGTGTTCATAGCTAATTAGGCTGGTATATTGTTATAAAGGGTGATTTTTTAAGAGCTTGATAACTTTTTTAAAAAAAAAACGCATAAAATTTGCAAAATCTCATCGGTTATTTATTTGAAACGTTAGATTGGTTCATGACATTTACTTTTTGAAGATAATTTCATTTAAATGTTGACCGCGGCTGCGTCTTAGGTGGTCCATTCGGAAAGTCCAATTTTGGGCAACTTTTTCGAGCATTTCGGCCGGAATAGCCCGAATTTCTTCGGAAATGTTGTCTTCCAAAGCTGGAATAGTTGCTGGCTTATTTCTGTAGACTTTAGACTTGACGTAGCCCCACAAAAAATAGTCTAAAGGCGTTAAATCGCATGATCTTGGTGGCCAACTTACGGGTCCATTTCTTGAGATGAATTGTTGTCCGAAGTTTTCCCTCAAAATGGCCATAGAATCGCGAGCTGTGTGGCATGTAGCGCCATCTTGTTGAAACCACATGTCAACCAAGTTCAGTTCTTCCATTTTTGGCAACAAAAAGTTTGTTAGCATCGAACGATAGCGATCGCCATTCACCGTAACGTTGCGTCCAACAGCATCTTTGAAAAAATACGGTCCAATGATTCCACCAGCGTACAAACCACACCAAACAGTGCATTTTTCGGGATGCATGGGCAGTTCTTGAACGGCTTCTGGTTGCTCTTCACCCCAAATGCGGCAATTTTGCTTATTTACGTAGCCATTCAACCAGAAATGAGCCTCATCGCTGAACAAAATTTGTCCGATAAAAAACATTTCGAACCGAACACTGATTTTGGTAATAAAATTCAATGATTTGCAAGCGTTGCTCGTTAGTAAGTCTATTCATGATGAAATGTCAAAGCATACTGAGCATCTTTCTCTTTGACACCATGTCTGAAATCCCACGTGATCTGTCAAATACTAATGCATGAAAATCCTAACCTCAAAAAAATCACCCGTTATAAGTACATGCATACATATGTAGTACTTGTCGCTCATACGTATGTGTAAATATGTATGTACCTATACCAGATATAAACAATTGGTTTGCAATATTTCATATGTCACTTATAGGCCCACAATAAAGCTATTGAGATAGGTTAATGTTAGATACTGGATAGACTAATGTGATACAATTTTTAAGAATCTTTTGAGAAAATGCTGAGACACGATTGAAAATCTATTGAGAAAGTATTGAGAATCATCGAAATGACTAATATCAACAAACTTTTAGTTTTGAAGTTACATTTGTCCATTCAAAAGCTGTTGAGAAACTATTGAGAAAGTGTTGAGAAACAATTGATAAACTGTTGAGAAACTAATGGGAATAATCGAAATTACTAATATTATCAAACTTATGATTTCCAAATTACATTTCAAAAGCTGTTGAGAAACTATTGAGAATCATAGAAGTTACTAATGTCATAAAACTTTAAATTTCTAAATAACATTTGTCCATTCAAA
This sequence comes from Bactrocera dorsalis, assembly GCF_023373825.1. Taxonomy (NCBI): domain Eukaryota; kingdom Metazoa; phylum Arthropoda; class Insecta; order Diptera; family Tephritidae; genus Bactrocera; species Bactrocera dorsalis. The sequence continues at coordinate 60,399,248 of NC_064306.1, read as the reverse complement.
AGCTGTTGAAAAATTATTGAGAAACTGTTGAGAAATTGTTGAGAAACTGTTGAGAAATTGTTGAGAAACTTTTGAGAATCTGTTGAATACTAAACATAACATTATTAATAGCTTAAGATGCTGTTGAGCAATTATTGAGAAACTGTTGAGAAATTATTCAGAAACTGTTGAGAAATTATTGAGAAATTATTCAGAAACTGTTGAGAAATTATTGAGAAAATATTCGGAAAGTGTTGAGAAACTATTGAGAAAGATCAAATTGACTAACGTCATAAATTTTCAAGTTTTAAATTACTTGGATGCACTCAAAACCTGTTGGAAAATTTTTGGAAACTGCTGAGAAACTATTGAGAAACTGTCTAAAAGCATTCAAATGAGTATTACTCAATAAAAAAAGTTTAACTTAAATATGTATGTCTTGGCTATTAGGAAGCTATTGAGAGAGTTTTGAGTGACTATTAAATCATTGGATATTATAAATTGGATGGAGGTTTCTTTGTAGAAAGTACATATATACAAAAATTATCCATATATTAGTAGAGACAGCAGCAATAATTTTTTGAACTCTCAAACTCTGGCTCTCTAGCTCACTCTAAAGAGTAGCTAATGAACTGTTGTTGAAAAATTAAGGACTTTATAGTTGGTGCTGATTGCAGATTATATTCTTCCTTACATATATTTTCTCCTCATATTCCTCTTAGTTGAATAAACAATGTTATATTGAAAAACTACTGAAAAGCTGTTGAGGTGCTGTTGAGAAGCTGTTGAAACTCTATTGAGAAACTGTTGAGGTGCCGTTGAGATACTGTTCAGAATTCGAATTGGTGCTTTCGGAAAGTTTTTTGAGTGTGTTGTGATGTTCAATTTGGACCCGCCAACTAGCAGGATCTACGCACCACTCTCCGTACTTTTCTTTTCAGTCAAAAAAATATTAATTTTGACATATGTACATATGTATGTATTATCCTTCAAATTTTATCACTTACTTCAATGACTTGCGTTAAACAGAAATTAATAACTTTTTGTCATTGAAAAATTTCGTGAAAATTCCGCATTTTTCCCATATCAACACACTTTATTTCGCTTTCCGTTGACTCAGTCAACCAGCTGATGGCGATTAATGCATGAAAGCGCTGAACTACATACATACAATAAATACACACAGCTAACTAAATGCAAACAAGAAAATTAAAAAAAATAAATAAACAAATACAAAACTATGAGAGAAAACCAAAGAGTGTAAGCATTGGCATGTGCAGCAACTGTAGTACATACTTGTATGTAAGTACATATGTATGTTTGTATGCTTATTTGTATGTCAACTTATTTGTAATTGCGCGCGTGTGACCTTGAGATAGTTTAGCTGCACAGAACAAAACGAATACACGCACGCATACATACACATACATATGCATGTGTGTTTGTATGAAAGTCCACATAAATTTCATTTAAGTGTGAGTTGCTGCAGGCGGACGGACAAGCAAACCTATTAAAGCCTGCAATGCACTCGTTGCAAGCAAACGCATTTGGGCGCGTAGTGACACACATACATACATACATACAAACACACATGTATATTGTTCATATTTACATTCCGTTTGCGGTGTGTATGTAATTGCCTCGCGCTATAAAGCAATTTTACTGTCAGCAACAACAACAATAACAACACAAATAACAATTGCAGCGTAAAAATAGCAACGTGGCACTGCATTTCAGCAGTTCGCAGCAAAAAAAACGGCATTTCCACCAGCAGTCAAGTCAGTCAGTCCACTCAGTCACTCGTCCATCCATACAGCCATCCATCCGTCCAACTAGCGGCTCATTCATAAACGACTCGTTTGTTGTTTATATGTTTCCATGTAATCGCCAGCAATTGCATAGCGCACAGCAACCAGCTGTAATGCTTACATATATACATAAATATAATGTATACATATATCCACACATACATATATATTCACTTCTACATGCATTTCCATAAAAATATCTGCAGCTTTCATAGGCGATTGCCTCATTGTGACAGCAATTGCTCGCTTTATGCTTTGTTGTTGTTGTTTATATGCTATTTTTTATTGCATCCATTCCAAGTTGCACTTATAAATTTAATTATAAATGTTGCTGCAGGGGTTCATCTCGCAAAAAAGTACCACAATTGCACACACAAGATTGGACGGCAGTATTCCGGCCGACCTTGCCAACCTGCGAGCTTGCATAAAAGCAACCCTGATTAACTGCACGATTTCCACTTTCTTCTACTTATAGCAGCAACAAGTTGCTTCCACTTGAGTGACACCCGGTACAACAAATCCAAAAAACTATATGGTCCCTACTAGCTTTGAATAAAAAGAATATCTTAATTTTCAATATAGATATCGAATCCAACCTTCCAAGTGCAGCCAGGTTCTTCACCAGCTGGTCTTTCCGGAGTGGAGATCTTCTTCTTCCTCTCTTTTCCCCAGTGTGTACTGCGTCTAATACTCTCAGAGCTGGAGTATTCTCTTCCATCCGGACGACATTCAATTGCCTACTTAGTCAAAGTATCACCTATTGGCAAGAATAATTCTGGGTTAGGTTTCAAGGCTTATATTGTTGTTGATAATGGTTCTAATATAGACGAAAATACCTATGACTTCCAAGTTATGTCTGCCAGCAGTGCCGTGTGAGCCAAGTCACGAAGCGATGACTGTTTGATTGCTGACAGGAGATATTTTGGCTTGTCCTCGTTCACAACCAAACCTTAAACGCTTCGCTTCGTTATCCAGTCTGAAGAAAATAGAACTGACGGCGCGGTTGTTGAGACCAATAATATCAATATCATGGGCGTACGCCAGCAGCTGTACACTCTTATATAAGATAATACCTTCTCTGTTAAGTTCTGCAGCTCGAATTATTTCCTCTAGCAATAGATTGAAGAAGTTACACGATAGGGACTGCCTTGTCTGAAACCTCGTTTATTATCGAACTGCTCGGAGAGGACCTTCTCGATTATGACGGAGCTTTTGGTGTTGCTTACCGTCAGCTTATTTTTGCGGAAATACCAAGTTCAGACATAGTTCCTTCTCGTATTGTCGAAAGCAACTTTGAAATCGATGAAGTGGTGTGCGGATCTTCTTTTCAAGGGCCTTTTCCAAGATTTGGTGCATGGTAAAAATCTATGTACTTTGTAGGTCTGAAGCAACACTGAAAAAATCCCATTAGTTTGATGACGATGGGCTTCAGCTTTCACACACTAAGCTCGACGAGACTTTTTATGCGATATTAAGGAGGCTTTTCCCACGATAAATGGCGCAGATTGAGGAGTCACCCTTTTGTGGACTTGACAGACTATCATCCGGAATGCTTTCATCCGTCCATATCTTGCAAAGAAGCTGATGCATGCACCTTGACATTTCTTCGCCGCCGCATTTGAATAGCTCGGCCGGTAATCTATCGGCCCCCTACTGCTTTGTTGTTCTTCAGGCGGGAAATTGCTATTCGAACCTCATCATAGTCGGACATTGGAACATCTATGCCATCTTTATCGATTGGAATCAGTTTCGCCATCTCCAGCAGTTACACTTTCACTGCCATTCAGCAGGCTGGAGAAGTGTTCCCTCCATAACTTCAGTATGTTCTGAACATCAGCCACTAGATCACCTCTAAGGGTCTTACAAGAGTATGCTCCAGTCTTGAAACCTTCCGCTAGTCACCGCATCTTTTCGTAGAATTTTCGAGCATCACCCCTGTCGGCCAGCTTCTCAAGCTCACTTACTTACTTGTAATAATTTGCATGCAAAATTTTCATTCTTAAAAAGAAATTGTAAATATGTAGCGCACACATGTCTTTCCATTACAATAAAGTGCTATTTTTGTAACACAATTTCTTCGTCAATTACTTGGTGACATTTTATTCTAAAAATAGCGCATAATTGACCCAAACAGCGGTGGCAATTGCTGCACACCTTATGACTTTTGTCGGCGCTAAAAATAACACAATCAAGGAAATGTGTGATGTACATATATGTATGTATGTATAGTATATATAAATCAGTGACTTAGTGACATTAAAGCAATTTTTCCAGAAGAAGGTGGATTTTGGTAGACCGGAGAGGAATAAATATTTTAAATTTATTTTGAAAATTATTTCAATTGATTTGGGTAGTTTCCAGGATGACATACTAACTGATCAAAATTGAGTCGGACTGAAAAAAAAATGTATACAAATTTTTATTATCGCCGATATCGAACCACTATAGCATATTGCTGTCATACAATCGATCGATCAAAATCAGTTTCTTCCATGGAAAACTTTTTTATTTGTGAAGTGTATTCTTCTATAGCCTCGGTTCAAATTAAAGTTCTTCTTGTTTCTTTAACCTCTTTTTCTACATCACAACTACAAGATCACTCCCTGCCACCACACTCGTATGCATTTCAATATTGCCGCATTGCTGCAGTTCTCCTCCACACACACAGACTACATACTTACATCATCTCACTGCCACTATGATCAACAGTTCGTGTTGTTGCACATTAATTTTATTGTCTTTTGTTATTGCATTTGCTCTTCGGCTTGCTCTGCGCTCGCGTAGGCTGACAGTGTTTGTGTTGTTGTTCCTTCGTAGGCAGATTTTTATTGCCGCAAGCGATTATCGCCAGAATTTACCCCAGTGGCATACATTTGCGAGGCTACTGCATGAGCAGCTACGCCAACAACAATACAATTTTATGTTTTGCACACTTTACACCACTTGCAAGTGCCACATGCTGCACTCGTCTGCACTGTTGCATTCGGCTTGCTGCCCCGCTCGTGCGCCGCAGTTACACCTGCAACCTGTTGACTGTTGTTGCAAGCTGCTGGCCACCGAGTGTCGCTAGTGTGTGCAAATTAGCGCGTGCGCTGCTGCCTTGCAACATGTGCCGTCTATTTCATCCGCATCTCTGCCCTCAGTTGGGCCCTGCACATATTTAACTCTCTCTCTGTTCTCCCTCCTCGCCTTTTCGCCTCTCCCGGTTGCATCTCAGTGCTGCTGCTGCACCATTGACGCCTGCAGTCGGCTCGCTTCATCAGCGCTAATCGGCCATGCCAACAATGCAATCAATTTAATGCATTTTTATTGCTCTTCATTGCTGCCCCATTGTCCAATGTGCCGCTGCCTTCATCTCTGCCTCGTTTTTCTGTTTCATATCACTTGCCATTGCGCTGGACCCTACTGTTTTATGCATCGCATAAGTATGTGGCATATATGGTAGTGCATTTTTATTGTTATGTGTTTCAGTTGTTGCTTTTTCCTCTGAATTTGTTGCTTGCCGTCCCATCCGCTACTCAGTGTTTGTGCGATTTTTGCCGCCTGTCTACTCATATTCACTTTTATTCGCCGTTTATATTATTTTTTATTGCTGTTTGGATTGTTTGTTGTGTTTGTGGACTTTACTGTTTGTTGTTGTTCATTTATCAGTGTTAAGCGTTGCAACGCAGTCACCTTGACATTTGAGTTTGTCGCAAGTGTAGGGCATCATTGCTATAATTATATGCAACAAAATACATACTATGTTCCACTTACACTACTGTAATTTATTTTTTATTGTTTGTGTTTGTTGTTATTACATATACTAGTATGTATTATTGGTGATCTGTTCATGCCACAAACATTAATGTACACATAATATTTCTTCATAATATTTATATAACTGAGGAAAACATCTTTTTTAAGTGTATAACATGTAATACAAAAAGTCTTCAAATTTTTTTGTTATGGTGTTGCCATCTAAAAATTATTATTTTAATATTGCTGAATTGTTTTATAACACTTGTTATTGTGCAGCGTTATTCTGACACGTTTTTACTCAAGTTCATCCAAAAAAAATTGGCAGAGTTGCCACCTGATTTTTTTCATTAATTATTTTATGTGAAATTTAGACAACACGTGAGAAATATTCTATCCTATATACCATATATCGTTTTCGTTCAAAAAAATATTTCGCTAGAGTTGCCACGTAATTTTCTTTTTCATAATTATTTTTTGTGAAATATAGACAACATGTGGAAAATATGCTATCCTATATACTATATATCACTTTCATTCAGCAAAATATTTCGTTAGAGTTGCCACCTAATTTATTCTAAATAATTATTTTCTGTGAAATCTAGACAATACATGAAAAATATGCTATCCTATACATTCCATTTTATTCAAAAAAATTTCGAAAGAGTTGCCACTTGATTTTTTGTTTAATAATTATTTTATGTGAAATATAGACAACACGTGAAAAATATGCTATCATATATTAAAATTTTTTTGCTGACTTATGTTTAACAATAATGGATGGTAGTAGTTGCCACCTGGCAGGAAAACTTATTTATACATATATACATATGTACATATATTATACATATAAATTTTTACGTTTATGTACATATATTACTATTTTTTTAATAAGAGTATAACAATAAACTTTAATATTATTAACTTTAAAAATTTTACTCTTACTATACAACAACAAAAACTACTCGAAAAAATATGCATATATTATTTAATAAAAATAAAATATTTTTTTTTTTAACAAAACTTGATCTACCAAGTTTTAATCACGGAAAATTTTTTTGTATTAGGATTGCCAGATTTCTGCAAATATTAAAATATTGAAAAGTTAAAAAAATAACATTAATTGGAGGATAGTGTCTAAATCGTAAAATAACTATGATAACGATTATTATCTATTTTTTAATATCCCTCACATCCTTTCTTCACTTCGAACTCCAATCAACTACTGAAACTCTTATGCACCTGTGTTGTGCAACCACGCACACGCTTGCAAGCACCTGCATCATTAACCGTATATACGTAATATATATGATTGCCCCACGCATGCGCGCACTTCCAATGAAGCGAAGCGAAACGCGCATGTGATTTATGAGATCGCGTGGAATTTTCGAATGATGCGAACTGTCGCGCACAAGCGGCGCTCAGCCAATAAACTAACTGCACAAACGCGGCCACAGTTTGGCCATAATGCCATTAGCAACAGCGAAGAAGTAAGAGCATAAAGGCACAATAAAAAGCCCATGCGTGCACTTAGCCGGCGGTCACAAACATAATGCCGCGTCCACAGCGCCTTTCAACTGTCGCATCCGCACGACCTACCGCCACTATCCACCGAGCAGCGCGTGTGTGGGTTGCATCGCCAAAGCAATCATCAGCTTCATCTTTGCTTTTTTTTTGGTGGTGTGCGTGAGTGTAATCGCGCATTTATAATCCGCTGTTGTGGCAATTTCATCTTTATGATCGGGCAGGTAAGCAGGCATCCGCAACCGATGCGCTGCCACCACAGGCGTTGGACAAGCCGGCGCGCGCAAGCCCATTATCTCGTGTTGCGTGCGCGCTCATACGTTTGTTGCTTCAACACCAACAGCTTAAAATGCAACAGCTGGTTTTGACGGTGATCGTACACCTCGCTGCATCCACTGCCATACTTTTCTTTTTCGCTTTTGCTCGCGCGCCTTGTGCGCTGGCTTTTGTTTGTTAATTCCGCGCATGCGTAGCTTTTATTTTCTCACTTCCCAATGCAGAGCTGAGCTGCGCGCTATGCTTTTTTCTTGCTTTACTTTGACGGTGAATTATGAAAGTATATAACTGCAGTGTGCGCGCGTCGCTTGCAGCCACAGAAGCAGTCAACAGCCAAGAGTCAACAGTCAACAGTCACCACTTGATATATGAGCCTGTTGTGTTTAGCGAGCACGGCGCACCGGTGTATATATTTCACGCAAACTCTTCATCTGCCACCTGTACCCCCGCCTGCCACTACCAACGCGCGCGCACTGGTCTTCAACAGTTACTTTGTTGTTGGCGCTGATGCTGCACCAGTTGCATTTTACCTTATTGTATTATTACTGGCATTTTTCTTCTTCTTTTTCAGCTCATATGTTGTTGTTGTTTATACAACAATTGCTCATTCAACTCAGTGACGTTTTTGCCACATTTATTCTGCTGACTCAAAATGCGAACTGTGCCTTACGTGCGTTCGCTTGTGTGTTTTATTTTACAACTCTCTTTTCACGCAGTTCGCTTTACATCTACTCGCCGCCTTTATTGTTGACGATCAATTTACACCGGTCACGTGTTGCTGCACATGTCACCGCTGTTACTTGGTTCTGCTGTGATTTCCAATGTTGTCTTTTTACGAGTTTTTTAGTTATGTTTCTAGTTATTTGCTGCTTTTGTTTTTGTATCGATTTTTTATTCCTTTAATGATCGTAAATTGATTACTCTTAATGCTTTTTATTGATCTTCCGAAGTGGGTTTCGTTGACAGATCACGCGCTCACAGAAAATTGCTGGAAAATGAATATCAGCATCGCGTTGACAACTATTTTATGAGGTTTTGGTTAAGGAAACCCCTCTACAGTAATATGTCGACAATTATGTACTAGGTCTTCTAACATTAAGTCCTTAAAATGATGATTTAATATAAATTCTTAGGTGAGAACTTTTATGTGAATAGTTGTAATAGCTAGATACATAGTAAAATTGAGGTTTTGCACTATGACCTACGGCATCCTGTCCTATTCTACCTGTTTGGACACGACTGAGGTGATGTGATCCCTGTCTACGTAGATGGAACCTAGAACCTTGAGACTGTCTCTGCAAATTGCTGGGCTGGGTATTCTGGGGTTAGAGAACCGCAGTTTGCGCAAGAGACTCTGCCCATGTTGTAAAAGTTTTGTATGCTGCCGCAGAGTGAGCTAGTTCATCGTCTAGCTACCCCTTTATATACCCGTTTGTACACTGATAGGGTGTTTAGCCTTCCTACACACTCCTCCACTAAAAGCAATTTCACCTCATACTCTGAGATTGACTATCACTAAGTATAGCAATATGCTAATTGCGAGTTCTGCACACTGACTTCTGGCAAAGACATCTGCTTGAAAGATGCTCGGAAAATGTCCCATTGGTATGGATAGTTTGGTATACGGTCTCGCAATGCCTACTCCAATGCCTTCCAGTGTTTTCGACCCTGCCAGTACCACTGGATAGTACTGCCTCACAGTAGTAGGCCGACCGTGAATTCATTTCACTCCGTCTTACTTCCGAGAGTAACTCTAAAATTCTTTGTAAAGTTAATCCTCTTTGAAAGCTGTCTCTTGGAAGAAGGACGAGTGATCTGCCTTCCCCTAGGGCCTTCATTTGTTGAAAGAGATTATCTTTCCTTTGCTGAAACTTGTCATTAGCAGCATGGTATGTTCCGCTACCTGTTGATCACTAGATGCAGCTTTGTGGTCTCCAGCATGACTTCATGTGATGCAGCGGGGCAGGTGCACATTGCCGCCGAAGCGCAACACAGGCGAACCTTTGCAGCTTCGATAGTTTGCAGCTTCGATACTGAAGACTGCGTTGCCATAGATGCCCATGCAACCGGCTTTTACTATGCTTTGGACAGTGTTAAATCCACATTCTTCAGAGTGTTAGGAGCCTCAAGCCCGGAAGAGATCTTCACTTAGTAAAACGGACAACGGTTGTTTCTAATAATCTCCTTTTGCCTATTTTATACTCATTTTATACTCTTTCCACAGGACCAGTATAGTGAGGAATCTTTTCTTGGGATAAGTTTAATTGAATTTAATTCACCAATTATTTCAGTAGCGGCAAAAAATATCTCTTGATCGCTCAATCATATTAAAGAAAAACATTTTTTAAGCAAACAGTTCTTGATTGGATAAAAAGCCGCAAACGTTCCAGTATCATGAAACCATGTGATGAGAGAACGGAATATGTATAAAAGACCTTCGTATGGTGCTCTGTAGGAGACTTACTTATTCTAGAAACTTTCCAGACACATTCTCAAACATCACCGATATATATTATACTTGAAATCTTATATCTTCGTTTCTTTGGAAATATATTGGCCCTAAAGCTTTCTCGTTTTGTTATTGATCCTTTTTGTATCGCTTTTCGTAGGCATATACTTATACACATGTTAAATGTCCTAATAAAGTTAGTAGAAACCCTAAAAATTCAAAATTTTTAAGACTCAATGCTTTTGTGGCAGGATATTTATCAACTTTTTTACGAAATTGCATAGAATTTTGCATTTCAGAATTTCACTTAATCTCTTATTAGTCTCCAATGAGAACTCATGTTTCTATTCCGATCGATGCACCTCCTGCGCAATTTCGACACAAAGCCACATCATCAATCAAAGTTTTTCATAGACACTATAGTAAACATATGAGCGTAGATAAAACACAACATAGAGAAAATATTATTAAAAATCAACGCACAATAAGCGCAAATGACAGCGCCTGCGCACAATGACAGCGCAACGCGCGCAATCGCGATCAACGCGTCAGCTCATAAAACTTGAGAAATAGGCAGTGAAAAGCACAAACGCATACACGCACACCGCCACCGCCATCCTAAAGTTAGGCATAACATCCGCGCGCTTGCACTCAACCTCCACTTTGCCAGGCAATTTAACACAGCGTCGCCGAGCGCTGACCGCCTTATTTTCGCCTAGACATTCCAGCGCAATTTCGCACTCCCGCAGCATTTTTGACATTTGCTAACGATCTGCGCGTGTCAAAACAGCCGTTTACTTCTCCTGCGCTCCGCTTTCGAATGCTGCCTTTGCGCACCGCTAAATGTTGTCGCTTATATGAGGCGCGCGCGTTAACGCGTCGCCGTCAGCGCAGCTCACATTCCACACGGCAAACGCCTGTGCGACACAAGCGGAATTTTGCATTTCAGTCCATTTGCGTTAGGAATTTAAGTTTCTGTGTTGCAACAACATATCCAAAATATATTTGTGGCACATTGGGCATGCTGTGTGCGTTGTCATTACTCAAAACATTCATTTGTCTGTCTGACTGTCGCACACTTTTTTGTCGCACGTGTTTGTTGCTGCGCGCACCGTGGCGCGCTCCACTTAGTTTGCATGCATACATGGCTGCTTTCACGGGCAACGCGCTACAGATTTTACTGCAGAGCGCGAGTCGCGTTATGCGCGCTGTACACGGCGCATGTCTGCATGGTTCAACAATGCAATGAATAGTTTTTCCAGGTGACCAAATCAATTTTTGATTGTGTCAAAGCAGCTTTCATCTGACTGACCGCGCGCGCACATCGCCGTACACACTCACGTTACTTCCTTGCTTCAGCTTTCCTCGTAGCTATTGCTCCGCGTTGTATACTGCTTACCACAAGATTTATGCGCACTTGCAACACAAATGCCTGCGCACATTTGTAACTGACCGTCAGCCCGTCAGCTGCTGGCTGCGCGTGCATTGTGTGCCATTATATGCGCTGCAGCGCCCCTCAACCGCCGTCGCGGTACGCGCTTGACATGCAAAGCGCTTCAACGCACACACACACACACACGTATAGAAAATACAATTACTGCGTTGTGGAATTTGTTCGCCTGCCGACTGCCGCCTGACCACCGCTGTGCGCGCTACGAACGCAACTGCCTGCAAGCGCGTCTTAGCTGGTTAAATAGGTCCATGCTAAGCTGCAGCTAAGTGAAGTTGCACTTGGCGTTTCTGTTATGTCCAGTTGGTTACACCTACGCAATTGTGTTTACTATTGTCGTAGTTGGCGTTGTGTTGCACTTGCTTTAGTTGTAGTTGTTGCTGCTGTTGTTGCATTTAGTCTTTGTTGTCATTGTTGTGCTTGTTAGACTCGTGTCATTCGTGTTGCTTCATTTGTTGTTACTGCTGTTGCATTGTACGTTTCTGGCATTTAGAATGGCCACCGTTGATTTTCCTACACACACACACACACACACACGCACAACAAAAACCGCAACAACAACAACACCAATAACGTAAAGTAACCTCTTAAATTTAGCTGAAATTCAGTTTCGGTTAGGCCTTCCGCAATCTGCCGTTGTCTGTGGCAACAAGTAGTAGGTGATTAGAAAGCATGCGGCGTACGAGTACGTCGGTACGTCGCAACCACCTACGCATGTTATTCTAGTTAAGTAGTGATTGGTGTTAGGCTAAAATTTCATTCAAACTAAAGAAAAATAACAAAAAAGGAAACACACACCGAGCATCTCAAGTGTGCCCTGCATCCTGCATTTGGAGTTGAGTGCCACTGGGAGTGCCACAAATGAATGCCTAATGAGCTTTGACCCATCCCAATTTGGTGCCGCAAAAGTTGTGCATTGCTCGTAATATTTATTTTCATGCATTGCGTATTAAGGAACGTCGAAAAATGGGGCGGATTATGTGGGAAAATGAAGACTAATGGGTTGTTTGTGCTACGCAAGTAGTTGATGGCAAAAAATATGTATGTATCTATATTGCAATATTTTACTTAAACTAAAGGGTGATTTTTTAAGAGCTTGATAACTTTTTTTAAAAAAAAACGCATAAAATTTGCAAAATCTCATCGGTTCTTTATTTGAAACGTTAGATTGGTTCATGACATTTACTTTTTGAAGATAATTTCATTTAAATGTTGACCGCGGCTGCGCCTTAGGTGGTCCATTCGGAAAGTCCAATTTTGGGCAACTTTTTCGAGCATTTCGGCCGGAATAGCCCGAATTTCTTCGGAAATGTTGTCTTCCAAAGCTGGAATAGTTGCTGGCTTATTTCTGTAGACTTTAGACTTGACGTAGCCCCACAAAAAATAGTCTAAAGGCGTTAAATCGCATGATCTTGGTGGCCAACTTACGGGTCCATTTCTTGAGATGAATTGTTGTCCGAAGTTTTCCCTCAAAATGGCCATAGAATCGCGAGCTGTGTGGCATGTAGCGCCATCTTGTTGAAACCACATGTCAACCAAGTTCAGTTCTTCCATTTTTGGCAACAAAAAGTTTGTTAGCATCGAACGATAGCGATCGCCATTCACCGTAACGTTGCGTCCAACAGCATCTTTGAAAAAATACGGTCCAATGATTCCACCAGCGTACAAACCACACCAAACAGTGCATTTTTCGGGATGCATGGGCAGTTCTTGAACGGCTTCTGGTTGCTCTTCACCCCAAATGCGGCAATTTTGCTTATTTACGTAGCCATTCAACCAGAAATGAGCCTCATCGCTGAACAAAATTTGTCGATAAAAAAGCGGATTTTCTGCCAACTTTTCTAGGGCCCATTCACTGAAAATTCGACGTTGTGGCAGATCGTTCGGCTTCAGTTCTTGCACGAGCTGTATTTTATACGGTTTTACACCAAGATCTTTGCGTAAAATCTTCCATGTGGTCGAATAACACAAACCCAATTGCTGCGAACGGCGACGAATCGACATTTCACGGTCTTCAGCCACACTCTCAGAACAGACGCAATATTCTCTTCTGTACGCACTGTACGCATTCGTGTGGTTGGTTTAATGTCCAATAAAGTAAACTGAGTGCGAAACTTGGTCACAATCGCATTAATTGTTTGCTCACTTGGTCGATTATGTAGACCATAAATCGGACGTAAAGCGCGAAACACATTTCGAACCGAACACTGATTTTGGTAATAAAATTCAATGATTTGCAAGCGTTGCTCGTTAGTAAGTCTATTCATGATGAAATGTCAAAGCATACTGAGCATCTTTCTCTTTGACACCATGTCTGAAATCCCACGTGATCTGTCAAATACTAATGCATGAAAATCCTAACCTCAAAAAAATCACCCGTTATAAGCATTGTATTATATATATATTTTTCCCTGATTCTTAATACTGTCTTCCAGAAAAATATAGTCGGAAATACAATAAATTTTCCTACTGCTCTTTCGCTCTGTTGTGTTTGTAATCTTGTAGATAACTTGACGTGTCCCTCTTGTCTCGGCAAATATTATATTATTACATATATTATTATATTATATATTATATATTAGATATTATATATTTCATGGCCTTGTTTTCACTAAATTTCCATCTTTTCTACATAATCATACATTTTTAAGACCCAGAGAGAGTACTTCTAAGATTGGTAACCCCGGTATTTTGCTATTCGGTCTGCGCTAAGAAACGTAGTATAGTATTTTAGTTTAAAATTTGAAGTCAAGATCTTGAGTTAGAACATCAACATGTCATGTGAATTATAACTCACATTATACACTATATGTCACTTCGACTGGTTTCTCACATATTTAGGTTATTCAACTTCAGTTAAAACGCAACCATCGGTCGAGGGTTTCTTAGCGATATCTCGAAAAATGAACATACTATATTTTTCGATTTCATAAAAATCATCAGGAGCACTTGGTACTTCACAGAAAACATAATACAAATGAATGAGGGTATTTCAGCTCCGGTTGTTTCACTATGAACCTTCTAAAGTCCTAAATACTTCGTCATACATCCAGGGTCTGCCTACCTACCTACTTACAATACTTCATTTATGTTCTCTATGATCCAATAATGATCTAGCCTTAGACATCCTTGAAAATAGAAATGAATAGAGCATCATTTAAATATCCAGTATAAAAATCAATCTAGTTCCATCTGTGTACATATCTAAATATATAGGAAATTTAGAAATCAAATTCTATGTTGAATGTTCAAAAAGGATTCAATTTACTCCGCTGGTATGCCTGTGGTATGCATAAGAAGAGAACTAGTGTGTAGTCATATTTCAGATTGAATATTGATTGCTTATATTCTTCTTCTTGATTGGCGTAGACATCGCTTTCTTGGCCGAGTTTACAACAGCGCCAATTGGTGATTCTAAGCGAAGCCAGGTCATTCTCCACTTAGTCTATCCAAGGAAGTGGAGGTCTTCCTCTTCCACTGCTTCCCCCGGCGGGTATTGCGTCAAATACTTTCAGCTGAGGTGTTTTCGTCCATTCGGACGCCAATACTTTGCCCGCTTCCTTCGCTTCCTTATCCAGTCCGAAAAAAGCAGATCTGACGGCGCGGTTGTTGAGGACAATAATATCAATACTTATCATCGGGGACGCCAGCAGCTGTACACTCCTGTAGAATATTTAACTTCTCTATTCAGATCTGCAGCTCGAATTATTTTCTCCAGTTGCAGATTGAATAAGTTTCACGAAAGGGAATCGCCTTGTCTTCTGGTATCAAACGGCTCAGAGAGGTGCTTTCCGATCCTGATGAAGCTTTTGGTATTGCTCAACGTCAGTTTATACCGTGCTGCTCATCTATCATAACACAATAATAGTCCGTTTATCTTTGATAGAGCCATTTAATAAACAAACGCTTGGTGAGCTAAAATGTTAGTACATTGTTCAAAACTTAAGACTCTTTGCTTTGTATTCTTCTCTTTCATGTGATGTGCCCTGGGGTTCTATAGTCTTCGTAGGATTTTAAAAGGCCCTTTTTTATCGAAACCACGCGTTACTGTTTGATGTGGTCCGCTGGGGAAGCACAATCGTTACATAAAATTTAATAAAACTTTAAAATTGTTTGAGATTTGAACTTATAAACTGTGGGTGTCACATAGCAACTTAGTTAGTTTGCTTCTGCAAGTCTTCAGCCTTTTAGCTCTTCACAAGGATTTCTCAAATCCGGCTTTGGCTTTTTGTCATAGTGATATCCCTGCTAGGCAGAAAGCTCCTAAAAAGTCATCGTGTTAAGCTTTCCTAAAAATATCATGAAATATAAAGAAATCCATCGCCTTTATCCTTATAAACATTTATAAACATCAATACCAAGCCTTTATCACACAAGGTGTTCTGTGAAGGGAGGCCACGTGTGAGAAACCACCAAGAACTGTAAACTGGAACACAGCTGCTATTTACACACATTATACCGTTATAGTGCATAAGAAAATGAAAATTTTGCATAAACTAAAATGGAACACAACAAAAACAATCAAACCAAAGAAAAGTCAACTACTTAAACATATCAAAACAACGGCTATATTTGTGGTGACTTACATTCACCGCAAGCCATTTGTGGCAAGCGACACATATGAACGACACAAATATGTAAGTGAACGTTTTGCGCTACCGTTGATAACGGTAAAATGGCGCATATTTTATGCAGGCAAAAAAATAGACAAATATGCAGACACACACACAGAAATATAAAAGTACATATACTTGTGGATGAGTGTGTGTGTGTGGGTTGATGCAGGGTTACCATTCTCCAAACAGAGGCAGCTACAACAATGTTTCTACATAGATAACGCGCAACAGTAGCTGCAACACGCATGCCACAAATGCCAAAGCACAACAGCAGCAACAACAACAACAACCACATGGCCTGCATGAAACTTGAAGGAGAAAAATTGTGCGCGTGCCCAAAAACAAATAATGGCAACAATGCAAATTACGAGACACATTAGCGGGTAAAAAGGCAACAATAGCCGCAGCAGCGACAGCAGCAGCAGTCATGCAACAAGACAGCAGCAACAGAAATTAACATTGCCACGCTGTCTAAGGCCGTTGCATACGCGCGTATATGGCAACAAATACGAAAACAGACACGCATCCAAAAAAAAGCAGCCGCGAAATCATACAAAGTTGAGGCGAAAACAACAACAGTGAAGCAACGAAAAAAGCAGTGGTGTCCATGCAACAGCAACACCAGCATGTTGACATGCTAAATCCGCATTTCGCTGCACCAAAACAGCGAAACAGTTGCCAAACATTACACATGCTGCCATCTAATTGTTTACAAGGCAAGGAATTCGGCCACTTCGGCCGCGCGGAGGTGAGCGTAGTCGCGCCGAGTTGAGCTGAGCTGAGCTGAGCTTAGCGTTTGCCACAAGACACCACGCAGCTGTGCAGCGTTCCCTTCGCGACGACAGACGCGTATTTAGTGCCAAATTCAATTGAAATAGACATGCGTCGCGAAACGTGGCAAGGATGCCAAAAGCAGCGTAGACAGCGACATTGCAACAGCTGCCGAAGCGATGAATGGTGTGAAGGTAGTGAGAAGATAAAAAAGAAGCAGAAACAATTGGCAGGGATTTTCATTTCGTAGGTGTGGGCAGCGTGGAGGTTAAAGAGGCGTATGTATATGAATATTAGGGTGGTTCCTCAACAATATAATATCGATTTTATTCGGTTTTTGGATTGAAATTCTCTTTTTGTAAAATGAGGTTGGCAATCCGATCTTTATCCTCTTTGCGAGTCTACTCGATACCCCATACGATACCCCTTATGAAGATCTGACTGGAGTAAACGAATAAGTATTAGTATACATTACAGACCCTTCATATTTTAATTAAGGAAATACATAACTTCTTTGAAAAAAAAGGTCTGACTATAGATGGCGCTGTAGTACTCTGTTTTCCTCTAAATTCTTGATATCTCAAAAAGGATAGCTACATATGTTTGGCAGCTATAATCCCATAAGCGATGTCTTCGACAATAAAAAAGAAGGTATGTTTGACCACTGGAGTTGGTAGGTTCGGAAATTCTTAGAAAAAATCAAAAGAATATTTTCTGTTTCTTAGTTCTTGATATACGAAACAACCAGATATGTCTATATTCACTTTTAGACGCTTTTTTGTGGTAAGTTATAAGTCATTTCATGAACCCCGAAGTATTAAAGGATTTACACTACACTAATGGAACCAAAAAGCTATTTCTGATATATTCTGATATAACATATCTTTGGAACATACATCTAGAAAAACCGGGAAGGAATATAGCTTCGGTATATACCAAATGGTATACAAATTCCTGTAATGTAGGTAAAGTCCTCTCTCGATGAGCAAAGACCAAACTCTATAAGTCACTCATTATTCCCACAGAAAGGTTCTGCGGAAGATTTATGGTTCTTTCCGCCGTATGGACGAAAACACTCCAGCTCTGAAAGTATTGGACGCAGTACCCACCGCGGAAGCAGAGGAATATGAAGGCGTCCCTTCCAATAATATTTTCCAGGGAATTGAAAACCGACCTTTTCCTTAGGCTATGATACCATCTTTCCATTTTAATGTCAATAGGCAATGTGAAAAACTTAGGAACCTTGCTGATTAAAGCGAAAACTATAAAAAAGCAAGTGGTCAATGTCGTGCCATTACTGTAGTTAGCGTAGCAAGGTCGTGAAGAAGGTATATATAAAGCCTAATCCGATCCAATCCAATCCAATTCAATCTTAATTGGGGAACCTAACTTTTACTTTGGACACATCGAGTACCTACTAAAATTAGTTCAAGAAAGATGGAAATCACGACCGCAACTCGTTGCAATGGCCTTAGCAAGAACATGGGCGGAGGCAAAAGAAAAAGGAAGGAAACGAGCTAACAATTCTTCATTCAACACAAAATTTATGTCAGAACAAAACCGAATCTCATAAATTGGACGATGTTTTGAACGAATTTTGGCTACGAAATATGAGATCTACAAATATTCTCACACTAAGCAATCAATTTTCTAGGAAAGGTTTAGTTAACAGAGTTGAGAAACGTGAGAAACGTTTGCATCAGCGAGTTATTGGGTGCTTACCTCGGCACATATATATTTTCATAGCGTTAGATTTCCGGTTTTAACGCTGAAGCCAAGGTATTATTTGTTATATATTCGAACTTACGGACCCGAGGTCTTAACTGAACTCTTCTGAATCATAACCTTCAGAAACAAATTTAATAAAATAAAGTCTGAGGCTTAGAATACCTATTCTGCCTATAAATGCCGTTCGCCAAAACCTCCTTTGACAATAAAAGCCAACTATGTATAATTTCTGACTTTGATGACAATCAAAAACAACAACAACAACTTTAATTCCTCAAACAACAAGCTGCACCAATAAAATCATTCAACACTCTTCCGCTGCAACTGGAGCAATCGAGCGAAATTGGAGCTCAAACGCGGCAGTAACGAGCTGCCAAGTGTTGTGGCAAATGCGAAGAATTCAAAAAAGACTATCTAGTAGAAGAACAACAAACGGAAATCTCTACGTGTACGCTGTTGTGTTGTTGTATGCCGCACAATAAAAGACGCAGCAGCAACAACACAATGCCGGCGTTGCACGTGTAGTGAAACACTTGGTGAAGGCATTTTTTGGCATAACTGACAAGCGGCGGGATGCATGCAACAAAAACAATAACAACAATTGAACTAGCAACAACAACCATTGTAGTAACAACAACAAAAACAACAATAATAGCAGTAACAGTGGCTATAACCGTGGCTATAAAAAATCAAAACAACACAGCTTGCAACCAAACTTTGCCACATATCGGTTGAGTGCCAATAAAAACAGCGGCAAATGGCAGTAACAACAACAACACTGCGCGTTCGGTAGAATGCTGTTGGAAGAGCTAACCGCAAGCGCTCAAGTGTTGGCAGCTTCTGTGGTAGCCGCCAACTGCAACGCCAGCCTGCCAAGCCGCGGAGGCCGGCACACAGTAGCCGTCCGGCGTGACTGAATGACTGACGAAGTGGCGGGCGGACGGACGGACTGGCCAAGGCAGCGGCGGCGTTGGTGGCGTCTGTTGCTGCTCTTCCCACTGTGTTATTGCCACTGCCACCGCCGCCGACTCGACGATGTCAGTTTACGATCAGCTGGCCTACCGTAAGTGGCAAGCGACGTCGTCGGTCAGCACAGCCGGCAGCTGGCATTCGCTTTTATTGCTCGTGAATGTGCGCTGCCGTGGCCGTGTGCCACCTTTTGCTGCCGTGTTGCCGTTTTCGTAGGTGCTATTAATGCTTGGAATGTTTTTGGTGCCGCAATATCGACAACGGCATTGGCATCCGCATCAACATCAACATCACATCGACAAGAGAGCAATAACAACAAATATAGCAATAAGAGCAAAAGCAACTAAAACAAAAAAAAATAAGAGCAAAGTAGTCAAATTTTGCAACAACAACAAGAGGACTAGTTGCAACAACAATAAAAGCAATACCAATGAATGCAACAACAACAACAACAACAACAACAAACGCAATATCTACAACAGCAACTACAAAAATAATGTTGGTGCTATCAACGTGGATATCGACACCGCTGCAATTGAAAAGCTACACTGCGACAACAACCAAGTAGTACAACAACAACAACAACGCTAAAACAGTAACCGAAATAAGAGCAGCGCACAGTTGCATGCCACATATACCATATACGTGCATATACTTGCTCATTTTTATTTGCATGTGCCAGTTTGTTGTTGTTGCCATTGCTGTTGTTGTTATTGCCGCTGCTAGGTACTATAACGAATTTCATTTGGTAATCATGGCCTAACACGAAAATGCATTAACCAAAAATTGCGCTCATAAATTTGCCAAGCAACAACACGCGCCAGTCAACAGCAACAACAGCAACAACGATGACGACGAGGCATTGCCTGCTGCCAATAAGCGGATGAGAGGTCGTTGAAGGCGTTGCAACGGTGACGTGTGCAACTGTGCAACTGTTAAATTGTAGGCTGCGTTGTATTGACTTTTCTAATTTTCTGGCGGCTTCGTGCCTCCAATTGCGCCCATACACATATACTTGCTTATACATATATATATGTGTGTGTTTGTGTTTCGTGTTGCAACATTATTTGGCGCTTTTTTGTTGTTGGTTTTTGTTAGATTTGGGTTACGCATCGGCATGCTAATCAACTGTTGATGATGGAGGCGTCACTCCAAGTGGAGCAGTGATTGCATTTAACTGTATTCGTGTTTTTGTTTTTGCATAGCCTTGTCTGTTACGTGTATTCCTTTTCGAAATTACTTCATTTTGCGTGGCAAGGAAGTAAATTAAGCGATAATCAGTATTTAGTGCTTGGCTATCCAGCTAATGATCAATAAATTTGACTTTTTATTGACAGTGTTGCACGGAATTTTGTAAAATATTGTTCGTTAAGACAGACAGTGATTGATGAGGCTCTCGTTTGGTGTGTTTGCAGCTAATTAGAATGAGAGAGAATTTATGAAAATCCTTCTAGCTCTTTATATGAGTGCTTGACAACTTGAAATTTTTAATGCTGATTTCTTACTTACTCTCTTTTATCGAAATAATACTTGTTTTTGCATTTGTATATCGATTTTTTGGATTTGATGCTAAATTTTTCATATTTTTTTTTTAATAAAACTTATGAAATTTCAAAATATTTCCTTAAATTTTAACCTTTAAATGTAGCTTTATTCAATGGCAGCATTGGAGTCGTTAATTAGTAGCGATTAGTGAATAGCAAATCGAACAAACTATGCTATTTCTTAAAGCAGACTGGTGGCCCTTGCAATGCAATCCGCCGTCAACCTGTCCTCTGAGTAGTATAAGGTTGAAAAATTGCTCCTTACCCATTTTAAGTTGCAAAGTAACTTCAAAAAAAGTTTCCCTTGTTAATAAACTCTAAATTATGATAAGTATTACCACTTCAAAGTCAATATCAAATCTTGGAAATAGCTTTCGATATTAAAAAACTATCATCAGCGTTTCAAAGGCAGTTTGTATGCGGAATCGTTGCGAATGTTGGAAAAGACTTGCGGAGATTCAAGTTCAGATTCATCACAATCAAGGTGATGCTCATTGTTTTTCCGATATTCATGGTTTGGAGCATTATGAGTTTGTTCCGGAGGGACAGGCAGTCAATAAGAAGTTATATTTGGTCGTATTGAGGCGTTTTCGTGAGAACATCCATCGAAAACGGCCGGAATTGTGGAAGTATAATTCGTGGATTTTGCACGATAATAATGCACCATCGCATCGAGTCACGATTGTGACCGAATTTACAGATACATATCATTTGAATCTAAGTATGTTAGTTTCAGGCTCGATCGCCTCTAATTGTTAGAAACTCCACTAATGCTTCAAATTACCATAAATTAGTACGTAGATGGGTCTCCCATATAATTTTGTCCAAATTGAATACAGATTGCTCTATTATCTATATTAGATTATCTCATTTTCTCTCGATAATTTATATTATATCCTTTTTTTAATATTATCTGGGGCTGCATCACATCGATATATAGTATAGAGAGATGATTTTGATAGATCAAATGTATAAAAAGCAATATTCTTTAGGAGCCAAAAGCTAATGAGCCACACATAAACCCAGTTTGGTCATTAGCAATACCAAATGGAGTTCCGTTGCAAAGTCTATAAGGAGTAGTCGTGATAGATTGGCTGCTCTTGGCGCGATTTCTAACAGACTCTACGATCTCAATACCGATAACACTTTCAGTGTCTCATACAGTGGGGCCCAAAAATGCTTAAATGCCTTGCCAATGCAGAACTTGTGCATAAGAGATGCTCCAATTGTTTCCCTGATGCCTTGCTCTTGACATTTCCTGCAGTCTTCAGTTCTGTACATTCTACAGGCATGGGTTACCATCAGACTGTTCTTACAGTCCCTTCTATCGGGTGCCTTCGTTAAACTTCTTAATATCTACTCTGTTGCGTCTGTATTGAGCTGAGAGTAGAGAGTTGACCAAGACCATTACATTAAAAAGGATCGTTATAACAATTATAATGGTGATTAATGAGTGATTAATGGCCTCGAAAACGAATGAAAGGCAATAAGTTTTAGACAAACCTTGTGAAAGGTCATGATTAGAGCAAATATTTATCAATAAACAAAAAGGAATTAAAGTTAAGTCGAAGGGCATCCCAAATGAAGAATCTATGTAGTACAACCAAAAGATTATTGAGACTCCAATGAACGAGTAGCAAATGAATAAGAGACAATAAAAAAACAACAAAAACAACAAATGAAATGTTTGCTTATGAATTCAAAATAAAGTAAAGGACAATCACCTAACAGAGCTTTGGTTATGTGGCAAATATCCACAAACACAAAAAGAACAACAACAACAACTGAGCAAATAACTCACTTTGCGAAATACAAATGCCAAAAGTGCAAGTGAAGGCGAGGAAGACGCGTTATATTGAACCGAATGAAGCTGTTAAAATCGAAAGTGTGCAAAAACCAAACAAAAACAACAACAATCGCGAAATTTTAAAACCCTCCATCAAACAACCAAACACAGGCAAAAGTTAACTGACGCATGCCACAACGGCCAACAGCAGCTTAACCATGGCATTGACCCACACACACATGCAACACATATTGTACACACTCACACATATGCCTGAGCAACTTCATTGTTTGCTTGCCGCCGTGTTGACGATTGAAGTCTCGGGTGGTATCAAGATGCAACAGTCGCCAAACAGGATTACCAAATATCAACAACACACAAAAAGCGCGAGAGTAAACAACACCAACAACAACAGCAGCAACGCGGCAACTAAACAACATAAGCGCCTAAATTGAAACAGCTGCGCGCGAACGCCCTGCTGGATACGTTGGTGGATCCCTTTTGGCTTTCGGCTTAAGTCGCGCACTTGCAACGGCGCGGTCGGTCAACAGCGATGGTGGCAAGAAAATAAAAATGCGCGCACAACAACAGTAAGCAAATGGGCAATTTCATTGCTGACCGAAGCGTCGACCACTGCAGTTGCGGTTTCAGATGCACAAACATACTCACACATATGCACATTCATACAGAGATATACATATACACATGCGCTTGTTGTTGTGCTCATATGTTGGCGCATATTTTTGGTCAAAAGCATCCGCCGGCTTTCAGTTATTTTGACTTGCCTCCTTTTGACGCCTCAGCATGCTTGTTGCTTTAGTTTTTGTTGTTGTTGTTGTGCTGCGGAATTTCATTCTCTGACTGCCCAGTGAACTTGAATTTTTGCGCCACGACTGCTATTGTTGTTGTTGCTGGTGCTACTGGTCTCTTCGCCAGCTGTGTTTCGCTCCCTTTTTCGGAGGATGTGCGAAAACGCGAAACATGTTGCCACTCATAAGTGGGTCGCCGCCACCAAGTGATGCTTGCACTCCTTATGTGCTGCCATTGTTGTTATTGTTGCTAGTTGTGTTATTTTATGATTGTTTTCGTTGTTTCTTTTCGGTTATTTATGTTCTACATATGTTTGTTTGCATGTGTGTGTGTGCTTGTTAGTATGCAAACATTGGCAACATGTGGCCAAGCGTTCATGCAACAACTGGCGCAACAGCATGTTTTCGCGTCATTTCACTTCTGCTTCGCGGCGCACTACCTGTATTCTTGTATTCTTATGCATAAACAGTCGTGCAACTTGCCAGAGGTATGCCGAGTGACCGTCTTTTGAACTGAAGGTCACATTGTTTACCCAATTCGCTCGTGTTGCGCCTTTTTGACGTTCTTTGTTTGTGCTTTAGTATTGTTGCTTTTGTTTTTGCATAACTGTTGCATTTAAGGTATGTGCTACTGAACTGTATTCTTGTTTACCGCATTTTCTCGTTATGACATGTAGCAGGTGGAGCGCAGCATACTTTTGGCTTGCAACGTGCTTTTTTTTTTGGTGGAGAAAGGGTAGCTTGCGGGCTTAGAGCCAATCTTTTGTGTTTTGAAGTTAGTACAGTGTTTTAATGTGGAATTTTTATCGCCTCGGAGTAGAATATTTGATCGGAATTCGTTAAGTCTAAGACTAAGTCTAAGTCTAAGTCTAAGTCTAAGTCTAAGTCTAAGTCTATGTCTAAGTCTAAGTCTAAGTCTAAGTCTAAGTCTAAGTTTCAGCCTAAGTCTAAGTCTAAGTTTAAGCCTAAGTCTAAGTCTAAGTCTAAGTCTAAGTTTAAGTCTAAGTCTATGTCTAAGTCTAAGTCTAAGTCTAAGTCTAAGTCTAAGTCTAAGTCTAAGTCTAAGTTTAAGTCTAAGTCTAAGTCTAAGTCTAAGTCTAAGTTTAAGTCTAAGTCTATGTCTAAGTCTAAGTCTAAGTCTATGTCTAAGTCTAGGTTTAAGTCTAAGTCTATGTCTATGTCTATGTCTATGTCTATGTCTATGTCTATGTCTATGTCTATGTCTATGTCTATGTCTATGTCTATGTCTATGTCTATGTCTATGTCTATGTCTATGTCTATGTCTATGTCTATGTCTATGTCTATGTCTATGTCTATGTCTATGTCTATGTCTATGTCTATGTCTATGTCAATGTCTATGTCAATGTCTAGGTTTAAGTCTAAGTCTATGTCTATGTCTATGTCTATGTCTATGTCTATGTCTATGTCTATGTCTATGTCTATGTCTATGTCTATGTCTATGTCTATGTCTATGTCTATGTCTATATCTATGTCTATATCTATTTCTATATCTATGTCTATATCTATGCCTATGTCTATGTCTTTGCAACATACGTTACAGTGTTCTTGCAACTTGCTTCAAGTGGACTAATTTCGTACATTGAACACACCAACATATGTACATACAAACATATCATAAACTAAATGCAACAGCAGCGGTGTGAATTTCTTTGTTGTTGCAACTTGTGGCGGGCGATGCTTTCCACAATTATATTTTGCGCACGAATGACAGTTTCGTTTAAATCAAACAAATGGGTCTATTTGCCGAACACAACAACAACAAAACCATAAAATGTAAATATATGTTGTTGCAAGTGCGCATAAACGGCTGCCACACACCGCTGCTGGTTATTTATGTTGCTGCTGTTGTTGTTTATTTTCTTTTTTCATTACCGTCGTCGTGCTGTCTCTTTGAGCAAAAGACGCGCATGCGTGAAATGTCACTACTCATTAAAGTTTGCATTGACATAAGCATGCGCTGGAGCCAGCCTCGAACAACAACAACAGCTGGTGGTGTTGTTGTGCCAGCATGCAGGCTGCACTCACATGTAGCAAGCAGCCAACCAGCGAACGAACGCTACCTGTTTGCCCACAATGCGCGCCGCGCTACCAGTTGCACATGCGTCGCGGTTGTTGCAGCTACCAGCCTGCCTCAACGACGTCGTCCACGTCGGTGTAAATCATTTTGTTGCTGTTGTCGCTACATCTTGCCTGTGAGAAATTAGATTAGTGGCTGTAATTAGTTAATAACATGGCAGCATGTCTGAAATTGCGCATCAACTTGCAACATGCGTCCAACGCATGTGCCACATGCCTATTTGGCTATGTAAAGCGCATGCAATGTTGCGCATGCGCACCGAACTTACCAACTTGACATTTCTACGGCTGTGTGTATGCGTGTAAGTTCATCTGCCGTTCGCGTTGCAGTGACACCATCGCCAATGACCATTAAACGTTGTGTTGCACACTTTGATGGATGGTTTTTTGATGGTTGCCTCGCCATGGCCTGCAGCAACTATCAACACAGCGTCGCATTGCCGCCAAATACGCTGGCCATCCACTAATCTGCATACTAATTTGCACAAATTCTCACATGTGTATGGGTGTGTGTGTGTTGGCCGGCGCTCGGTTGTGGTATGTGCTGCTGATTGGCTTCGTTTTAATTGATAAAATTTTAACACGTGATAAATTTTGACATTTTATTGATGAAACGGCTCGTTGAAACGGCTGCCAATCGCCGCCATATGTATATGTAAGTGTGCTTGCGGTTTTTATTTGCACTGTCGGCAACTTGTTTGGCTTGTGCCATGGCAATTTGTCAGCAAACAGCGTAAGTGGCAAGGTGTCACTCAGTTGCGGCATTAGAAGAAAGCTGCGCAATTTGAAATGCGTAGGAATTTAAAGACCCCTCTGTGGAGAAGTTATCATAAAAACACGTTTAATGCCTTAATGTAGCGGCATTAACAATTAGTAATGGCTGTTGCACATAAACACTGTAGAATTATGTGGCTTCAATAAAAATTGTTTGACTTGCAACATGCTAAGAATGTCGTTTGGCGATGGGGTTTCTTCCTCTAACCTAATTTGTCAGAGATATCGAATTTCATTTCGTATTTTTGCTATGTTGCAAGTTTGCTAATGTTGCAAATTTGCTAATATTGCAATACTTAGAGAAATTACACATGTTTGTTTCCTTTCACTTAAGAAGGAGTATAATATAAATTTGTTAGGGTTATCTAGTGGTCAGAGAGTCTACAAGTAGCTTGTGTATAGGGACATTGACGCCTGTTTCCGAAAGTGGTTAGAAAACAAGTTTGCGGCAAGCTGGTTCAAATCTCTGAGCAATACAGTTTCTGAAATATCCAATCCTAAAGAATGAACACACGTTGTTGTATCCATGTCCTTAAATCGTTATCATTAATGCGTTTGCCATGGTCGCCATCAATGGGGGTTCTGAGGCTGTTCTTCCGTTTTCATTGGAGACGTTTTTTACATGGCGGGTCCCAAACCCAGCGCACAACTCTGGGGGGTTGGTTTACCTTTTGACTTTAGCTCGCATTCAAACGGATATTTTTGGCTACCCAGAAGTTACTAAGTCTAAGACCGGCAGTCGTGAGTTGCTTGAGCTATATGTAAATAATCGTTTCTGACTACTTCCAAATGAATGGCGCTCAGAGGACTTTCCCTCATTTGCGTGAATTTCTACACATAACTGCTTTCTCAGAAGAAACTATCAGCTGTCGAATTTTCTTTTTTAGTTTGCGTTAATTTTGGTACAGCGTTTATTACTTGCCACAGCAACCAGTTATTTAGAACTGCGAATTGACTTTTACTCGTCCATTAAAGTACAGAACATGCCACTAATAATTATTTTTTTACAAAAATTCGAGTGAAATTCGTTTCAGACTATTTCTTAATTCCTTCTTTAGAAGTTCTATTTTGTTTTTAGTAAATTATTGCCATATTCCTTAACAAAATCGTAAATTTTTCAAAATTTGTAAACCGTTTGAGAATTATAAAAGTGTTTGAACGAAAAAATTTTAAATATTTATGCTTGAATGTATGCTAAAATATATGGTATACCAATCACATCTAACAACTTTATTAATAAAGGGTTTTTCAATTAGAGCGCTACAAAGGTTTTTTTAAGCAAAACAAAACCGGTTTGGAATATCAATGAAATTATTTATTCCTGTGGAAATATATTCCATGCCATTATGTATGGAACTCGATTTCTTTTGCATTGCCACAACGGATAGGCTTTTAGCAGTCCAGCCGCTGAGCCAAATTTACGACGGTTTTCAAGCATAAATCGGCCGCTATTGCTGTAATTTCATGTTAGGTATTCGGACGAAGTTCATCAAACATCGCTGGCTTGTTGACATAGACCATAAATTTGACGTAGCCATTCAGGAAATAGTATAACGGCATTAAATCGCACGACCGAGGCGACCAATTCACTGGGCCATTTCGTGGGATAACACGTTCACGTTGCTGTAGGAAACACATATTGTTCAAGTCCATATCATCCAATTTGGGCCAAAACTAGTCGGTTAAACGGTATAGATTTCCATTCACAGTTGTAAGGATGTAGGCCAAGATTTTGTCGCAAAATTCACCACAACGACGTCACAGATATGGCAAACACTGGAGAACGACGTATAAGAGGCTGATTTGGGTGTTCCTCAATTGATGCGCCATCGGCAGCAGTATTCTCGACACTACGAGCACTTCTTTGTCTCGCTGGCACGGAAACATTTTTTACTGTGCCTTTGGATTCAAATTTTTCCACTAGACGTTCAATTGTTGATCTGACAGGACAGTTATGACGACCATAAATTGGACGTAGTGCTCTTATAGTTGAAACCACTGACTCCGAATTTCGGTAGTAGTAAATTTTAATAATTTATACCCGTTGTTGGATCGTATATCTTTCCATAATGAAATGGCAAACCATACTAAAGAGAAATGTCAAAAGAGCGGGAAGGAATATGGCGTCGTTTGCTGTCCCTATCGATCTGCTTTTGTAGAAAACCCCTATACATATTTGCTTCTAAATGTAACAAATCTAATCGAGCTAAGTTGGATTATACACTGGGAGAAAAAGGAAATATTTAGCAATAATACTATTCAACAAATCTGATGTGTCATTTTAGTAGGTGGTGGTTTTATCCCTATACCGAAACGAAAGTTTAGATAACGGCGCGCTCTGGGTTTCTTTGTAGTTCTTCCTCTTCTGCACTTCTGACTTTCTGTGATTATATTGTCAATGACGCAGATCTATTATGAGAGAGTACTTGAAGCTATATATATGATTCCACAGGACTTTAGATCTTAGAGCATACTATATCCCGTATCTTTTTGCCTTGGTGTTTGTTTTCCTAAACAGTTTGAACACTGCTTTGGTCGCGCTCTAGTAATTTACTTAAGTATATGCATAATCGACTAGACACACTCATACATTAGCATTTTCGCCTTAAGCTTGCAACACACTCGCTTTAATCTAGGCTTTACTACGCATTTTTATCAGCATTTTAGCTGCTGCAATCGACAGACTTGCCACATGTAATGATAATGA
The DNA here is from genome assembly GCF_023373825.1 of Bactrocera dorsalis. NCBI lineage: Eukaryota > Metazoa > Arthropoda > Insecta > Diptera > Tephritidae > Bactrocera > Bactrocera dorsalis. The sequence continues at coordinate 60,370,223 of NC_064306.1, read as the reverse complement.
AGTTGACTGCGTTAGTAATGATGGCAATGATGTTGAACACAGAATGCCGCGATTATTATTATTTCTATAAAATATATGCAACAAAAACTATTTTCTACACATTTTGCCATAGCTTTTGGCGTTTTTAATACAAGTATTTTCATAAACATGAAATTTCGCGGCGGCGGCGGCGCGACGTAGCGCACTGTCGGCCGCATGTTGCGATCGCATCATAGCAATTGTTGCAAGCAATGTCCGTTGTTGTCCGCAACACACTCGGGGCAATGCGTACAGTCGTTCATTCGCTTTGATTCGTATATCTAATTTACAAAATCTAACCCGGAGCCGACAAGTGGCGAGTATGTAGCGGCTTAAGCGGCGCGCGCATTCGTTGCGCTTAGCATGCCACAAGTGCCATTTCGGTGGCGGTGAGTGTTTGTCAAGCACTCGTTTGTTGTATGTGCTGTTGTTTGTTGTTATATATGCGCTCTAACGCTGGTGTGGCAAGCAACATGGATATGTTGTTGCCCGCAAATCAATTCAAATCATCTGCTGATCAGTCATCGGCCAACTTAAGCGTAACAACGCTCGTTGCGGCAATCGCGTATTTGTGCGGTGCATTAAATGCTGTGGCAAGTGGCACTTTGCTATGCCAATGTTGAGACGGAAGCTGGCTGCGCGGCGTTGCTTGTTTGTTTGAACATGCCACCAGTAGCGGCAGTGGCAGCATTGTCGGGCGCTCGTCTGTGTGTTTGTGTGTGTGTGTGTGTTTGGGCGCCAATTGTTGTTTGCTAATCGCCAGTGGCCACTGCCATAACATGCTTGACTCGACCAACTAACCCCCACAAACAACAACAACCACAACAACACAACCAGCGGCATTGAAGCGCCGCTAATGCCACATAAACGCATTGTACATACATGCCACAACAATACTACACAAGCAATGGCATATACATATGAAACGAGTGCAACTAAAACAAAAACAAGTGCAACAACAACAACTGCGGTAGCATTTCAGCAACATTTCATTATAATTATCACAGAAAACATTTAAAGATGCAACAACCTGATGCACTTGCCAGATACAGCTGCACATGTCAGTTTGCTGCCACTATGCCACAGTGCGTTTTACTTTGCGTATGCATTGCAAGTGGCATGTGTCGGTCTGCCCATTTGTGGCAAGCACGCTTCTAGTATACAAACATATGTATATACACACATGTTTGTGCTACAACTGCTTCCGGCTCATTTGTTTACTTTTGCCCGACTTGTGGCACAGTTGTCGCTGTTGCATGTAAGTAACTACGTTCGCGGCAGCATGCCACACTACTGCTACTACTGTTGTTGCAATATACCATTCAACATTCACCATTCACTTGGCAGCACACACAAACAAATATGCATGTTGCACCTTCACCACCGCCGCCGCCACAAAAATATTAGATTTGTTGTTAGCTGGTGACAGCGACGCATTGACTGCAACATCCTTACATAGATTTAAACGACTTGTCTTACATGCATCTCTTACCTCAAGCCACAATGAAGCGAAATGTTAAAATGCGTTGCATGCAACATACTCGTACATACATGTGCTTGGGCGGCACTTTTGCCGCACTGTCGCTTCTGATGAGGCAAGGTGAAAGATAAAATATTACATGACCATATGAGGTGTCGTCTGATGGCGTTTGTGGCACCAGGCAACAACGTCTCGACTCGCCACACATTCTAACAAATGTTTTTGCCGCATTGGTTGCTGCGGTATTATTATTATTATTTATTCGAGTAGGTGGCAAGACACCGGTAGTTGCATGCATAACTAGCTCAGGCGTTTGTTGGAGATTTTTCATTGCAACAAGTGCGTTGCAAGTCTCCCGTTTGCATTTATACCATTTCATTCATTGCTATATTGAGATTTACTTACGGTACTTTGACCGCTGAATTCGCTTTTTATAACTGTCCTAGACAAGTTATGGGGATAAGAGTCCAGGAGAAGATGTCCTACTTTCATGTGTGAAGACTAAATAGCTATTGTATGGAAGGATACCTCAAGACTGGTCAAAGCACTACTTTTCTTAGACCCTCTCTCTAGTTTACTCGTTTTTAATGAAGCATCAAAAAGCATTTTCTGGAACTTGCCATTCATTAACATACTTATATTAAACTTAAATGAGAGATTACCTTTGCAGAACGACTCTCTCATGCTGCAAAATATAGTGTCAATTTGTTAATGGCAGAGAGTTTTTTTTCTCGGAAGGGGAAACTTCAAAGATATCCTAATTTTTCCCGACGATATGTACATCGTGGGGCCACGATTAGACATTCGCCTCTTCAGTTACTTACGTTCGCCCGGATAATCCTTCTGTTTCGCTGTGTTGCCACTTTTCCTCATCTCTTACATAGCTATAGCTGCCCACGCGCTCACTCTATTCCATGTGAGTCACGATATTCTCCGGCATCACTCGATCCTTTTTCAAGTTCTCTACTTCCAATCTCTCTCTTTCATACTTTGGGCAGGAAAAGAATATTTGTAGAGGTATTCTCTATAACAACCATGCTCTGTTTAAAATTGTATAAGATAGAAATCAGTTTTCCCTAATAATAAGTCTGTGGTTTCATCTCGTCGTTGCTTCGTCCCATCGTTTCTGCCATACCTTTAGGCTGCTTTGTTTTTCCTGCTTCTTTTACGTTAAGTGAGTGCCAGTGCTTTTTGTTTTATCGAATACTCGCTTAATTTCCATGGCGAATATGTCTGATGGCGTGACACCTGCTATGACTCCAGCTGCCTGATGTGATACAGTTCGGTAGGCACATGCAACCCTGATTGCATTTAGTCGGATTATTGGCTTTGCCCTTTCTGAGTAGATTTTCTGCTGCAGCGCTGTCCCCCATATAGGTGGATGAACTGAAGTACTTTGACAAAACGGGCTCGTCTGCTCTGGCTTGTTCCAGCAATGTTAGCCATTATTCTCACTAGCTCCGCCGTCACCCTTCACACTTTTTCACAGGCTTTATCGAGATGAGTCTTATAGTTTAGTCTCCAGTTTATCATCATTCCTAGATGATTCAACAACTGCTGTGCCGTAATGGTATATCCATCAATATTAAGTGCGGCGACCTCTAGCTTCTTCCTGCTTGTAATTAAAACTGCTTCCGTCTTTTGGCTAGCTTCAACTAGCTTTGTCTCCATAAGTGATTCTTTGATTTATGTCGCCGCATGATAGCTCAGACGCTCTCTTTGACTAATTTCGCCAACGCAGTCACTGCGATGACATCCGCGTATACAATTATTTGTACCTTCTTTGGTAATTGGAGGCGCAGCTCTCCATCATATAAGATGTTCCACAAAAGTTGTCCCAGTCCTGTGGAATTCCACCCGTCACTACATAGCTTTGCGGTCCTTCGTCTGTGTCATATAGTATTTGCTTGATTTTTGACAAAAATAAGATTACATTCATAATGAATGGTCTGATAATCCTCTTGTCAAATATATTCAAGTTTTTCTTTTCCTGATGAAGATTCTCAACAACTCTTCTGTTCTGTAATGGTATATTATTCCTACTGGCATATATAAATCTCAATTTTCGATTATCAAGATATTATTGCGGTTTTATCAGCTCATCTCTTACCCTCCACACCCGCTTGATGAGTTCTCAATCACAACATCTATGAGCTTGCAGTCTTCTCTAGTAAGTTTTAATATTCGTACCTGCTTTTAATTACCCTTGATTCCCAAAGGCAGACATCAGTCTTCTCTGCAAACACTATGCGCCCTAGAGCGGCTCATCCATAATATGAGTTTACAAAGCAAAGGTGGATGTTGCACATTAAATTTAAATGTCGTTTAGCGGCTAAAATAAATAATGTATGTATACCATTAGCCTCATATGAAACAAATTATGCATGCGCGTTATATTAACAAGTATAGCAACACTAAACTGTCATTAAAATTAGGCAGCCCAAAGCGTTAGGCGCGCTTACCGAGACATTAACGCACTTTTAATAATGCCCGCGTTGCAGGCAAACGAAGACGCGGCTAGACAAAAAACAAAGCGCTTACAGCTGAAAGACGTCGATAATGAAATTGTTGCAGCAAGCGTGGCAGAGAGCGCTGGTAAAAAGCACCGGCAACCGCGGCGCTCAAGCACAATTATTATCATTAAAATACAGTTAGCGAAAAAAGGCAAAAATCCGACAGCGTCACATTTGCACGCAGGCGCATTTGAAGCGCACATAATTGCATGTTACAAGCTGTCTAAACTGCATAACTTGCAACATGAAACGCCATTACTTCCGCCATTTGCCACAGCGCGCGCCCGGTCACACCGCATTTTATTAGGCAAAATCTCGCTGGCTGGCTGGCACTTCTTTTTATTTCAATTTTAATTAACCGCTTTCATAACGCCAACTAATAATTTGCAAGCGTGGCGAAATGCCTAGTGAAAACGTAGTGTGCGCGCGCGCGCGGCTGATGAGCGACCGTTGTGGCAAGTTGCATTGCGCTGCAGATGTGAGACAGCAGCGCTTGAGAGACTTTGCGTTGAGCCGCTTTACTTACTTAGTTTAGCATTTAGCTTGCAGCAAGCGCGGCATATGAAGTAGCAGCAAATGGCGCCGCGCTCCACCCAACTGCAACAACAACAACGACGACGATAACACAAATACTAGTTATTAATGCAAACACCAAGTGTCTAAGCTGTGTTGTGTGTTGTGCCGCGCGGCTACCATATAAAGCGGCTGTGCGCGCCACCATCTCCTTTTTGCTTGAATTAGTTACTTAGCATTAGTGTGCTGGCTCTTACTGCCGCCGCGGTCGCTTAAAGTCGTTGCGCTTCATTTATGATTGGCAATTTTTGCGAAAATGCCCTCAACATATCTTAATTATAGTATTTTGATGGCACCGCGTCGCACTGTGTGTGCCGCGCGCCGGTAGCCGCGTTAGCCAGCAGCATTTGTGCTTGTAAAAAGGAAACGAGCGCCATGCCTGGCGGACGCATTGCAATTGGCGAACGCTGGTTGAGTGCTTGAGTTTAGTCAGAGGCTTCACTGCTAACACTATTTGTTTTCTGTTGCACGTGTATGTATTACTTACTTGTGTGGCAACATTGATGTTCGCTTGCCTGCAGATTTGTAGCTGCGTTGGTAGCGCAAATTTTTCTTGTTGACTTTTGCTGCTACTACCCGCGCGCGTAGTACCCACGTGCTGCAGAAATTGTTGCAACATATTTTTCTGCGCGCACATGATACTCTATTTGTTTTATTTTCATTGCGCTTTTCAGCTTTTATTGCTTTGCCACTTGACCGTTACTAGTGCTTGGCGTTGGTGTTGCACTTATGCAACCGCTTAGGCGTTGTTCTCGTTTGCCAACATTTCGCCTTCATATCGCAATATGTCATTATACAGTTGCTGCCAACATTGGTTGCAAATCATAATAATTTATTGTTACTCATTTGTTGTGCGTAATGTTGCAACATAGCAGTGTAATTTTTTAATATTTTTTATTGTGGCAGGCTGTCCACTTTAAACTAGACGATTTGCCACAAGTACCAAACCATTCTGCGTCGCTTTCTTACTACTTCTAATGCCTTGCCACTTTCCTCTCTCTCTCTTCTTGTGCGAATTCTTACAATTTTTCAACCTTCATCTCGCTGCCACCTTCCATTTGATTGTAATTATTGGTCTGCTCCGCACGTTGGCTGCAATTGGGGCGTTGTTACCACCTTCCTGCCAATCCAAGTTGTCGTTTAGCCTCCGGCCCGTTCAACATTTCTAAATTGTCGGAAGTGAATTTTTAACCTCAAAGTAACAATTTCAAATATTTTTATTGCTACTGTTACTGGTAGGCCGTCTATTGCCACTGCTACTTGTGTTTTGCTTTAGTTGGTGGTCGCTTGATTAGCGGAATTGCATAAATTTATGGATTTCTTTCGATTGGGTGCAATGGCAATCAATAGGGGTAATTTAGTATATAACATAATTAGTGAATTATGTTTAATAGATAAAGCGATGAAATATTGTTTATACCACACACATTTTATACTTGTTTATGTACTCTTATTTCAGATTTTTGGAAAAAAAATTGATGCCACATTTTGTGGCAACATAATATTCAAACAATTTTCGATTTTTATTGAATTGAAGATTATAGTATGTAACCTTATTTCAGATTTTTGGAAAAAAAAATTCATGCCACATTTTGTGGCAACATAATATTTGAAACATTTTCGAATTTTATTGAATTCGAAGTAATATTTCTACCAACACTACATATATAACTTTCGTTTCGAATATGCTTTAATTCACTTAGAAGTATGTAATCAATACACTACGTGCAACACCTTGCTATAATGCGATTTTTCTTTGCTTTTCACATTGCTATTTAGTTATTTGAGCGGAAAAATAGCAATTACATACTTATAAAAACAATATGCGCCTTATATAAAAACTACATATTGTATAACATTTTGTTGCAACGTGATGCTGCAAATAGCTGCGTTGCAACTTATTTTATATTAGTTAAGTTTGGAAGTATATTAAATCATATGTTTGGATGTACATATGTATGTATGTACATAAAAAGTTTGATATTCTTTTTATACGATTGCAACATTTTGTGGCAAGCTATTGACTCTTATAAAAACCTTATTTTTTCACTTTTATTATTACATAGAAGTACCGTTTAATTTAATTCTTATAATAAAAATTATACTTGCCACGTTTTGTTGCAAGTTACTTAAATTTCACAGAAACAAGTAAAAAATTAAAAGCTTGATTTTATTTCGTAAACAGACAAGAAACTATTGTGACATGTGTACAAGCACACTTAAGACAAAATCAAAAAAATATGTACATTCAGCTTTTGTGCAACATTTTCTAACCAAATTATAATGAATTATGCAATATCCCACCTAACCCTTGTTATAAAACGAACTTTGTTAACTTTTCAAACGCCAATTTTTACTTCAACTTCGCTTGCAACATTTTGTGGCATAGCGGTATACTTGCAATTGAAAAAATATTTATTTATTGCGCTTATAAATTCTTTCTTCATATAATTTGCAATCAAAATGTACATGCAACATTTTGTGGCAACATTAATTTTGTTATTATTATAACACCCACAATATCTAGGCGTAAAATGCAAACATTTTTCCGCATGCTGCTATAAATTTCTAAGCTTTATTTTACTTTTAAAGCTACTCGGAGCCCCCAATCGTAGCGCTGTTAATTTCCAAACTGACCCAACCAGCTTAACACCCAACATTTACCAATAATTTTCCACTAAACAAATCGTTTAAAAAATTAACTCCTTCAATGTGCAACATTTGTATACATGTACATAAACAGGAACCACAACAATTTAGCTGACTTCGATTTAAATCGTTCACCAATACCATCAAAAGCCACGTGATACTTTTGCCAATCACTTTTAATAAAGCATAAATTTGTATGGTGGCGCATTAAATCGCCGCCAATTCGCGCCTTTCGCATGCGATAAGCCATAAACGATTTTCAAATTAATGCAACAAACGGCACTGCAACAACGGATACAACATCAGCTGCTGTACGGAGCGAGCATAATTATCAATTTTAATTGCTGTACGTGTGAATGCTGCATCTAGCATGTGTATGTTTGTGTGTGTGGCAGCTAAGAGCTTAAGGATACGCTCAAAAGTTGTTGTAGTTATTTAATGATACGTGTGTGATGCGACTATTAAAAATTCCACACCACACGCAGGCGCTTAACACTTTCAACACAACGGTTTTTTTCTCTGTTTGCTATTGTTGTTATATTTTGGAGTCCATAGGCATGTTGGCATTTTCTTGGTGCTAATCAATCTCGCACATTCACACTGCTGCCACATAATGTGGTGCTAAGCATGCGCTGAACGCAATTTCCGTTATCAGCTGAAGAAGATTGAGCCAACAAACACACATACAAGTGTGTATGTGTAGTGGCAATACTGGCGGGTGGTGGCAACAACAAAATATTAGCAATGCAACACAACTTTGTGGTGCATTGACTTATCGGCGCAAATTGTTGTTGTATAATATTGAACAGCAATCTAATTACACGGCTTGTAGTGCTCTTGTTGCAAGCGCAGTTAGTCACGTGCACTTTTAATTATTTGTAACACGACATCCTGCAAGCCGAAGCGATTGTGGCAAAAAGCCACAAGCTTTCATTACAACTAAATATAATAGTAGTGCTTGTTGTTGTTGTTGTCCAAGATCTTGTTACACTCGGCATAATGGTGGCGTTATAACAGTGATTGCCGCTGTTCTTGTTTTTGTTGTTGTTGCATAGTGTGGCGTTGGCGTCGCTTTCGCACCGTCGCATAATTCGCAGATGACAATAAGAGATAAAGTGCCGCACATTAAATTGCGCTGTGACGCAGCCGCCACCGCCTCCTCATAGAGTAGTGTATTGGTTGGTTGTTGTGCGTTGCTACACGCCGTCGTTATGGATGCAGTAAATTGACAATCATCGATCTTGCTTTGGCGCAATAGCGGAAAGACAAGAAAGCAAAAAGTGTATGCAGGCGAACAACTCAAATGGGGAGCAACAAGAACGCGCCTGCTGCCACCTCCTACCACTGAAAAGCTTCGCGTCATGCGTCATGAAAATGTTGCACGCAGCTGTGTGTTGTATTTTGTCTTACACATAGCCGTACACATGCACAGCACTCAATTTCCAATTGCTGCAACACCCACTTTGCGGGTTATTTTTAATATTTTTCATGCAGCAATTTATTTTTATTATTTTATTATTTCTGCTGTTATTACTTACAATCTATTACTTATTGTTGGGGCTTAAGCTTTATGTTTGTAAGTGCAACATTTTGTGGCATATATAAATTGCTTGGAGGTAATGATATATGAAAAAAATTTCGTATTTAAAACGTTTTTGCCAAAATTTGAACTTGCAACATTTTGTTGCAATATGTTGTAAGCTAGAAAATTAATAAAATTGTTTGATTTTTTCAATTTAAAGAGTATTTTGGACAACAATATATTCATCTGCAAGTTTTTTCTTGCCACATTTTGTTGCAAATATTTTTTTTAAGAATGATGCATAAAATTATGTACGTACATATGTCACAACTGCGTTACCCCACTTTTGTCAGATTATGTAAATAAGCATACACATAATACTCTGTGACAATATTTCGTGCCAACATCGAAAATCTGTTTAAATACACTTTCAAACTTTTCTTTTCAATAAACTACATACATACATACATATAAAGTAATTTGAGTTAAATACTTGCAACATTTTGTGGCATCGTCGTCATATACAAGACTTTAATATTATTGATAAGAAATGTTGCATAGATTTTCAGCAAACTGGCTGATTTTCAAAAAATATTACTTGCAACATTTTGTGGCAACATCGAAAAAGTGTTGAAATACACTTTTAACATACCTTTTTTTATAAAAATATTTAAATTAGCCAAGGTTAAATATGTACATGCAACATTTTGTGGCATCTTGGATAAATATAAATTTAATTCAATTGAGTATAATTTTTGCAATTATTGACAGTTTAATAAACTTAAATGAAAATGAATATTGGCTTTCATAATTAAATTTTTCTTTAATTTCTTAATTCAAAAACATTTAACTTGCAACAAATATCTACCTTCTGTTAACTTCCGCATCCCACTTGTGGGTACATTTACGTTAGTATACTATACCTTCATGCAACGTAATATGTAATGCGAATCAGCGCTTGTTGGCACTATTATTAATAAAAGTTTCTTAACGGTCGTGCAGACCATATCATATGCGCATATAGACAAAGTTGCCACAAAAATATATTTCTTATAATAAACTGCCGCCAATCGCCCAAGCGCATATTATCAATATATCAATTTCTTGTAGATTCTGTTGCACACTTCACAGCTAGCCTACCTGCCACACGTGCACGCATTTGAAGGCATTTTCGTATGCTTTAAGTTGTTTTATTCTTTTTTTTTGTTGCTAACAACGCTCAGTTGGCCGCCGGTTGCAAGTTGCTCTACATTAATAACGCATCCACCCTCTAATTGCATTTTGTTGCAACGCAGCAGCCGTCGCGCAAGTTGTACAAGTTGGCATGCCATTGATCGCAGGCTGAGTAGTTGCAGCAGCTAACGCCTACTCTCGCTGCACACCCACCCGCGCCACTGCCACCTAGCCGTAGTCGATTGCGTATCGTTTTATATGTAGTGTGGTGTGTGTGCTACACCTTCTAGTGGTCTTGCGCACTTTCTATTACCGTGTTGCAATATGCCGCTTAATCGAATTCTTTGCCGCCAACAATTTCAGCTCACGATTTTCAATTTCGATTAATGTGTGCGCCTGCTTGCAACGTGCAACGTGACGCTAACTTCACTGTTGCTATTTATAAATAACGCTACTATACTGCCACACGGTATTTGGTGGTGGCTGCCACATTTTCTATGAGTTTCCTATTAACTTTTACTCCTTAGCGACGACATGAAATGCGATGCGTTGCATGGCTGTATGTATGTCTGCTACATGCGTTGCTTTACTGCAACTTCAATTAACAGTTTTGTTGTGCATATTTGGAGCACAAGCAACAACAGCATGCTTGCTTATACATGTTGTTGTAATGGGAAAAAATCGCAAGCAATCGTTAGATATTAATAACGGTGGCCAACAGTTGCAGCAACAAGGTTAATCGCCCTTTTGCGCTAAGTAGGAGTATCGACTTAAGCGTCGCAGATGTAGTAACAATATAATATAGCGTTATGTGGCAGGCAGTCAGCAAATATTGTGCGATACAACAAAAATAGAAAACAACGTTGCAAGTAATCTGTGGAAAATGAGCGCAAGAAAAATTTTGTAGAAAATCGATATTAGGCGTAGCAAAGTGCTCTGTTGTGGTGTATGTGTGGCAAGCAAGCAAGCTGCAAGGCTGAGAAAGCGCAAACTACCAAAAGCCACAAACCACAAAGGCGAGTGTACACGATTGTGGCAGCCAAAAATGGCCTTAGCGAAATTTCTGCCCCTTCATATAATTTGTCTGTGTGGCAAGATAAGCAGTTTCTTGGCCGTTGCACATTTGCCATCAACGCTTGCAACACTGCAACAAATTTACAACGCGCATACACATTTTTAAGGCCTTTGGAAAATTGTTAGCAGCCAAACTGATAACGCGCGCACCGAATACGTGCAACATGACTGCTAGGACACACACATATACTCACACACGCATGCGCTGAGGCTAAATGGTTCATGCTGGCTGAAGTGTGGGAACTGTTGCGTAAGACTAAGCCTAGCTTCCGCATTGTAAAGCACACATTCTATCGTGCCACATATGTACGCATGCAACATTAGACAAAACACAAAAATAAAAGCGCATATTTGCACCAAAAGAAAGCATAATAACAAAGCTGTACACACACACAAAAAAATTGTAGGAAAAAGTCGAAAATAGTACTTGCCACAAAATAGAGCCATGAAAAAATTGAAGGCTTTCTAATAGTCGTAAATAAAGTGGCGCGCAAAACTAGCCACCACGGCAAGCAGGTCACTTTGGCCCGCAGTGTAGTCCCGCTTGCTGTCCATTGTCGCTGCACCCCCGCACTTTGGTGAATAATGAGCGTAGATTAGCGGCCTTAGCCGCGCTTATCGTGCCGCTTAATGAAAACCATATTTTTTTAAGCCAACCAAACCGCAACGCCAGCAACTTTTGCTTGCACTCACTCACACACACGCATACATACATAATGTTTGCACAATTATTTGCACTCGCCATACTTGCCACACATTGTCTACATACGGCTAGCTGTTGGCTGGTTGTGGCAACTCGCAAACTTTTGCTATGTCTATTCTCGTATCGCACTCATGTTGCCGGTGGTAAATCAGCAGTTAATTTGTTTCTCGGTTATGCTAATCTTAATTGTTTGGCATTTTTTCGCTAAGCTGTTGTTACTGTTGCGGCACACAAACGCATTCCGGCGCACGCGCACTGCAGCGATTGCGCATTTTCCTTTTTGGCTGTGCACAATCTTTATTATAGCCATGTTTTTTTGCTTTTGTTGCTGTTGTCTGCCAAATCTGGCATATTCGCTGATATACTTAAGCAGTTCTATATGTATAGATATATGTATATGCATTTGCTCAGACTTGCTCTAACGGTTCAAAGTAATTAAATGTGTACTCGATATGCGGCAAGAAGTATTGTTATGATTTATTTTATTGAAGATTTGCCGCCTTACAAAAATATTCTTATATATATATATTCTTATATATATATATACATATGTATATTTATTTGTTTATTATAACTTGCAACATTATTAATGTGATTTTCTCTTTGCTTCTCTTTGCAGGTGAGTTTTTGTGCGTGATTTTTAACAATTGCATTTTTTAACGATCGAATTCTTTGAGTTGTGAGCTTAACTTTATGTGAGTATTTGCATACATATTTTGATGTCATAAATTATATAAAGAATATTACCAAACATTTTTGATTATAATGACGTTAGATTATGGAAAATTTTACTATAACTGTAAAAATCTTTCCGAAAATAAAATTGCTTTTATGGGCTCAAGTACCTGCTAAAAATTACACTTTTGCCCTGGGAAAAAAATTCCTAATAATTTTTTTTTATATTGAATTTTGCACTTGTGGCAACCCTTTTATAAAAAAATTCTATATTTTTTGGTAATCCACAAACTTTATAAACTGCGTAAAAAGTTGCACATTTTTTGTTAAAAAATATAACTTTTGAAATATACAACACACTTGGCAAAAAATTTGGCTGCATTAATTTCATATAAAAATTTTAATTACTTTCAATTTTTACTAAAATTATTGGTTTGTTTGAATAATTTTAAATTCTTTTGGTTTCCAGGGTTGCCATCAAAATATAAATTTAACAATTTTCTATTTTTTTTGTTATTCACAAACCTTATCAACTATAGTAAAATGTCGATCATTTTATTGTTAAAAAATATAATTTTTAAAATGTACAACAGATATGGCAACCCTGTTAAAAAGTTTTGCTGCATTAATTTTATATGAAAACTTTGATTCCTTTCAATATTTATTAAAATTGTTGGTTTATTATCATAATTATATATTTTTTTGGTTTCCAGAGTTGCCAGCAAAATATGCTAAGTGTGACACATAATTTTATCTTTTATTATAATTCACAAACCTTATCAACTATAGTAAAATGTTGAATTATTGTTAAAAAATGTAACTTTCACAATAAGCAACACATATGGCAACCCTGTTAAAAATTTTGGCTGCATTAATTTTATATAAAAATGTTGATTCCTTTCGACTTTTACTAAAATTATTGGTTTATTATCATCATTTTAAATTTTTTTGCTTTCAGGGTTGCCACCCAAATATAAATTTAACATATAATTTTCTTTAAGTATTACTAATTATTATTATTAGCGTTGAGGTATGAGAATACCACAAACTGTTCTCTCCTTTATCGCTGCACATTTGAAACTGATGATCATAGTTTACTTGTAATGGCAACCCTATACCAAAAGTTTTACTTTGTTTTAACAAAATACTGCATAATTGAATTTTATAATATACATATGTATGTGATCATTTATTTTTTTAGTTTCCATTTTTTCGAAAATATTCAATATGGCAAGTCTACACTGTTGTAATAAAATATTTCATCATTTTATTTTAGCACCTACATATGTATATATGTATAAATACAAATTTAATTAAGGTGTTAATTTTTCAAACTAATTCTCTTAGGTTGGCCACCCTACAGAAAGTTGGTGTTTCTGAAAAAAAAACTTCTTTTTAAAAATATACCATATTTTAATCTATGAGAAAATTAAAACTTCAAAACAATTATTATATTAATTTTTTAATTTATCTAACTAAATTTTTTTAAGTTGGCAGCCCTATACTCAACTTTGTGTTTCTAAAAATTTTTTTCTTTCTAAAAGAATACCATACAGATATTAATTTATAAAATTTACAGCTCTTCAAAATATATATTAATTTTATTTTCCCCAAAAGGTGGCAACTTTCCCAAAAATATGACATCTTTCGTTTTTTAGTTTTATACATATTTACTAAACTGCATAGATAATTCGCAAGAATTAATTATAGAGAACTTTATCTCTAAAATGTTTTATTTCAAAACTCCGAATACTTGTATGATAGCTAAAATCGCACGCACGAAATCTCCGATAACCTTTTAAGACGGCAGTAAAGCTTAAACTAACTAAAAATAAAGGACATTTCAAACAGATTTAGCCTTCGGAAGAATTGTCATCCAAAAGCTTATTGAACGCAAAATACTAAACTTATTCCATTATTGCCTCGAACTGAACTTATTCCATTATTGACCTAATCTCAAGTAACTAGGCACCATAGCATCATATGATATCGCGAGATCAACGATAAATTCACTTATGTACTATAGCAGTTAGGAAATTTCACTACCCCAACTGCTAATTGGATTACTACTAATTGTAATTGGGGCTGCCATTTGATAATTTGAAGTTTTTCAGTCATATGATGTGATGTCATAAGTCATCATGTCACAGAGTCACAATCATGTTCTCATATAAGAAAACCCATGAAATTTAATAAAAATGACATGTACGCAAAAAATTTAATTAGCTATTATGTCATACTTGAAGTCATTACAATATGTAATGACATCACATCATATTATCACATCACAACATTTAAGTTTTGCATTTTTTTCATTGCATATTTTGAAATTTGGATATTATTTGTGACTAAAAATACAAATATTAAACGTTGAGCATATCTGTCATGTGACATCACATCAACACAAAACATCACGTCATTGAAATTATGCTAAGCTGGGAAGTAATATTATTACTCATTGCTTGTTGCATTTATTATTGATAGAATTTAACAATTTTAATTTATTTTTCAAACAACTGTAGCTCTAATAAACACTTTACATACCTAACAGTCGATTGCAACAAAATTTTCTGTTTACATCCTGTCCCAGGTGTTGCCAGGGCAGCATATATCCCAGATGCTTGTACTCGAACACACAAAAAAATTTAAAAAATCAATTTCATTTTCGACGACAATTAACGACAATTTCGAAATCAATTGGAAATCAATAAAACAACAAAAACAAAAAATACAAAACACTTCATAAAATCGTGAAGTATGCAACAATCGACAAAGACTCGCCTGAAACATAAACGGAAATGCGCCTGCATGCAGACATTTTTATGTAAATATGGCTTGCATACACACATACATATATGTATGTTTTGGTTTGTTTATGAATTTGTATGAGTTCGGCCGCAAGACATTTCAATTCAGCGCTTCAAGTAGCGCAAAGCGCCAAGAAAAATTGGTAAATCGGCAAGCTTGCAACAAAAGTAGTTGTGGCAGCAACACTACATGTCGTGTATGTGTTGTGTGCCGTATAGTGGTGGCAACAACAGTGTCATACTGGCAACACGGCAAATGCCAACAATTGTCAATTCAATTCGCGCCGCACGAAATGTACGCAAATGCGAATTGTGGCAAGTATTTTGGTTTTTCACTTATTTTTATTATTATTTTTGTTGTTTTTATACACAAGCGGCCACTTCCATTTATCTTTATTGCATTTCGATTTCTGCATAAACAAGAAGACAATAACAAACAAGTAACAACAACACAACAATGGGGCTAATGGCATTCCTGTCTTAGGTCAGTAAGGTGATCGGCCAGTTGTGGCTGGTGGATTGGAGCGGCTAGCGAAAACAATTTAAAAGCAATTTGAGTCATGTTGGTCGCAACTTTTAATTCATGAATTGTGCTGATGCTGGCAGCAATAACAAGCGACAACCAGCGGTGTTCGCCAGCCATTCAGCCGACCACTGCGACGCAGTGACATTTGCATTTCAACCGAAAGGTCTGGTGCGTGGCGCTCTGGCTAACGCACACATACACACATTGCCACGCAGGAATTCGTTACATATGTCGGCATTTAAAAACGAGGCATTTCGGCATTTCTGTTGTTTGTCTGTCGGCAGCTCAAAGCGCCTGCGCAACGTCGCCATCCGCCAGCGGCCGTCTAATTCATTTGTAAGCGCATGCGCAATGCACAGTCAGCAGTTGACTGTCAACACTGACGACAATTGTACTGCGCGCTTAGTAATTTTTTAGTGTTACAACAACAATAACAAACGATTTTATGTTTCCACTAGCGACAATTTGCATTTTCATGCGACCCAAACGCTTTGTCGCGCGACCTGCCACAATTGTTGTTATAGCGCTTAGGTTGTTGTTGTTGTTGTTCTTATTTCTTTTATTATTGTTATTGTATCTTATATCGTTGTTGTAGTTGCTTATATTGTTGTCATTGTTTCTTAAATTGTTGTTATTGTTTCTAATATTGTTGTTGTTGTTGTTGTTACAATTGAAATGCTTGCTTGCAGGGCGTACTCGCCTGCGTGTTGTATTGATTTATTGCCAAACAGTGGACGCTTTATGTTCGCGTTCACCTTTGCGCAAGCGCGCGACAGACGCCGGCAACCACAAATTACTTTAATGCTGATTTTTTATGTTTCTTTTTCGTTATTTTATTTTTTCTTAATTTTTACTTCAATTTTAATTTTTTTATAATTTCAACTTTTTTATTTTTGTTATTAGTTTTCTCTATTTATTTTTCTTCTAATTTCTCGCTCATTTTACTAGTGCGTGCAACACGCCTAAGCTATAGTATGCTTGCAACAGCACTCCGTTGCATAGCAATTGTCATTTGTTTCCTACAATTCAATTGTTATTGCATAATTTTGCGGTTTTCTGTCTTTTCTTGGCCTGCCAATATTGCCTTTAGCCGCACTTTATTCCGCAAATTTGTTATTGTTTTTATAGGAAATTGTTATTTTTGCTGATTTTTGTGTGTTTTTATAATTTACTTGTTGTTGCTGTATTTTGTTGTTTTTGTTTTTGTTGTACTTATTGTTATTGTTGTTGTATTTTAGGCCTTTGGTTGTTTTTATTTTTGTATTTTCTATTAGCTTTTCTTTTTGGCCTTTGGCACAATTTTATTTCTTGCGGTAACCCAACGTCGTCTGTGCTTCGTCCGGTGCGCACCAGCCCTGTACGCCGTTGAAGTGTTTGCAGCTGCAAAAATATTATTGCAATTTTTATTTCCACAATTTTTTAGTTTTATTTTTACGCCTTTTTCCTATAACACATTTATCAATTGTACTTTTGTATTTTGACTATTTTATAACAATCATTATTTGGTTGTTATTGTTGCCACATTTTTAGGCGCAGCTTTGGGGATTAACCTAATTTTGTAGAAGTATTTTTGGCTAAGGCTCGAGATGGAATTGAAGTATTTGAAAATATGTTAGCTCCTCCATAGTTTCAGAAGAAATAGAAAATCTTGTTATACACGCAAGATCAAATTTGATTCGGACTGGTCCATTTTAATTGCACGCGCAACCCAAATCGATACAAGATTTTTTTAAATCTTCTTGCATAGCAACTATGAATTAGTATTCCAAGAGTAAAATATTTACGAAAGTTCCGTAATTATATTGAAGTACTTGCTCAAAAGCTCTTAACACTCAAATAGTATTCCTTGTTGACAGTTTGGCCGATCGGAAGGAATTCGGAGTGCAACACACCTTAACCACCACGTAACTTTAATATATAGCCTGTTTTGACGAGATTTTTTCAGCTTTAGCTCACCCATATACGGCTGATTGATTGTGTTTCTGGGTTGTAAGCATAGATCCAAGACTCGTCGCCAGTAATAATACGTTTCATGACATTCTGCTGGTCGGAAGGCATTGTTTCATAGACGTTAACGCGACGCTTTCTTTTGAAAATATTGAGTGATTTTGGAACCGATCGTGCTTTCACTTTTCTTAGGTCAAAATGATCACCGAAGGCGTTTTCCAACATTCTGAGCGTTTCGGTAGCAGAAAATTGATTCCGCACATAAAATTTATTGGAACTTTTTTGCTGAATAATTTCGCTCATCGTAAAAATTGCCGAATGCACTTTATGTACATCAGAACGAATACGCTTGTCTAAACATGATGTGGCATATAACAGAGATATCAGTGACAGTCATATCAACCTAGACAAAAAGTATTTCGGCGAATGGGTTTTCGTCTTTATTATCGCTTTGAGAATGAAAGGCTTTGTATTATATATGAAAAGAGTCCCAAAAAATCTATCGGTAGACGGTTTCTTGACGATGTCTCGGAAGTTACACAAATCAAATTTTTTGTATTGACTTTACTCAGGAGCACATAGAGATTCAGAGAACACAAAATGGAATGGGAAATTTTACTCCCCGTGATTTCACAATGGACCGGCTAAAGGCCTAGTTGTGTCATCAGCCATCCACTCTATTAAAATTTATAAGAAAAATAGCAAAAAAATGTATTTCTTAACTCTTTTTGAATTAAAAATTATGTATTTTAGTAAGCATAAAAATAAATAATATTAAAATTCAAAAATGTACAATTCCACTTTACGAAAATGTTTTTTGAATTCAAAATCCTCACACCCACCTGGTATTAATCAAAGTTTATATATGAATATTGAATATTTGTATACAATTTTGTTTTAGCGAAAAGTATATGTATGTACATATAAAGTCAATTTTCATAACCTAACGGCAAAATGCAAAAGAATAAATATATTTACTTGGAATCGTGTTGCCAAACACGACCGCTTTAATAATAGCGCCGCAGGAGAAACTTAAACTAAACGTATGCGGGTCTATGGGGTTAGGTGTAAGTTCAATATTTATTGCCACAAATGGAGTTATAAATAATTAATTAACTTACTGCATTCGAAATTAAGGAGGCAAATTACATGGATTTTATTCGTAGCGCTGGAGGGGTTTAACGGTAAAAACTTCACGTGTATGTACATGTGTATGTAAAGTATGTATGAAAAATTTCCTGTTTCGAGCAGACAGAAAAAGGTCTCACAATAGTTGGAGACTGTAATGTTCAGGCAAATAAAAACGTACAAATGATAAATAAAAAAATGCATTTTTGGTATAAAAAATAAATAAAATAAAAATATTAAATATAAAAATAGTATTTTAATAATAAATTTTATTATAAACAAAATTAAATAAATTAAAAATGGTTCTTTAATCAAATTACATAAAAATAAATTTTAATAACAAAAAAATATTTTAAAAAAAATTGTATTTTGGATTTCTTTTTGTTTAAAAAAAAATATTTTTCTTGGAAAAAATTATTAAATAATGTTTTGCAAAAATGAAGATTTTTCCAAAAAAATATTTTACTATAAAAACAAGCAAATTGCTTTACAACTTTTGAAAAGGAAAAAAAATATTTTTTAAGTTAAATTAAAAAACAAAAAAAAACAAAAAAAAAATTAAACAAAATTAAAATAAAAATTTTATAAAATTGAATCTGTTAAAAATATACATATTAAAAATAATAAAAATATTCGTTAAATGAAATATTAAAAAAAAAACAAAATTTTATTAGTAAAAAATTAAATAAAATAAAATTTTTTTGTATTTAAAAAATTAATATTTTTTGTTAAAATTAAAAAGTAAATATTTTTTGTTAAAAAATATGTTTTATTTTCAAAATTTTTTTTTGTACATAAAATTATTTAATAATATTTTACATAAATTAAGATTTTTTCGTTTTTTTTTTGGAAAAAATTATTTAATAATATTTTACAAAAATGTAGATTATCCAAAAAAAGAAAAGGATTAAAAAAAAAATATTTTTACATAAAAATAAAAAAAAAACAAAAAACGATAACCAAAAAAATATATAAAATCAACATAAAAATTTTATAAAATTTTCGCATCTTTCAAAAATATTCATTAATGCAAATATTTTTAAAATACAAAGTTGTATATCAAAAATTTTTATCATTTCAATTTCGGCAAAGCCTCCACATACCTTTCTCTCTCCTACACACGTCCTCTATACCACATTGTTGTTGTATTTACATACATACGAATTCACTCAAAAAAGCTCTTCACTTGAACACACCGTCGACTTGGCGCTGTTGCACACCTTTTTCGTGCGTGTGGCAAGTAGAGCACTAGAGCGCTGTTTAAGCTGCCACCTACGCAGATTTTTTGCAAAGCCAACAACAAAAGCTATGCAAACAAAGACCAAATAAATAATCTGCCACTTATAAATGGCATAAAAAATTTAAATAAGAACAAAAACAAAAATAAATACTAACATGACGGAATCGCCGTTCATCCATTTAAGCTTTTCACACCAGTTGGCATTTGTTGTTGTTGTTCTTGTTACTATTTCGCTGCTTTATGAGTATTTGAAGCACTTTCAACTTCCCTGTAAGCAAATTCGCTAAATATATTTACATATTTACACACAAAAAACCCACACGCTAGCGTACGCAGATCAGCAGCAACAACAATAAAAGCCACAACAACTAGCAGAATCGAAAAAATGTGCATTTGAGACAAACAAAAGTCAGAAAATCAGCAAAAAAAAAGAAGAAGAAGAAGGAATTAGCGCAACACCTGAGTGTTTGTGGCAAGCAAGAAGCAGACCACCAACATTGGGCAGCCAAGTGGCAGCTGCAATCACATGCAACGACAGCAATGAGGCATGGCCGCCGTGCCACATAGCAGTTAAAGTGAGTTACTGTTTAGAGTTAGAGCCGCGCGCGCAGCAACAACTAAAACAATAGCATAAACGGCAGCCGCAGCAGCAGCGTGGACAACATTTTTGCGTGGCTGCAACAAGACGGTGGCCGCAACAGCAAATAAACACTTGTCTTAATTGTATGCTGCGCGTGGTGATGCTTTGGCAACGCGCTGCACAACCTACTGAGCAATGTTGCATGTTGCTGTCGCCGCTGCCGTACTTGCTTATTACCTTGTTGTTGTTCTTATTGTCGTTGTTGCTTGTTAACTCGCATGTTTGTGCTGCTGCTGGTACGCCACGGCAGTGGGCGCGCATAAGTGCCACCACATGTGGCAATAACACACTCCAAAGTTGTGAATTAGAAAAGTGAAAAGCAAAAACCGATTTAAATTAAAATTCAAATAAAATGCGCGAACAAAAAAGTCGAATGCGGAAAACATACAAAAGCAATCGCCTTTTAAATGCCAGTCGAGCCGAGCGACATAGAAATCAAGTCAAGTCAAAATGTATGCAAAGCGACGCATGTTTACACACGTCAAACGGTTTTGTGTGGGTGGGGGGGCAAGTTGCAACAAACGCGGTAATCACCCAAACGGCTTGTGGCGTAAATGATATGGATTAATGGTAGTTGTTGTTGTTGTTATTGTTATTATGTGGCTTTCGCTTTGCATCTTGTCAAATTAAAACGCTTGCGCCACTCATTTCGCATTAGATATATGTCCGAATGCTTGCAAACAAGTTGCAAAAGTTGCATTAAAGTGACAATTTACCGTTAGTGTAGTTGGAAGCATATTTACCACTGCATAGATATGACAAAATTATAAAGAAAAGCTAAGATTTGCGCTACACTTGCTTGAGAGTGTGGCTTTAAGCAAATTTATGCTTTGTGGCAAGTGCGAAATGCGGAGGTTTTCATATTTGCAGGCGTGTGTTGTGCAAACTACGCATTTCTGCTACTGTGTTGAGTTATATTTTGTTGTTCTTGTTGAAAAAAGCGTTTATGATCCTAAAAAATATGCAAAAAGCAGAGATTAGTTACCTTATCTCTGCTTGCAACATTATTTTTAATAGCACTTTCCAAAAAGATGCCCAGGTCTTTATTAGATTGCAGTTACAAATGTTTGTTGTACATACCTCCTTTTATATTCCAAGCAACATGTTGTTGCTATACACCAACATTGTTGCATAGATTATTAATAATTATATATAACTGCTCTAATAAGTCCACGCTCTCTTCTTATTGTATTTTCCTTCACGAAGAAAACACTCTTTAGCATTGTTTTTTTGCTAAGCTTAAGTGAAGAATGTTGTTCATGGAACTAGATCCACTTAGTTAAAATCATATTTCTACTAAGTATGTAACAGTTTTTTCTCTCCATCGTGATATACTGTTCAAAGCTTGCTATGCAGTTTTTATGATAATCTGCTTCAATTAGATCCAAGAATCATACAGATAATGAAGAAGAGAAATCATGTGAACAACTGAGCTCATTCGTCTTATTTTTGGTTTACTCAATCAGCTAACGACCACCTTTCACTCAACCATTCGGCAAAGTTCTAAATATTGAAGAATGGGCATGAGAACGATTTATTAATAGTTCTTTCAGAAAAGATTGTCTAGATATTGAATACGTTAATGGGTCTCCTCAGAGCATGTAGTCTAAATACACACTCTTATCTTGTTATACCTTTATTTTAAATTTGCCACCGAGTAACATAAGAAAACATTAGAGACCGTCTATCGATATCCGCCCACCTGTATATATGTTTTAAGATATCGGTATGAAAATTTGAGCACGACGTTTTCTCCACAAGAAGCTCGTCATTTGTTGGAATCGCCAATATCGGACTACTATAGCGATAGCTGCCATACAACCCGAACGATCGGAATCAAGTTCTTGTATGGACAACTTTTTTATTAAACAAGATATCGTCTGGAAATTTGGCATGGATTATTTTTTAAAATATTGCTATAATAACCTAATCATTTCTTCACATCGGATCACCATAGCATAAATCTCCTTCTTTAATGGCGTAGACACCCCTAACGCGTTTATATCCATGTTAACAATACCGCACCAGTTGTTCTTCCTTTTTACTGTTTGGCACCAATTAGAGATTCCAAGATTCCTTCTCTTCTTCTGCTTCCATCGGCGGATAGTGCATCAAATACTCTCAGAACTGAAGTCTTTTCATCCACTTCGACGACATGACCTGATCCAGAGTCGTCGTATACCTATCTCGTACGGCTCATGCTTCCACCGACTACGGTATTCGCCGTTGCCAATGCGCAAAGAACCTTTCTCTCGAAAACTTGTAAGGTCGACTCATCAGATGTTGTCATCGTCCTTGTCTCTGCATTAAATAACAGGACGTAAATGATAAGTTTATGTAGAATTTGTCACCTATTCTTCGAGAGACATCTTTACTTCTCAGTTGCATACTCAGTCCGAGGTAGAACTTGTCTGCAAGAGTTGTTTTGCGTTTGATTTCGAGGCGGACGTTGTTGTTGGTGTTAATGCTGGTTCCAAGATAATCGAAATTTTCTGCGACTTTGAAGTTATGACTGTCAACAATGACGTGGACGCCAAGTAACGAGTGCGATGACTACTTGTTCTCCTCCATACAACTTTGACAACTAGCGTCGGGCAGAATTTTAAGACTCAAGAATCTTATAAGTACTATAAAAAATTGTACCGATATCAATGCATAAATGTTTCTTGTTATATAAACTGCATGAGAATTGCAGGGAACTCTGTTCATTATCGAACAAAAAACTCAAAAAAAATCTTTACCTCTTTACTTATATATGTTCTTGAACTGAAATAAAGTTCTAACTATCTACTAACTATTATTAATATGCGTTTTCTGAAGCATGCATATTATAACTATTGGCGTTGCAAGCAAATTTAGAAAGTGTGAGCAACAGTACCTTGGGGAAAATGCGTCATAATTCTTGTAAGTGGCAAGATAGTTAACTTTTTTCCTACTCCAATTTGTTTTCCATTTAAGCTCCATCATTTCAACGTAGTAACTTTAATGCTGACGCCCGAGACACTGCCGCTCACTTTCGCCTCGAGCGAAAAATACCAAAACCATTAAAGATGTGCGAACACCTGCGCGTGTGTGAACTTCAAATTTGTGGCGCGTAAAACAAAAAGCATTAGACAGCATTTATTGCTAATGTTGTTGTTATACTTCTTCATATTGTTTTTGTAGTTTTTCATTGCTGCAACACACATTTTGCCACCTTTTGTTCGCGCCTATTGTCTGTGGGCCATTGTTGGTTCGGCTTTTTCTTGCACTTTGCTACTGTTGCACTATTAGTTTTAGGTGCTGCCGCCTGTCTTTAAGCGCGCGCGTTGATGACTTTTCAATTTTCACTGGGCAAACAGTGTAATAAAGTGTGGCGAGTGGGTTGCTGCCGCGCGGAAGCAAAAGTAAATAAGCAGCGCAGTAAAAAAACATGCGAAAAAAGCGCACTGCCAACCAAATTACTATGCCAGAAGTGGTGTGCCACCGCGTAGTAAATAGTGTTGCCACAAAACACGCACACAAAGGTTAACCACAGTTGCAACATGCTGAGTGTGCTGCAACACTTTCACAGCGCTACAGTCTTCAGCTGTTTGGAAAACTAAAGGGAAAAATCCCACTCGGCTGTTGCAAGTGTTGGCGTCACCTTGACGTGCGTGCCACCACCACCGCCACCACAAACTTACCGGAGCTTTGCTTTGTCTACAAGTGCTTTTTGTCGAAGCCTAAGCCTAAGCCTACCCACCAGCTGACCGCATTGCCAACCGCCCGCTCGTTTGCCCCACCACATCACTAGCATCAACTCAGTGAGCCGTGAAGGCACACAGCTCAAACCCACACACACACACACGCACATTTATAGTGAAGGCAGTTAAGTCATGAATAACTGAAAATTATGATGAAAGTAATTTTCTGCTCCAGTAGCAGTAGTACGAACAGCTGCCACACAGCAGCCAGAGCCGCACTTGAGTTCATAGTATGGCTGGCTATGTGGCAACAGGAAATTCTTTTGATTTACGTGCAACACTTGCCACAACGCATAGTGCAGTGAAGTGCACGCTGTGTAGCATTAGTTGGCAGCCATAAGAAAAACAAAAACAGCAACCAGAGATGGCAGCTAAATTAGAAAAAGCAACAATAACAACAAAAGCAATACTAATGCATAAATAATAATATTTATTTATTAAAAGAAAAAGCTGAAAACGGTAGCAACAGCATTGGCAACAATAAAATCAGCGCCAAAAACAGCAACAACAACAGTCAGTAGTGGCAGCAACCGTAAATTATTTGTGTGTGTGTGTGTGTAAACTTGGCAGTGAAAATTCACAAGCTTGTTGGCGACTCGAACGTTGCACATGTGGCAAATATATCTATGCGCATAAACACAACCACACATTCATATTTTCTATGTGCCACAAATACATACAGCCACACTTCATTTAATTTTTTTAGCTCAAAAGATTTACGACTATTTTTGTTGTTTGCAGACAAAAATAATTGCCACTTGCAGCCAGCAGCTTTGTTGCCACCACTTTTGTTGTTGTTATTGTTGTGCTACCTTCTGCTATTATTGTTAATCCTGCTGCTGCTGCTGCCAACAATGTGCACGCCTTGCACATATTTCTCTTCTCCCTCTTCATTAACCTCCCCCCTGCACGGCTTGCAACATCCTTCGTATGCGCGTGTGTGTGAAAATAGCTCACACACACACGTGTATATTGCGTACTTAAATCTCAGATTATTATCTTCATCTTTTTTGTGCGCTCTACTTTGTCGAGTTCAAGATTAGTTGCACGCAGGAAAAATCTTTATAATTAATTGCACTAATTAGATTAGTTTGTTTGTGTTGCTTAGTTGCATGTCTTGAGCGCCGCTTGTTGGCCTTCGATAAATATCTTTCGATTAGATCTACTTTATAGCCTTTATTTTATTGATTGCATTTCGTGGATTAATGTTGTGGGTTGAGTGCGTGAGATTTATAGCGAACGGTTTATTATGGGGAGCACTTTAAAGACTTAGTTTTTTCACGTGCCACACAGCAAATTTTAGACAAAACGATTAATCGAGAATTAATAAACTCGTATTGTATTAAAAAGGCGAGTTTCAAATGAATTGCAATATACTGATTGTCTGTCTATACCTTAGTATTTAAGGGTATTCACAAACGATGTCTATCTGCAATTCACCAAAGCTTGCGGCGTGGTGAAACGAACAAAGTAATGATGTAAAGCTTATTTACCTAAATAATGACTTACAGGTGGAATACCAAAATATTATAAGGAGGTAAACTGTCATACGGAACTTTGTTGTTGGTATCACTTATAATTTTTTTTTGCACAGAGAGAATAGTTCAAAGTTAGTTAACACAAATGCGTGAATATGTTTCCCAAAGTCTGCTGAAATCGCAAGATCTCCGTAAAACGTTAAAAATATACGATTTTTTTCTAAAAAATAAACTATTAGACAGTTTTGTAATTGCTTCACTTATTTTTTAAACACTTTCAGTAGACACCATCAAAGGAAAAGATTAAGGCGCTCTGTGATAAAGTCAATTTCGATAAAGTCGATAACACAAGCCAAGCTGCTGAAAATGTAAATAGTGTCTATGATATTGCTACTGCAACAGACCATCTTGCCCAATTTTGGTTACGTAGATTTCGTACCGCAAATTTTAAAGTCTAAGGCGTACCACGGTCTGAAAGACCACTTATCGAAAATATCGATAAAATAATGGAAATCGCTGAAAGCATTTTTGCGATTGCCCAGGAGCACAAAGGATCGTTTGAGATCATATAAAAATACCGGGTTTGGAATAATTTATCATATTTTTAGTCAAGAATCATTTAATAATTAAGGGGAAATGAGTATGGCAGAGAATTATTTGCTATGGGCTGTGTCTCTAGAGCCATACTCTGAATTCAGGCCTATACGGTCAAACATTGTACCTTCTGAAGGGAAAAAATGCTCAGAAGCGACCACCATTGCCAATGGGAGAGGAATATTGTTCCATTAGGACAACCACAAGGCACATACAATGACAGCGACTTGCCAAAAGCTCCGGGAGATGAGTTGAGCAGTTGTTATGCATGCACCTGATAGTTCAGAACAGACACCAAGTGATTACAAACTGCTCCTATGTATGACAAATGAGTTTGCTTGTGAAAAATTTGTCTTAAAGGAAGTTTATGTAAATTGACTGTCCTAAAAGGCACGAAGTATACTATGATAGTGTCAGTAACTATGTTCGTCTCGTCATTTCTCTGCTCGCTATCTTTGAACGCTAGTCTTTTCTCAAAAAGTTACCTATAAAAGCAACAAAAAGATTATCGAGTTGATACTCATTAACGAGAGTATACGGATAACTTATTAAAGTGAACATAAGATTTAAAATTAATTGTAGTAATTAATAGAAAACCAAAATAAAGGGTTACTCCAAAGTTTTTTTTTAACACGAAACAAAATAAATTCTCGTCTAAGAATGCATTATAACACTATTGGGTTAGTCCTACCCTTTGTTTGAAGATCTGGTACAGTTTGTTCGATTTGGTACTCTCCAACGCTTGGTGGATGGAATAGCTATCTGTTATAAAATTACCTTCAAGTTATTAAATAAAAATATACTATATAAAAGTGAATTAAATCGAAACTTTGAATTTAATGCAAAAATAATGCATTTTTTTACTATATCCATTATATCTGTAAAGGGCGCATATCTTGTAAATATACATACATATAACAAAATTAAATTTTAAAAGCTTTTTCTAGTGTTGCCACATATTTTATTTTTATTTTACTTTTTCTTTTCGTTTTATATTTATACAATTTTAATAAAAAAAAAACTAATTAGTATATTAACAAACAAATTATTAAAATATTAGCGTTGCCACATTTGCCTAATTTAAATTCACCAAAAATTATGTACTTTTTGAATTGATATATTATATTTTTAAGTAGGGCATTTCTAAAAAATGTATTCCAAAACTTAGTTTTATTTTTAACGGAAAATTTGTTTTGAGAGCTGCCACTTATTTTTATTTCTATTCACTTTTTCTCTACCTTTTTTTTTTAAATTTTTATAAAGCAAACTAATTGGTATATCAGAAAAAAATCATTAAATATTAGCATTGCCACATTTTCCTAATTTTAAATTCACTAAAAATAGTGTATGTTTTTAACAGATCTATTACAATTTTAAGTGGGACATTTATTATGAGGAAAATATAAAGAAAAATGAAATTTTTTTGCAACATTTTTTTAGTGCTGCCACTTATTTTTATTTTTTATATTATTTATTTTTAATTTCTTTTTTTATAATTTTAATAAAAAACTTAAATAGTAAATCCAAAAAACTATTAAAAATTAGAGTTGCCACATTGTGTAAATTCAAATTAATTATTTTTACTATTATAAATCTTTCTAATTTTCTTATTTTTATTAAAAAAAAAAATTCCAATAAGCAATAATGCATTTTCTGAACTTTGCACCCATTATGAAGTTGATATTAACAGTAACACCAAAAATGCATTAATTACTACAGTCAAAAACCCAAATGCACCCAAACACTTGCGTTGATCGCCCCTTTCGTGTCCGTTAGAAATTGAAAAATGCACAACACTTGCAGTTTCACACAAACCAGCAATGGCCAATTGAATGGCAAATAAATTTAATAGTGTAGCACGGTTACCACCTACTTTTAAGTGCAAGCGCCAATAAAAAACGTTTCGCAAGAAGTAAACCAAAATTAAAATAAATATAAAAAAACCGTTAATATAAAGAAAAAAATATATATAAAAACCCGTTAATATACTCGTAATGTAAAAAATTAAGTGCAAAATAAAATCACAACCAACAAGCGGCAATACACAAACCAACGGGCATGTCGTGAGTAATTAATAAGCTGGCGCGCTAAAAGCAAGGCGTTTGTAAAAAAAATTAAACATTTTTTTTATTAAAATGTTGGAAGGCAGTAAGGAAAACATTAGCTGTCCGGTAAGGCTTTTAAGCTTACAATGCATTGCGATTTTTCATAATTTTTGTAATATCTTTTTTAATTTTTTTTTTGTATTTTTTTATTTAAACTTTTTTGTGGAAAATTTTTCTTACTTTTCTGATATTTTTTATATTTTTTTCATTTTTCTTTAATATTTTTCTTAATTTTTTCATATATGATTTTATTTTTTATTTATTTTTATTTTATTTTTTTATTTTATTTTTTATTAATTTTTTTTTTAATTTTTTCATACTTTTTTTTAAATATTTTTTCACATTTTTTTCTCAGTATTTTTCTAAAACTTTCAATATACATATTTTTATTTTTTAATATTTTTTTTTTAATTTTTATATATTTTTCTGTGTAAGCCTGCATATTTTTGTCTCAATTTCTGTTCAAATATTTTTTTTTGTATTTTTTCCATAAATGCATTAAATAAATATGCAACAGCATGAAATATCACGCGAAATCACTTCATTTGTTCGGCGGCTGCCTTATCAAACGCGCACGAATGGGCCAATGGTAGGCTGCACGCAACAACAAAAATATACAGAGTAAAAAAAACATTAGAAAAGTCAATAAAAATATGAAAACTAACTAAAAAATATATATATCAGCGTGTAAATTACAAAAAAATAAAAATAAAAATATGTGGCAAAGTAAGGAAATCACGTTTGGAGTGCCAGTGCGCAAGCGCCTCGTACACCCATTGGCGCTGCCAAGCGCACCAAATAGTATTAAATACACACATTATCATATGTATATGTATATATATTTATATTTCTATACATACATACCTACCAACTTTAAAGCAGCATTTCTTCGCCTGCCACAAGCAACGCGGCCGATCGCCAATCGAACATTTAACCTGACATTCATTATCGCTCTACTAACTGCGCGCACACTCACATGCACACACACAAAAGCGCACATATGCACTATATCATTTGCGCTTATGCGCGCCGTCAAGTCAACTTGCTGCCAGCCAGTGACTTAGTCAACCAGTCAATTGCTTAGCGCTTAACTACATTAAATTCGACTTGTTGCATATGAAATATACGTATGGAGCGCGCGCACATACAACGCGAAATCGAATGAACGAATCAGACAACAGCTGTGACACGCCACACCACACAGTCGCCACGCGGCGTTAGACAACACCCAACCCAAGTCGTTCGGCCACAAGTCCACACACACACACACCCGTCGACAGCCAGTGTGACTGCGCATGCGCCAACGAATTTGTTTGTTGTGTG
This sequence comes from Bactrocera dorsalis, assembly GCF_023373825.1. Taxonomy (NCBI): domain Eukaryota; kingdom Metazoa; phylum Arthropoda; class Insecta; order Diptera; family Tephritidae; genus Bactrocera; species Bactrocera dorsalis. The sequence continues at coordinate 60,340,330 of NC_064306.1, read as the reverse complement.
GCTGATCGTTTTACCGCCGCGGCTTAGCGATTGGCAGCTGCCACATGCGGCACGCAACAACACCGCGCGCGCCCCCTTGACTTGAGTTGTTGTCGTAGTTGCGCGTGAGTGTGTGTGTGTGTGTGCGTCGAATTGACCGCTTTTTAAACGATCAACATAAATACACCTGCTTAAGCTGAAATGCAAACTAATCTGCTGCGCTACTCCTATTTTAATACCCACACATACACACTCACACATGCATACATACACGAACGCGCTGCTACTCTGTTTCGCTATTAAAATTTTTAGTTTCTTTTTCATGACAAAAAGCAATCGTTTTTTTCTCTTGTCACCGACTTGTTGCGCTTATTCAATAGAAAATGGTTGCTGTTGTTGTCGCGCTGCTCGTTAGTTAATTTACGCTGTAAATATTATTGCAGAAACGTTTCATTGTTCAATTAACTTGAAATGCGATTACAGTTACGCGATTGCAACGCCGCCTGCCTCAGCGCCTGCGCCTGCGCTGTGGCCAATATCATTTACATGCATTTGCTTTAAATACATTGTGTTGGTGTTAGTATGTGTGTGTATGTGCTAAGTTGTTGGCGGTAAGTGGCAAACGCGTTTGAAATGCCACGCGTGTTTACATTCAATTTTTCTTCTTCCTCCTCGGGCGCTTTGTCGCACTTGTTGTTGTTGCTGTTTTCTCATTGTTGTTGTTGTTGTTGCATGCATTTATCGCTCACGGCAATAGCTTGTTACACATTTTTGGCCATTTTTCTTAGCCCACTTGCGGCCAAATGTGTTATATTGGTAAATAAGCACCGGCCGGGCACATGTTGCAACATGTTGTAAGTTTTCTTTGGCGACAATATATAGTATGCATGACTCTTAATTAAAATAAATTATCGGCGTTGAAGAAATCGGCTTGACATCTTAGAGAAAAATAACAACTGCATTTAAATGAGAAAGATTATATAATTTGGAATGAGGTTAGGAGGCACTGGAAGACGCCAGCTGGGTGGAAAAATTGTGGCAAGATAGCAAAAAACTAAGTAAAACAAATTGAGGTTAGATGGGTAGAGATAAGATGTCAGCAGATAAATTGGATTGCGAAATGGTGAGTTAAAGCGAGTGAAGGTGAAGTAATGAGTGGTGAGGTGAGTTAAGATGAAATTAGAAAAGATGAATTGAGAGTTAAAGAGGAAATATAATATCCTTAATGAAGGACAACATCGTATTGTACGAGATGATGCTAGAAGAGTTGAGAAAATATATAACTAACAACTCTGTAACACTTTTTCATTACTTAACGAAGTTCCAAACCAAAATTGGTTCAATAAATTAGTCATAATATTTCACCAGCCATCACAATTGTTACTAAGCAAACTGTGCCGTTTAAGATTACAATTAACCTGTAAAATCATTCACCTCAACCAACCGCAGAGTTCCAATTGTTTCCTCGAAACATATACATATTTATATAACCATTTACATATCTCCTTAGCGTTCAATATACAAGTTTATGCGCCACTCTAAATACCTTTTATCCAAGTCATAAGCGTATAAAACTGGGTAAGTGCCACATTTGAAACGCTCTGAATTTTCAATTACAACTGTAATTTATACGAAAATGCGGTCACCTTGTGGGTAAATGACCAATAAAACTGTATGGGCGCAAACGCTGACACAAAATTTATTATTCGTTAAAAAATATTTAAAATTCGTTGCGCCTTCACTTTTAGCTTTCAACAATTATTATATTAATTTTTTATTGTTGCAATTTTATATTTAAATTTTTATTTCATAAATATATATTTTGTTGTATGCTAGGCTTAGCCGTTATAATTTTTTTATTAGCGTAGACTTTATGAGCGGAGCCTATGAGCTAGCTGCTGTGTTTCTATGGTCTTTGATTGCTTTTTACATATACAGCTATGGTCACACAAATAGCACACTTGGTCATCAAATAAAAAAACATTTATTTATTCGTTAAGTTTATCACTTACGGATTTAAAGAGGCATGCGTTTTATTTTAAAAATTATTCACTTTAAAATTGCTAAAACACTAAAACAATACATATTCTATTATCGCCAAAAAAAGACGAAAACATCAATCTCCTATACGACAGCTTGGACACATAAATAGCACAATCTAAAAAGGAGTTTAAAAAAAGGTACAAAAATTTATAAAAATTATTAAAAAATTGCAAAAGATTGTTCATTTCGTTAGTATTTTGTACTATATCCATCATTTTTAAGCACCCGCTCACATCTTTTCTGCATGCTGTACACCAGTTCTTGATATCGTTCCTTTGGGATTGAATACCAAGGCTCCTCAATTCCAGCCCATAAATCATCAAAATTTTTGAATTTTTTGCTTGCTATTTTGAACTTTATATCAATTCATAAATTTTCTATTGGTTTCAGGTTTGGGTTTTGCGCAGGCCACTCATATATTTTAAATTTTTTATTGCCGAGACCATACTTTACTACCTTTGCGGTGTGCTTCGGATTATTGTCTTGCATAAATGTCCAGTTTATGGGCATGGATTGAAATACATTGTATTTTTCAGTATATCCAAAAACTAAAACTGGTCCATTTTACCATTTATTCGAACAATTGGCACGATGCCATGCCATGAAAACACGCTCCAGACCATGATACTTCCACCACCGTGCTTAATGGTTTTTTTGGTATACCTAGGTTTAAGGGATTGACCTTGTGGACGACGTAAAAATCATTTTTCATCTGGAACCTTCCTATTTATCTTGGTTTTGTCGTTCAAAAACACGTTCTTCCAAAATTGTGCTGGTTTGTCTCCGTGGGCCTTTCCAAATGCCAGTCGAATTTTGATGTGGCGTTTTGACAGGAGTGGTTTCTTGCTGGTAATTTGTCCAAAAAGTTGAGATAAGTTGAGTCGTCTTCCTACAAGTTTTCTGGACACGTCCACACCATATTCGTCATTAATTTCGATCATAATTTCTCTGGTTGACTTAAAAGGATCCGCTTTGCTCTTCCGTACTATGTATTTATAAGTTTGTTGGTCTAAAATTGAAAACAATATTAAAAAAGGAGTAATAATAGATTTAAATATAGTTGAAAATGTTTAACATAGAAACTGTCTTTTTAATATATAAAAAATTAGTTTCGTTTTCGGTATGCAGTCGCATGTAGCTTGTCACATAAAAAAAGTGTTTCATACATAAAAATATTTTTTGGACTAAAATTGCAAGTTGCTCCCAAAAAAGTTTTGCTGAATTGTGATTTGCGCCGCGTACGACTTTCTTTCTCTGTAAATAGTAGTTGTTGTTTGGAGCAATTCAATATTATATGAGAGACGCCGAAATCTCTATGAAGTAAAAAACAAACAAAAAATTTGGGAAAATAAAATATTTTTGAAAAAAAAATAATTTTAAAATTTTTGAAAAAAAAAAATATTTTTTTAAATATTCTTGAAAAAAACATATCAATAGTTAAGGAAAGAAAAAATAATTATTTTGAAAATTTTGAAAAAAAAAAAATATTTTTGAAAAAAAAATAATAATTAAAAAAAATATTCTTGAAAAAAAAAACACATGTCAATAGTTAAGTAAAGAACAAAAAAAATTTGATTTTGAAAAAAAAATTTTAAAAAAATATCAATTAAAAAAAAAAAATAGTTTGAAAAAAAAAACATTATTTAGTTTATATTTTTTTTGTAGAACATATCACTTTGGAGAATAAAATTAAATATATCTGCATATCTTTAATAGAGATCAAAAGAGCATAATGTAATGTAAATAAATGAATTAAAAATAAAATAAATAAAAAACCTATATTAATTTTTTTAATTAACAAGCTTACGCAATACAGCACGCGCTTTTGATCCCGACAAATACGGAGCATTACCTTGGCGTCATAGATATGTGGTTCTGTTGTGGATTTGCCTAGTTGGTCATGTATATGATTTCACACTGTGACGATCCCTTAATATATATATTTTTTTGTTGTTTATGGTTGTCGTAAAGCATTCAAGAAGCATTTATGGCATGCAAAAGCGCCTTTGAATGACTCTTGGCTTCATTCCTCACCCGTTTGATTTTTATTGTCTTCACGGTTTCCTTGTTTCGGTTTGAAATCCCTGCTTGAGTGACTCCCTAATATTCTGTGAGCTCTTCTTGTGTGGGGAAATACTGAAACTTTGTGGCGCAATCAAAGAATAATGTTGATTTTTTTCTGAATATTTAAAAATATAATACCAATAGCCTATAAAACTCCAGTAGTCCGATCTAAAATCATGCGACATTTTACATTTAACAAAATCGTCGGCATTGTTAAATACCAGCATGCCACACAAATCAATCAAGCAAAGCTTTCAAAAAGCAACAACAAAGACTTGCATTCTCAAAGTGCTAAATAAATTATGACTTTATGTCACAAGCATTTAAAGGCTACCAGCTTAAGCCATTCAAAATCACTTAAAAGCGCATTTCGTTGTACGTTGCTTGGCTAATGAAGCAGTTGCCCGCAGAATATTACTCATACGCACTGGCGGGTAGGCATTAGTTGCTTCAAAGAATGCCAAGTCGAAGGCCAAGCAGAAACCAAATAAGTGAAAAGCTTCTAAATTGCGCACACAGAGTCAATTGTTTTCAATTTTTGTTTTCTACTTGTGGCACGTTTATCTCAAAACGCTATATGCAGCGGCAGCAAAAAAAAATGCACCCACAATTGAAAAACCTACCGTTACCTTAAGCAATTGATTTATTAGTGGCTTACAAACGGTAATGACACACCAATTAAATATACAAAAGAGGTAGCCACACACACACACAAATACAGCTACATGCAAGCGCACACTTGCACCCATTACAGTGGCGATGGTGGTGATGGTGATGCATAAAAAACGCAGTGGAAAATTAGCACAAAGCACAGCAACAAATAAATCCTTGACGTTTTTATGACTCGCCAATAAAATGTAAATCGCAATCGCAAACGCCAGCTTGCAACAGTTGTCAAGCGCCAACAATGTGCACAATAAAAACGGCAATCGCCACAAAAGTGGCATGCAGCAGTGCTGGCAAATCGGAAAATCACGCAAAATAATTTGGTGGCACAAAAGAGGCGGCAACACACAACAACTTGCATGCATAGTTTGTATATGACCGCAATTTGCTGCAAGAGCATGCGCACGCCTGGTTCACTTCTACTTTTTGTGGCACCCACAACAGAAACACCATACCATAAACACACACACACACCGGTGGGACCCGTGTAACTGGGTGTCACCCCTTTGACCTCGACTAATTTTATTTGCAGAATGTGGCAGCTGGAAGGAGGAGTCCAGTCGACAGAAGCGCAATAATGATAAATATGGCACGACGCGGATTAACTGTGGCCGTATATGCGCATGTTGCAACAACAGCAACGAGCTGGCGCACGCATTTGACAAATAAGCCGCAATCAGCTGCACACAAACGCAAAGAAATGTCGAATGAATGCACTTTGACCTCGAAAGCACGCGTGCGCAGGCGCAGCTGCGCAAAAAGCAACATGCCACATAGCGTAGTACGCGGTATAGTGACTAATGCACAACGAAATGTGTGGTGTGTTGCAAGCGTTTGCGCACTTTTGACACTGATTGTGTAGCATTGCAAATGTTTTGATATTTGATTATTGGTGTCGTGCAACATGCGTTGTTGCCTGCTGTTTGCTGCACTTAACGTTTGTCATTTGACACCTCATTTGCAACAAAGCGCGCGTGGTGCGTGTTTAAAGCCACGATACAACATAAAGTTTCGATATGGTGGCATGTGGCAAGTTGTATGGCTGCAAGAAAAAATCTTAAACCACCAATATATGTATTAAAATAAACAAAGAAGTAATAAATAACGCACTGGAAACACAAACATGCTTTGCTGCGTGCTGCAAGCTGCATGTTGCAAGTTAAAAATGAGCTAATAAGCTCAATAAATGCCTATTACCCGCTGGCATTGTGCTGTTGAAGCCGGCGTTTAAGGCGGTGGCAGTCAATATAGCGACTGAAATTACAGCCCAAAAACAACAACTACAACCAAGTAAAAATCTAACATGCCTCACAAACAAGCTACATGATGTACAACCACACCAACGTCTATGCGCCAGCTCATATCGCACTCGACGCTTTGGCTCGGCCACCGCGGCAGTAAATTTTTGTAATCAACTTGCAGCCTCATTAATAAATTGCTCGGCATGTAGCATGGTGCCACCAATGGGGCGGCTACTGCTTTGGCGGTCCAGTTGTGGTGTTGTTGCATGAATGCTTTCAATGCACTGTCGCTGTGCCTACTTGTACTTGCCTGCCTGGCTGCCATGTAACACTAACTTGCCACTTAGTTTTTGTTGTTGTTGCATTTTTATATTTTTTTTATATACCTCTTATTATTGCTTTGTTGGCGCTGCCTTTTGGCATATCAATTTTGTGGCACAGCAAGCGTCGATAGCCGGCGCTGCGTGCTGTATTGATTTCAAATGCGTACCGCGCATGCGCAACCACAACGCCGGTTGTTGCCACAACCCTCAACGTGACCGCACAACTGCCTTTTTCCAGCGATTTGCATCTCGCTGCTTGCCTGCCTCACACATTTTTTGTCTACTAGCCTTTGGGTGGCAATTACGCGTTGCAAATTGCGCACTGTCGCTGTTGTTGTTGTTGCTGCTGTTGGTTTTTATTATTCTACAACTTTTACAATTATTATTAATGACATTTCAGTGTCAAATATTTTGATAGTTTGGTGTTTTGTTTTGCCTTGCAACTGTTGCAACAGGCTGATATCCAATTTCATGCTGTGCGCTCGAAATCAGCTGCCCGCTGAGGTCATCTGTGCGCATGAATGACATTTACGTTGTTGTTCTTTTACTTTTTTCTTGCTTAAAGCATTTGCGTGTGGTTTTGTAGCTGTTTGTGGTTGTTGTCGTGTGTTGCTTGCTGGTAAGTTGTTTAAGCATTGGTACACCCAAATATTTAGAAGGCAATGTGGTCATATTAGTCGTGCAACATGTTGCTGGCAAAGACTGTTAGATTATGTATTTGACTTAAGTGGTATGTAATATTAGTGCTTTTAACGAACTTGCTTCAGAAACTTAAAATTTGTTTTAAAAATATATATTTGAAAGAATGGTGTGAGGTTAGGTTAGGGTGAGAGATCGATCTTAACTGAGATCTCACTGGGTCAGCTTAAAACGCCAGTTCATTGTGTTGCCTAAAACTTGTATATAGATCAAAAAATCCTTAAAAGTCGACAAAGCACTTTAGGCTCAAAGAAATTTGTTGGAACGGTTAACGGCCGTTTCGGTTATACCTCTCGGTTCGCCAAAGATAAGTCTGCCGAAATTATTTGCTTGCAAATGTTCAACAATAGAAGAAAAAGTACTTGGATGCTTCCACCTCCCTCTTCATACAGATTTGAAAACTTGTGTACATCCAGAGTTTTAGCTTCAATTAAAATTCTAACAACTTGAGCTCAAAAAATATAGAATATAATATTTTACAAAACGGAGACCTTTATGACTTTGGAAAGATGCGTGAATCAAACGCCAATCCAGCTAGTGGAACCACAGCTTTCAACATAGCATAGTTATAGTATATCGTTGTCGAATTTGAAGTTTTTCAAGACAGAGTGAATTTTGCTTATTGTATCTCTGAATTATCGAAGAATTCGGAAAAAATAAAATCTTTAAGAAAACTTTATATTAATTTGGGTTAAGAATATAGTTTGTGTTGGCTTCAAATCTTTTGAGTGTGCGGTGAAATTAGTCAATGTTGTGCTAAAAGCAGCATAAAAGTCGGACTTTGGTCCCCAACTTTCTGATATCTCACGTACCTATACTTAATAGCAAATAATCGGCTTACAGTCTCTACAACGCCGAAGCTTCAGTGGCTTGACTGAGCTTTACTAACAAGAAGTCCCTTTAGTATTTCTTCGTACATTGTGAGCACGCATAAAATTAGATAATAACCCGGCCTACTGCTCATATAAGGGCTATGTTGAAAGCTACTGCAAGTGCGACAAATCACTGAATATCAGCACCGCAATCATTAAAATTCACAAGCAAGATTGTAGAGAAGAGCTTCATAGATTCGGGTGTAAAAATGTTACAAAGTACGTGGCACCGCCCACCTTAAAATGGAATCCTATATCCAAGGAACTACTTGATCAATTTCAAGCAACCCAAATATTCCTATTAATTGCTGTGAAAATGGGCGAATTCGTATGACAACCACTCCTCCTTCCCTGTAAAAAGCTTTCAATCAGATTCTTTTACATTTCACTACATATATAAATAATGCATCAATAAAGTTGAAGTCAGAATAAAACCTTACACAACCTATGTGCAGCTCCTTCATCTCAAGCATAAAATTTTTCGAAATCGGACTATAACTTTTCAGGCACCCATACACCAAATTTGTGGACCCCATTCTTATGACTGATTTTTATCGAACATTCGGACTAGACTAGTACTGAAATTTGGAGAAAATATATTTGTGATGCCAGCATTCCTTGTGTCAAAAATGGATTAAATCGGGTCAATTTTTCTCTTAGCCTCCCTAACATAAATATTTTCGAACATCCAATTGACTTAGGGTGCATCTGCCGGCCAATATGTAAGAAATCATAATAAAATTCAGAAAAAATCTCTTCCTAATAGCAGTGTATGCTTGCCTTATTTTCTTCTTACAATTTAAGAATTTGTTTCGCATCATGCTTATGCGTTGCGATTACTGGGCTAAGAAAACTAAAAAGTGCTGTTCCATTTTTCAGGAAGTTATATGTATAGGAATGTTCTCCGTAAAGAATTTGTGGACTCTTATATAGAAGACAACAGTTTCAAATATTTTTTTGTTTTTTCAAAATAAATATAGTGCTGATAATATATAAACAACACATAATAAGGAAACATAATAAGCAACACTAGGGCAACATTTCTCCAAATTGTGAACAAAAATATTGCGCAATATCTTATTGCTTTAACTAAACAAAGTTTGGTCGCAATTAAATGCGCTTATAACCCCAATTGTATGCATGTCAGCTTAGCAATCTGACAACGCTTTGCTTATTTCGCACAAATGCGGCACATACCTATCTACATTACGACTATATACATGTATGTAGACATATGTATGTTGCGCAACATGGCACAAAATGTTTATAAGCCTAACGACGCGTGATTTATGCACATTTTGGCGAAAATTCGTCACAAAGGTGTTACCCGCATTACGTCACTCAACTACTCACGCGCACACACACACGCATGCGGCATGCCACGGCGGGCATGCGTAATGCCAACAACAACAACACCAAGTAACTAACCAACAAAAACGTTGGTTGGCCATAAAAATCCGGCAGTCACGTTATGTCTTGCGCGCGCTAATGCCGCCTGGCAGCTGAGTGCATAATGTTGCCACCTATAAATGCCACAAAAGTTCATGTCAATTATTTTCGAAAACATGCAGCAGCCTGTCGAAGGCTGGCATGTCAAGTCGAGTAGCAGCAGCGACAAAAAAGACAAGAAGCCGCGACTGAAGTATTGTTTACATTATATGCGGCATGCCGCATGCCGCATGATGTGCCAGCACACCTACGCATGCGTTCGGTTGGAGCACATGCGGAAAAGGGCGCGTGTAATGCAAAATGCGCTGCCAAAGCACATGTAAATATCAATGTGCTTGTGCGTGGAATATGTCTGTGTGGCACGTTTGCAGCCGTCAACTATTAGCTTGCCTTTTCTTTTATATAACTTATATTCTTTTTCACAAACGTTTTTGTGACAGTACGCTGTGCAGTAGCCAACAGTACGCGTGTAACACGCGCAGCCAGCAATATGTTGCACGCATGCGGTTTGCATGTGAGTAGTTTCTACTGTTCAGGCGCGCTGTTACCTTCTTTTTGTTGCATTTATAACAACTTTTATCCGCTGATTTATCGTCTGCTAGCGATAAGCTTTGTACCACTAATAATGCGTGCCACCAAGCGTGCATTATTTAGCATGCCACATGAAAAGGGGCTTTGGCCCTGCCTGTGGCATGTTAACAATTTTGCAGAATGCAATTTTTTTATGAGAAAAATTTAATTTTTCATTTTAATTTTGAGTGCGTCATGCCACCAGCATGCCACATTATGCGCAAACACATGTTGCACGAGTGGGGAAGTGGCAGCGAATTCTGTGGGGCCTAAAGAAATGCTGGATTGTGGGCTGTGGTGCGTACAATAAGTCATAAATCAAGCGCATAGGCTGCGTAAATTTATTGTAGTGGCTGTTGCAAGTTATATGCAAGCACTAACTCATTTATTATTTTTTCACATGAGCAACGAACGCGGTGGCATGGAAGCGTTGACAATATAGAAGCGCGCGCATTGCTTGTAAAAATGCGTGCAACATGATTTTACACTTGCAACATGGTCACGGAGGTAACTGTAAGATAAATGGTGCGTGGTGGCAAGCTAACAGCAACAAGGCATTAATCAAGCTCCGAAAAAAAGTAACGCGCTGTTTCGCAGCATGCTTGCCACATGCTATTTTGTTGCCACTTAACACATTTTCACCACGAATTTGGTTAATTTAACAACATCAAATTGTTGCCAGCGAAATCTTTTTAAATACCACCTGCTTGCAGCAGCGCACACTAAAAGCCTTCCACATGCCACATCATTGTATTACTTGTAATAAATACCGCTTTTCCAACAATCAACCTATATAACAGCTTTTACAACAATAATAAAATGTAATTTGCTTGCGTTTCCTGGCGCGCTGCAACAATGTGTTGACATATACACCACACATGTATGTATGTGTGTGTGTGTGCGCACGCAGGTGGTTGCCATGCGGCTGGACCACTTTTTTGCGAACAAATTGGCGCATATCAAGCGATTCGTTGCAGTCGCACATACAGTTAGTGCCGCAATAATTGTTGTTGCTGATGCGTACATGTAACTTGCCACATCTGCCGCATTCGATCATGCGCGCCAACGCCGTTGCATTCTAATGAAGCGCCACTTTAAATGCCAAACCACTTATTTAGCATGGCAAATAAATCGCGCATGCAAATAACGTATGTTGCATGCCACACAAAATAGCGTGGCGCTGCGGAAAAAAGCAAATGTGCAATGCCGCGCTGTTGTATGCGTTTCCAAGTTGGTTTTCATGCTTTTTTCTTCACTCTTTTCAGTACCCACACGTTTGTGAGTGTGTGCGCCTCTGTTGCAAGTATGTGTGTTGCTTTGATTTGTTTGTGGCATTGCGTTGCACAAATCACTGGCACGCGCAGCCAAGTGTTCTTTCGTTACGTTGTTTTGTTTGTTGTTTCTGTATTTGTATTTTTGTTGTTGTTGTTTCATTGTTGTTGCAGCTGATGCTGTTATTCGTATGCACGGACCAGCGTTGGTCAACAGCCATGCAATTAGTGCGCGCCGCTGAAATGCGGCAAACGCAATGCCAAGTGACTCACATGCAACGGATGCACACATACACACACCAAATACTTGCTACAGTGGCACACACTTGACTAAAAAAACAAAAAAAATCCAAACCGTTTGCATTCTAACTTCTAAGCAAAGTGGCGTTGCAACATGTGTCCACACATACATCTATAGCATTTTTATTGCCTTTTGTTGCTGTGGCGTTGCTGCAACATGCATCTCATTTGCTTTGGCATTTCTGCCACCGATTGCTCTTGTTGCCGCTGCTGCGTTTTGCGTAATGCCAAGCAATTATTGTTATTATTTACGCAAACTGCGCGGTAAAAGCCAGCTATTTGCATAGCCAACTCTGCATACTAAAGCTAGTGGCAACAACAACAATAATGGCTACAATAATAACCGCAATAGAAATAATAGAAACAATAAAAGTGGTGAAAAAACTGTTAACAAAAAAATGGAACGGATGTAATGCTACAGTGTGGCACATGCCACAGCAGCGTGAGCAAAATTTCAATGTAGGAAATAGCTTTTGGCGCAATTACTTTGTCTATGGCTTATAATGGGCTCAACATATTTTCCTAACGTCTTCAGAAGCTCACCGCTGTCTTATATACTGTTGGACAAAGGCATGTGGGGCAAAATCTACTTGTGAATTTCAAAATCTCGAATTAACTATTTTGCTTACACATCGAATTCATATGTATTTTAAAATATTCTCCGAAAATTTCAAGATGTTACGACAAATAGTTTCGGAGACATGAGAGTTATTATAATCGGCTGTTTCTGAGGTAAAGGAAATTGCTTCGATACGGCTGTACCGATAGTTTACCTTCTTTTACATATCGTCACCTGAAATGCAAAATAACGTAACAACATTTTCAGAAATTTACTGTGGCTTGAATGAAACACGGAATAAAATGGAATATATGGATAATATTGGTTAAAACTGGTTTATATATGACCGCAGAACCAGAAAATGTTGAACATATGTAATATTATGTATATAATTTGAAGTAGTGAAGCGTAATCAATAAGACACTCAATTTCGAATTTTTTGATGATACGTTATTTTGCATTTCAGGTGACGATATATATTTCATAGGTAATGTTTGAAGAAATAAGATTTTCGAAAATAATTTCGAATTGAAAGTCTCTCTGAAGTGTAAATGATTTCACATATGGATTATTATATTATTTTTACTAGTTCGTCAAAAATTACCAAAACTCATCAACTATTTTTTTTTTTTTACTTTTTGGATTTGAAATTTTTTTAAATAGAAAAATATTCTTAGCCAGATATCATTTTCGAAGCTACGCCTGCAGTTTCGCTAAGGGATCAGAGGATCTAAAAATTTTTTAAAACTAATCGACGGCTGTTAAAGTACACTGAATTTTCTATACATATGTACATTACATTTATTTATTTATTTAATTAAAAAATTCTTCAAAAAAATTACTAAAAATTCATCGTTCGTAATTTGTCTTCATTTGTATGTGGACTTAACCCCTAAAAAAGGTTATATTTGTAAGGCCATTGACAAAACAAAACCCAATTACAATTATTACATATAAGCAATCTCTTTTATGTAAAACTTATAGAATGTTTAACCATTCCAAATTGTTAGTCGTACTGGACATAGTTCAATAAATATTTAACTCTTTCTCATTCCTCAGCTTATTGTGTTTTCGAGCTTTTCTCTTTGTGAAGGCAAGAAATGCTGAGTTTCCAAAAGGTGCATAACTACCATGCTATCTTAAACAGGTTGAGACATTTTAATAATTTTTCAAAGCCATTGTGCCCTCCTTCTCATTTTCTTTGTTCTGTGAGATCCCACATTTTGTTTTACCTCCTACAAACTGTCATTTTTAGAAACATACATATACATTTTTCGAATAATTGTAAATAATTTAGTGCCAAAATGTGTGGTTTAAATTGCTTCCTTCAAAATGTAGCAACCTAAAACTCTTGTAAAGGCGCTCGAAGTAAGCATGCCCTTGTATTACTTTATTCAGAATAGTTTTATAATATTATTATCTCTGAAAATTGTCATCTTTTTCGAAATCTTAAAGGTTTCACTACTTGAAGTGGTTTAACTTTGAAATAAATATCGAAAAGTATATAATGTCATTATGGATCTTTCAATTGCTGGCAATTACTGTTCCTACAGCGCTTATAAACATCTGTGTTAACTGGCCGTTGGTCTAAAACCTAATAGCCTTACTGTTGTCTTCTAACAGAACATGATAAATTTTCTTCAATTAGAAGAACCATTTAAGGGATCGTCTCAGAGTGAAATTTTCCAAAAAGCTATTTTTTTGTTGCATTATCGGATAATATACACTGTAATAAACATTATCTGAAACGTTGAAATCAAAACTCAAATTATACGCTATAGCGTTTCTTGTAGAAAGGAAACGGAGCGAACAATCTTTAGGCGCGTTTTTCTTAGAATGGTGTTTTTGAAACTCTCAATGGAAGAGCTTTGAAGATGTCTGATTGCAATATGGAGAAAACATTTTTAAAGTCATTCTCTATCGCTGTTTTTTTTTTAATCTTCCTATTTTTTCCTACGAAAAACTGTCGAAAAAAAGCGTCAAACTGGATACTTTTTGTTCAAACCGCCGACATTTTGTCAAATTTCAAATAAAAACTCTCCATATCGCAATGGCGACTTTCTCATAGGTTAACAATCGTTTTGAAATTTTCGTTTTAAATCAAAATTGCGGCCGCAATCATGAACAATCAGCAGAACCTTTTTTTGACGTGCTATTTCAACAATTGTTTTAACTGTTATGCACCCAATAAATCGACATAAAAAAATCATGTTGTATTCGTCATGAATATACTTGTATTTATTTATAAAAAAAAGCCAGACTGATTAGTTATTTTCAACATTAAGAAAAAATTGCGAAAATCAGGGATTTTTCGGAGGGTTACACTGAGACGTTGCCTTAAATTTACTCTGTCCGATTCCGTAGATTCGTATTTACACGTTCTGATTGGCATCATCGTCGTTTGAGTCAATGTTTCACAAGAAAAATATATATTATTCGTTTAACTGACGATACAATAGGAGATAATTTTTCACTAAGTGCTTTTAAATATTCCTCTTTACTCTCGAGAGAATAATTTTTAGAGTAATGTGCTAATTATTTTAACAAAAGAACATGGAAGAGATCCTAAACTAATTTCTCTACTCAAATATTTTTTGGTAGTTTTTTTTGTTATTCAAATCAGCCACATTCTATAATAATAATGATCATAATATTAATTACATATACTGGAACTTCATTTTAGTTCTCCTCTTTCTTCCATTCTGTCATCAGTTATTTCTTTGAATTATTTGATTCGAAACTTTGAATTTTAATAACTCAATTTTGTTTTGGAAAACTGTATCAATGCTAGTAAAAAAAAACCTTTGCAAAATTTGTTCTATGGAAAATTGGTCAAACTAAACATTTCCGAAAAATTTTAAATCGGATTGTGGCCAAAATATTTGATAAACAAACGGTTTCCGAATCAGGTCTCTATAAAACGTTGAATTAGATGAAATAGAATGGCGGACATTCGTATTTTTAGCATTATTTGTTTAACAAAGTTTTTCTATTTCAAAATATATTATATACACATTCTCATACATTAACAAAAATCGTTGATCTTGATTAAAATAAAAACACATTTTTTTACTATTTTTACATTACTTTTAATTTTATTTACTACATTTTATCCAAAAAATTTTGTGAAAACATTAAAATAGTAATATTTTTTATTAAAAAAATTTTAAAAATTAATAAAAAATAAAAAATTAAATAATAAAAAAAAAATTCGCTGCGGACAGGATTCGAACCTGTGCGGGTAGAACCCAATGGATTTCAAGTCCATCTCCTTAACCGCTCGGACACCGCAGCTGATGAAATCTTGTTGTCAAACTGCGCACTTAACTAAGGGTTGATGTGCGTGTGTTTCTGTTTGCACACGAATGCGAGCACGAACAACGAACGACAATGAAAAAGAAAGACAATAAAAATTTAAACATGCCAGCACACAATATGAAAATTCGCTTTGAGGGCTAAATGCAGTTGTTACTGTAGCGTGTCAAAAGAATGGGAAAATATGTATGTAAGAACGGAATAAGTGGAATTTAGAAATAATTGAATGTGCTTTGTGGGAAACTATTGTAGAATGCTTTGGTTGATGTTATAAATATGTATAAATATTTGTTGTTTCTACTAATAAATATTACTTAAAAATATATATTTTTCAGTAGTTGAAATGAATTTCAAATGAATTCGAATTAAAATTCGAAATGATTATAGTAATTAAACTCAAATTTGTAATTAAAATTAATAATAGAATTAGTTCAAAATGATATTTTGCATTGATTTTGATTACAAGCTTTCTGAAATCGTTTATAGGTTTATGTCAGTAATTTTTTTTTAATTCTTAATTAATAAGAAATTAAAAAAAATATTAATATTTATTTATATTTTAGTAAGAAATTCCACAAAAAAATTTAATATAAAGTCAAATATGGAGCATATAATTGAAAATTTTTTATTAATTCATCTTTTTTCTATTTAAAATAAAGTCATATTATACAAAGATTTTAGTCACTACCAGATAATCACTTATTCTACACATGTTGTTATTATTTTACAAAAATTAAAAAAACCAAAAAACAAATAACAAAATAGTGTGCG
This sequence comes from Bactrocera dorsalis, assembly GCF_023373825.1. Classification (NCBI taxonomy): domain Eukaryota; kingdom Metazoa; phylum Arthropoda; class Insecta; order Diptera; family Tephritidae; genus Bactrocera; species Bactrocera dorsalis. The sequence continues at coordinate 60,324,208 of NC_064306.1, read as the reverse complement.
TCGGCCGGGAATCGAACCCGGATCAACTGCTTGGAAGGCAACTATGCTGACCATTACACCACCGACGCTCTGGGCACAATGCCGTCATCTGCACAGTTGCCGCTTTTCGCATTTAATTTTTTTTAATATTCGCATTCGTATCAATAGATTAAATTTGTTTAAAAGTACCGCTAGCAACAAAAAAAAATGATTTATAAATTTTCTATACATATTAATGAGTGGTGTGACAGATAAGCATTGCCATATTTTAAAGAACAGCTGTTTTTTCCTACAGCTGCTTTTGTCAATATTGAATTTTTGTATAACATTTGAATAGAATGACTTAGCAGCTAGGAGAAATGAAGCTGATAAGAAACGCGACAAACTCATTCGTGAGATATTTATTTTTAGACGCTCTAATCTTTTGTGGACAGTAAAAGTTAGTATGCATGCTAGATGGTTCAATTTGGCTGCCTGTAAGTTCATTTTGTTTAGAAAATATTTTTTAAAATTTTTTGTTGAATTTATTTCTGTCAAATTAGAGCAGGTCACTGAGTTGAGCTCTTGATATTTTAATATGAAACCGGTGAAATTATTATTTCTGATTTAATGTAGTACGAAGATGGTATTTAGATTTTTAAATTCGAAACTTTGAAGTATTTTTGTAGCGTTATAAATGGATACTGATGAAATTACGACAACCAGTAATTTTTTGATATTTAGTTATAATACTTAATTTTCACATCAAATTTTAATGATTTTTAAGCTGCTAAAATAATTCCCGCACCTATAATTGAAAAACTTTACTTTTTACTGAAAAATCAGGCTTTTGAGATACCTTACTATGTATTAAGTAACCAACAAAATTGTTGTGCCGTCCATGAAAGCAGCTGAAAGCTAAACGTTTTTCATAAGCAATTCCTCTGGTGGAGGATTTTCTTCCATCTGAACAAGTCCATAATTGTATGTACCTACTGTCAATTCGATCCTACCCAATCTGTGTAGATTATACCGGAACTCTTTATGAGACTATCTTCGATGGACCTTTGACATAATTTGAGCAAAGCTAGAATCCCTCTTCTATTCAAGTCATATTATATTTTCGTCATATTTTCGTCACATTTTCGTTACATTAACATCTAAGATGTAAAATATGATTCAGTTCCTTACTAATCAAAGACATACTCCACTATAAAAATCGACTATCGACCTTAAGAGGTTTCAGAATAAAATTCATTGCGGTTAAAAAGCTATAAACGTGTTTTACGAATTGTCAGTTTAAAACTTTGTCCACTAATATGAATCTCTGAGATTAAGAAGGGAAGGAAAAAAATTTAAATATAAATTATTTAGAAACGGTTTGATTCTATGCTAAAGAAGTTTAAGTACATCATCGATTTTCGAGAGATGGCTTTACGATAATGGATAATATGATAGCTAATATAAAGCTATAAATAATTAATGAAGTCAGAAATTTCAATAATAAAAATAATATTGAATTTTTCAATTAAAAAAAGATTTTGAAAAAAAGCTGGAAATATAATGGAACAAGAGTTTTCTCTCATTATTACGTGGCCTTCATGGAAAACATATTCCGTCTACATAATTTTTAATAAAATATTGTCTGTCATGCCACACTGTGCCACCTTGCCACAAAAAAATTAGACTATGCGTAGCGCAATCTAGCACAGCTTAGAGACAAAAGCCATAATAATAGTCAATAAAAGAAAATGTTTGTAATGAAAAAGTAACCTGCAACTAACAGCCGCTTCCGCTGACGCTCGATTTCCACACGCAGCCGCAATAATCATTTCACCGCTACTTCACTCATTTTCCAACAACAACAAAATGCCATCAGCCGTTTTTATAGTGCCGTGTCATAGGAAAGAAAAGATTAAGCACATTTTCCAACTTGCAACATTTGCATGCCACAACAGTCATTTCATGCAACAAACGGCTTTACATTGCAATTTGTTGCAATTTTATTTTTACTTTTTTTGAATTGTTTTGAACTTTTTTCCATTTGCCTCTCTGTGCTGTACTTTTTCTTGCAACGCCACGCATTGCTGCCTGTGAGACGCACTTTTTTGCACACAACACACACATACATATACCGTTGGCACCGCTTATTCTCATCAGCATATCGACATAACCGCAGCGTTGATGCAAAATCGATGCATTTTAGATTGATTTATGTTTTGTTTTGTCGTTTGACGGCTGCCGGCTGCACGGTGCTTGCAACACGCTGTGGCCAAACGACGCGCAAGCAAAATAAATGGCATCGCTGTGGTGCGGCGCGGCAGCGGCAGTGGCAGTTATGCAAAATTGCTGTGGTAATCTGCTTCCTGCCACTGCCACACAGCTGCACAAAGTGCTTTCAAAGACCGTTGCTGGTGCTGGCTGCGGCCTCCACCGCTGCTGCGTAAATATTGCGTCGCGTTCGACGGCCTGCCCCGCTATGGAAATTGGACGACTGCGCTCCGCTTGATGGAGATGACGATGAGAAAACGCACAGCGCTTGGTTTTCAGCGCGGCCACAAGTGGACGGCACAGCAGCGGCAGGGTGCGGGTGTGCAATGGCAGCTTTGAAGTTATGAGGCTGTTAACTTTATACTTCTTTACCTTAAAAGCCTTAAGGAAATTGAACGGAATAAGTGAATGCCTGCTCGACTGCCTGCCTTCGATGGATTACATAAGCAGCCGACGCGCGTAAGAGCATTTTGTGAAATTTTGCTATTAGATGGATGGATGGCTTGTTGGTTGGTTGGCTGGTTGGTTGAATGGCTGTGTATTATGCATAACCAATAAAATAGCATGCGGGACATCAAGTCCATAGTCATGTACTTATATAGATTAAAGTGAGTGGATTAAGGCTACCGCTTATGGGAGAATTTTTAATAGACTTGTAAGGTTTAACTATCGTTATGAGTTATTGAAATTTTAGGTCGAGAGGGAGAGCAAATATCAATTTCTTGGGTTAAAAATAATTAAATCATTTATTTTCTTTAAAAATTCGAAAGTCAAAAGAAAACGTCAGAGACCCTATAAGATTTATATTTATATTATTGATCTGCGCAACAAACTGAATCGATTTACCCATGTCCGTCTTTTCGTCAGTCTATGTGCATACCTGCGAATTAGTATTCAGTTTATGAGATTTTGATATGAAACTTTACACACGTCCTTTATTCCTCAAGAAGCTGCTCATCAGTTGAAACCGCCGATATCGGACTATTCTAGGCTACAGCTACCATAAAAACTGATCAAAATCCAATCCTTGTATGGAAAACTTTATTAGCTAACAAGATCTCGTTACGGAATTCGGCACGGTCTTTTGTTTAGGGCAACGGTACAGTCTCCGACGAAATTATTTAGATTGGACGACCATAGCATGTGGCTGACATACGAACTGAGCGACTAAAACTAAGTTCTTGTATTGAAACTTTTATATTTGTGAAGGGTATTATAGGTTCAATACAAAATATATAAATTTGATGACCCTCGGTAATACTTCTAACTCGGTTAATATCGTCTCGATACTCAGTCATGTAAGAATAGAAGGAAATGAAAACGCGGACGAGCTGGTCCTCACGGGAGCAATTGAAGACATTTAGCTTCTTTAAGGGTTATATGAAACCATGAACCTTAGAGAAACACCTCAAGTTCTGGAACACAAACATTACAGGGCACAACACAGCGTTACTTTGGGGTAGTGTTGATGGTGGGCTGACCAAAAAGCTCCTACTACTAGGCAAACGGGAACTTTGTACCTCAGTAGAGGTCATCACAGGGCATCTACTCTTATGCCGCCCTTATAAAATTGGAAAAGTGAATTCGGTGGAATGCAGAGCATGCGAGGAGGGTGATGAAACGCTGGTATATTATTTATGCGTATGCCCAGCCTTCAAGCGGATGAAAGGGAACATTTGCCTCTGCTCTCAATACTTAAGAAACATTGGGCAGCTGGGCTGCAAAAAATATCAGGTCTTTCAGCAAATTCACTAAGCTCTAGGGAAATGCTAAAATTGATTACTATTCGGGAGCAAAATGGTTGGATTATTTTTTTTTTAATTTTTTTCCTAAATTTACAAAAAAATATATGTATTTTGATACAATTTTTGGCTTAAATAGAATTTCCTTAAATTTTTCTGCTCACTATTTTCAAATTTAATTGTTTTGTTTTTTGATTTTTTTATAGTTTTTTTTTTTTAATTTTTTATTTTTTCTTTTTTGTAAAATTTGCATCGGCTGCGGCTTTATTAATTTGCGTAATTTACGGTAATTACCACCTTGTGTTGCATGCGGTCAAAATCGCCGTTAGCGCTTGCATTGAGCAACACATTCGATTCGCTTTTATTTTTTGCGATTTTTTCTTTCAAATCTTTTGACTAGAAGAACTCAATCACGCACTAGGCCATTGACACAGCGAGGTGAAGGCGGCAATTTAAACAGCCAATAAGCACACACACATTGGCATTTACTACATAAGTAAGAAGCTGGTTAGTGAACAACGCAGAATCGTGGGTTGTGTCAGCTGGGACGACCTATCTTATGGGCGCGCAATGTAACTGCACAGTGAAAAACGCTACTCACGTTGACGTTGACGTGACGTTGACGTGAGAATCTGCGACATTTGGATTTTTGCCGTCGCAAACGCCTCAGCTGATTGCTCTCTCACAACGCAAGGTTGCCAATATCGATATACTGCAGTAATTATAAACTTTTATAATTCAATCTGTTCAATATGTTTGAAATTTTCTTAAAATAACTCAAAATCAGAGTCGAATGCTATTATTTATAAATATATAAACTATTTTTAATAGTTTGATTTTAGTTTTGATATTTTATATTGTAAAAAATTGTAATTGAAAACAAAGATGCGCTCAAAACTATATATGCGTATTGGGCAATGGCAACATTGTTCAAATGAAAGCAAAGCAAAGATGGCTGATTTCTGCGTTTTTACCACGTTCTTGACTGTGCACTCATTTTGCCGATAAGGAAGGAAAAGGAAGGAAGGAAGGAAGCGTTTTTGAGTGTTTCTACTATAAGAGAAGGAAACGCAAATGTCATTGTTGCAACAGAAAACCCGTAATCATTGAATCATTGCCTCAGCAATAGGCAAGAAATTATTTCGGTATATTTTTTGCGGCGCTCAAGGATTAGAGGCCAACAATTTACACCCAAAATATTTGTAATTGCAATTTGCCTGCCACAAAAAATTGCTGTCTAAATCTAATAAAATAAAAAATAGTAATTTTTTGCTAAATTTTTATAAATAATTGCAACTGTGGCTGTGTGTGCGTGCCACTGCGACTGGCGACCTCTAATAAATGACGCTGCCACTTGTATTCCTGCCGGCTCATATGTCATTTCGCCACTCAAAGCTTAAATATTTTTTTTGCGGCCTTTAACTGCTGCATTTAATTGATTTTAATGCCTCTCACACACACACGCACACATGCAGGCAACAACAGTGTAGCTTGTGGAGCGTGCATGCAAATTCGTAAATAATAGTGGATTTCTATGTACGAGTCAAGTTTGTGGCAGTGTGTATTGCTGCCGCTTGCCATGTCATACCGTAATTTGCAAATTGTCTTACTATCAAATCTTTTTTATAGATTTTTTTGAGTTTTTTTTTTAATTTTTTTTTGTGTTTGATTTTATGTTTTTTTTAGATTTTTTCTATTTTTGTAGGCCACCAATTTTTTAGGACGCTGGTATTTTAGCGTTGTCATTGTTTTCGTGAATTTATGAAATCGCCATTATAAGACGTTAATGCCACAATAAAGCCGTACAATTTTGCATATTTCGGATTTCTATAAAATATTTTTTTATATCTATTTTTAATTTTTTTATTTATTTTTTTTAGTAAATTTTTTTTTTTAATTTTTTTATTTAAATTTTTTTATTAATTTTTTTTTAGTAATTTTTTTTTTTAATTTTTTTTTGTTCTGTTTTATGTAAATTTTTTATGTTTAATATTTTTTTTTTTACTATTTTTGATATCTATTTATGTATTTCTTGCAATTATCTTTCTAGAAATTAAGTTTTAATTTTTTCTTTGTTAGCCAATTTGTTTTGCTGTTGTTGCTTTTTGTTATATATTATATTACACATTTCTGAAGCATTTTGGGTGTGTAGGCATTGTCATTGCTACTCATTTTGATACTTTTCAGTTTTTTGAATGACATATCTGCATAGCTGCGTCGACATTTGATTGAAATCCCGTCAGTTGTGTAATTGTGCGAAACTATTTTCGGGCGTTAAGCTTGCAAGTCTTAAAGTTATTAATGAATAGTTAAGCTTATACACAATATATGAACATATAAATATTCATATAAGTGTGTACATGCACATGTAAATACCTGACCATACCCATAAAATCAAGACTTCTGGTGACAGCCTATGAAAAATACATTTTTTGGGTATTAAAAACAGACTTATGTATTAATTGATTAAAGTTTTAAAAGTATACATACATATAATGTATATAAATATTATATATATACCACGCATAAATCGTGATCCTTTCGAGACTTCCTACTTTAAAAAACAAACACAGAAACTTCAAATTTAATGGGGAATGTTTATTATCATTGAGAAGATATTCTTTGGCACATTTTTCATGAAGATTATCTCGTTTAAATGTTGGCCGCCGTTACGTCTCAGATAGTCCATCTATTGAGTCCAATTTTTGATGACTCGTTCGAGCATTTGGACTGGCATCTGGGAGATGATACGCATGATGTTTTGCTCGAAGAACTGAATCAAATCGGGATTTTCCGCATTGACGTTAGACTTTTCATCTCCCCACAGAAAAAAGTCTAACAGTGTGATATCATACGATCTTGATGGCCAATTAACCGGTCTAAAACGTGAAATTATCTGCTTGCCGAAGTTTTCTCTCAATAAATCCATTGATTGAAGCGATGTGTGTGAAGTGGCGCCGTCTTGTTCAAACCAAATGTCGCCGAGCTCATGAGCTTCGATTTCAGGTATAAAATAGTCGGTTATCATGGTGCGATAACGGTCGCCATTGTCGGTTACGTTCTCACTGGCATCGCTTTTAAAGAAATATGGACCGATGACTCCAAACCGTTTTTTTCTATATGAAATGGCAACTCTTGAATTTCTTTAGGGTGCGACAATATTGTTTGCTTATATGTATATCCATTGAGCCAGAAATGGGTCTCATCGCTGTCCCATATGTCAGTCCGAGTTGGTCAATGATATCTAATAATGATGGTAATGAGAATAGTACGCTCAGTAGGTCGATTATGTTGACCGCAAGTTAAGCGAAGCGTACGAAGCGTATTCTTTCCAGAACGTGTGTCTTAGGGAGAAGATTTAATCGACTAGAATAAATACATACATATTTAATTGGTAGCTATCTGAAAAAACTCCAAGACTTTCTATATTTGAAAAAATCTACTAAATCTCAGTGATTCCGAGCCTTCGTATATATTTCTTCTTTTCTTAGTTTTATATGGAAGAATTTGCAATATTCACTGTCGTTGTAAGCATTTTTGCTTGGAGAAGGGTGACTAAAATACAAATTTACCAAGTCTAGTATTCCGATGACCATTGGCAACAAAAATTACTGCTCTAAGATATACTACATTTTTTTTAAGGCGGATCAATATACACTAATAGTTAATTCCTAACAATACCTTAGTGTGCAACTGATCTAAGACCAATCCAATTACCTTTTTAGGGTTTTAGAATCGCAACATTATTTATTAGAGTCATAGATATATTTTTATCAATAATAAATTTTTATCGATAGTAAATTTTTATCGAAACATATATAATTATCGATTATCAATTCTATATTTTGCCGATATAAAAGTATGCTTTGCTGCAAAATTTATAGATAATCATTCTAATCGATATATAATTTTATCGATTATCATTACTACTTATATCTATATCGAGGGCATTATAAACATAAAATAAAACTTATCGATAATATTTTGTATCGATATATACTTTTATCGATTATCAAAATTATATCAATCGATACATAAAATTATTTATTTGACCTTCGTTTTAATATATCGATTAAAATTTCACCGATATATGTACATATATTTTATCGATTATATTTGTATCGATATATTTGTTTATCGATTATATTTTTTTATAAATTATCAATACACATCTTCCTGATATAATACTGCGAAAGCTTCCAAATAATGAAAACTCCAACCTCGCATTATTTGGTGGAAAAAATTTTGTTTAAACTTTCAACAAGCACCCTAATCTCAGTATTGCATCAGTGCTGCAAAAATTTAACTGCAGTAGCTGACATTTTTATGTTTTGCCGAGTATTTTATGCATTCGCGCCTAAAAGTCAACTGTGTGTGTATGTGTGAATGCTTATGCAACACTCATTAACACTATTGATTTGAAGTGCAGGCAATGCCACAAGCACCGCAGCGGCAGCAATTTCGGCCAATTAAGTGTATGTTGGCAATGATGTTGCATAATCGCCGAAATCTTGCAACATCTGCGAGGCAAAACGCGTGAAGCGCGATTTTGTGAATTTTTTTTCTGTTTTTGTTGTACTCACTTCATTTATACGTCCGTTGGTGTGTGTGTTTGTATATATTTATTGCGCGCATCACACGCTTTTCGAGGCAAATTTTGCAACAGCAACAAAAACAAGCGGAAAAATATCAATAACAATGACTTTGTTTATTTTGTTGTTGTTTTTGTTTTACCGCTGGATTTCTGATAATTTCCACACTGTCGTATTGCAAATAAATTTTGCGAAAATTACCTTCAAATTAGTTCAAGGACTTTGTGCGGCGGCGCGTTCGGCATTTGGCATGCGTGGCACTGGCAGCGCTGCGGCAAGCGGCAGCGTGTGCAGGCATGCGGCAAACGGTGGTAAAATAGCAAATTACACATTGTAAATTGAAATTCTACAAAAATGAGAACAACAACAACGAGAAAGAATGGCCACATTTCAAACTTATTGCTGCGGTTGCACGTTAGCGCTGCCACTTAATTGTTATTGTTATTGTATTCTTGATATTTGGCTTCTATTTCATTTGCTTGCATTTTTATTGTTGTTGTTGTTTTATAGTTTTGTTTTGCTGCCTGCTGTCAATAATCTGCATCAATCAACGGCTGCGGCTGCGGCAGCGGCAACGCCATGCGACAAACAAATAACGGCAGCTCGCTAATTTCGCTCATAATTATTTGTGCGCCATTCACACTAACACCAACACACGGACACACACATACAAATCAACGCCCGAATGTGCTTTTGTTTTTGCAACATTAACACCCAGTGGCATTCACCGCATGCGCCGCAATTGCAACATTGTCATTTTACTATTGTTTTTGTTGTTGTAAGCACCTGATTGCTGATTGCTGGCAGTGCTGTCTGTATGCAGCATTTAAATGCAACATTAAGCGGCAACATTTGCCAGTGATTGTTGCTGTTGTGGTAGCTGGTGTTGTTGGCGGCGGCGGTGGCGGCGGTGTCGTCGTGATTAATTGAAGGCAGTTTAGACAATTTTCGAAAGGCGCACAATGACACAAATAGTGTAAACGAAAATGCAAACAAAATTCAACAATAAAATCGCTTTTGTTTGAAGTCTTTCGGATATGAAATAATTAACGGTGCATTTCAGTTATTTTTTATGTGCGCAAAATGGTGCTAATATATGTATGTGCCTTATGTGGTGTTGCCATATTGTCCATATAACTGTTATTGATGCTTAACGCTGCAGGAGTTTCTTACACCTAACGGTGAAGTGAATTACATTTTGAGAGCGGGTGTTTTATAAGGTTTATGAGACAAAATATTTGAGCATTAGAAATTTGTGGGCATTTATAAAAAAAAAATTCATAGATATGGTATGGTGTTTGTTTTTTTTTTGAGTTTGGGACACAAAGTGGTAAAATAAGTCGCACTCTTTTCGAAATATATGTATACATTTACATAAGTATGTATATCTCAAAATTTTTCACAAATTGAAGGTTTTACTTTAAAACAACAAAGTTGCCACATGTCAGAGAATTTAAAAATTGTATAACTTATTAAAAATGAAATGAAAGAAATTGGTTAAAAAATTTATTTCACTCCAGTTTAAGCAAAATTTTTTTGATGCTGCCACCTAACTTTAAAACAAAAGGGCTAAAAATGAAAAAAAAAAATTTAAATGAATTTAAAAGTCGTATAAAAAAACGTCTATAATATTTATTTAATTAACAAAAGAATATTTTTTCGGAGTTGCCACTTAATTCTATATAAAATTGTTTTAAAATTTACAATAAAATTTTTCGAAATTCATAACAATTTAAGACTTGAATAAAAACCTTCAAAGAAAACTACTCAAACTTGTCTTATTGCAATATTATTACATTACAAGGGTGCCACCTAATTATTAACAAAAAGTTTTTGTAATATAACATAAAATATTTACAAATATTAATTGGTTTCAACTTGAATAAAAGACCTCAATAATGTTTTTTCAAGAAATATTTGTAATACTAACTTAAATAAAATATTTTTATATTATAAAGTTGCCATTTCAATATATATTTTTTTTTAATATTTAATACACTAATTAAAATTTTGGACAGCTTAAAAATTAAACAAACACATCATTAGAATATTTATTAAAATTATAATTAGTCCAACTAACTTTATTACAACGATTTTGTTTTACGTAGTTACCACCTAATTTGTTTACCAAAAATGGCTCAACAAAAAATTAAATTAAATATTTATTAATTTTAAAAGAGTGAGGATTTGAATAAATATTCCTTTTTTGAAGAAATTTGCAACACTGTATTACAATTATAGATATTATTTTATTGAGTTGCCACTTAATTTTGAATCAAGGCTGTTGAAAAAATATACATAAATATTCGAAAATTTTAAACGAAATGAAATTTGAATGAAACTTCTTTTTTGAGGAAAAATACAACAATATAAGAACAATATTTTTTATGGAGTTGCCACCTAATGTTGAACAAAAATTGTTGAAGGTGCGCATACAAAGAAATAATATAGAAATTTAACTTTTTAGCGAAATTTATTGCAAAGAACTCTATCAGAACAATATTAATTTTTGGAGTTGCCACATAATTGTGAGAAAAAAAAAATTGAGAAATAATATAGAATTTTTACGTTTTAACGAAATTCGAAGCAAAAACTCTATTAGAATAATATTGTTTTATGTAGTTGCTACCTGATTTTGAGCAAAAACATTTTTGAGAGTACATAAAGAAATAGTTAAGATATTTTACATATTAACGAAATTTATTACAAAGAATAATTTTATTTTATGTAGTGGCCACTTAGAGTTGCCACCTAATTTTTACTAAATTTTTTTTAAAATAATTGTAGCTTGTTATGGAAATTGTTCAGAAAAGAAAGCTTTAAAATTTGTAGGTTTAAATTTTAGGTGAAACAATGTTGCCAGCTTGCAAGATTTTTAAAAATATTATTTGAAGTCAGTATAAATTTAAGAAATATTGCAACTTATATATGAACTATAAGCAGGTTTTAGAAATTGTGAAAAGATGTCAAATTCCGACCTTGCCACCTGGTGTGAAATGAGAAAAAAAAAATTAAAAAACTTTCAAAACCCCGCGTGCCTTAATTTCGCTTAAAAACTCTTTTTGCAGCTTTATAAGAAAAACATCATTTGAGAGAGTTGCCACCTAATTTTTAATTAAAATTTTTTAAAATACTCACAATTTGAAGAGGAACTTGTAGAAAAATCTTTAAAATTTGCGGCTTTGAATTTTAGACGCAACAACGTTGCCACCTTTCAAGATTCAAAAAAATATCATTTGAAGTACATTAGTATAAATTTAAGAAATATTGCAATTTAGTCTGAGACGAAAGAAAATTTCAGACATACTGCAGAATATTGATATTCCACCCTTGCCATATGGTGTGAAACGCAAAAAGTAATTTAAAAAATGAACAAAAAAGGTATAGCGATTTTGCTTTAAAAAACTTTTACTCTGGTTTTTATCTTTAATTTCTTTTTCTATAAAAAAAAACTTTTTCTATAAAATATATTTTCTATAGCAATTTTTTCGATTAAATTGTCAGTTAATATTGAAAAACAGCTGATAGGATTGTTTTTCGAAATCCGTAAAATATCACACTAGAGTCAAATAAAAATATTTCATCAGGTTCTCCAGAAGCTAACCTCGATTCCTCTCACGGAAAAAGTTTTTCGAAAATTTATTTATTCCTTAACCCATTCAATAATTCCTTAGAGTTAGTCCTAACAGAATTGTAGGATATATCGAAGGATAGGTAGTATTAAGAACTCCGTAAGACGTTCAGAGACCCTTAAGACATTAAAGATCATACATATGATACAAGTACAGTATCATAGATGCACATACATATGTATGTACTATGTACATATTAAATATATATGTAAATATGCCTGGAAAATCCCGCTCTCTAATCGTTTTCAACTAAATGACCGTCAACCTCGATAAAGTTGATAACTTGCAATCGATTAACGCTCGCAAATTTCGCTCGCCGATTTCGCCGTTGATAATACAGTTATTACGACGTCACTACTCCTCAAGTCAATAGCTTTCAAGAACTTTATTGCGGCATTAAATCAAAAACTGATAACGTAGCCTGGTTAAATTCTACATTGTTGTTGTTGTTGTTGCTATTATATAAAGCGAGTATCAGGCACTTAGTTGTAATAAATTTCGTTTACGCATCAAAATGGTTGTAATTGGCTATGTTTACCAGCTGCACTAACGCAGTGCTTGTTGCATGCATATTGACTCGCATGTTGCAAGTGTGCACATGTGTGTGCCACAGCAATTGCCACCTGCAATATTTTGTTAAATTGTAGCGTAACTTTTTGCTTTTGTTTTGTCAGTTTGTGCGCTGTGCTGCTATTACGCGTAGTTAACGTTGGTAATTGTTGTTGCTGTTGTGCTGTAGCGTTTTTGCATACTATTGTCGGCTTCCCGCGCCAAAGAGTGCCGCCACGGCCTCACCCGTATTTGCGATTATTAATTGCACTGCCACAACATGTGTAGCAAGCGATGTTGTTGATGTTTTTGATGTTGCAGCGGCAAGCAGCAAGCAGCAACCAGAGTTATTGCACCGTCAAAGCAATTGCTGCCGACTTGCACCCGCCGCATTGCGATGGCGTTGCTGATAAATATGTTCAAACACACACACACACATACACACATGCCCAAGCAACGACTGCTATTATGTGGCAGCTAGTTTTTGTTGTTGTTGCTGTTGCTGCCGCCGCTGATGAGTTGGCTATGCACACGGTAATTGTTGTGTTGTTAATTTTTCAAATCTTTTTGCCGTGTTATGCAGATTTTCAGTTTATTATAAAAATCACGAGAACGGACAGATGGGTGCATGCAACACACACGCACATACTCATACTTACACATGATTGCTTGTCAGGCAGCTGAGCTTAGCTTAGAACAGTCTCTTTAGAACTTGGCTGTTTGGTGTAAATAATTGTTGGTTTCTTGTTGTGCTGCTTGTGGCTTTTGATTTATAAACACTCAGACACACATACATATATACACATATGCAGCTGCTTTACTGCGTTTACAATAATTAACAACAATGTTTAATGGCCGCTTCATTTATAAACACTCAGCGCAATCATATTTCATACGCGTTGCATATACCCACTAGCGTATGTGCTGTTGTGGCTTGCCACATAGTTTTTTGCTTCCCTCGCGCATGTTGCTAAACATTGTTGCTGTGTGCTGTGTGCTGGCAATTATTGTGATTTTCATTAACAACATTACATGGCTGAAATCAATCATGTCCACTAATGAGGCTATTATTACTGCAGCTAATGTGCCTGCGACATGCAACCCGAGGCGCTGCAGAAACCGAAGACGCGCTTCTTAGTCTTCTTAGCTGGGAAAGTTAATGAGAACTCTTAAAATTGTTTATTAGTTGAAGTCGAGCGGCAAGCGCGCTGCTATGAAAAAGTTAAGAGCTTATAAAACGTACGAAATGTAAACGATTTATTAGACGTGTGCCGTTCATAAACCAAGATTAGGCTATAAAATCAGGGATGAGCTTTTACAATGCGCCATGTCAATTGAGAATCGAATTCAGAGTTTACAAAGTCCAAATAATGATTGGTGTCGGGAGGCAAGTACCTCATATACATACTATGGTATACACTAAGGCTTCAAATGGAACGAAGCTTCAATATATTCTTCACACTTTTCATCTCTCGTTCTCTCATTTTAACTGAGGCTTCAAATGGAACTATATTTATACCCTGAACAGGGTATATTAAGTTTGTCACGAGGTTTGTAATACCCAGAAGGAAGCGTCGGAGACCCTATAAAGTACATAAATAAATGATCAGTATGTTGAACTGAGTCGATTTAGCTACATATGTCCGCCTGATGTATATATATACGAACTAGTCCTTCAGTTTTTAAGATATCGTTTTGAAATTTTGTAAACATCATTTTCTCTTCAAGAAGCTGCTTATTTGTCGGAACTGTCGATATCGGACCACTATAACATATAGCTGCCATACAAACTGAACGATCGAAATAAAGTTCTTGTATGGAAAACTTTTGCATTTGACAAGATATATCCACGAAATTTGGTATGGATTATTTTCTAAGGCAGCAATGTAATCTCCGAAGAAATTTTTCAGATCGGCTCACTGTAGCATATAGCTGCCATACAAACCGAACGATCGGAATCAAGGGCTTGTATGGGAAACTTCCTCATTTGACGATATATCTTCTACAAACCGAACGATCGGAATCAAGTTCTTATATGGAAAACTTTTGCATTTGACGTGGTATCTGCACGAAATTTGGTACACATTATTTTCTAAGACAACAATGTAATCTCCGAAAAAATTGTTGAGATCGGAATCCTATAGCATATAGCTTCCATACAAACTGGACACATAGTGACGTAAACGAAATGCACCTGTGAAGGGTGTATTAGCTTCGGTGCTTCGGTGCAGCCGAAGTTAACGTTTTTTCTAGTTTTTGGTATCTTTGTCTCCCGTTCTCTCACCTTACGCATAAGTCAATATGTTTCCAAAGCGTTCATGCCAAAAAACAACTCTCACTAGAGTGCTATCAAATGATAGTAGGTTCGACTGTTCCCACCTTAACCAGAATATTGCAAGGTGGGACATACAAAAACAATATTACCTGAGTAACTCCATGACTATAGAATCTTACTCTAAATTCTCCGATTAAATTTTTGAGCACATTTCTAGTATTTTTAAAGCACTTTTCTGTGGCATGACCAGAATTTGTCTAAGAAAGTCAGCTGAAAGCGATATGAATTGATTAGCATGCATTTGGGAGCACTTAACTTTTGAGTTAACACACTAACTACCTAACTGTGAAGCAAATACTCACCACTTAAACCAAATAAGTTTTTCACTATCCGCTTGCCACTTAAACCGCTGTCTGATCTTCAACATATTAAAACAATAAAATGAGCTACTTTAATACGCTCAGACGTCTGTTTTTAGCACATGATTTATAGGTGTCTATAAACTCTTCCTCATGTGCTCTAGCTGCTTCCTGCTCGCCTAAAAGCGGACTCATGCACATTTTCTTACGTGCTCACGCCTTATTACCCATTACTTAATTATTTAATGATAACTTTTTCGTTAATTTTTGTTGTCTGTTTTTTGGTGTTTCTCAAATACAACTAAATGCGCAGCGCAGGTGAAATGGCATCTCACTTAAGCAGCGCATCAGAATTACCAAAAAAATAGTTTATCATACGCTTTATTAAATATTAAGCGTTGTGTGTGGCATGTGGCAAAGGAAAAATGTGATTACTTATAATTTCTGCCGAATAATTAACTCATATATTTGTTAAGTAATGATGTCTGGCCATCATATGTATACACATTTTATTATATTTTCCTTTAAATATATATTTTAAGCAATTACTTTTGAAAATATGTTTAAATAACTTTCGTTAATTAGGTTTATTTATCACTTCGCTAGAAGCGGCGTGTAAATAAAATACCGAATTTTGTTGACTTGAGAATTGAGTTATAAAAGTTAATGGCATAATTAATCGGCTTAAAAATAAGCACGCATTTTCATGCCATTTAATTAGATGAAAATAACTTTGGTAGTGTCTTGCAGCCAGCAACGTTGCCAGTAAATTGAAATTAATAAACGAAATAAATAAATTTTAAAGCCTAGCCACTTTATTTGGCTGAAAATAGTTCTCTAACACGCCAAACGTCAACGTTATCTCACTCAAACATCTTAAAGTGCGCCAAGCAGGTCGGGAAGGCGTCTCTATCAAACTAATTGCCGATGAAAGATACGCATATATGCATAAAATATTTGTTTTACAACAAAAACAACCAGCGACTATATATCATTAGATAAAGTTAACAGATTAGTGCAGTCTAAGTTGATTAAATGGAAGCATCCGTGGCATGAGTTTTGTAGGACAATTGGGTGAGAATTATAGGCAAAAAAAAAAATAAATAAATGAACGACATATTCGAAAAATATATGAAAAAAGATATTTTGGCTTGTAAAGTTCTTGCTTGACGATAAACAAAAGAAAGTCCGAAAATTACTCACAGAACTCTTTTACAAAATCAAACCAGGAAAGAGTTTTTGACTGATCGCCATCACTTTTAGAAAACTTTAAAAAATACTTTTATAAAATAAATCGTAATTTTGGGGTCATATTTCAAAAGCACTGAAACCAAATTAAGGAAGAAATTTATTATTCTGATTTCAATTATTTTCGGTTGTTCGTATAATTTGTCTAAAATCAACCAAAGTCGACAAATCGACTTACATTGAGAACTATATAAGCCGTTTGAAGGCTTCCAATCCAATTCAGTTGATAGAAATTTCGGTTATTCTTCCATTAATCAGCTTCTAAAATTCTTCATACTTCGGAATTTCGGTCTGTAAATTTTATCTTAAACAAGACAGAAATGAAGATAACAACTTATTGCGCTTGTCTATGAAGCGTAAGTTATTGGAGAGTGTTTCATTGGTTTCAAGGCTCAATATATCCGACTAGTCTAGTTAGATCTAAACATCTAACTTTGATCGGGTTTACTTTGGAACCTAGAAAGTGGTCATAAGGAGGCTATAAATGCTCGTAAAAGCAACCTTACGTTGCTTTGTCTACATTTTTACTATAGAGTAACGACAGATTACAGTTTTTGACGCGAATTTTTCAGATTTTACCGTTTTCAGAGCTGTGTCTTCTTCTTCATTCTTCATATCTGAGGAATCTAGTTTAAGAACTGTTGGTTTTGCTGAAAATGAGGAAGATAGAAAGAGCTTACTTGAGGTCTACTCAGAAGGCATTGGGTATGGGAGCCGAGCTTTAGTGAACCGATCTTCAGCCTGTTTTGGGAAAACCAAACTGTTTTGCCTAAAATCGGTCGTTTTTTATATTTTTAAGTCAAATGAAGTAGCGAACTACACCCATAATACTTTTTTCTAATCGCTGGTCGTCCTTTTGTTAGCCTTTTCAACGGGTTCAAAGTATTTCCAAACGCTTTTGTGTTGACTTCATCAGTGACAGTAATCCGCAATATGCACAGTGCTATAGTTTACTTCAGCCCGGTGACTTGAAAGCTTTCCAACAGCTCTCCACATAAATTTTAAACTGCTATACATACGAAGGCTACTGTGTGCAGCTGCGCATGCGCAGAAGCTCGTCTTTAAGCCATTGTATACAACATTTGTATGAGTGTGTATATTTAGCTTAATATTGTTTATGCGCATGCGCACACCGTGGGATACCGAATATTGTTGAAATGTTGACGGAAATTATGAGTCGCGCCGAGGCGAGGGCGATAGCCAAGCCGCCAAGTGTAGTGCTGTCAGTTGAAGATGAGCCGAAGCGCAAGCAATGCGCAGCTGGTGATGACTCGCTGGTTTTTTGTTGCTGCTCCTTTGTTTTGCAACTGCAACAGCGGTAGCTGATTCTAGCTAAGCCTTTGTTTACGATGCACATGCTGATGATTATTGTTAGTGTTTTGCCGTATTTCAGCAATTTGCAACTCCATCTTAAATTACCAACAAAGCTACTCGACTTACGCCGCCAACTAAGGCAGGCAACAAAGCGTTGCAAGTGTGGCGGCTAATAGTGCACATTCGTATGATTGTTGATCTAGCTGCCAGTGTTGCAGGACGGCACTACGCGGCACGGCACTTTACTGTTGCAAATAGTCATCATCAGTTTTATGATGGCTGCTGCCAACAATAACAATAACAGCCGTGATTGCACTTGTGCGTTCCGACGTTGAGTGCCTCATTAAGTGGCTGGTGGAAGTGAGGAGTCCATCGAAAAAGAAAAGGTTGTGGGCAACAACAAAAAAGAGCACCGAAAAACATTCGGTTCTACTGATTGCCACTTGTTGCTGTCAGTCGGCGGTAATTGTTGTGATTTTTTCGTTGCTACCGCAGGAATATGATGCATGTGCCGTCCGAACGCCAGCCGTTGAGCATGCAACTTGCAACTCAGCAGCTAATTGGCGGTCAGACTAAGTGACGCAAATTAATTTAATGCATTCGCATATATTTTCGCCGATATGAATTCCAAGAAATTGTGCACATTTTTCACGCCGCTCGCCGATTTTTTCACCAAATGCATTTTTAAGCGCATTTGCCGCAGCCACTTTGTCTCATTTATAATGTTTGGACTGCTTGCCACAATTTCACATTTACTTTTTCGGTTGATATTTTCCACCGTCGGAGCGCCGTTATTGTTTTTATTGTTGTTATTTGCGGACATTTTGGGAAATGTGCAACACGCTTTCGCATTAATGCTGCCACAACAACTTCCTGCTATCGCGCGGCGCTGAAAACAGCAGGCCGAAGCGGCGCATTAAGTACTACTCTGCTACATTTACTTTCACAAACATACATACACACACAAACTCATACATACATATGTATGTACACCTGTTGCATATACATACAAGTATGTGCCGCATGTGTGCTTGACGATGAAGCCATCGTAAATGACCAAATTTATTTAAACAAATAAAACTTTGATTTATCGCAGCACGCACAGCACGTTGCTGCCGCATAGCTGTGTGCGTGTGTGTATGTGCAGCAGCTTAACGCCACATGTTGCATGGTGCGCATGCGTTTACGAGCGCGTTTTTTCCACAATTTTTCTCTTAGAGCTTACCGCTATTGTGTGCGCGCGCCGCAAATGTTGTTTGCTTTGAATTTATTTGCAGGTCAAAACACTTGCAACACGACTGCGCAAGCAATGCGGGCGCACAGTGGGTGGCGAGTAGTGAGTAATGCGGGCATTTTTTGTTGTAATTTTTTAGTTAATATGAAAATTATTCCAGGAATTCATGAAATATTAGTCGAAGTTTTAGAAAATATTCAGACTTGAACTGCCAAGAGAGCTTCTCTATACCTTAAATATAAATTTGTATGCATTTTATTAAGCGGTTGAGAATTATAAATCAATATGAACGAAATTCACGCGGTTGCAATTCTGATGCGATTGGGTTAAACCACTTTTCACTTTTTTTCAACTTTTCACTTGAATTAAAAAAAAATTATTTGGGGTTGCCACCTTGCCAAGAATTAAAAATATTTCAACGGTCTTATGAAGCCTTATGATTCCAGTAAAATTAAAGGCGATGGTATTAATACAATGTCGCAGTAGAAATTCGCAAACCGAAAATTTGTGCAGGGTTGCCAAATTGTAAAAATATGTACATAAATTTAAAACCAAATATTTATGATATTAATTTTTCTGTGTATTAACATTATTATTCACAAAAGAAAGACTTCTGTGTATTTAAAACTTGAAATTTGGCCGAATGGGGTTGCCACCCAAAAATTTTTTTTTTTTTAAGAAAATCAAAAAAAATTTATCAGCAGATATTTAGAAAACGACAAATTGTGCTGCGTTGCCACCTTATAAAATTAAAATTAATTTTAAAATCGTATTAATTAATAACGGGATTAATATTATTATTCAGTACGAAATTTTACACATTTAATACTTGAAATTGCGCAGAATATGGTTGCCACTAGAATGAATTTTTTCTTAAAGAAAATCTAAAAATAACTCAAAAGAGCATTACAAATCGAAATTATGGGAAGAGTTGCCACTTAAAAAAAATAAAAATTTATTTTAAAGCGAATATTCGCTTGATCAATAATGTTAATATTATTGAAAACGTTAAAAAATATGTGATTGTATACATTTAATCCTTGAAGTTGGTATGAAGAGAGTTGCCACCTGGATAAATTTTTTTTTATAAATATAGACAATATCTCAAAAACGAAATTTTGTGAAGGGTTGCCACTTTATAAAAATAAAAATTAATTTTTAAATCGATATGCGTGGGATTACTATTATTATTGAAAATTTTAAAAAATTATGTGATTGTATACACTCAATACTTGAAATTGGGCTGAACAGGGCTGCCACCTGAAGAATTTTTTTCCAAAAAAAACTAACGCAATAAATCAAAAGAGCTTTACAAATCGAAATTTTGTGAAGAGTTGCCACTTGAATAACCATAATATTAATTTTAAAATGGAATATTTATGGAATTAATTTTTCGGAAATTCGACAACGTTGAAAACATAGCTGAAAATGCTTACCACCCAAGGATATCAAGTTTTTATCGCAACCAAGGCTGAAACGCCCCACTGTGACTTCATTGCCAAATCACTTATGCGTTCAATACATATCAATAAACTGAAACAGTTGCAGTTGCAATTGCTCCTATAAGTGCTGTCGTTACCGTTGCAGCCGTAACGGCTCACTATCAATACAACTACCAGTTTCGCTTGTTGTATGGCCGCTTGATCGTAAAGTAAATTACATGCAATTGTTGCATGCAGATAATAATAAAAATTCAATTTGTGCGTTAGAAGGAAAAAACAACGCGCAGCAACAACAACACTCAAAATAACAACAACACATGAGTCGCAACCGAAATATATGCAATATTTGTGATTTTTACTTTTTAAGAAAAAGCAAAATATGCGCCAACATGCGGAACACTTTCGGCAAATCGTCTCATTGTGCCACAGATCGCGCCAATTCCCAATTCCCAGTGCAAATGTTAGGCGATCGTGCGATTATTTAGAGATCGTAATCGCGTTATCGCGCCTATTCGTTGCGCCATTGATAAACTGCGTGCGATTGCAATCGCGATCGCGTTCGCTGGCGGCGAAGTGCGAAATGTGAGCGCCGCAGTTGCAAGTTGCAGGTTGCAAGGTCACCGACAGCGCGTTGTGACGCTGGCTGGCGATCGCACGCTGGCGTTTTACTGCTGACAATTGTGGCTATAAAATTTCACAATTCCACAAGCGAACGTTTTGCACGGTTATGGTACACACGCGCGCGACCAACAACAGCAACAACATGAAATATATGAAATTGCTCGCCTGCTACTTACTACTTAACTGTTAACTGTTTAGCAATCGCTTTTTACGCTTGCCATTGCTGTTGCTGCGGCAATTTACTGCACGCAATAAGCAACAACAATAACAATAACGTTTACCGGCACAGCAATTGAAAAGCAATTGTAAATTGAATTACAACGCAGCAAAAAAAGAATTCCGAAGGCAACACTTTTTAGCACCGAAATTCACACTAAAGGCAAAAATTAATTGAATTTGCATGCGAGGGAATGTGTACAACACAAATAACAGTTACATGCAACAACAAAAACAAATGTGCGATGTAAAAGCCAAGTAATTGAATATTAAGTGCGGGAAAAATATTTGCAGTGCTGGGTAGCTCGGCCCCTTTGGGGCTAATGTGGCGCAATGACGGAGTTTTCTATGGAAGCGATAGTTTTTATAAACAACGATATTTGTATATATGTACATACAGACATGCTAGTATTATACATACATATGTATGTATATTGAATCATATGTATATTCAAATATCAGATTTTTGAAGTAAAGTTGAAAAAGTTTGAAAATACAAAAATAGATATTTTTAAGTAAGAAAAGGCCACATTGGTAACACATTGGATAAGAAAATTCTAAATAATGTTGCCACCTATTTTTAATTTTCAAGGCTTTTGTGCAAGAAAAATTTTACTTTTTACTAATCTCTATTTTTATACTATTAAAAGTTCATATAAAAAGTTGCCAATAAGGTTGCCACCTATTTTTAACTATTTCATTTTATTTTTCAAAGTCTTTATTATTTTATATTTTTAAATAAGAAAAAGTGGCATTTTTTGAATGTTAGAAGAAAACAAATCGCAGATAATGTTGCCACCTATTTTTTTAATACTCGGGAAATTGTAAAATTCCTCAGTATGTATTTTAAAAAAACATTGCAAGTTGTTTTGACAAAATAAATGCATTACAATTAATGCTTTCTTAAATAGATCACTTATAGAGTTACCACTTATATCGCAAAAAAAATATTAAAAAAAAAAACAAATAATTACAAAAATTAAATTATAATAATTAATTTTTTTTAATGTTGGCTTTAGTTGAATATTAAAAAAATTTGCAAATAATGTTGCCACATATTTTTGTTTAATAGTCAGAAATTTTTTAACATCATTTGAAAATTGATTGGTATTTTAAAAAAACATTAGAACTTGTTTTGACAAAACAAATGCAAAACACTTAAATAGTTGCCACTTATTTCGCAGATAAATATCAATACAAAAAAATATTAATTTGTGTTTTTAATTTATATATAATGAATCAAAATGATAATGAAGCAATTATTTATTTAAGCACGCTTTAATTTTTTAGAGTTGCCACCAACCCAAATTTTTAAAATTATTAATATAAATTTTGCTTAGTTCGTATAACACTAAATATTCTTATTTTGTATAATTTGAACATTCTTTAAAACAGAAGTTTTGAATTCAGTCCCAACCGAGCTTTTTTTGAGGTTTGTCATACTAAGCTAAGTTTATTTAATTTCAAAATAAATTGGACTAGAGTTGATAACTACCAAAAGTATAAGTTAAATTTGTTAAAGTCATCTATTTTCCGAATTAACTGAAAAATTCAAATATTGGTACTCACAGCAAGTCCCTTTCAACTTGTACTCATGGTGTTGCCACCTTTATGCAACAACAATTTAAGTGTAACATGCAAGAAATATTCGTAATTTTGTTAGATTTTTTAAGATATGGCTTTAAGTTTTTATTGCAATAAAAAGTTTTCAGATTTAGGGTTGCCACCCCAATTTTTTTTAGATAATTTTTTATACTTAATAGAAATGATACATACTTTTGGGCACCGGAAAACAGACATTTTTAATCAAGCGATATTTTTTGTTGGTATTCATGTTGTGTTGCCACCTTAATGCATAAATATTGTAAAAATTTAAGAGACACATGCAAAAAAAAATCGTCATTTTGTAATATTTTTTAAGGCATGGACTTATGTATACATAGCGAATTTTAAAGATCAGGGTTGCCAACCATATTTTTTTAATTTTTATACTTAATTAAAATATTACATACTGTTAAAAATTATAAAACTATTTTTTAAAACTAAATTTTTATTTTTTATATACTAAATGTATTTTTTCTTTTTTCTCTTGCAGGTGAGTCCTAAATACCAGCTGTGTTATTTAATGACGCCGTCGTTTTATATATATTGAATCCTTAAAACTGCGTTTTACTACGGTCATCATTTTTGAAAGGTAACTTTGAAAAAAAAAATATTTAGAAAATTTTTTTTAGTAAAAAATATGAACATGACAAACACATATCATAAAATAGTAGACAAATTAAATGATTAGAAATTAAAAATCAAAAATATTTTTAATTTAAAAAATTAATTTTTAATTAAAAAAAATATTTTTAATTTAAAAAATTAATTTTTAATTAAAAAAAATATTTTAATTTAAAAAATTAATTTTTAATTTAATTTTAATGTAATTTTTAAATTTATCATATTTTATTTTATTTTTTTAGTAAAAATTTTAAAAAAGTAAAAAAAAAATCATAAATAAAAAAATATTTAAAAAGACTTTTTTACAAGCACTCACTACACCTCCCCTGCGTCCCACTTAGTTATTATTTTTGCAGTTAGTTTCCAGTTTTATGTAAAGAAAATTATTTGCAACACTGCAAAACGCATTCACGCATGCGTTAATTAACGAAAATTAGTATCCCACGCTTGTTTCATAAATTAGCATTCTAGCAACATACAGTGCTTGATGATATCAGCGAAAATACCACAAGCTGCGGCTTTATGCTGCCCAGCTGCGCTGCGTGTCTGCCAAAGTTTACCTTCCTTTCACTTGCCTCTACCTTATCTTCAGTGTGGTTTTAGAGCTGTGTTGCATGCCACTTCTAATACTAAATGCCACAGTAATGCGTTGTGGCTGCCACAATAAGCTGTTAACTATTTTTATTGTTTGTGTATGTATTTGTAAATTATTATGCGTGCGCTAATCGTTTGTGGAATGTGCAGTTGCAGCTACAAGCAAACACACAGGTGTTTAGAGGAGGTAGAGAACCTCAATTTGTGGCTTAATATATTTGTATATATGTGTAGGTATGTGTATATGTATGTATCATATGTTATGTTATATATAAATATATGAAAGCTGTAAAGTAACCACATATCTGATAAGCCGTTAACTCGTAGTCTCTCCCACCCAAGTGCAGCCCCTAGAACGCTTATTGCACCTCTAACTGGAAAGCCAGCTGTTTAATTTTTTCACTTCAAATAGTTTTAAATCCCCACTGATGTATGCTAATCCCCTCAACAACCTATTATTGACTTCACTTGTGATTTCTGTGAGACTTTATTACTCACATCTCAATTTTCCGGCAAATTTCCATCACATTTACTTTGTTTACATTTCAATTCATTTTTTCCAATCACTTAATTGCCTCTCAATTACAAGCAACTGCGATTTGTCGGAAATCATTTCACTTAATCGCTTTTCGCCATTTTCTTTTGACATGTTTATGACAAGTTTAGTGACAGGTTTCGGTTTCCCAAACATTTTTCGCACAAAACGCTAACCAAATC
Organism: Bactrocera dorsalis; assembly: GCF_023373825.1. Lineage (NCBI taxonomy): Eukaryota > Metazoa > Arthropoda > Insecta > Diptera > Tephritidae > Bactrocera > Bactrocera dorsalis. Next base: position 60,299,218 of record NC_064306.1, on the reverse strand, counting down.
CGACTTAAAGCGCATTTATTTTCATAACTTTTTTTATTTTTTTGCACAAAATTTCATAGCTGCAGGCATTTTATACTTATAGACATAAAATTTCAGCGTCAACCGGCAATTAACTGCATCTTACACGCAACAAAAATTGAATAATTGATTTACATGGAACTCATATTTCACCGGTAATTATGGACCGCTGGCTGAGCTTAATTTTTCACCTGTCTTCACATTGGATTTTGATAGAAAAATTATGAAAATTATACGGTATGGTAATGTGCAATACACTGAGCGACGATGGAGTGTAATTTACTACGGGTGATCCAAGTAGAGGTACTCTTTTCAAAAGCCTTTTTTGACAGATCACGCGTGAGTCGTGTCACTTTTCCATGCGATCCTCCCAAGCGCTTTCGCTTCGTTTTATGGACACTTGAAAAGTTTCAAGAAGATCCGACGCTTTCGTGTTAAATTTTGTTTAGCGATGAGATCCTTTTCTGGCTCCTGTAAACAAGCAAAATTGCCGCCTGTGGGACGAAGAGCAACATGAGGATATTTAAGAGTTATCATTTCAACCTTTTCCATTAAATTTGAAGTTTTATTAAAAAAGTAGGCAACCTCGGAGAGGATCATCGTTTATATTGAAAAGTCTCGAATAGGTCCAATTTATGGTTAGGAAATATTGCAGAGAAGAGCATTACTTTAAATATAACCTTCATAGTTCACCTCTATTTTGCTCTTCGACTTCATTTCTTAATTTGTTGTATGATCTAAAGTTCAGTTGGGTTATAGACACTTCACTTGAGTTCAGATGATATCTAGAAATCCTCAAACCAGCTTTTTATCTAGTAGATAAAGTATTTATGAAAATAGGGTCTGAAGGTAGTATAAAATAAAGCTTAATGATCTCTTTTTTGTCTGATCAGGTAGTAAACTGTAAAAGGACTTCATACTTTCTTTCTCTCTGAGTGAATGATGTCTGCTACTTCTGGAGCATATTGAGATTTTGAGATATGTTAAAACTTGTTTTTTATATTCTCACTCTCTATTTATTTCTCTATCTCTACGTCTATCTCTATCTCCATCTTTCTTCTATCTTCTTCTCTCCCTCTCTCTCTCTCTCTCTTTGTGTCTCTCTGATTCCCTTTAGGATGCTCCACCAAAGATAAGAGTCTTGATCGTTACAAAACATAATCTCTTAACTGAGAAAATTTGTACCAAACTGAACGATTCAAACAGGTTTAGATCGTCGAAAGGAGGTTTCTGAAAAAAAAGGTAGTATTGAACTGGATCTGTTCCCATTCAGCGCTACAGTTTTCTTAATTCTTAAGCCTGCATTGTGTTTAAGAAGGGTTCTTATAAATATATACTTGATTATAAGAATGTTTTTTTACTGATGTTTTCGTGTAAAATAGTGATCGTGTTCATTCTGGAAAAGTAAAGTTAAATTTTCGAATAACTGGTCACTGTTTGGGGCTGACAGATCAAGACGACTGCAGAAAATGTCTAGATCAGGGCACCAGTGAAACAATAGAGCATCTCTTATGCACTTATCCCGCGTTGACAAGACTATGCTGTAAGCATTTGAGTCCCCGCGGTATACACAATACAGAAGGTATCGATAGTGAGGCTTTAAGATTAGGTAGCTTACAGTATGACTACTCTTCTTGAACCTAGCAACTGATCGCATCTGACATCACAAAAGACCAAAAGTGGTCTAAGCGTGGCTTATTGGCTTCCAGGTTAACCTAACCTAACCTATTTGCTTGATTACATCTTAGCGTACAAGCAAGCTTATCTCAATTTAGCTACTCTGTTAACCTACAGTTGGCGCGCAGTGTACTCAGTCTGCTATGGCAAATATTTTTTAACAAGTTTTCTATTAAATCATATTAATTTGATTGAAATAAATACACAGCATATTTGTAAACATTTCCCAGCGCAACGTTGCAAGCAAAACTACAAAAAAACACGCCGACCGACCATATGCGGCATGTGTGAATTATGCGTGCAACCTAGGCGATTTTCTCAGGCCTGCTTCTAACGCGAGGCGGCGCCGTCATCGCCCCCGGCATGCCGCAGCGCATGCGAATGCGTTAATTGGCAAATTGGGCAAAATGAATGCAACTAAATGTGAGAGATTAACGCCTAAATTACTATAATCACCGGCGCGATCACTTGCCGGCAGCGGCAACGCGGACGTCACTAACAAGTGCAGCGGCCAACAGGCGCTTGATTAATGCGCGCCAATTGTTGGCGGCAGCGCCACAAAATCCGCACTCAGCTTCGCACAAAAAGTGCGTTCACATTTGATTGACGGTGTTTACGGCGCGCTGCGTCACAGCGTCACGGCGACGTCACAGCGCGCGCCGCGCAAATGCAAATTACTGTTGACAATGTTACGTTGCATGTCCAACAAAGTATGTCAACAGCAATAATAATTACTCAATTGCGATTGGCGGTGCATTTGCGCTGTCTGTCTGTTTGTCTGTGTGTGCGCGCGCGCTTAGCGTGGCAGGCAGCGCTTGGAGGCCTTTTTTACGCGCACACCCCATCGCGCCGCGCTGCGCTTTGCCTTGCCACAAATAATTGAATGCAAATGGAATTAGCGACTGCCGCTGTCTAGCTGTTGCGCTGTAGGCCTAGCTGTGGTTTAGCGGTTGCAATTGTCATTGTTGAAATGAACAACAACAACAAATACAACTGCCGTGGCAACAATTGTGTTTTCGCTGCTGGTGGCGCGGAAAACGAAAACGCACCTTTTTATTACGCAAATTTTAATGATCCAGCAATTAATGCAACAACCTCGCCACAACAATGATTGCTACATCCTACAAGCGGCATGGCAGCGTGCAATGGCATTAACCCGCAGTTGCGTTTGCCGCAAGCAGGAGAAAAAACTCGTCAATTAAACGTACAACCAACAAATTAAAATCGGTCAAAGAGGTGCGAGGTCAAAAGTTGAAAGCAGACATGAAAAAATGAGCTAAACGCGCATCCACGCATTTGTGCCACAAGTGTATTGTACGCTGGCGAGCGCGCTGGTGGCAAGCTGGTGGTGGCCTCGTAGCTACTCTTGCATGTAAATGCTGGTGTTTGTGTGTGCGTGTGGCACGTTGCGGCAGCCGCATGTTTGTGCGCGCAAATTGCAACCAGAAATGCATGTCAGCAGCGCTTTTGTATGCAAAGAATGTGCTCAAGACACTGTGCGGCGCAGTACGTGAGGTGAGCGCGCGGCATGGCATGGCCGGTAGGAGATCTCAGAAGCCTTGGAATGCATTTTCAAACTTTTGCAAGTTAACTGTCCACGTACGTGATGTAAAATTTATGGGGTACAAAGCGCGTGTGAGGGGGAAATGTTGAGACAAATTGTGTGTAAGTTGTCAGGAAACTATGGATCGCATGAGGCTGAGTTAGAGGGAGTTACAGTTTTTTGAACTTAAACGTAGATTACTCAGTTTAAAACATTACTTTCGGTTGCATAAGGCGTTAGGTTAGTGAGATGGGTTAGTTGGCTGATCCCTAAACATGCAGAGCGGTTCAGTACTCAGACTGTTATGTGCAATCCTTTGAGAGGCGAGTTGAAAAACTTTCAACTGTCGGCAAAGTGCCTTGAACCTATCACAAATCTGCTTAAGTGCTTTATTTCTATTTCTGCTGTTTCACTTGGATGTCTAAAAGTATTAGAGCCGAGGTTCATTTGCCTTGCTGTGCCAAACACGGTACATTCGAGGAGGAAGTGCTGATGCAACTGGCGTCCAATGAAATATTCAATCTTACCGCATGAGTGAATTCCGATCGACAGTGTCCAGTCAAAACTCTTACAATCATTAAATAATCGGCTTTCCTAAGAGCGAAGAGTACACTAGTCTTCTTACGACTTACCCAGGGTCATAAAAACGTTGCAACTTTACAGTTAAGTAGTTACTTATGAGGAAAATCGTGTTGGTTCAACTTTCATGCAGATCATGTCCTCACGTTAGCGCGAAGCTTATCGTTTCCAGTGGAGAGCTGCTTTATCAGCATAGATCATTGAATTTAATGTCAGGCAACTGAGTCAAAACATATGACTTATGTAACCCAATGACAGCCTCATTTCTAGCTTCTATATAAATCGGTCAAGAAAGCAGTGAGAGCATCTTCAATATTGTTCGCAAACAAAATTATGGTAATACTCTTACTTACATGGTCGTTAAGCCGACATTGTATCTCGCTGCTAAAGATGACTGACAACTGGTTTGACAACTTATTTGACAACCAGTTTAACAACTGATATGACAACTATTACTCTATAAAAGTTTATACTGCTAAAAGAACACCCTATACATTTATAATATTCTTACTTAGATATCTGTTAAGCCAACATTGTATCTCGTTGCTAAAGCTGACTGACAACTTTTATGACAACTTGTTTATCAACTGATGTGACAACTATTTCTGAAAAAGTTTATAATTTTAAAAGAACACCCTATAGATTTATTATTATTTATTATTATTAAAAAAACTGAACCAAGCCACCTGAACAATATTGCAATATTATAGTATTTGCAATTCCCTAGTTGTAATTTCTTAGTTGTTATTGTAATGCATAAAAAAACGACTTTTGTTAGTAGCACTTGCAATTTGATTTTGCTGTAATTGTTGTTGTTGCCACATGCAACGAACATGTTTAATTACCAAGTCGACACGTTGCAACCGAAGGGGGTCGGCAAGTCGCATGCGTCGGTCGGTCACAGCGCATGCGTGCGCATTCGCGGATATCAGCTCAATCAAATGCAGCCCGGTATGTGAGTGCGTGTTGTTTTGCACGTGTATTTGCTCATGCAAGTGATGAATTGCTCTTTAATTTGTGGGCGAAGTAATTAAATGCGTGTTTTTTCTTACTTTGTTTCTAGCCTTTTTGTTTTTGTTGCATTTGACTTCCAACCCTTTTTGATTAACAAATGCAAACCAATTTCACGCTTGCCAGTTGCAGTCGCCTTGCGATCGTGAGTGTTGAGATAAGTTAGCCTCTATATATTGTACTATAGTAGGTACTCATATGTATATATGTATTGGTTGTATGTTATAGATTTGTTCGAGGTTTCATCTTAGAGCTTGGATTGTCAAAATCGTAGGAAAATCGTTGGAAGATCGTCAGGCAAGTGTTAGAGAGATGGCAAGAGAGGTCTCTCTAGCACTTGCCTGACATTTCTCGTTAGTCTGTTAAAATTATTTTGGTAAATATTTTGGGTATGAAGGGCGTTTTTTCTCGACTCGTCCCGATAAAGCTGAATTTTGTGTTTTTTTTTTTTCAAAAAGAGTACCGTATACAGATCTCTTTGAATATGCTTGATCGAGCGAATTCTGATCCCACATTCATGGATAGCATTTTGACTGCCGATGAGACATGGGTTTATGAATTTGACACACAAATAAGTCAACAATCATTGGAATCGAACCCGGTTTCAGTCGATCGAAGAGTTTAAACAAAATTCACTGAAGGAGCTGAAGGCCATTCCAAAAAGAACTTATGAAAAGTGTTTCGAGGAATTTCGACTTACTGCTTCTTATGTCATGAACAGTTAGCCGTTATTGAAAGTTCAAGTCACCTAAAGATGGTACTCCCTATCCATATCGAACGAGTGTCGAATACTTTAACATTATATTATAGATATTTAGTACCTACATGGGTACCACGTACTAAGTACTCATTTCGAAATATTTTTCTTCAACGATCTATGATTCAGTTATGAGTTATGAATAGGTGATCGTAAATGTATGTGTTTAATCGATTAGTACCTACATGGTTACCGGTTACTAAGTACTTGAATCAAAATTATTTTTTTTTTTACGATCTGTGTTTGAGTTTTGAGATATACGTGAACGTAATTGTATATTATCGACATTTAGTCACTATGTGGTTACCGGTTACTCAGTATTTAAATCGAAACTATTTTTTTAATTGGTCAATAAGGTTTAGTGTGAGTTATAACTGAACGTATTTGTATATTTTAATACTTTTACCTAAACGGTTACCAGTTACCCACATTGAAATGATCTTTTTCAACGTTCTGCAAACGAAATTCAGTCTTCATATCTGACCATGTTTATATAAGTATAACTTTTTTGGTACCTAGATGGTTACCGTTTGGTACTCAATACTCGAATCAAAATGTTTTTTTAAACCATCTATGAATTGAATTTTGAGTTATACGTGACTTTATTTGTATAGTATCAATATTTAGTACCTACATGGCTACCGGGTATTAGGTGGTCAAATTAAAATTATTTTTTCGAACGATAGCTGAGATTCAGTTGTGAGTTATATCTAACAAGCCCATAGAGTATATTTAAGTACGTTGAAATTATATATTCATTAGGTTTTAATTTCTATATCGAAAATGGAACTGAACGAATGAAAACTAAAAGTCTATGTTAACTCTTATGTACCCTCTGCTCAGATCCTGATTAAAGTTTTCACAATTCTGACTAGGGATTTTCGCCTTCCCACATTACCTCACCTTAATTCGGATGTTTTTTGGCTACCCAGAGGATACTTGGTCTAAGTCCAGAAATCGTGAGCTGCTAGAGCCATATGTAAAAGAATTGAAAAATTCCAAATTGAATGGCGGCCAGAGAACTTTCCTCACTTGCGTGAACTTTTACAGATGACTCCATCCTCTTTTCTTTATTAATGCCTACAAAATACTCTCCTCAGCTCATACATACGTATACAAGCAGGCCAACGTTTAACCCAATTTTTCATACATATGTTATAAGCCTCGACTGGAAAGGCCTTTAGTATCTTCAGTCATTTTCATCATGTTTCGGGTCATTTTTGGAGCACCATTCGTTAGACTGTTGGATAGTTTCGACGTCACATTCATCAACTTACTTCTCGTCACTAGAAATGCGGCGATTGATGAATGTAGCGTCCTCAGTTGCGTTGTCAAGCATATATTTCGGGGTCTCTACTCGAAATCGTGTTTGCAAGAGTTAATCTAGTACGAGTCTAGCTTCATATTAAAAACAGTAACCAAAAGGTGTTGAGTCGATTCATAAGAGTTGAGATCGTCTGCTAGCTCTCTGTAGCCAACACGATGATTTTCAAGCACTGTATCTCTAACTTTTTGATGCTTGATTAACAGAGGTGGATAGACAGCTCGCATGAGGCAAATTTTCGATAGCTTTATGATACTCACTGAATGTTTTGTTCTTCTCAAATCTTAGTGTTCGCAATAAAGTAGACTCCACTGCAGCATTTGCAACGAATCTGTGGCTTCGATTCCATGGCAGACACCGCATTTCAAACATTACTCATTGTTCAGTTTTTCTTTCATGATTCAATTTAATATGAATGAAAGGTTATACCGATTTAGGCTAACATTTTTATTATTACGATTTTTGCACGCCGTTTAAGTGGACCAGTCCGGCTAAAATTTGATCACATGGAAGCTATAATGTAATACTTTTTTTTTGCATCTGGTGCTTAACTTATATATAAAAATATATCGAAAATCGGTGTTGTAGCAAAATGGGTACATAGTATTTCTTTTTAAATTTTTAAACGAATACTGACTTTTTAAAATAACGCTGGCGTTCAGAAATAATTTTCTTTGATACATAAATTGCCTCAATTATTTACTTTTACACTTTTTACGCTGATTCAACTGTATTTTCCATACTAATAGAGTTCTTAACTCATTTTTCACATTTCTAACAAAGAAAATTTCCGTTGCATAAACAGAAAATTATTGTTAATATAAATAAAACAACCGTTTGCACTTCCTCACCACAGACCATTAATTTAACAACGCCGCAATTGCGAACAGCGCACATTTTCCTGCCTTCTATTTTGTTTAATTAACACGCAGTGCACGCATTCATGCAACCAACGCATCTACATACATGCGTGCAGGTGTGTGTTTAGTTGCAAGCGCATGCGCATTAAAGTAGATGCCGGTTTCGCAGCGCTTAAGCCTCCCATGCATATCCGCATCTCCATAAGTATGATTAATCACGTGTTTTGTGCAAATATGCACTCGCTCGCTGCAACGACCGCCCGGCGATCACGCACACACGCACGCATGCGCAGTCGACAAGTCTACGCTCACGCGCAATTGCAACATAAAAGCGCAACGGCAAACAAATGTGTTTACATATAAATATTTATATGCATATTTGTACACATACATATATGTATGTATGTATGTATATGTGTAATGTATGTTGCCTCGTACTCTTTTGTAAACACGCATGCGCGCCAATAATTTCCACCCGTCGATTCGATCCGCATGCGGCCGCGCCAACAGTCATTCACACTTGCAGCGCTGAAATACGCATTGCATTCTAGATATAAAAAAACAACAACAATATTTCCTTTATTTACTGGCTGCTTTGCAACAAAAACGCTCACAATTGGCAGCGAGCGCGGAGAGTTTCCGCATAGCGCGGAAATTACTAAATTACAAGTGGCTGAAAGGAAGGGCTTGTTGCACACTTGTTGCATGCGGTGATTAAGGTTGCAACTACGCATATGTTTGTATGTGTGCGTTTCTTTCAGCAATTTGCATAACTAAATTCCTTTGTCTTCATTCATGTAATCTTATTTACATTACGATTAAATTCATGATAAATGTTTTTACTTTAATGTTTTTATTGTTGTTTTTATATGAAAATTTTATAATATATTTGTTTGTTTGTGTTTTTGTAATTACAGCAGCGTAAGCTGTCACCGACATGGGCAGTGAGCACTACTGCTTGAGGTGGAACAATCATCAATCCAACCTGTTAGGGGTGTTTAGTCAATTACTACAGGACGAGAGTCTGGTGGACGTCACATTAGCTTGTTCAGAGGGCGCCCTCATCAAAGCCCATAAGGTGAGTACTAAATACTAGCTTTATTTCTTCGTATGTATGTATGTACTTATATAAGTTTTCGACATCTTGGGGCAATAATTTCTCATTATTGATCCATATCAGCGTTCAATTATAAAAAAAAATAAATAAATAAATATAAATTTTAAAATTTTTTAAGAATATTATATTTTTTTAAAACAGAATAAATTAATTTATAAAATTGAAAATTTTGTATTATATATTATTAAAATGCCATAATTTTAAAATTTAAATTTTAAATTTTTTTTTTTTAATTTAATTATAACTTTTTTTGATTTTTATAAAAAATGTAATAAATAATGATAACTTTTATAAACTTTTTTTATTTAACATTTTTTTCTTTTAAAAGGAATAAAATAACTTTTTTAATAAAAATGAATGGCAATAGCATTTTTTTGCAATATTAAAACCCCACAGAATTGCCAGCATAACTAAAAATGGAATTTTAATAGGGTTGCCAACTTACTTTAAATTTAAAATATGAAAAAAACTAATAAGTATGATTTTATATACACTATTTTTTTTGACAATATAGTATTTCTGCAATATTAATATTTCCACAGAGTTGCCAACATAACAAAAATTGCAAATTAAAAAAGGATTTTGTTGTAATAAATATAGATTACATCATATAATTTTTATTAAAATTTTCAACAATTTGAATTTTTATACAGGGTTGCCAACTTGCTTGAAATTTGCAAATAAAACAATGAATAAAATTTAAAAACACTATTTTGTTGCCAATATATATTTTCTACAAATCTTATTAATTTACATAGAGTTGCCAACGCAGTTTAAAATATATTTTCTTAATAAATTTTAATAGACCAACGTATTGACTAATTTTTAGTTTAGGTAAAAAAGTGTGCATAGATCGGTGCTTAACAAATGGTGTTTCGATTTCCAAATATTTTTGAGTAGAGTTGCCAAATCGGACAAAAAAATTTATTTTAAAAATTGACAAGTGGCAATTATATTTAGCAAATTTCATTACTTTTATATATTTATAATAAATTATAATATTATATGAGTACTTCAAAGAGCACAATGTGGACTCTATATGTAAAATATCGTTTTTCGATTTAAAAGTCATTTCTTTTTAACAGAGCTGCCACCTGTTCGAATTTTTTAATGGTGGTGGAAGTTATGAAACGATTTCATATAACGATAATAAAAAAATCGTATACTGATTTTTATATAATTTTTATACAGGGTTGCCATATTGGAAAAATAATTTCGCTTAAAAGTAGCAATAAGGTTATGATATGATGCGAATTTAAACTATTTGAAACATGTTGATAATAAAAATAATAAAAAAATTACTTTATAAATACTGAGCACTTCAAAGGGCACCTGGGATTTTCTTAAAATATGCGAATTCAATATTTCCAGTTCTAGGTCCATATACTTAACATACATATGTTGCCCGCTTTCCAACCAACTTCGTGCCACTATTCATTTACTTGCAAAATCACACCGATTATGCCATCATTTTCATATCAAAATCACTTAACATTTATTCTTTTCAATTAACTGGCAATTCTAAAACACTTAACTTGCACAAAAATACACACAATCACTACTTGAAAACAATGCGCATCGTGCCTACATGCACCCTTTTCGATTTGTATTGGCTTGCCTTGGTTAGGAGCGCCATGCCACATTGCGCTCGCCCCACCGCCGCATTTATTGACACGTCAACTCGGCTAAGTGCTCAGTTAGCTATTTTGAGCGGAGTAATTTTCATATTTGTCAGTCAATTGTCAACTTAACGTGTACGCACCAACAACAAGAATAATAACAATAACAACACAGCGGCCTGAGTAACAAATTGCTGCTGAAAGTCATCAGCGCGTGAGTGTGTGTGTTTGTATGGCACGCCAAGTCGAGCGCAAATCATTTCGCATGTTGCGGCAACATGTTGACAAGGTCAACAAGACGCGTACAGTAGCTGTATAACTGCATAAAAGCAAATAGCAGCAATGCCAACAATAACAACATCCACGGCACTAACAGTTATATAAGCGCGTAAATGCGAGTGCACGAGTGCATAAATCATGCGAACGTCGCTTGTCAATGGCGAATTCCGCCAATTAAATTAAGCGGCAAAATGTGTTGCCGCATGCGTTGCAATGTTTCATAATTTACCATTGCTGTTGTTGTTGTTGTTGACACTATGACGGCAGTGGCGGTGGCTCAATGTCATTAGGCTGCTGCAATGCGTCGAAATGATGAAGTTATTTATTGTTATTGTTGTTATTAGAAGCTCACACTGTCGGTTCGATGGTTATTTTTTGTTGTTATACCCTGAAGGTTTTTGAAAAAGTTTACCCGCAATGTTTTTGAGATATCCGCCTGAAGTTTTGCATATGGCATTTCTGCTCCAAGAAGCTACTTATTTTTCGGAATCGCCGATATCCGACCACTATATGATGTTGTTGCAATACAAAGGTATCGAACGAAAACAAATACTTGTATAGAAAACTCTTTCATTTGACAAGATATCTTCATGAAATTTGACATGGATTATCATCAAAGGCAATACAACAATATCCGAACAATTAGTTTAAATCGGAGCACTATAGCATATAGCCGTCATACAAACTGATCGATCGCACTCAAGTTCTTGTATGGAAAACTTTTTCTTCTGAACATATATCTTCAAAAAATTCAGCACGCATTATCATCAAAGGCAATGCCACAATATCCGAACAAATTGTTCAGATCGGTTCACTATAACATATAGCTGCCGTACAAACTGTTCGATCAAACTCAAGTCCTTGTATTAAAAACTTTTTTATTTGATGAGATATATTCAAGAAATTCAGCACAAATTTTCATCAAAGGCAATGCTACAATCTCTGAAAAAATGGTGCAGATCGGAGCACTATAGTATATAGCTCCCGTACAAACTGATCTATCAAACTCAAGTCCTTGTATAGAAAATATTTTTATTTGATGAGATATATTCACGAAATTTTACATGAACTATTATCTAAAGTAGCGGTACAATCTCCAAAGAAATTCTTCAGATCGAAGCACTATAGCATATAGCTGTCATACAAACTGTACGTTCGAAAATTTTACTCACAAAACTTTCCATACATTTTAATGGCATAAAAAATGCAACTGTGAAGGGTATTTTATCTTCGGTATAGCCGAAGTTAAAATTTTGCCTGTTTTTGCCATTATTTATTTTCATATGCATTTTGTTTGCCGCCGCCACTGTCGCTGCCACTGTTGACATTGCAAACTGGTAAATTGATCAATTATTATGCGTTTAGCAGCGCGTTTGCCTTCCTTCTTCTTATTCTGTTGCGTGGTAATTGCTTCGTTTCTAGTTGTTGTTGTTAAAGTTAACTATGTATGTAGCCCGCAGCTATGTATGCACTTACATATGTACATAGCAGCACTAATAGAATTTTAAATGCTGTCATAAATTGTTGAGTGCCAACATTAGCGGCATTTTTTTGTATGACACACACACACATGCTTACATAAGTCTCTGCAAACTGGAAGTGTAAAGAAAAAATTGAAAATATCCATTGAAATGATGCCAGTTGATGATATGCAAATCATTGTTGCCGCATGTGGGCTTTGACAGCCGGTTAGACAGTTTTGGAGTATTTAACGCGCTCGCTGAGTGCTCTCAGGCCTGTGTCGCGGCAAATAATTCGATCTTCACAGCGTGTGCTGTGCGGAAAGCGCGCAAGACATATGGAAATGCCATAAGCAGGCATGGAAGTGTTGTTGTGTGGGTTTGTGGCGCTTGTTTGACGTCAATGCTTAAGAAGTGGAATGTTTGTTATATATAAAAGCACAGTTTAAGGCAGATAAAAGAAATATTTTAATTTTTTTGTGAAATGAGTAAAAAAGAAATCAAATAAAAAACAACAAAAATGCTGAAGAAAAAACATTGTCCGACTAAAGTTTTGTCAGCTTATTTAATTTTTATTATTATTTATTTATATGCAGAGGCTATTACTTATATATTTGGGCTACATACCTACATATTTTTTTTTTAAATTTTTTTAATTAAATTTCAAAATTTAGTAAAATTAATGTTTTTAATAATTTTTTATATGTTTTTAATTTTTTTAATAATTTGAATTTTTTTAATAATTATAATTTTTCTACCCTTTTTTTTGTGTAGCAAAAAACTTCCTATTATCGCATTTGTGTCAAAACATAATTATTTTTTCTTAACAATCTGTCAATTTAAAAACCAATGCTTGAACGCTAAAATTAAATGATTAGGCATTATTTTTAAGAAAACAGTTTTTCAAACTGATTTCCCTAAATTTTAAAGTCATTGAATAAATTTATTATTTTAAATTAAATTTAACTGAAAATGTGTAAAAACAAGTTTTTTGGGTGTGTGACTTTGCTAAGATTACAATACAGTGCGCCGAAATGTAGGCAACACTTCGTTTTATAATTAGAAGATTATAGATTGGTTGTAGTAAAGCTGAATTGTAACCTTGCCTAACGTTAGGATGCGACAATTTCAAGAGGAACGAAATACAAATACTGTTATAATCAATATCAACTAAAAATTAACCGTTTTCCGACTTTTGCCAGCGATTTTTACACAGATCCATGTGTTAACGGTTTCGATTTGGACTGACACTTGGTCCTTCAGGCTATTGGCTTACGCATATAGTCTCAATTTTTACTCTGAACTTGGCTATCTTCTAAATGCTTTGGATAGTGGTAGCTTATGTTGAAAGTTTCTCCTCTGACTGAAACAGAAAAATTTCAAAAATTAATACTGGAACAGAAAAATTTTCTGACATCAATTTGTGCTGAAACTGACTGTCTTTAGACACGTCGTATTAAATATCGTACTGAGAAATGTAGGACATACCTTATTAAATCAAAGTCGACAACCTTGTGTGGTCTTTCGATTCAGATTATTTCCTAGAAACACTTCTTCTGTTTCCAGTCTATGAGTTAAGGAGTATAATAGGTTCGGTTAGGTTAATCTAGTAAACCAACAAGCCACACATAGACCAGTTTGGTCCTTTGCGATACCAGATGGAGCATAATAAAGCCATTGTCATGTTTTATTCCACCCCAGAAGCTTTCTTTTATTTTATGGCAGCTCCATAAATCCAACCCAAAAGGTTCCCCCTAACGTCTGGTTAATAAAGTTAACACAAAAGACCCTTCATTGCTCATTAACGTTATTTGTTGTTGTTGTTGTAGTGCATAAAAATATGTATCGACCAGTTTTCGAAATTATTACTATAACATGACAGTTCTTGACAGCATATAAATTCGAATTCAATCTGTTATTTAACATTTTTGGAGAGCTACCGAAGTTCTTTTAGTCAAAATTGTGGAATTTAAGGTCCCAGCTTCTTTGTTGTCAACAATTTGTAGCTCAAAAAATCATTAAGAAACTGTATTAAAGCGCCTCAAACAAAAATTCTACAATAAAATTCAAGGAATGAGTATGTCAACACTAACAGCAAGAGTCACCCAGGCGTATGAGTAACATTTCTCTTGTGACAGTAAAAGGAAAAATAATATTGAATGACACCTAAACGTCTAAATTGATTATGACAAACAGACAAGAGTATTGATTGCAACATGCCACAACATGCTGACAATAAAAACAACAATAATAATAAAAAAATCAACAAAAAACTCAACAACCACATTCACAGAAAGCTCGACAAGACTTTATAGAGCAGAACAGTGCTGCAAAGAGAACTAAAAATTAAAAAAAAAAAATTAAAAAAAATAGAAAAAAAAATTAAAAAAAAAAATTATATTGAGCAACAGCAGTTGGTAAGAAACAAGTATTGTCAAAAAGAGCAAAGACTAAATACAAGCGGCAAGTCAATGAAGTTGCAAAGAGCTTACGCAAATATGATTTTTTAGTGAGAGAGATGTATACAGCACACTTTATACATGCATATATGTATATGGTTTTACAAGTGTATGTGTTTTTATGCAAGTATTTTCGTTTGTACGTATGGGTGTGTCAACACAACATGTCTACTTTACACGTGTAAACACAAATAACTCATCAATGCTTTCTCAAGTCGCTACAAAAAAATAAAGAAAACAACAAAAAACAAACAAAAATTAAAAAATAACAACAACAAAAAATCTAAATAACTTACAGTTGTAGCCAGTAATCAACTCAGACTGTAAGTAAGCAAACGGTTTAATGGAAATTGATGATACAGCCTGACGCAGCGTTGCATGGTGAGAGGCAGCAACAGCATAACAGTACAAACGGCAGAAAAAAATTACAACAGAGAGGCTGAGAAGTAAATTCGCTGTAGGAAATTGGCAAAGTGTTGACGCTGTCAGGCAATCGACACCCTTCAGTCGGCCAACGGTCAGTGCGATGTGTGCGAAAAAATGCAAACATTAGCCAGAGCGAAAGAAAACTAAATAAAGACGAGCCGTTAGAGTTAACCCTTCGCTACACCAATCGGCAACAACAAGCGACTTGTCAGTATTTTGGTCAACATGGAAAAAAATTAGCAATAAATTGAAAGCAACTGTAAAAAGTCAAATGAAGAGCCAACATGCCACATAGGCATAGATATGTGCCACACTGCTATAGTCTATGCTGTCAAGATTCATACACATGCATATGAGTGCGCGCCTTTTGGTGACACTTATTGCCTGCCGCTTGCCACATGCTACTTTGATACCAGCTGCCGGTTGCAAGTTAGCCGTTTACCAGCATAGCCCTCACCACACACACAGCCTTGTGGCACGTTAACTAGTTGCTGGCCCTCAAAAAGTGCTCCTTTACTATTTTTCTAAATTTCTCCGAGCGCCTTTGTTGTTTTTGTTTTTGTATGTATGCGGCTTTTTCACTTCAAATCATTGGCTTTTTAGATTTTCCTTACTTTTTTTTCACAGCCGTCCGTCCGTCCACCCGTTCGAGTCAATTCACTTTGGCGTAGATTTTTCTAACGGCAGCCGCCTAACTTGCCACGCCGCTTCACTTGCAACAAATATACTACGTACTATGTATGTGTGTATGTGTTGCAGTTTGTAGTTATTTTTACAGCAATTTCTCTGCCACATTGCAGCGCGCGCCTGCATGTGTGCCTTCTGGTCCAGCAACTGCAAAGTGTAACTCAATTTGAGGCATTTATCGTATGCTCGGTTGAAATTTGATGCGATTTGCCTTGTTAGTTGTCTAGCGGCGCGGGCCAATTACAACTACAACTACAAAAAACTTCTCTAAACATACATATTTTTTCTTTCGCTTATATTTGCCACATTTGATGAAGCGATATTTTATTTTTTTTTGTTTTGTGTGTTATTTTTCACTAGCATATCAGCTAGCACAGTATTAGGCGCTTAGGCCATGCTCTGTTTGCTGTTGGCAGTGCTTACATGTTGGTGAGAAAAAATTGTGGCGCATGTGTGGGTGGTTATCGACATGTGTGGGAGGAACTTGCTTGCTGGTAGGTTTGTGCATGTGTCCGTGTGTGTTTGTGGCACTGCTTGCAACGGCTCAAAATGATGTTAAATGCTTTTTGATGCGTTGGGTTTAACTGACTTTCAGGTCAGTATTGAATACAAAAAGGGGAGGATGGGGTTTTGATAAAGATGTATCAAAGCTTTATAATAAAAATGTATACAGAAAAACAAAAGATGCCGTCATAAATAAAGAAGTTTCAATACATAAACTAAATTTTGGTCACTCAGTTTGTATGGCAGCTATATGATATAGCTGTCCGATCTGGCAACTTTCTTCAGATATTATAGCGTACCTTTGGGCAATAATACCAGCCAAGTTTCGTAAAGATATCTCGTAAAATAAAATAAAATAGTTTTTGTTGCAAGCAGTTAATTCTTATCGTTGAGTTTGTATGGCAGCTATATGATATAGTTATCCGATCCGAAAAATTTTTGCAGATATTATAGTTTAGCTTTTGGTTATAATGCATGCCAAATTTCGTAAAGATATCTCATAAAATTAAATAGTTTTTGATACAAGCATTTAATTTTTATCGTTCAGTTTGTATGGCAGCTATATGATATAGTTATCTGATCTGAAAAATTTCTTTCAGATATTATAATGCTGGCTCGAAAAATTATCTCTGACAAATTTTGTGGAGATAGCTTGTAAATTAAAAAAGTTTTCCTAACAAGAACTTGATTTTGATCGTTCAGTTTGTATGGCAGCTATATGCTATAGTAATGCGATATCGACAATTCCGACATATGCGCAGCTCCTTTAAACGAAAAACAATTTTGCGAAATTTCAGATCGATATCTCGAAAACTAAGGCAACTAGCGCACGTATATACAGACAGGCTGACAAGGTTCAGGGTTATAAAAATCGAAAAAAATTCCATGAGGTTAATCTCAAAGCCTGTACTTCAAATAGAGTTGACGCTAGTTAATTTTTTTCTTGTTTTTTGGATAAACATGTGTACATATGTATCTTTGTACAGAACATTTTGCCATGAAGCCTAACAGAGTTCTAGAATGTCAGCTCTTTCACCTGAGAAGGCCACCTGTTTCTTGATGCCGTTTCGTGGTAGCTGGTAATTCAATATTTTGCATTAATATTTTGGTTGAAAAGAAACACCTTCTCAGTTCAAAATATTTGTATTTCGCACCACGAAAAAAGCCTGCCACCAGCTGCTTGCTTGCCACTCGCCAATACAGTATTTTGCTTAACATCATTTTTCTTAATCATGTCGTATTGCCACACACATACACATAGGTAGTTGCTACGCAATGGCCACATGACCGTTATGTTGCGCAACTTGTTGCCACACTGCCACAACGCGAAAAACACAATTAATCACTGTATATTCATAAATAAGCATAACAAAAAGAAACAACAACAACAACAAGCGTGCGCAAAAATATGCTGAAATTCGGCTTTCAGTACGATTGTGGCAAGCAGCATGCTTTTGCATAATGAAATTGTGTCAAATTGCCGTTTAAAATTAATTCATTTCCTCCAATGAGCGGACATGCGAGAACAATGCGCGCGGCAATATTTATGAAATGCAGCTGTGGCAAGTAGGCAAATGAGTGGGATTGGAAAAAAACGCAAAAAATTGCATTATTTTTATACAGTTGTACAGTAGAACAATACGCAGCGACTTGCCGCAGTAACATGCAGCAATAATAAACAAATAATGGCAATAATAACAGTGTTGCTGCCTCATAAGCGGCAAGCTATCGGCGTTTGGCATCGGCTGTACTTAATTTGCGCGGCATTGGCCGACGCAATGCGCTTTTCATTGCTTGCAACATATTATGCTTATTTTTTTATCTTTGTGCCACCGCCACTTTGACGCTTTAACCTCTGCTAAAGCGCTTGCTAGCCCCCACTGTACACCTGCTGCTAGCGCGGAATAAGTCTAAGTTAGTCTACAACGGTGGTTGTACTAGGAAGACAAGTTCGCTCGCCGTCGTCATTGCCGCTTTGGTGGCAAGTTGCTGCTTTGTAAGCGCCAACATTCATTCAACAATAATCAATTGGCCATGCGGTGTGGCAAGCACAACACAACGCTAAGCACGCTGTCGACAGTCAGTAACAACAGCAGCAACAACAAGCACTGCGGTAACAAAGCTAATAAAAGCCCACAATGGCGTGCTGGCGCATGTGCCACTCCTACGACAATACGACAACGGCAACAACAACAGCAGCGGCAGCGACAACATTTGCGCTCACAGCGCAGTTGCACGGTTGAATATGAATAAATGCGCCTTTTTGTTGTTGTAATTTTTCATATTTTCCATATGAAATATGAGTGTCAGCGATGAAAGATAACAGATAAAATTTTTCATTGCATTGCCGCGCTGCACATTTTGTGACTTGTTAACATAAAATTGCAATTAGCTTGCATTTTGTAGGCTGACGCATTCGTGCAAGCGCACACAACTGCACACGCACACACCTATGTATCTACATATACAAAATTACCAACCAATATTAAAGTATTGGAGGCTATACTGTGTCAATATTCCTTCATTGGCCACCATCAATATATGTAGACATACATATGTATGCATGTATATACTCTATCGTTGTTGCTACAAATTACTATGCAATTATTGGCACTAAATTACGCTTTTCGTCTATATGCAACATCTTAATAGGGCAACATAATGTCGAAAATTATAATGTACCAGAAATTGTTTGAATTGACTAGCTGCATTACTCTATAATTACATGCCAATTACTTATGGATAGCATGCGGTTTTTGGTATTAGTAATCATGAAGTTGTTAAAATGTTGCACGTTAGCTATGCTGTCAATAAGTTGGCTAAATTATGTTTGGAAGTGTACGATAAGCTGAGCATTACTTATAATTACTTTATGGTTGGATATTTTTGCAAAAATTATTAATATTTGGTATTTTTTTATAATAAATTGCTATATTTGATAATAGTAAATCTCGACTCTGCAAGAATATGTAGGCATTTTAATACTTTTAAGGGCTTAATTACTTTCTAATTACTGCCAATTACTTATTATTTTTAAAGAAATCAAACTACTTATTGTATTGTGGAGCACATATGGCTCATATTATGGACAAATGAAGGTTATTATATATTCATTACTTGTAATTACTCATTAATTTACTAATAAAGCCAGTTTGGTGATATTTATAATTATTCTTTTCCACAAAGCTCCCTATAGGCTTAGATAAATTTAGTAATCAAAGAAGTATTTATTCTTTAGAAGTGCCGTAAATAATATTACATACAACCCACTTACCTAATATCACTTAAAATTAATTAATTAACTTTGCATTACTTTTCAAAGGTTTCGCTTTTATTGTTAAGCACATTTTAGTTTGCTTTTCATAACGTTATGTAATTATTTTCAGGGAAAAGTTTTGAATGATATAATAATTACTCTTAATTACTTAATAAGTACTTTTGATTACTTAGTAATTACTTTCGATTACTTTTTTAATTATTACTAATAATATTACTTATAATGTAATTTTACTTAAAACATTTTAATCAACTTTGCATTACTTTTTAAAAGTACCGTTTTTAGTGTAAAGCATACATTTTGGTGTGTTTTTCATCATAATATACATATAACTATCTGCAAAGAAATTTCTTGAATTACTTATAATTACTCACCATTACTTAATAATTACTGTAAATTATTTAGTAATTATTTTGTAATTACATATTAATTTTTTCAATCATTCATAATATTATTTAATTTAATTATTAATTAATCAACTTTGCATTACTTTTTAAAAGTACCGTTTTTATTGAAAGCATACATTTTGGTGCGTTTTTCATAATGATATATAATTATCTGCAGAGAAAACTATTGAATTATTTTCTAATTACTCTCCATTACTTAATAATTACTTTTAGTTATCTAATAATTAAATTACTTATAAAATTTTTTCAATTATTAATTATATACTTAAGTACAATACTGTTGATTAATTACTTTTGCATTACTACAAATTATGTTAAATTTTAGCTAATATAAAGCCTATATTTCAGGGAAAATATTTATTACATTTTTATATAAAAACAAATCTTGCAATATTTGATTACTTTACCGTCGTTAATTTGTAAAACACTTATAAAATTAAACACGTAAGTAGTATTTCCCACCGCCCATTTTTCAATGCCACTTCAAGCAAAAGCAATTCAAATCTTATGCCACGCAATACCGTTGTCGCCCAAACGACTGCTAAATGTTGACAGCTAAACGTCAAATCGCCTATGTATCTACAAATCGAGATTACTCGGTTCACTTTGTACAAACTGCCAACTTTATCAGCGTCGTGTATCGTAAACTAAAATCAGAGTGGAAAATTTGTTGGCGATCGCGGCAAATAAAGTCAGCTCACCTCACAAGCGAGACAAGACAAGCGGGCAACATTTGAGATTTTGACATCTGACTTGACTTGCCTGTCAATTTATGCGCTAGCTGTAACACGTCAACAAAGGTACCAACAACAAACGAACGAATGAGTTGAGAGCGAATGAAAAATGTTTTGCGCTAAGCGTGTAGAAAAGCCAAAATACACACGAGGGTTATAAAAATATAATAAAATATTTAGGCTGAAAGCAATAAAGTGGAAAACACTTGGGGAAACTTGTGACAAATTGGTCGGAAATGTGTGAAATTGTACACGAAAAAAGTTAACGGGAGCTGTATTCGTATCGTTCATGGTGGGACTGTTGGTGTTGTATACAAAGGGGAAAGACAGATAAGGTCTATAAATATCTTTTTTTTTCAAGTTTTTCATAACACTTGAGGAAAAAATTTACTACTAATTTTAATTATTTTTATACCCTGAACATATTCTACTATGATTGCCACGATTTTTCTAATAGCCAGACGAAATATCGCAGATCCAATTAATTATTAGCGTAATGAGCCGAGCCACGCATGGCCATCCTGCTTTATTTATGCGAACTATTACTAATTTCTGAGATGTCGGTTTTTCCAAACCCAAGAAGTTGCTCCTAAGTCTGAACCGCCTATATGGAACCACAACAGCATATATGTAGATGTCATACAAACTGATAGATCAAAATAGAGTTTTTGTGTAGATTTTTTTTTTTTGACAAGGTACCTTCCCCAGTAATTTATGTAGACTCATTATTGCTCAAAACAGCGCTGGAAACTTTGAATAAATTGTTTCGGTGGGACTGCTTTGGCATATACCTGTCAGACCTACTGATCGATCACACTGAAGTCCTTGTGTGGAAAACTATTAAGGTATCATCCCGATATTTGGCGAAGATTTTTTACCAGCACAACGTTACAATATTTGAACAAATTGTTCAGATCTGATCACTATATCATACAGCTGCCATACGAACTGATCGTTCAATATGAAGATCAATTTATTCTTTTTTAGCATTTTGTGCTATAAAAAATGTACGTGTGGAAGGTATTATAGCTGAAGCTGAAATAGCCGCAGTAAACATTTGTTTTTATTTTGCAATCTTTAAATTTTAAATTTTTTTCTAAATTTTTTAAATTATTTTTAGTTCGAAAGTTTTTATAGTAAAAACATGTTATGATAAATTTTAAAATTTTTTAAAACTTTTTTAGTGTATTATTTTTTTAAATTTTATTAATTCGAACTTATTTATCGCAAAACTGTATGTATTGCTGGATATGCATTTTTTTTTTAAATATTTTTTTATAATTTTATTAATTTTTTTAATTAGAATTTTTAATGGTGAAAATATAAGCTTTGTTCTATATTTTTCAATCTTAATTTTTTTTAACTTTTTAATTAGAATTTTTTTAAGGAAAAATATATGTTTTTATGTTTATTTTAGCTTTAAATTTTTTTAATATTATATTATTTTTATTTTAAGCTTTCTTTTTCTTTATTTGATAAATTTTACATTTTGTTTTTTATGTATTATTTTTTTAATTTTATTAATTTTTTTTAACTAGAACTTTTTTATCTTAAAAATAAAGGTATATTTTGTGGGATATTTTTTAATTTTTTTCTAATTTTATTAATTTTTTTCATTTTAATTTTTGATGGCAAAATATCCAACAAATTTTTAATTTTTATTTTTTAATAATTTTTTTAATTTTATTAATTTTTTTAATTCGAATTTTTTTATCTTAAAAAATAAAGGTATGTTTTGTTGGATATTTTTTAATTTTTTTCTAGTTTTATTAATTTTTTTAATTCGAATTTTTTTATCTTAAAAATAAAGGTGTGTTTTGTTGGATAATTTTTAATTTTTTTTTTAATTTTATTAATTTTTTTAATTTTATTTTTTTATTTTTTTTTTTAATAATTTTTCTAATTTTAATAATTTTTTAATCATCATTTTTTATAATAAAAAGATATGTATTCGTGTCTATTTTTTATTTATTTAATACTTTTCTTTAATTTTTTATAATACAAAAGGTTTTTATGCGAAAAAAAATATTAGTATAATATTATGTATGAATAATTTTTTATTAACTTCGCTGTTAGATTTTTCTAAAATATTTTTATTTTTTATTTTACTCTTATATTCGCTTATTCTATTATATATAATTAAATTTCTAGCTAAATTTAGACATACAATTTTCTCCGTATTTAATGGCGTAATTTTCATCCAATTCACCTAATAATTTCGCATGCGTCTGTGCATATTTTATTGCAAATTATTTCCACGTTCGAATTCTCGCACATTAAACTCATTTACCATTTATAAGCGGCAATAAAACTAGTTGTGCCAAGTATTTAATGAGCGCTTATACGCCTACCCAGCAATTAAATATTGCCTGCACACACACACTAGCAAACAGAGAGCACAAAATTTACATAAGTGCAATATATGTATATATGTACATACGTAGTATGTATGTATGTATGTTGGTATAAACAAGTATAAACGCCGCATGCAAGCCAGCGCGACAGCCTGTTAGCCATGTATACATATGTATAGGGTATATGAGTGTGTGTGTGTGTCTGTATATATACTATGCATGTATGTGTGTTGCTGCATAAAATTGTGCCTTTTGCTGCAAGTAATTATCAATTAACAATCAATTGATTGCATTCCCCATTGCCATAAATTTACGACAAGACAATAGCCACAAGCCAGTGGCAAAATGCCACCAACAACAACAAAAACAACAACAGCTATGTTCACATTAGAAAAAACACTGCTATGGCCATTAAGAGTGAAAACTAGCAATTAGTATGGCATAAGTGTGCGCATGTGTGCGTTCACATCCATGTTTGTGTGTGTGTGAATTGCAACAAGCGTTTGTTGTTGTTGGTGTTGCTTTCAGCGCCTTGGTAGCGGCGTGTTGGGCCTGGGAAAACTGCATTGCAAATAAATTACAAATAAAATCACAACAACAACAAACAAAATAAAAACAAAAACGCTTGGTAAGCGCTTAGCATTGTGAGCGGGAGAAAATTAAGCATTAATTCAAATTGGAAAATTATACAAAAATATTTTGCCAATGTGCAGACGCAGGCGCAGGCGCAATCGATTACATCGCCAACAACACAACCGAAAGCGAAACGTCACGTTTTCACGTTACATACCGGCCAATAAGCACGTTGCTTTGCCGCTAACTCAACACAACTCAGCTTCGGCTCGCCTCGGCACTGTCAAGCAAAGCTGAGGCAAATGCCAGCGTGTCGTGGCGTAGGGGTGTAACACAAATTCATACAATTGGCTTTTGCGCATTTTTTCGCATTATTTTTTCATTCTCTATTTTTATTGTATTACAATACAACAACAATAGCGAGAATTCACGCATGTGTTTGAAGCTAGAAAATGCGCGCCGCCACACACAGCTCGCGGAATGCCGCTTTTGAGGTATTAGCTGCAATAAACATATGTACACACATTGCAACAAGCTCTGCGCTCTGTGCAGATATGCGTTTCTCAAGCCATATCGAATAACATATCCACTTACTGCCGCCTGACAGCAGCATTGGCAACGCCAACGGTAGCGGCATGCATTGGCAATCGCATAGCGGCAATATGCATTAAAACTCAATAAAAATGTCATGTTTTCTGTATGTGATTATGGCTAATCTATCACAGCGATCAATTGTAAGGAGCTGTTGAGTGATGAATACTTATACTTGTATGTACATATGTACTTACATACATACATATCGTTGTTCTTATTCATACATGCATATGTATGTATGTATGTACATGCTGAAGTTATAATAAACACTATACGACATTCCGAAATCACGATATTCTTCAAAATAAAATTTCGGGATCCCGAAATTGTACCTCAGCTTTCTTTTTAGCTCATTAGTTTAGAAGGATTAAAAAATTTATCAATTTTGCCGTTAGTGCCAAACCTCAAATTTCAGGATTTTTTAAATAATATTACGGGATCCCGAAATTTTATCTCAGTTTTCTTTTTAACGAATTATTTGGTAAAGTGTAAGAAGTTTAATAATTTTACCGTTAGTGCAAGTCCACGAATTTCGGGATTTTTATAATAGTATTTCGGGATCCCGATAGTGTTAAACTGCCAAAGAACGAATTCGAAACTTTTCAATTTATTTGTTAATAATTTTGCCGTTAGTGAAAGTCTCGAAATTTTGGGATTTTTAAAATAGTATTTCGGGATCGCGAAAGTATTATATTGCCAAAGCCTAAATCCTATTATTTTGATTTATTTATTTATAATTTTGCCGTTAATGCAAATCTCCAATTTCTGTGATTTTAAAATAAATTTTTCGGGATCCCGATAGTGTTAAACTACTAAAGCCCGATTTCCCACTTTATAAAATTTTTTTATTACTTGTTTTGGCGTGAGTGCAGTTCCCCAAATTTCGGGATTTTAAAAAAATATTTCGGGATCCCGATAGTAGTAAACTGAAAAATCCCGAAATTCAGCTTTTCGAAATTTTTTCAGAATAATTTTGCTATAAGTGAAATTTAAAATTTTTTTATTAATATTTCGGGATCCCGAAATTTGTGTTTT
This sequence comes from Bactrocera dorsalis, assembly GCF_023373825.1. Taxonomy (NCBI): domain Eukaryota; kingdom Metazoa; phylum Arthropoda; class Insecta; order Diptera; family Tephritidae; genus Bactrocera; species Bactrocera dorsalis. Next base: position 60,273,924 of record NC_064306.1, on the reverse strand, counting down.
GACTGATACCAGTTTCACATAAAATATTAAATTTAAACGGCTCTACAAAATGACGAACACAATCTTAAAATTGAAAATTTCTTGATTGTAAAAATACGAATAATAATAATTTATAGTGTGTTACCTTAAGGTCTTTAACAATTTGTAGTATCTCAAAAGCATTCAAATATTGTCCAACTTAAGAAAATAGTTTTTACTGACAATGCATCCATTGGGTTCTGGATGAGATATGCGGCCTTTTTCGAACTGGGCAACCAATCATACTGGTCAGCTAAAGCTTGTAATTCCATAAAGCAACTCTCATAAAGATGTACTGATTTCTGCTGGGTTTGGGATCTTCGAATCCCACTATTAGTACTCTAATAGGGACCGTAGTGAGAAAACCGGGCTCAGGGATGATTATAGGGAATTTTTGAAGAAAAAATCTGCAAAAATTGTTGCTAAGCACCGGACTCCCTGATAACTTCCCTCTCTCGGTCACTGGATCTAATTCAAACTCTCAAATCATGGCCATTTATAAACAAGAAATAATTCATAAATTAGAGCAACTTTTTGCATAGAACGAAGTGATTGTTTGACTGATGTTGGTTGGACTGGTTAATTGTTGGTGCCAATGGTTCCAACTATATTTTATTTATGTATGAAAGCTTGTATATATGTATGTATCTATGTATACGTCGCTGCATGCGAAACAGCTAACAATCAAAAAATGGAAATCAGCGGAGAACACATTTAAAAACGGCAAAGTGGAGTAAAACGAAATTGCCAAAAGTGGGGGGTGGTGGTGGAAGAAACGTAACTACTTTGACTGCGCACTTTTTTGATATTTGTGTGTCGGACTCAAGTGGTTAACTGTGAAAATGACACACAATAGTACAGACAAGTTCGTCCGTCCGGCGAGAACAGTCACTCAATAAGCCAACTAAGACACCAACAACGTTAGCTAAATGGCAGCTGAATAGCTAGTTGAAGCGAACAGCACGCTTAGCTAGAGTCAAGCTAAGCTATAGTTAGACATACGTGCATGCTTACACCCATACATACATACATAAATGCTGAGACAATGCGATAGAAACGGTGATTAGCGTTTATATAATTTGCAGTTATTTTATGCAGAGGTGATTTTTTGTTGTAGTCATATGTGGTTGTTGTTATACATATGTACAGTTGTGTTCAAAATAATAGGAGTGCATCACAATACAGAATACAAAGTTATGTTTTTCAATAAAAACAAGAATTTTATTAATTTATCTTTTATCGACGAATTGTTCATTTTATGCAGTCTTATTATACACTTTTAAATTTTTAGTAATACACAGTAAATGAAAAAAAATAAATTATTTAAATAAAAAACTCAAAAATTCGGTGTTCAAAATAATAGGAGTGCATCACAAAATGCAATAAAACTAAAAAAAAATCAAAAAATTGGAAATTATGACTAGTATATAAGTTAGTTTAGTTAATATTTAGTAGAGTAAGCGCGATTTTTTTATTACAGCAGCAGATCCGCGAAACATGGGATCGATCAGATCACGACCCCTTTTTATCGGGATTTGCTGCCATGTCTCGTGGACTGTGCTCCATAATTCCCTTGGATTTGATGGTCTACGACCAGCAACAACTTTTTTAATATCTGCCAATAAGTTTTCTTTTGGAATTAAGGTCAGGCGACTGATCAGGCCACGATATAACCTCAACTTTATTGACCAGAAGCCATTCCTTTGCAGATTTACGTGTATGTTTCGGGTCGTTATCTTGCTGAAACAACCACTTTAATGGCATATTCCATTCCGCCTACGGCAGCATAACTTTTTTCAATATATCCGCATTCACGTACTGCTCCATGGTTTCTTTTATCAGATGGATTGGTGCCACGCCGTTGTACGAGAAACTTTCCTACTATGCACCACCATGTTTGACGGTCTTAAGAGTGTATTGCGGTTTATATTCCGCATTTGGTGGACGACGGATATACTGCCTAGACCCTGTGCCACCAAATAAAACTAACTTACATTCCTCTGTCCACAAAATATTTCTCCATTTCTCCGGTTGCCAGATGCCATATTCCTTGGCGAATTGGTGCCGTGCTCTAATTATGTTGCCTTGTTACCTATGGAACTTTTCGCGACATCCGCGCAACTAAATTATATTCCAATAAACGTCTACGAACTGTTACGTCACTAACATCAAGATCTAGACGTTTTTTTATTTCTCTAGGCGACGCTTTGGGATCTTTTTTAGACGACTGGAGTATGCGTCGATCGATTTCTTTAATAGTTTTGCGTTTTCGTCCACGTGTTTCGGCTTTATTTTTTAGGACAGGGAATTTGATATCATTTGATCAGAGCACCCGAGTATTTCTTTAATTTATTTATAAGTTTTTCCGTTTTTTGCTAAAATTTTTAATGATTTCACGCTTTTTGTCCCTAAGATGTTTTGCTCTACCCATTAATGAAAATAAATGACTTATCCTTTAAAAATCGCATCGTCTTTATTTTTTTGTACTCACTTTTTAGTTTTTTACAGATTTTGTTTAAATAAAAATGTTTTATACCACTTGGTAGATCACACTCCTATTTTTGTGAACAGCGCAATTCAGTGACCGACACAGATTTGAACTCATAACATTGGAAATAATGTAAATAGCTGAAGTCTATGCTTTGTGTTTTACTCGCGGAATACCGTTATAAATATTTCTTAAAAAGTGATTGACGTTCATGTTTTAACATGATAATTTTTTGGGGTTAAATATTTTTCTCAGGGGCACTCCTATTATTTTGAACACAGCTGTATATTTATATATCTGCTTTAGAATTGAGCGTGTTGCAGCAGCTTTTTACTATTTTTTCTTACTTCCAGCCAACTTTGTTTGAGCAAATAATAGAAGCGCAGAAAAAAAGATGCAAAAAAAAGTGGAAATAATAATACACATATGAGCAGAAATTATAAACAATCGCGCGCTGGTTGGTGTTGAGAATTAAAAAACTTTTATTCAAGGTCGCCGCTGGCACGACTTTCGGCTTGACGACTGAGGCGCGTGCAAAGCCAGCCGTAAGCACACATACATACACACACATATGCTTGCATATAGTAGAGTTGCATATATAGCTACCTGTATGGTTGTATATATATATGTTATATGGAATATACATATGTACATATGTATGCAGCTGACACTTTTCGTCGCCTGCTTTCGTATTCCGCAGCGCGCTGGCAACTTGTCTTCGGCGGCTTCGTTTGAGCAGCGAACTTATGTCTATATAATGCTTGCCTATATGTGGTTTAAGCAAGCGTTTGTGTATACATATGTATATCTTGGCGCGTTGCTCAGCTGTGATAATTGTGTAGGCTCAGGCACAGGAAATGCATGAGTGCTGCCAGCCTTGCCGGACCGCCTCATATTTTCAGCTGAAATTGCAGTCACAAATCAAAATTTGAAATAATTGAAAAATTCTTTACAAGTGATTGCAAATACATACATATATACGTATGCAGCTTGGTAATTATGGTAAATGACTTTTCTGCACCTTCCAATCGCTACATATTGCTGCATGCAAAATACCATATGTTACTGTATGTATTTTACCGGTCTAAATTATTAAGTGTCGTTAAGCAGCTGCATGCTTTACATGTTCTTTGACACATAGCGACACGTAAAGTTGTTTTCTCAACAAAAAATAATATAAAAAATATTTCGAAACAAAAATTTCAAAATAAATCCCAAAATAAGTTTAAAAACCTAAAAACAATTTTTATTTTGTCAAAATTCAATAAAATATATCTACAATGTACTCAAATTCAAAAAAAATCATTAAAAATTGTTTTGAAAAATACTGAAATTGAAAAAATTTTCAAAAAAATATTGAAACTAAAAAAATGTCAAAATTCACTACAATATTGCTGCATTGTATTCGAACTCAAAAAACAAATCTTAAAAAATTGTTTTAAAAAAATACTGAAATTAAAAACATTTTCAAAAACGTATTGAAACTAAAAAAGATGTCGACAGTCACCTAAATATTGCTGCATTGTACTAAAACTCAAAATAAATCATAAACAAATATTTAAAACAAAAAATATTAAAATTTAAACAAAATTTCAAAAAAATATTGAAACTTAAAAAAATCTCAAAAATCACTAAAATATTGCTGCATTGTTTTCAAATCAAAAAAAAAAATATAAAAAAATTATTTTCAAAAAATTTCAAAAAAATTTTGAAACTTAAAAATATTTCAAAAATCACTAACATATTGCTGCATTGTTTTCAAACCAAAAAAATTATTTTCAAAAAATTAAACAAAAAATATTGAAACTAAAAAAGATTACAAAATCACTAAAATATTGCTGCATTGCACTCAAACTCAAAATAAATATTAAAAAGATGTTTAAAGCAAAAAATATTGAATTTTAAACAAAATTTTAAAAAAATATTGAAACTTACACAAGTACCAAAAATCACTCAAATAATGTTCGTTGTATCAAATTTAAAATAAATCTTAAAAAGATATTTAAAACAAAAAATATTTGAAACTAAAAGCACATTTCAAAAAAATATTGAAACCTAAAAAAAGTGTCAAAAATCACTAAAATGTACCTGCGCTGTACTAAAACTCACAAAAAAGTCTTAAAAACTTATTTAAAAAAATATTGAAATTAAAAAATTGAAAAAATACTAAAATGTTGCTGCATTGTATTCCCATCTACATATGTACCTTTTTTCATATCTATATGAGTACGTTAAGGTTTTGTTTGCATATGCCTACATATATTACATACATATGTATGTAAATACTTATGTACATATGTATAACTGCATACCTCAGCACACTCCTTCAACACATGCCACTCTGCGACATTTGTTAACAACAAATTGCCTGTCGGTAACAATATCAACGCTCGAGTGCACAAACATGCTTTAAAAAAAACAAAAAAAATACCAAAAACAAATATGAATATTTTTGAAGCAAAATAAACTTGTAGATATCGCCAGTGCTACAAATGGCCGGCAACACTCGTACGTGCAACAAGAAAAAAATATATATTTATGCATAATCATAGATTTCCTTAATACAAATTTTGAATACAAAAAAAGATAAAATTTGTACGAGACACGCAGTTATGTTTTGATGGCAACTCTGTAGGAAACAGTTAAATTTATTTTAGTAAACATGGTTTTGGACTAAAGTGCAAGACTCTTAAGCTTAAAGAGATTTTTTAATAATGAAAACAGTTTTTTTTTCATATTTATTATTCAATAAGCGACTCACATGCCATATGAAATGTATGCTGTCAAGAGAAAAAAAATATGTTGCCTACCTATTTGGCGCCAAACACAATATATAAAATTCGCTAGATTTCATACTTTTGAATTTTATTCAATTCAAGAAACCTTTTTTGCCTAGATATTATATGCATAAGTATGTATGTGCATATGTCTTACTAAGGGTTAGTATATTTCGTAGAAGATGAGCCACAGAGCAATAATATTGCCTATATTTTGACTTGGTAGTGGAAATATACAGTTGGCTATCTAAGGTCGATAATATAATACTTGGAAGAATACATGTATATATGTTATTCGACGAAATGATTTTCAAGAATGGCAGATGCTTTATAATTTGTATTTATAACATTTTTAACATGTCTGTAACATGCTTTTCGGCGTTATGAATATTATTTATTATTATCTGCGACAGTTTTCTTACTTTTTGAGTATATATAGAAAAATATCTGAGTATTATATCCTTATTATATTTCTTCTGCACAAATCATATATGGGTGAAGCTTCCTTCGTTCAATGTATTGTATTAGGTTTGCGACTTGACTATAAAAAGAAATTGCGCCTAAGTGTAGGCAATGGTTAGTAAGAGTTCATCTAAAAAATTTATTAAGAATTAATTACAAATTTCTTATTATTTTTAATATAACAATAAACTAGTTTTATTTTCCAAACTCTAAACAAACATTTTTATTTTAAATTCAAAATTTAAAAGCATAAATACATGTTTATGTACATATGTACCTCCGAAATATGTAAATTCCAAATCTATCGCCACTTCCAAACAATTGCACGCGCATGTTGCACGCAGCAAACGGCATATAAAACACATGTGGCAAGCAAACTTTTCCGGCCAAACACAGAATAACATATCGAACAAAGTGACCACTAAGCGGCGTAATATGCCAAAAGGCTCACAAATAAGAGCCAGCGCCGATTGTGCCGCCTCACCCTAAGCAAACGGCAAGACAGTTTACATACACATATGTATATGTATGTATTTCGTTGGAAAAGATATTAGCATTGCTACCAATTGGCACACAAAACCAATAATAAATAAATAAATAAATGTGGCAAGCGTTGTTGCATTCGCGCCAGTTAGGCGGCAGGGTAGGCGTTTTTCGACTAGTCAATTGTTTTCGGGGCACACATAGGCCTCCAAAACAAAAGCAGCGCTACAATACAATAACAAAAATATAACAACAACTGCGCTCATATACAGATTGCTTTTGCTGCCGCTGGCGCTGCTGACATCTGCGATAAGCGGAACCGCGCCAAGCGCATGCGCAAACGCGCCTTAGAAATGTATTCGTGCAAATTTTTCTCAATTTCTTGTCGACAAAAAGTAATGCTGCACATTGTTTTCGGGGCATAGGCGCGCATGCGCCTAACCTCCATCACAGCACACATCAGTTACGGCAGCACTGCAGCTGTCCCGCGGCTCAGCTACTCCCAAAATGCAATTTACATACGCTTTATTGTTATCTCTATTAGCGTTGTGGCTTTTAGTGTTTCTATTTTTTGATTAACGGGTCACGCACACATACACAGAAATATATGCTGTATTTTTGTTGTCACTGTCATAAGGTGCGTGCGCAAGCTCCATGTTGTAGTCCATCGGTCTGCCTGTGCACCCAGCAGCACATATATGTATAAATACATACTCAAAGACATAAACACACACACACACGCATATAAATGCCAACCACTATCTGTGTGGCTATATTGGCTGACCAACGCGACTCCCTGTCCACGCATGCGCGCCACCGTTGCCTGTTGCTCGCTCTTATCAGCATCTTGTATCGGCTGCGCCTATCAGCTGTGCTCGCCAATTGCGGCGCGTTTCGTTTCGCATACGTTTTTCTTGCAACTTGGCTTTTGTTTTAACGCTATAAACTATTATTTTTTATTATTACTATTTAATGGTTCGCTTTTGTTTTGTTTTGTTTTTCGGTTTTGGCGTTAACAAAATATTGTTGTGTGTTTCCTTCATGTTTTCGTTGAGTTGACATGAAAGCGCACACAACGCATATATTGCAAGTCAATTAAGTTGGATATTTGTGCGCCAGGTGAAGAGATCGCCAGCCGATAAGCGAACGATTCGTTTGCGTATTAAATATATTTTTGTCCACGTGAACTCAACGGCTTACATATTTGTAAATAAATACCAAATTTGGCAACTCGTGAAAGCTCCTTTGAAAGTAAAAGCATTTATTCGCATTTTTAGTTTTTTCCATACTCTAATTTGTTGTAATTATGGAGATACTATTAGAAGCTTTTTTAATTGTAAATACAGAAACACAAAGATTTCAAGGAGATCACAATACTTTTTTTTTGACTGGATTAAAGTGATAAAATACACTAATTTCACCAAATTCTTCTTCTTCTTTACTGGCGTAGACACCGCTTACGCGATTATAGCCGAGTCAACAATAGCGCGCCAGTCGTTTCTTCTCTTCGCTACGTGGCGCCAATTGGATATTCCAAGCGAAGCCAGGTCCTTCTCCACTTGGTCCTTCCAACGGAGTGGAGGTCTTCCTCTCCTCTGCTTCCCGCGGCGGGTACTGCGTCGAATACTTTCAGAGCCGGAGTGTTTTCATCCATCCGGACAACATGACCTAGCCAGCGTAGCCGCTGTCTTTTAATTCGCTGAACTATGTCAATGTCGTCGTATATCTCGTACAGCTCATCGTTCCATCGAATGCGATATTCGCCGTGGCCAACGCGCAAAGGACCATAAATCTTTCGCAGAACTTTTCTCTCGAAAACTCGCAACGTCGACTCATCGGTTGTTGTCATCGTCCAAGCCTCTGCACCATATAGCAGGACGGGAATTATGAGCGACTTATAGAGTTTGATTTTTGTTCGTCGAGAGAGGACTTTACTTTTCAATTGCCTACTCAGTCCGAAGTAGCACCTGTTGGCAAGAGTAATCCTGCGTTGGATTTCCAGGCTGACATTGTTGGTGGTGTTAATACTGGTTCCTAAATAGACGAAATTATCTACAACTTCAAAGTTATGACTGTCAACAGTGACGTGGGAGCCAAGCCGCGAGTGCGACGACTGTTTGTTTGATGACAGGAGATATTTCGTCTTGCCCTCGTTCAGTGCGAGACCCATTTGAGTTGCTTCCTTGTTCAGTCTGGAGAAAGCAGAACTAACGGCGCGGGTGTTGAGACCAATGATATCAATACCATCGGCGTACGCCAGCAGCTGTACACTCTTATAAAAGATTGTACCTGCTCGATTAAGTTCTGCAGCTCGAATAATTTTCTCCAGCAGCAGATTGAAGAAGTCGCACGATAGGGAGTCGCCTTGTCTGAAACCTCATTTGGTATCGAACGGCTCGGAGAGGTCCTTCCCGATCCTGACGGAGCTTTTCGTGTTGCTCAACGTCAGTTTACACAGCCGTATTAATTTTGCGGGGATACCAAATTCAGACATCGCGGCATAAAGGCAGCTCCTTTTCGTGCTGTCGAAAGCAGCTTTGAAATCGACGAATAGGTGGTGAGTGTCGATTCTCCTTTCACGGGTCTTTTCCAAGATTTGGCGCATGGTGAATATCTGGTCGGTTGTTGATTTACCAGGTCTGAAGCCACACTGATAAGGTCCAATCAGCTTGTTGACGGTGGGCTTTAATCTTTCACACAATACGCTCGACAGAATATAATACTAAGTCTTACTAAATGAGCTTCAAGAAAGCCAAATACTTATTAACATATATTTATATTTTTTTTATTCCTATAACATTTTTTTGACACTATGAAATGTTTCTATTATTATTTGAAGGAATTTTCTCATTTTAAAATGTTAAGAGAAGAATCGTATAATTATATACTAATTATATTTCTTTTCAGCAAATACATTTTAAACTATAATTCCTTTCCAACAAATCATATATGAAATTTTTGCTGTTTAAGGTTTGAGACTTTACTAAAAAAAATATGCGCCAAAGTAAAGTTCGCTATAGTAAAGTTTGTTTATCTTTCTAAGGCAAAGTTGACACCAACCATTTCTTAGGACGTTTTCATTTTAATAATTTAGCTAATAATTAATCTCCAAAATATGTATATACTTGTAGGTCAGAAATCCCTTTTAAGATATTTTGTCTAAAAATAGTTTCCATATTTAGATCTAAAATCACGATCTTACGATATGCGTCATAAAGAAGCTCTCTCATGGACCGAATCAGGTCTTGCTGATTTTCGTCGAAATAGCAAAATTGATCAAGAGTACTTTGCTGTATGTTGATCACAGTTGTCTACGAGTAAGTATCTCCATTCTGATTGATAAGCAACTCATTCAGCTTATAAGGAAGGTTCAAGCATATTCGTATTTTTAGAATTTACTATGTTTTTTTTTTATACAAGTAGTAGGAGAAAGCATCGAAAGCCGGAGTGCGGGACTTTAATCCGCTAAACCTAATTTACTTCCACCTCACGTCTCTCCCACGGGACCACGGGGCAAAGTATTATTTCATGGGGACAAAGTATTTACTAAGTGATTTCAACTGTTTGCTGGGCAGAAAGCGATCAGAAATCATCGCATATAATTAAATAAATTTTTCTGACTACAATTGTCTGACTAAATTATTATGAAGGCTTCTGTGCCTCGCTGATGTAATCTATTATCAAAATCTAACTGACTAATCGAAGATTAAGCCCTCAACATATCGCTCGAAATCAACCACATAAATATGAACATGAATACTTATAGAACACATTAATAGATTCTGCACTTTTTTGCCCAACAAGACTTGCGACCGACTTCACTGAACCACAACTAATTAATATCAAATATTTACACTATCATCTATCTCAATTATTATTATGATTATTATTTTACTATATTCTATTTTTATTTTGCTCTTTTTGCACAATTAACTTTAACTATTTACTACTTCGCATGCCTTTATGTTGCTGCAACAAGCCGAGGTAGTTTATATTTAAGGAAATGCGAAAATAATTTCCTAGCAATCATACATAAATATCTACACGTTACACGCCCATAAATGCATACATACATAATGGATCCCAATATAATTGTCGCATTGTGCTTAACGAAATACTTAAGCGCTTGCTGCTTACCTACTGACTTACATAGTACTTACTTATGTATGCCATGCCAAATTAACATTAGCATTAACAATGATCGGTTATCTAAATTGACATCACGACTTGCCATATTTCTTCAATGTGCAAGAATATACTGTGAGTGCATATATTCGTATTGGAATTGCAACTGCATTAATTTCAGCGCTCGCAATAATTGTTGCCAGTTATAGATAGATTCAAATGTATGCTTATTGTCTTGTATATATGAATAGTGGTATGCACATACATGGATATACATATTTAAGAATAAAATATAAAATGTAGAGCAAGTTTGCTGAATGGGTGGGGGTATTCAAAGCATGAAGAGGAAAAAATTTCGAATCGAAAAATATTTCTAAAAATTCTAAATGTTTATTTCAGATTTTTTTATTAAAATAAAAAATTTTAAATTCCGAAGCGAAAAAAATTGATTGAATTTTTTTTATTCTTATTTTATGTGCATTCAAAAAAAATCAGAAAACATGTGTCTATAAAATATATAATTTTTTTTTTTTAATTTTTCACTCTAATATTTTTTAAAACTAATTTTAAAATCTAAGAAAATTAAATATAAAAATTTACATTTTAATTAAATTAACTAAAAAAATTTAATAAAAAAATGTTTATTTATTTAATTAACTAACTATAAAAATTAAATAAAAAAATTTTAATTTATTTAATTTTTTAATTAAGAAATTTAAATTTTAAATAAATTAACACATTTTTTTAACTAAAAAAATTAATTTTTTTTGAAATTTTTAATTAAAAATTAATTAATTAATTAAAAAAATTAAGTTTAATTAATTTCTTTTAAATAAAATTTTTTTGTTTAAGTTTTGTGTTTTCACTTTATTAAAATGCTTTTTCATAAGTAGAATTAGAAAAATAAATTAGAACATGCGAAAAATGAGAAAAGGAATAAAATTTAATATGTATTATTAGTTAGAACATGTAGGCTTACATATGTACATATATTGTAATTTAAAAAAATGTAAAAATAATTAATTTTTTTAATTAAAAATATTAAATATTTTTGTTTTTTTTTTCATTTTGCGTTATGTATGTTTTAGTTTTTTTTTAATTAATCTAAAAAAATTTAATTTTAATTAATTTTAATTTTTTTTATTTTTCAAAATGTTTTATATTTTTTTATGATTTAATATTTTTTAATTAAAAAGAAATGTTACCTAAATATGTTTTTTAATTTATAAAATAATTTTTGATTATTTTAAAGAATTTTTTGAAATTTGCTAACCCTTCGCAAACTAATAAAATATAAAAAAATTTGCATTTTAAAAGTTTATTTGAACTCAGCTACATTCTACGAATACCCCCATCGAATGACGTCATTAGCTGATCTGAAGAAGTGCAGGTATATTTGCATTAATCGCTTGTGTTATAAATATGTTAGTTTTAAACGCAAATAAGCGGCAAAAATAAAAGCGCAGGAATTAAAAATGCAAAAATTAACTCAAAAAATTATATGCACAAAAAATAATTATAATTCACGCACTACGATAAAATTAAACAACACGTTTATTCTCAAGAAAACATTTGCATCTTAATATGAAATGAATAGAATAAAGAATTCCAAAAAAAATCAACTGCGCATGCGTGACCTGTCGTGGTGAATACATACATATGTATGTAAGTATGTCTGTGTACTTGTTGTAGGCAAAAGAAACGTGAATTTCGCCAGACTTGATGAAACAATGATGTCTAAAATATTTCCGGACTAACTAAGCAAATAAAATGCGACGAAAAAACGCAAATATGAAATAGCAACAACGAAAACACTAGTAATGAAAAGACGGAGTGGATAAAGTGAATTTGAGAAAATAGCAAAGAAACGAAATGAGCAAAAAATTCGTTTGGAAGGCCTAAAACGTTGTGAGTAGTTGCAAAAATATGCAAAAAATTAATAAAAAAAATAAATTACGAAAAATTAAGAAAATTAGAAAAAAATTATAATAATTTAAATTAAATTTAAAAAATAATTAGTAAAAATTAAAGAAAAATAAATAAAAATACTATACATTAAAACTAACAAATTAAAAAATAATTACTAAAAATTAAGAAAATTAAAAAAAATATAATAATACATTAAAAAAATTAATTACTAAAAATTAAGAATAATAAAAATTATTTTAAAATTAAAACAGATTGTTAACTAATTAATATTAAAATTAAAAAATCTGTTTTAATTTTCTTAATTTTTAGTAAATATTTTTATATAATTAATTTATTTTTAATAGTTTTTTTTCCTATATTTTGTGCATATGTTTTAATTAATTAATATTAAAATTAAAAAATCTGTTTTATTTTTTTTTTTAATTTTCTTAATTTTTTTAATTTTCTTAATTTTTTGTAATAATTTTTTTTAAATTGATTTATTTTATAGTTAATTTTATATTTTTTGCTATATTTTGTGCATATTTCTTCACTTTGCTCAACGCATAATACTTTGCCATGTCCTTTCGTACATATTTTGTTCACTCCACTACCTTGCCACATAGTGACGCTGGTCGCTGGAATCCCCACAGTTACGCATGTCATAAGCGATAAAAGTTTACCCCATCAAAAACAACAAAAATTTAATGAAATGAAATTAAAGACAAAGGACAGCACAAAAAGGACATTTTATCCAACAGCTGTAAGTGTTGTTGTTGTAGCCGTAAGTGTGTATCTTGGCGCACAAAAACAGGCTACTTGAAACTTTGAAGTGCTCAAGTGTCTGAACAAAGCATGTCAGCACGCAAGTTTTGCGTGTGTCGGCAGCGGCGAGTGGAATGAACTACGCAGGACAATGCCATTTGATGGCCACTTCGAAGTGCTCATAAAAATGCTAAAAATACCGAATTTCGCATTATTTGCGACACAAAAAGTAAAAATTTTCAATTGCCTAGTTTTTAATGTGGTGTTGTTGTTTTTATATTATTTTTTTAATATTCCTTATTTTAATATATTTTTATGTTTGGCCTTCCAGCTGGTTGTGTGGTCAGTTGTCGTTGCGGTCAACGGGCATTTAGTGCGCGTTCACATTGCTGATGACGGTCCTTTATTCCTGCTCAGCGCTACCTCATTTCTAAACGCACATACGCGCATAATCATGTCTTATTATTATAGTTGTTTTTATTGGAAGCGCCTTTTTAATCCCTTCTGCGATAGAGATCCTTTTGCGGTTGACCGCTGTGCAGACAAAAACAAGTGTTTCGTGTACAAAACGCAATGCAACATATGAAGTGATTAAAAAATAAAAAAAAATTGAAAAAAACTGTAAAAACAAAAATAAAAATTAATACAAAAAAATTAAATAAAATTAATTTTAAAAGGCTTTACCCGCAACATTTGTTCGACAATGAGCGTTAACCTCCTTTTTTTGTTTTTTTTTTGGTCTTTTGTTTTCAATTTCGTTTCTCACACTCACTTGCGCCATTCTATCAGCGCCTCTTTGTGTCCGCTGTCATTTATTTTTTTGCTGTTTTTTTTAGCCTTTTTGCCCTTCCTTCAACTGGATAATGGTCAGTGCCGGTCATCCGTTGCGTTCACTTGCTGCGCGTAGTTTCCTCTGACGCATTCTAATATTACTTACGGGACATGCCATTGTAATGCGTCTCGCAGGTTTTAAAGGTCACTTCTAAATTTTGAAATATAAAGAGTCTTAAGAAAAAATTTAAGAAATAAGAGCTTACTGTTCTTGCTTCAAGCTTTCCCACGCCTTTAAGTAGAAACTGACCAACGGAAGTGCTAATTGAAAAGAAATCGAAAATGGTCTAAAAATATTTTTTTTAATATTTAAGCGTCTAGTCAACTTCCTTACTACAATAACAACAGTTAATGTGGAAAGGTTGGGATTTATTCTCTGTAAAAATTAGTTGTCCAAAAAATGATCGAAACTGATTCATATACATATATGTAACTAATAAACTCATATGTAATTAATGCAGTGAAAGGGTTGCCAATATAACGTAACAATTATTTCTTACTGGATATGTATATTGAAATCGTTTTTAATTTAACAATTATTTGGCTGAAAATTTTTTTTTGAAAATTTTTGAAAAATTATTTCAAATACGGTCGCTTTGTATTTTATCTTAAAATGACAGAAAATTCAATTTTTCCATATCAGAATTCAAGACCTTTGTAGAGTTTATCAAGCTGCGATTAAAGAAGCTGTAGATCTTCTGCTGCAGTTCAGTAATATTGAGCCTGAGCTGACAAGGAAAGGCACATCGAACGAGCTTATTTGAGGTTTAGTAGTCCAGGAGAGCCTTCACAAGAATAAGTTGGATATTTATTAGTTACCGAAATAGTGTGTCTTTCCTTGAAAACTCATTACTGAACTGCTGTGGATCTTCCGATCTAACTTTAATCGTCAATACTGCAAGACTGCAAAGTATTCCTATCACGAGTTTAGTTGTACGAGCTTCTTTAGTGTGGTAAGGCACCTCACTGTAGCAGTTGGTATTCTGACAGGTCAAAATTTTTTCTTTATACACGAAATAGCGAGACTAAAATGATTCTCTGAATCTAACCATTGAAGTTGATCCAAAGACATGAAAAGAGTATTATGGCATTTGTATCCGCAGAAAATATTCTCCAATCAAATTTGAAGCATGAGTTTACAGTCCTCCGCCCAATAAATATCCATGTCCGCTCCGATTACCTGGATCTGTCATCGTTCTCTTTTTTCTTGACTCCCTTGCCTTGGAGCAAAAAATTTTGAATATTGGTGCACCTCTGACATCATATTTTTGTCCCTTTGAATTATTATAGTCTGAACACAGTGGCGGATTCAGAGGTGGAAAATGGGGAACATTAATGCGTGAATTCTGCGTGAGAACTTGCGAAGAATACTACAGGGTCTCAGTGTATATTCCTCTGTTGGATACAATCGGTTAAGATTTGAATACGGACTTCTCTAAAGAAGTTTTGGATGGATTTGAACTGAGTTGGTTGCTTCCAAAAAAGTATATACAGCTTGATTGATAGATCCAAAGGGCTTTTGTATAATGACAACGTCATGCGACGATTGAAATTCAAATGTGAACTTGATAACTAGCAGTGCCATTGGGGACAGAAGCAAAAGTCCATAGATAACAAATTACTGACTCCTACATGGGAAACGTTGAATAACTGCGATGTATACCCCATAATTCATTGTTTTCTCCGCTTATTTTGCACACTTCCTATGACAAATGTGAGCTCTGAACGCTTTTTTCGACACTTCGCCGCATAAAAACGTGCCTGAGGGCTAACATGCTTCAAGATAGATTGATAGGCCTGACGTTGCATCACACGCATCATGATATTGAAGTCACTGCAAAAGAAGTTCTCTTGGAACACTTTAACATATAGCTATCATACAAACTGAAAGATCGGAATCAAGTGCATGCTTGGAATGCTTTTTTATTTGATGAGATATCTACAGAAAATTAGTCAAGGATTATTGCTTAAGGCGATGGTGTAATCTCCAAAGGAATTGTTCAAATCGGATCACTTTAGCATATACCTAAGTACAAACTGATCTTATGTTAAAAGAAATGCCCAGTCAAAGTTATTTTACTCTAGCTAATTCTCTAAATACAACACCCGATTTGGAATCAGACGAAATAACCTCACTTAGCTAACATTCAGAACTTTTTTTAGAAGAAATGGTGCCTTTAGTTCTCCCTTTCCTAGGGGTTTTAAGGTCAAAGACAGGAATTGTGAAATTTTTAGAGATTTTGAAAGATAGTTTATATTTTTATTATATTATACTTTTATTAAATAAGTTATAAAATAATTTGAATTATGTGTAGTCACAATTAATATTTATTTATTGAATTATCGTTGCTTTAAATTGTAACTTGTGCCTAAATAGATAAGCGCCGCTTCAAATTTTCCACCTCAATTAGCACGCCAGTTAAGTCAGTCAATACAAACAGCATCATCAATAACAACAGCATAAAAAAATCTTTTATAAAATAAACAACAGAAAAGTCAACAAAGTTCAACAATCGAGCACTGGCGTCTACACGCACTTTCGCAAAGCTAAAAATAGCAACATTAATATGCGTAACGGCGTCTACGCACAGCGTGCGACAAAAATAACGCACAAAAAAGACAGTATGATTAAAAGCAAGCAGAAATTGCCTTACACATCTACACACACACTTATACCCAACAGCGTAAAAATATCTGAATAAAATAAAACTAAATAAAGGAGTTGTGCTATTGACCCTCAAAGTGCGAGCAAAATGCGTGCAAATTCACGCATAAAAATTTATCACAAACTCATTTAGTACAGAAAGCAACAAAAACAAGCAAAAAATTGCGTAGACGCACCGCTTCGCTTGGGGGCGTGACTCATACGCCACAACTGACGGCGATCACTGAACTTGTTGCGTACAAAAACAAAGCAAAAGTCACAAAAAAAAATAAAATAAACAATAACTGTGCACAGCTGTTTGCTATTTGTATTTGTTTAGCAATTTTGTTGTTGTCTTACGCATATTCACGCACAATCGTACGCACATTTCGCCGCTAGCCGGCCTCTAGTTGGCCTCGACCGACTTAACGTTTATAAACGCCACCGGCATTTTGACTTTGAACTTGACTTTAGCTCGCTGCCGATTGGATTTCAATGTTGGCAGTGTGTGCCTATCAATGTCACACCAAATAACCTACATTTTTCATACAGTTCAACATAGATACGGGTGTGTTTGTATGTATATGAGTACGTCTACCTAATCGAGAATTTATTTTTAGTTACTTATTGCGGCTTATGTAGGCTGTTGAGCGCACAAATGAATGAAAATTGTTATTGTTACTATTATTATTGCTTGTATGTATGTGTATTTGTGTGTTAGGTAGGCGTTGATAAGCTTGCTGGCTGATAATAAAAAGTATTTATTTAACGCTATTTGCTTTAGCTGTTATAGGTTTGTATATGCATATGTGTATTATCTTGCATATATACAAACACATGAATGTTTAACTAATTTTATTTTAATATTTTTATTATTATTTATTTTTATATAAACACATATGAATATATATACATATTTATATATATATTTTTTTATTTTTTTCGCATTTTACATACACACCCTTATCTGCTTCATTTGCCGTTTATGTGGCTGTATTAACTGTTTACTCTATTGCGTAGGCTTTTTTGTCGTTTACACACTGCGATAATTACTGCCTCTCTGGTATCTTATATGGCACTATCATAATAAACAGAAATTTTATATTATATACATACTATGAATGTGTAGTTATAAATAAGTGTATGCGTGTTTAGCTAGGCATAGAACTTTTTCAGTACTGAATAATAATTTCGGGAACCTTTTGTTGTTGGAAACACCCAA
This sequence comes from Bactrocera dorsalis, assembly GCF_023373825.1. Classification (NCBI taxonomy): domain Eukaryota; kingdom Metazoa; phylum Arthropoda; class Insecta; order Diptera; family Tephritidae; genus Bactrocera; species Bactrocera dorsalis. The sequence goes on along the minus strand of NC_064306.1, from coordinate 60,256,201 downwards.
AAATCGTCTTTTTTGGACTGTCATACTAGGTGTGCCCCTTAAGCATTGCGCTAAATTCCGTTTTTTGATGATTAATAAAGGGTGTTGCATAAAAAGGTTTCCTACTTTTTTAAAGAAAAACACAGAAACTTCAAAACTAATGGGAAATATTTATGATCATTCGAAAGAATATTGTTTGGCATTTATTTTTTAAGCATTCTCCATCTGATAACTCGTTTGAGCATTTCGACTGGTACGATAAATAATCGATGGGACCAAAACGTGAAATTATCTGCTCACCGAAGTGTTCTCTCAATAAATCCATTGATTCAACCGATGTATGGGAAGTCTTATTGAAATCATATATCAACCAAATTAAATAGTCGCTTATCATGGCGAGATAGCGATCGCCATTGACGGTTACGTTCTCACCGGTACCATTTTTGAAGAAATATAGACCGATGTTTCCACCGGCCCCCAAATCACACTAAATTGTTGTTTTTTTCTGGATAAAATGGCAGCACTTGAATCTCTTCAGATTGCTCTTTGACCAAAATGCGGCAATTTTGTTTGTTCACATACCCTCATGGCTGAATAAAATTTTGCTCGAAAACGTCGGATCTTATATAACACAAGCACTTGCACACGCTGTATTTTGTACGCTTTCAATTTAAAATCTCGACGTAAAATGCGCCAAGTCGTTCAGCAATGAATGCTGGGTCTCAATATGGGTAATGGTGTTACGTATAGTACACTCAATAGGCCGATTATGTTGACTATAAGTTTGGCAAAGCGTATGAAATAATATTAGTGAAAGCATTGCCCATCTAAAGCTATAATATTTTCCCATCTTTTCTGCACTTTGTGGATATTATTCAAAAGGAATATGCCGGCTTAGTGGCCAAGAACAATTGAAGCCAATTTTTGATTCCCTATTCTGATATGAACCGCATTCCAGTGAAAGTGCTCTACATCGATCAAAAGAAATGATAAATATAAGGATCAAGGTCTTTGCTATAAGATTAGCAAAACTTCACAAACCATGTTTTTCCGGTAATAATTTTTTACCGGCCTTGCAAATGAGATCGGAGAAAATTGTTGTCTCGCGTCTTGTCGCATATTCTATGATTTGCCGGCAATGCCTCGCTTTAATTTGATAAGTTGCTATCCGTACCGTTCTCTATTAATAGATTCAACCGGATTTAACAGTTCATAGTACAGCGCTCTTTTCTGATCCCACCAATTACAATTACCTCGGCGTCATAGTTATTCGACCTTGTCGTTGATTTGACTGGTTGGCCAGGATTCATATGTGATATTTTGGCTTTAGAGTTGTGGTAATGGTTCCATTTCTCATCACCAGTTACAATCCGATGAAAAAACGACTTCTTTTTGTAGTGTTCAAGCGGTATTTCTGAGATGCAAAAACGTCTTCCTACGTCTCATCATTCTTATACCACAGATTTGGCTTTAAAGGGTTCATCAATACACGAATGAATACAATGTAATTAGAAAACTCGAAATTTCAGGTATTTTTGGTTGGTAATAGTTCATTTCAAGTTTTATGAACTTCAATTTTTTTTGTTGTGAAAACTAATTTTTGAATCTAAATTTCATAGCCTTGTATATCTTTATATATAAAAAGTACAGGGTAGGCCATTTAAAGTTGACCCATTTGTTTCTAAAAAAAAGAACAAAAGAAAACAATGTTTTTTGTTCATTTCAAAAATAATTTATTTTGGTCCAAGGGGATTTGTTTCAGCTAATATTTAAAAATTAGATCGCGTAAATGGGCACCTTTAGCTTTGACAGCTAAATGCACTCTTTTTTCGACATTTTCCATGACTTTGGCCAATGTTTCGGATGATATGGCGGCTGTTTCACGTCGAATGTTGGCTTTCAGTTGAGCTAAGGTCTTTGGCTTATTAGCGTATACCTTGGATTTCAAATAACCCCACAAATAAAAGTCTGGTGGCGTCAAATCTGGTGATCTCGGTGGCCAGTCAACATCACCATTTTTCGATATCAATCGCCCGGGGAAAAATGGTCGCAATAAATTGATTGTTGGTCGAGCTGTATGGCATGTAGCCCCGTCCTGTTGAAACCAGAAGTTATCCATGTCATTTTCGCGAATAATGGGTATCACAAAATCCGTTATCATGGCTCGATAACGCTCACCATTGACTGTTGTCGTGGCTCCATCATCGTCTTCGAAAAATTCATCAGAACGTCTTGTGCGTTGTCTGGATGCATGACTGGCATTACTGAGATTACCGGTGTTCACAAATTTTGCGTATAAAGACTTAATTGTGTTCTTAACTGGAGCACTTTTCACTTTATTTTTTTTGCGAAACGCACGTTGAGTTAACACAATTGAAAAGTTATTTTGAATATAAAGCTGAACAATTTCAGCGCGTTCTTTTGGAGTGTACTGTTCCATGGTATAAATTGTCTTCGAATGACGCTTCTAACGCGGTATGACATTAGCCGATTTGTCAGCGCTGTTAAAAGTTACAGCGTTGCCAGATGGGTCAACTTTAAATGGCCTACCCTTACATGTCACGTTGTTTGTCCGCGATGGACTCCTAAACTACTGAACCGATTTTAGTAAAATTTAGCACACTGTGTCCAGTTTGAACCAACTTAGAAGATAGGTTAGTAAAAACAATTCAAAAATAAAAAATACAGTGAAAGCTCTATTAAATGAAAATGGGAAATAGAGCGTTCATTTAATAGGGCGGGCATCTCCATTAACAACTCCTACGCTAATAACTGGACAGAAAAATAAAACCTCAAGCATCAATCCCTTGTATTCTTATACCTATAAAAACGTGTTCGCCTTTATACGTAAATAAACTTTTCACTGCATTGAGTAGTTTATTATATGAATAATAGTATAAAATGTTTGGCACAGTAACGCGTGGCCGGATAGTTAGTATATTTATATTTCACTCATATACAAAATACCCAAATTATGATTACATTTTCTTATATTATTTCCTATGCGACTTTTCTCGTCACTACCTTATTATTTAACACACACCAGACGAATAAGTAGTCGTAAAGCAACAAAGAAAATGTCTACTTCCGTCTCTAAACATTGTTTGTTGCCAACCGGAGTGTGAGCTCTCCACATACAGATTTTGCTAATCGGCAAACCTTTCTGCTTCAACCTGAAAATGAATAGGTACATAAAAATAATATATTAAACATTGCCAAGCATGCAAATATATAGTATAAGTACGTCAAATACATATGTGTACATATTTCTATGCCCATATGTTTAGAGATATGTATGTATGTATATATGGGTGTGCATATATCTGCACCGCCTCGAGGCATTAACCACAAATACCGCTTTTCGCATTCGTTTACTGCCGACCAGTCGCAGCGTCTACACACTTCAAGGCCACTAGTTACACACACAGATGCATATGTACATACATACATATCATATCATATATGCATGTGTCAAGCGTCCGCGATCAGCAGCATTATATGAGCAGCTTAATGATAATTTCGATTTTTTCCTCAGCACTTCTTCTTCTTTCTAACGCTTATTCACTGCAAGTTCTTTAATATGCTAATTTTATTAGTCTTTTTTTTACAAATATGCATTTTGTTTCATGTTTGCTAGATCATTTAGCACTTCCCACTGGGTTTACTATTGATAGTATAATTATAATTTGGTTTTTCCTCCGAGTTTTATTTGCATTTTGCTTCGAGGGGCTGGGCAGTTTGATTGCCGTGTATTTGTTTTTGACGCTACCGCTTGCATTTTAATGTTCAGTCTCAAAATAGTCGACAAGTTGTCTCGCTCAGTGCATACTAATATTTGCTTGCATACTAAAAAAACAACAACAAAGGCAATAAAAATAAATTAATGTGCGAATTTTGGCGCAAGCTACAAGTTTTTTTGAGTGTGGAAATATAAATTTACATTTTCTATATTTTTTATTTTATTTATATTTTACCTCAAGTAGCTTGTTCTTGCCAATCTTGTCATTTAAGCTTTCTAGACACGATCACAAGCTTTTTAGATCAGAACTGAGAATTTCATTATTGTGTTAGTGAGTGATTTTCATCATTTGGAAGAGATCGAATAACTCGGATATAACCGAAATCTAATCACCGAATTGACGAAGTTCGGTCGTCCGAGAAACTTCGTAACGGTAAAAGGCGACTTTGAAGTAATATGTACATACTAAAAACATTTTCAAAATATATTTTTATATTATATAATGGCGTTCCCCAAGTTTTTTTGGACTACGTTCTAATGAAGATGACTAAAAATATAAACAAATATCACATACATCTATTGGATATATGATTGATTGCTATAAGCAATCTCAGTCAAGCATTTCAAAACTGGAATATGTTTAAGTATTTTGCGCGTTTCCTCATTTTGAGCAACAATTGGTCATAACAATAACAACTTGGCAATAAATTAACGCAACATACAGAAAACGCAACACATTGCCGTTAATGCGCTCATCACTCTCCACTCCGCGTTTTCCGCTCACACCAAAGCTAAACAGGAACAAAGCAGCCAGTTTTTTCTTAATGAACAGGAAAGTTTTAAATAAAAAAAACACATTTCGGATGAGCTAATTACTGTACATACATACATACTTATTTTTAATGTTTATGTGTTTTATGGGTGTTTGCGGATTTCTGTTCCCATTTTTTTGACGTTTGAGAAACACAAGTTCAAGCTTTCTATTTTGCCATTTCCAGCTTCTTCGGGTTAGTCATTACTTTTTCTTTCTGATGGGATTGGGAACATCTATTTATCTTGTCTATATTTATATATGTATTTATAGTTCATTTCCCTAAAGTATTTAAAATTTGAGCGCCTAGCTGAGAGGCCCAGTTTTCGACCACTTTTTACACCAATTGAGGAGGTCATTGAGGTTGTATGCCAGCTCCACAAAAAAATAATTCAGCGGTATTAAATCGCATGATCTTGGAGCCCATGCTACACGTCCACATATGAGAAAATGAGCTTACCAAAAGTTTACTTCAATGAGTTGATGGTATCGTTGTCTGTACAATATGTAACGCCGTTGTTTTGGAAGCACAGGACGTCCACATCAATATCCTCCTCAAATTTAGGCACCAAAAAGTCATTAACCATGACTCTATAGCGTTCCTTATTGACTAAAACATTATGATCGGCCTCATTTTTGAAAATATTTATATGGATCAATGATTCTCTCTTCACAGAAAGCACACCAAACTGTAACATTTTGAGGATAAAACAGCAATGTTGAGAGCCTTATGGATTATTATCACTCAAAATGGGACAATTTTGTTTATTAACGTACCCATTCAACCAAACTGAGCTTTCATCGCATAATCTTCTTGTGAAAATAAAGGTGGCCGTCTCCTTTTGGGTCCATTCACTGAACGTGTGACTGGCTTAATGCTTGTCGGACTTTCATTCTAGCATGATTTGAGTTTTCTAAGCCCGCAAACTAAGATCTTTACGCAAATGACGAATGAAATACTTCGGGCCTTCTTCGATACTCTGCACCTCAGAGCACTCACTAGAGTAAACGTGGTGCCGAGCGACAATTAAGGTTATCCCTAGCGCCAATACTAAGTCCCATTGCGCTTAGATTACGCAAGCAGACAATATAACTATACTTTCAGAAGGTAGCTCGGTTAAATCATCGGGTACACGCTCGTATAAGATCGCACCTTCAGAAAATAGGAAACGTAGATTCGGAAAAGTGTAGGCAATGACCAGACCTTCGGCAGATTACTCGGTTAATATCATGTACACGGGCATATAATATGTCCCTTATCGTAAATGGGAAAAGTATATAGATTCGACAGAATGCAAAACATGCGCGGAGGATGATGTGATGGTGGAGCATTATCTATGCGAATGCACAGCTTTAAGCCGGAAGAGAAGGAACGTATTCCATATTATGACTTCAACTTAAGGGGCAATGGGTTACTGGGGTGAAAAATAATCAGGTAGTTTACCAAATCTACTGAGTTTCTGGTTAACACTTAAATTGGTTACCACCCCCAACAGCACAATGGGCCTAACAATGGCCTAAGTACGGCCAGGTGGGGTCTGACGCGCTTCCTTTTAAAGGAACCAACGAACCAAACGTAATGCGAAACCGATCCCCGGTTGCTCGAATTACCGACTCTGTTGGGCGATTATTTCGAACGCATGCGCGAACTGAACCATTATTTTCGTAATAAATTTACACGATTTGCAAACATTTTGCCGGAGTAAGTTTCAGCTGCCAAAAAGACCAACTCCAAAAAAGCTCTGCCTCAACTTTTCAAAATTTTGCTGCGCATAATTTTCTATATATCAATTTATCTATATAAAGTACATATACATACATTTTTAGTATTAATTATACGTCTCAGTTGAGCGCCCTCAACGTTGTCAGCGTTTTCATTCAAGCTAAACCAGCCCCACAATGCTCAGCATATTCGCATAGGCGATCACTTAGTGCCGATCGATGGCGTGAGGGGTTGGCGCTGGAAGCTCAAATGTGGCAGTTACGCAGTGGCCCAGTAGCCTATATGGCGTATATGTGCTGAAAATAGCTATAACCAAACAGATGCATACAATTAATGACATATATACATATGTATTTGTATCTAGAAATTTTTTTTATCTACTCTAAGCGTGTACCATACATACAAAGCTCTGTGCGCGTAGTTCACACCCCTCAACATGCTCGTTCTAAGCGTTCATATTGCGTTTCTCCATGCGAGTCGCATTTCTCGTTGCTTTTTTTTTGCCAGTCAATCAGCCACAAGCATGCTTATGTATACAAATAATTATTTCTACAGACAAACATGTTGCATACATATTTACATACATACATGCTTACATATAGATATGCTCATATGTGCTTGCATTTATATAAGCGCTTTGACGTTTGGTTGCGTCTCGTTGCGCTGTGACTTTTATATTTATCGTCTAGTTGCGAATATCAAGGTCAAAGCTTCGTTTGCATGCACACACAGCGCTACAACGCTACATACATACACTGAGCACACATATACAAGTACATACATATATGTATATATGTTAATGTATGTGTGTATACGCGCTTCAAACACTAGCATTGTTTGTTAGCGAGCGATTTTTATTATTAGACTCAGCGTGTACGCGTCGTCCGTTCGCTAGCCACCGCTTCTAGCTGGTCCGCATATGCGCTATGTATGTATTTCTTCTTCTTCTCATACATAGCTACATGCATATAATATTTTCTAACAACAATTTATGTATCTCTAGTTTCTTGCGCTTTATTCTTCCTATATTCGCTGCGAATACAGAATTGACGCTTTTTGTAAAACAAGTTTGCGGCGATTGCTAAATGACAACAATTTGCTTTTTAATGACTTTCGATATTTTATGATGTATTTGAAAAATTCAAACACACAAAAAAGTCACCACGTGTTGGTGGGCAGTAAACGTTAGACATGACTAGCTTTACTTTCAAGCAGGCAGTTTGCAGAAAAGAAACTATAAGGAAGATTATTTTTGATCTAAAAAAGTGCTTAAGATCTAGTTAATTTTCACTGGCCCCTCGAAAATGCGATTATGGCTTTTTATACTGACCAGTAGCGAAGTTATTGAAAGCTATTCCATTTTTTCTCAAACTTTCCAAACCTGAGAATCTTAGAAGTTATCTTGATTACCCTCTCCGCTAGAGTTGCAATAAAATAGTTCTCTGAAAACGCTAAGCGAAATGGTCGATCGAATTATAGTAAGACTTACCGATCTAAACAGGGTTAGATCTGCGAAATAACAGCCCTTGGCCTGATGAAATCCGGGTTAATTCCGGTAACGTAGAACCGGATATAATCGCCTGGATGCAGTTCAACGCAGACGATAATGCCGCAAATATGTCAGAACACTGCACTGCGGACTACGATAGGATGCCTCTTGATGCCTCCCATCGTCTATACAAGTATATCTATCGAACACTAGAATAGTGAGATCCGTATGCTCCCAGTTAAGGAGCATAATTCCTCACAAAGCAGTCCTGCAGTCACCTGTTTGGAGTGGAACTGTCTGATAGGAGCATCAAGAGGTCCTTCCTCAACTACGTTGAGGACATAAAAAATACGCCGACCCGACCTCGGACGTAGCTAACTTCAGACATGCACTGACCGCCATTCACAGTAGAGCCATTAACACCTTCACCGACTTCCTCTCAGTGAAAGGCGTAGTTGGCGTCAAACTACCACCCATTGTAGACGAAGAGCTCGAGTCACCACGAGAAACGAAAGTTATCCTTTCTCAGCTTCATTTTGGATGCTGTAGCTGGATAAACTCCTACTTATCCAGCATCGACCATGACAAAGCAAACATATGTATATTGTGCAATGAGCCCCGCATAACACTAGCCAGCCACCTCTTTGCATACCTTCTTAACTGTACACATCTAACCAACCAATAAATGGATATATGCGTTTAGGACCTTCTTTCGTCAGTCAAGATCAAAAGCACAAAAAGAGAAAGAATCACATAGCGAAAATCAAGTACATTTCTCCTTCACTTGGAGGCAGTTTGCTTCTGAATTGCTAACAATTTCGGTGTTGGCTGGATTTAGGTTTTTCACCACCGCCTCTTGGTTTATGTCTGGAAAATGGTTGAAGTCCTCAATAATATGATCTTGCCGCGTTTTTTCTTCTCGTCATCATACTAACTCCTTCGTGGTCTACAAATTTCGTTATACCATCTTTGTGTAGGGTCTAAAATTCCCGCAAATGTCGAGAATTCGGCTCAAAAAGGGATATTTTCAGTTGAGAATAAGTTTGGTATGCAAACAGATTTCTACAAATATTTTGGTGGGTTAATGTTGACACAAATGTCCAAGATCAATATAAAACGATTTAATCGACCAGTGCTTGACCCTAGAGACATCTATTGAAAAACGACGGAAGCATAATAGTATAATATTTGTTCCTGCAACAGGGGCTTTGAGTTTCAAATGTTCAAATTTCTTAACGAAAAGGTAAAATATAACTTAAAGTGAACTTTAGTAAACCGAGAGGTTAACAATTTCTTAAATATGTATTTTACCATCACAACTGTTATTTTTACCACAAAAGATTGATAGTTAATTATGCAAACAATAATTAAAAAATGATTACTTTTGAGATAGCTTGAGAATGACTTGAGAAAGTGTTGAGAATGTATTTCATTGATTACCTCTACCTTGTTCCGAGTTATTATTGAGTTTTAGCGCAAGTATCAACAAATAAAAACCCGAAAATAGCCATGTTATATTCCTTAGAAAATGTAAAGCTTGAAATAGTTGCAAGAAAGTCAACAAATTAGTATTTTCTCATTTGAGACATAAACCAAAATAGTTTATTATTTATTTGCCAAAAGCTTATTTTTTTCTAAAGCAGCTCTAATCTTCAACGGCACACTGTTAGACTAGATTTGTATACCACAAGCATCGCCTACCATTCTCACTCATGCCACACAATCTAATCTGCGCAGATTTGCAAGTCGCAAAAGACAAAAAAAAAATAAACTTTTCCATAACACCGCTGGTTATACAGTTTCAATTCCGCGTATCTGCCGCAAATATGCAAAACAAACTGACTTCCTAACCCGCAACAACAACAACAATCGCACAAAGTCATGCGTCATACCAGCAGCCGCTAGATAGAGTCATGTGCCACACGCATGCGCAACAACAAGCGCCAAGCTTACGCCCGATACCTGTTGGCTACAAAAAAATACTAAATATTAAATGCTATTCAGTTTCGGTTTTTTGACTTTACTATGCGCTGCGCATGCGTTCTTCTCGGCCATGCAGAAGTCTTGATAGAATTGTAAGATTTAAATTTGATAGCGGCAAAAGCGGCGCCAGTGCAACGCGAGTACAATGCTACGCGCGCCTGCCACCAGTCGAGCGCAATAGATAAAAATCCAAAAGAAACAACAACAACAAAATGTATTTATAATATGCATATATGAGCGATTTTCCGTTGCGATGATCAAAAGCTTGCTGTGCCTCGCCTGCCGTCGCGCTGTCGCTGCGGCGCGCCGCGTCTTCAGCGGCTTTGCAATTACAATGCAACCCTGAGGGTGGCGGCTGCAGCTGCGCGCAATGGGCGAACTTTAGTGTTTTCTCCACTCTCTTTGCATTGCCGATTTCGCTATTTACATACAAACATACATATGTATGTATATAGTTTTAATATTTCAAGGTGGATCCGCTGCTTAAGTTGTTCGGCTGTGGCGCATAGCAATTTTAGGGTGTGACTTTGCAAAGAGTGCGGGCGGCAGTGAAGAGAGTAGCGAAGAAGAGTTGGAAAAAAAAATAATAATAGACTGCCTTAAAACAAAGGACAGTAGGCGTTTGTGGACATTGCGAACTTTTTCATGCATTTTTTCCACTCCCTCTCACCTCCTCTGCGGCGCTAATATTTTATGCCTTTTTATGGACAATTTTTCGTATGAAAAGCTAACATTTCTATTAACCAACATTTTGGGTGGGTTGATGCGCCAGCTGTTACGCTGGTTTGTGTAGTTGTTGTTGTGGTTGCGCATGTGGCCGTTATTGTGACCACCAGCGCTGCAGCAGCGCCATATGCAAATTATCGTAATTTGGACGGGTGTGCGCATATGGCCAAATGCCTAGCCAAAACTAACGCACACACATACATAAATATAGTGTGTATGTATGTATGTAAATTGAAAAACATAAAAATAAATAATTTTCAGTGTTAGCTGGCGGCATATCGGACTTTGCCTTGCATTTATGTCTTAATATGATTTAAGCTTTATTACCTCAGCAGCTCTAGCTGATTTTTTTTTAGACAATATAGACACATACACACACAAATACATACATACATATATGCACAAATTGCAAATAAACATATATGCATACTAACATTGCTTTTTGTTCCTGTCCAACACATGCCCGTGCGTTTGTTGCAAGTATTCTGTGTAGCAAAGCAAATTGTTGTATGCAAATTGTTTATTGTTTTCTTTTTTGCTTACATAATGTTTACAAATTAATATTATTGGCGTATAATTTTTGTAGCAAATAATTCACAAATTGCTATGCAATTTATGGCTATTGCGGATTGATTGCGGTGGACTTGTAGGCGCGCGCACACACACACACTCGAAAAGCGCCAATATTTATGGGCTATGAATATGCATAAATTGTATTTTTAGCGCAGGTGTGGCATAATGCTTGTATTTTAGATAATTTAAGCCAAATTTTGTAAAAAAAAAATTGTTTTGCTATCAACATAATTTAAATTTGCCTTATTATTGAACTCGAATTCAATTCGCAGTTCATTAACTGTATTATTTTTTTTTATAGAAAAACTAAAGTTGCACAAATTACACGGGTTTTCATGTACATATGTATATGTATGTACATACGTATGTTAACTATGCTATTCAAAACTGTAGTAAGGACAATTTAAGCTTAAAAATCGCAATCCGGATTTTTTTTTCGGGATCTGGAGTCCCTAAATTTAAATTATATATTTTGCATTTATGTATTATTTTATTTAATTGCTTATTTAGCTTAAAAATTGCAATCCCGAAAATTTATTTCGGGATCCCGAGCTCAGTCCCGAAATTTAAATTATTTATTTTACATTTATTTATTATTTTATTTCATATTTCATTTAAGATACATACTTACATACATATGCACATATGTACTAAATCTTAAATTAATTACAGTTGAAGACATTGGAAATTCAATTCCGGAGTTCAGTCCCGAATTTTCTAATTTATAAAAATTCATTTCAATAAATATATTAATTAATCTATTTAATTCTTCAAATGTCGATAATAAATGCAAATCCCGAAAATTTATTTCGGGGTCCCGAGATTAATCCCGAAATTTAAAATATATATTTAACTTTTTTCATTATTTTATTTCAAATATCAATTAAAACATTAAATTTTAAATTAATCATAGTTGAAAATATGGAAATTTAATTTCGAGCTCCCAAGTGTAATCCCGAATTTTCTAATTTATAAAAATTAATTTCAATAAATATGTTAAATATTCAATTCAATTGTTCAAACGTCAAATAATAATTGCAATACCGAAAATTTATTACGGGGTCCCGAGTTCAGTCCCGAAATTTAAATTACATATATATTTTGCTTTTATTTATTAATTTATTTCATATATCAATTAAATTTTTAAAATTAATGACATTTGAGCACATTGGATATTCAATTTCGGGATTTCGAATTTTCTAATTTATAAAAAATGATTTCAAAAAAGGTAGATATTAAATATTCAATTTAATTGCTCAAATATCATTGGAAATTTACCTTCGAGATCCCGAATCCAATCCCGAGATTTCACATTTAATTATTTTAAAGAACGGTAAAAAACTTCTCTGCTACTATTTTGTGTATTAAATTTTTTTATTGTCATTCCTAATATGAATTTCGGTACAATTCTTTCCGGAAACAAATCTACAAATCTGTAGAGAGACTTGAAGTACTTTCCATGAGTTTAACCAGCTGGCAAAAATTGTTTAGGAATTTTCATATTTATATCGGGATTCTGATTGATGATCATTTAGCGCTCTTTATTCTAAAAATTAGCGTACGATCCCGAAATTTCCAAAAATATGTATCAGGATCCCGAAAGTTTTTTTTGGGAAATTTCGAAATATTAATAACGCGATTCCGAATTTTCATATAAATATATAGGGCTTTACTCTAATACTAAATATCGGATGATCCCGAAATTTCCATAACTATTTATCGGGTTCCCGAAAATGTTGGACACATGCATATGTATAATTTCAAGACATCCCATTTAACTAATCTTAGCTAAATTCCAAACTGTAAGCCATTACAAACTAACCATGTTGCTATCACGCTCCCTACGCCCTATATCACTCTTCGCTCGTAAATACATAATTCCCTTCACGTGATATTCGAGTGCAGTGCAATTACACCGTTAGACCGAAAAATCGTGGCCACATTTCTAACCTGACGGAAGAAACACGCAGCGTTGCCACAGTACAACAAAGCGCATAGACACACACACACATATACAAGTATACACAACAATACATATGCACACATACAAACATTCCTCTATATACACAAACTCTATATACACATACATATATGTATATCGTAGTTACTAAAATTTTCCGCAAAAGCGACAAATAAACGCTAAAACACATACATACATACATAAAGTAACTAGGCGATTCAAAAAGCAACAACAAAAATAAAATAACAAACTGTTGGCAGTCAACTGGCAACGCAACGCAACAATGCGCTGTCACTTCGACGTCGCTGCTCGAAATTCCCATGATGATAATAATGAATTGATGAGGCTATGACCAACAACAACAACAAAGAAAGCAGCAACAGACAATAGAATGCCACAGTCACTCAATCGAACCGAAACTGAGTGACCGCCTGCCTGCCGCACATTGCTTGCAACACGCCGCGTTGTCGTGAGCGGCACAAAAAAGTGGCACGATTTTCGCAGCGGCAGCAACAAAAAAATCACAAACAACAAATGAAGTAAAACTGGCGAAAATATGCGACTAAACACAACGCAGTAACAATTTGAAAACAAAAACAACAAAAAACTAAAGTGCGCGTTGCAAGCGTTGTGGAAGAAAGCTAAACATTTTTTGCACTTTGTGGCAATGTTAAAAAGCTTCAGCAGGTCCATAAACCAAATGCGAATTATTAACAAAAAAATCTAAATTATAAGCCGAGCAACAACAAGAACAAAAAGTGAGCTCCATCAAACAGCCGAAATAAGCAGCAGCCGCCGCATTTGAAGCCAATTGTAACGCAATTGTGGCACAACAAGCGCTGAAAACGCAAATGTTGCATGCAACAAGCAACTATGCCGCAGTAAATACTATAGAGCAATGCCAATTGCTATTTTTATTTGTTATGCCGCGCATCTTATTGTTGTTGTGCTCGCTTGCCACGTTTGCATTTTTCGTGAACTTGTCACGATCTGCAATAAATTTCACGATGATTGTTGCTTTATTTGCCAAAATGTGCGCACACACACACACAAACACTTGTGAATTTTGTAGAGACAAACACTCGCATACTTTTTGAGCCCAGCTGCTTGCCACATTGCAATTGCAAGAGCGGGTGTAGTAAAATATTTCTGGCAGTTCAAGTAGGTGCATGATTCCTGATAAATTTCGTAGTTTTGTTGCATAGTGAAAAAAGTGCTGAAATTATCATTTCTTGTATTATATGCATTATTAAAGCAGTTCTTTAAAATAACATTAACTGTAAATGTGATTTAAATTGTGTTGTTATAGTTATAGACTTTTCAGATAATATAAAATAATACAAATTTGGAATCCCGAAAATTTCGGGACTGATTTCGGGATCCCGAAATTGTAACAAAGTACTTTTCCGACCAAAGAGTAGCACCAATTTTCTTTTTTTTGAATTCAGAATCTCGAAAATTTCGGGATTGATTTCTGAAGAAATTATAATAATTACAGTAGAACTCCAATTATCCGAATTAATGGGGACCGGGACCCATTCGGATAATCAAATATTCGGATAATCGGATTTTTTTTTTAAATTGCCATTGGAGAAAATAAAAGCTACATTTTGATATTGCACTATTTTTGTATTGAATTAAATGAAAGAAACATGAAATTTTCACATGTTTTAAATATAAATAAAATGTACTTATGTACAAGTTTAGAAATAAAAATAATTGTTTTTTAAACATCTCCGTCAATGTAAGCTGTTTTGCGGTCTTCAACCGCTAGGCACAATGGCAAGTTAAGACAAGTCAAGTCAAGACTTGACGCGCAAACACTGACTTATAATAGCGCACTTAGACTTTTTTTGGACAATTTTTTGTGATTCGGATAATCGGCGATTCGGATAGTCGGAGTTCGGATAATTGGAGTTTTACTGTATATCAAACAAATAAATTATTAATTTCGGGATCCCGAAACTAGTCCCGAAAATATTAAAAAAATTTTTTGGAAGAATTTAAAATAATTATGAAGAAATTTTTTTTTGGACGAATTTAAAGTAATTATGACGAAAAATTATCAATCCCGAAAATTTTTAAATTAAATTTTGGCATTCCGAAACTAGTCCCGAAAAAGGCGAGAATCCTTTTTATTTTTATTATTTTATTTTTTAAACATTTATGTCATATTAAACTATTATTGGTGGATTTTTATTAAATATTTAGAATATTACGTAGAAAATACGGAAGAAGATTCTTCGAAGCGCCTACCAGAATATTTTCGATTTTATTAAACTATCCGCTAAATATATGATATCAATATTATACACCCAATACATAATTTCAAGAGTGCACCAGTTATCTGACTTCTGGCTCGTACGCAGCTGTTTCTCGCTTACACACACACACCCACATGAAATGAAGCATGCGCGCCACATAAATACTTGACCATTCATATTCTCTAATTGCCTTAAACATGAACTTAGTGTAAGATTTATTTTTATTTGCTACCATTTTCACCTCATATCCTGGTCTATAAGTCTACCCGGAGTCATAAACAAAAGACGCAAATAGCCAAGAGTGCCTTACAAATGCCAGCAGATCATACGAAGAGCAGCAAACGTATTATATTTGTTGCACATGCGCGTGTGCGCCTGCGTGTCAAGCATATCCCAACGTATTAATATAATATTTTCTGTTGCCTTATTGATTAGAGCAAAGCGAAATAAAACAAATGCAACAACAAATAAAATAAATTAACTCTTACGCAATGTTGTGGCAAGTGTGTGCGAGCTACATGCGCGGCAACAGCAATAAATGTGTTTGTGAAATACGCTGGTAGCTGCACCGAACAGGTATCCATAAAGAATCGCACTCATAAGAATCTTAATTTACTGCGTGGCAAGTGTGGTCGCAGTGCAGCAGCCATTGGCGCAGCATCAACAGCAGCTGTTGCAAGTTGCAACTGTACTTGAATTACTTTTATATGCAACCATGTGTGCATGTCTCTTTGTTGTGTGCCATCTATCTGCTTGTTTGACGGCGCATGCGCTCAGCAACTTTTAATTTGATGACGATTTTATGAGTTGAAATGGAAATTGCAACGCCTCCAGACACGCAGTGCCGCA
The DNA here is from genome assembly GCF_023373825.1 of Bactrocera dorsalis. Classification (NCBI taxonomy): domain Eukaryota; kingdom Metazoa; phylum Arthropoda; class Insecta; order Diptera; family Tephritidae; genus Bactrocera; species Bactrocera dorsalis. The sequence continues at coordinate 60,240,105 of NC_064306.1, read as the reverse complement.
TTGAGTTGGTCCGACTATGATGATTCTGAAAAGTGCTGATATGTTTGTGTTGCTGTAGGTGTGTATGCATGCGTACATGAAAATTGCAATCGATTCTATGAATTGCTCGTGCAGCTGGTGGCACAAACATAAACAATAATTGAGAGCGAGAAAAAGCTATTTCACTACATGCAACGCGTTGCAACGTATGTGAACAGCTGTAAATAAAAAAAAAATTACACAATTTTCCGCAATTTTTCTTTAACTGGAAAGTATGATAACGAAATATCGGGACTAAAGTCGGGATCCCGAAACAGTCCCGAAATATAATTGTATTGTTTTCAGCGTAAATTTTTTCTTTAATTAAACTATTGTTTTCAGAATCAACTTTATTCTTTAATTTCTTTAATAAAAATACTCAATCCCGAGAAATCGCAATTCAAATCGGGAATCCCGATTTAGTCCCGAAACAAAGTTCTATTATTTTCGGTATAAATGTGCAATATACCCATTTCTCTTTAATTAAAAAACATAATTTTGAAATTTCGGGATCCCGAAATAATTGAAAAAATTTTATTTATTATTTTGTGCATAAAAGAATTTCTATCAGAAATTTTAGGCAAGACATTGCACTTTCTCATACAAAAACCGGCAGGGTCCATCAGTTCCCCTCAAAGCCCTCTTTCGATTTCCATTTAAACCTGCTTTTCTTTTTTGCGTTACAACTTTAGTTGCCAGCGCTCAGTTCCTAATTGAATGGGAGTTGTGGCTGCAACTCTTTAAATTTATGCTTGCCAATTTGCCACAGCGCAGCTTGCCACAATCGATCGGCTGCGCTCGGCTTTATATGCACACACTCCCCGTGGTCATTTGTTTTTCGTGCACGCAACACACTTTTTCACTTTTGGCATTCATTTGCAGGACTAACAACAACAAGAAACAACAACTGTCAGCTGCTAGCTTGCCACAGCCGCGGCCGCAGCCTTCAGTCACAGCCATTGGCGTTCATTAGCTTTGGGGGCGTCAACGTCTCGTTATTAACAGCGCGATCAATTAAGCGCTGCCATTCGGTCGGTATGCCGTCCAGTTGCGGCAATGATTTGCTAGCCGCCAAATGCCAATGCCAACAAATGTTTCTCATCCACAATTCTTAATCGTCGCGCAATCAGGAAATTCGATTTTGCTAATAGTAACGTTAGAAACGTAATAACGCCAAGACACCTCCGACTGCCGCATGCGCCTTAACTTATAGTACGTGTGTGTGTGTGTCTGTGGCTTGCGGGGTCACTCCCACTGGAAAGTGTACATTTCTGGATCGCAACAAATCGCCGCCAGCAATTGGTATGAGGCGTAAACACGAATCAAAATACAAGTACTCTCTAGGCGCTTGAGGGGAGCGGGGCGCTAAACCTGAAGCTGTGACAACTGATCGCAATGAGAGCGTGAATTTAATGCCCGGCGATTGCTGGAGGCATCTTCAAATGCTGTCGCTGGTTGGCTCAACAGCTGTTTGTTGCTGTTGTTGCATGCTGGCGGTGGGAAGGCGGAAATCGCTGGAAAGATTGGATTTTTAATAAATTGCAGTGCAAACTCGCATTGACAGCCGATCATAAAGCATTACGGTAAAGAAAATATAGTTTTGTGCGCCTTTTTCACAATTTAATGGATCGCCATAAAGTAATGGGCAAAAGAAATTGTAGTTGATTAACGGAATATGCCGCAATAAAATATGGCGGCTAGTGAGTGTAGTATATACTTTTCTGGCAAAACTAGAAGAAATTTATAGTCCATAAAAGATCGAAATTATATAGCATATAAAGTTATAATATTTTAGTGCTCTTTTGTCGAAAGCCAGAAAAACCCTCCAAATACAAGTCTTTAGCACCATTTGTATGAAAATAACTCAATAATTGATGTTTGAATGATAAACAGCGGATTTTCGAAATATACTATAAATGTTCTTCAATACTTACATAAGAGTACTGAGAACTCGTAGTTCTCATATTGAAAGTAATTATTTGTAGACATATTTGAGGTTGTTGCACCGAAATTAGGCACAATGGACTTAAGATCGCGTTGAAATCATCTATTATATCATTTATCATCTATTTATTATACTTGAATTGGTATCCATATATTTTGTCGTTTGATATTTCCTCATAGTGCTCGGTAGTTTGATCGATTCTTGTATATTACTAGGCCCTTGTAAAAAATATGAAATGTATAAACCTATTGAGAATTGCATTGCTTATTCGATATTTGATTCTTTCAACTGCTACAGAGTCATTGATATAAAACGAACTGGCTTAAAACTTTCGAGACCAATCACGTACAGTATAAATCCCAAATAGATAGAAAAGTTAGGGTAAAAACCTCCCAAGAAAAGCAAATTTAGAGTATTTAAGTAGACTAAATACTTTTTTTAATTAACCATATGAAAATTTTATATAGAAGTCAAAAATGTTATTGTACTTTAATATGGATTTCTTGTTTTGGATGAAAAACGAAAACGGTTTTTTTTGAAATGCTTATGCTCAATCAATCTAGTCAAAGAACGGACCCCTATGGGAATTAATTTCGAAAAAAGTTGCTCTCAACATCAAGTCTTTTTTTTGGCTTTTGAAAATGAAAAGTAGTCTTACCTTTCTGGACTGTTGTTTGGCTTGACCAGCTGAACTTTCTCTATGAACCATAGTCTTAATAGGATTGTAGAGAAAACTTCTCAGAACACTTCAGAGCCTTATGCGAACAGAACTCTTTAGTTTCAGAACTGTTAAAAGGACTGCATCTTATTCCAATTTTAGCTGAAAATGTGACTAAAAAATTTAAATACAGGACCGAACTATCTAACTTAACATGAGGGCTAACTGCATATACCAACTACATGAGTATGTATACCATATAACAAAGCGATCGTTAGAGAAAAGTTGGCATTATGGTCGAATTTGTTTCTAGAAAATTAAAAATCTTAATGCAGTACCAAATGTGTCTAACATACATATTTACATGTAGTATAACAAAGGGATCGTTAGATAAAAGCCGACATTATGGTTTCTAGAAACTTAGGAAGTACTGAAATTATAAGTACTTCGAGGTTAGTTAGTTCATTTACAACGACGTTGCTTTCTGCACTTAATTATCTATGAAATTGAAAGTTTGTGTTGACATTTTCTCTAGTCCTGAAATGTTAACTGTGGTGTCCCGATATTGATCCCGCTTTTTCCACTCAGGCTTTATGAGTTTTTTCGTTTATCTCTGAAGTTGACACTATTTAACTAAAATCCCGAAATTCGGTTTTCGTGATCCCGACATCAGTCTTAACTCTTATTCATTTTTTATGCATTTTTTTATTATCTCATTAATTGATAGGCTCTGTTGACATTTTCTTGAATCTTGAAATATTAGCTGCGGGATCCCGATTACAGTCCCAATTTTACTAATTTAAGTAAAGGTTGAATAAAAGCAATCTGAAGTTGACACTCTCTGCATACATTTACTAAAATCCCGAAATTCGATTTTTGGTATCTCGACTTTAGTTCAAATTTTTACAAAATTTTTATGTGTTTTTTTATTTACATATCTCCTAAATAGATAGTTTCTGTTGACGTTTTCTCAAATCCCGAAATGTTAACTGAGGGACCCCGATATTGATCCCGATTTTTTCAATCCGTCTTTATGGGTTTTTTCGTTCATCTCTGAAGTTGACACTATCTATGTATATGCATTTACAAAAATCCCGAAATTCGGGTTTCGGTATCCCGACATTTGTCAGAATTTTTACTAAATTTTGTGCGTTTTTTTTATTTATTCCTCAATTTTATAGTTTCTGTTGATATTTGCTCGAATCCCGAAATTTCAAATTCGAGATCCCGATTGTTTCACTCAGTTTTTTGTTTATTTTTGAAGCTGACGATCTCTGTATACATATGTATATACATAGTACATTCACTTAAATCCCGTATTTTAATTTTCGATATTCCGACATTAGTCTCAATTTTTAATAAATTTTTTGCGTTTTTATGTAAGTATCTCTAAAATTGATAGTTTCTGCTGACATTTACTCAAATCCCGAAATGTTAACTTCGGGATCCCGATCTTGATCCCGATTTTTTTACTAATTTTTTCACCTATTACCTATTTAAATAAATATTCAATAAAAAGAATCTGAAGTTGACACTTTTTGTATTCAATTACTAAAATAAATATTGAACAAACGGAAAGTAATCAGCTGAATTAAGCGATTTAATGCAGGCGCTCAAGCGTGTTTGTTGAGATACTCCACTGAAAAGAAAGCATTAAAGGGCTTCAGATACTTTATTTTACACAAAATCTTCCATAAGGCATGAATAAGCATATATAAAATTAAGTTAATATATGCAGAAATATTCCAATTCAATGTTTCAATTAACTTATTATTATTTTAACTTTTATTAGTAAATACTTTACATTATCATTTTAAAAATTTTTCTTCAATATGAACCTACAACTGCTTATTAGACGCATAAATACCAATAACTGCCAAATAAAACCCAAAATAAAAGTATTTGTTGTTGTTACTAGTGCTAGTCGCCGCGCTTAAGAGCGTAATATTCATGTTGAAATATATATACGAACACTTATTTGCGCCTTTGTTACAGCAAGCGGCCCACCTTGGCGGCAACACAGAGAATTTATTTCCTCGGGCGTCGACACTTTTCTTTTTCCACCAAATTTATTTTCCCCACACACCATTGCAGCGCATTGGTGAAAACTAAGGAGTGTTACCACTAAAATATTCGATGATATTTTATGATATGCGAAATTTAATGGCAAAATAAAAATGAAGAAAAAACCAAGTTGCAACAAAAGCAGCAACAACGCTGAAAAACATAAATTCGCTGTGTAGCAAGCGCGTTGCCACAACTTGTGGACAGTTATAGTGCAACACGTGCAATGTGTAGCAGCGGACTTGGAAAAGTTGTTGCCGCCTGTGGCCGTTGAGGCAGTGGTGAAGGCGTTAACAGCATGCCGCGCATGCGCACAAACGAACAATGCTGGCTAGAGTGCAACAATTTGTAGCAAGTTTGCGGAGAACAAGTTTTCTTTGCTTTTAAGAAGAAAAAAAGAAAAATATTTGCTAAATAACTATTAATGCATGACAAGAACAGTGCTCTAGCTGTTTTCTATGCTTGCATAGTATTTTTACTTTTATTTTCGAAATAAATCGCTTTTGGTCATTTGGGGATTTTCACGCAGTCCACCATCCGTGCATACACTTTTTTATACTTGCCACATGCTACCACTATGCATTGCGTTGATTTTTATGTGCGCATGCGCAAAGCCTTCACGCAAATTAAAAGCGCGCCACAGTCACACAATCGCCATCGAAACCACAGAGGCGCGCAAGGCAGAGCGCGGGGACGGCAACCAGCTGCGCAGCACAACAAACAGTTTCAACGCCTTGGGGTAGGCAATGATATGCGATGCATATTTCGTGCACACTTGCGGGCCAAAAAATGAATGCAACTCTAGCGGCGGCACATACCTCAGCCACAGCCACACACACATACTCACACGCGCAGCGCTAACTAACAGCCGCGCGCCGTAACTCTTGTGGCAGTGCGTTCGCTGGCGTTGCGTTGCTCCTTGCCGCGATGCTTTTTCACTTCAACGCCCATATATTGCGTTGGTGCAACATACACTTTGCTGTTGTTGTTGTTGTTTGGGCATTTTGCGCAGGCGCTAACGATTTGTTGAGGTTGTAAATAAAGGAAATCGTTGCATGCGGCGGGAAATTGAAAAACATCAGCGCAAATATAACAACAAAAGCTATATAAATTTAAAAACAACAACAACAACGCTGTTGAGCGTAATATTTTAACGCAATGAAAATAGCAACAATAACAATTGTCCAAATTGTTATGCGCTTTATGAAATTTATATGCACACATTTACTAATGCATCGCCGTACGCGCGCTTGTGTGTGTGTGTGGGTGTCCACTTATATTTACTTGCCGCCATATATGTATATGGCCTCGCCGGTTAGTTGTGCGACCACAGCGCACACATTAGGGGAATTTCAATTACTCCAAAAGTGCGTCCCGAAGCGTCGCAGCCGGTTGGCTGGACCCTGCCACTGCAAACCGAACGGACCAATCGCATTTGTGTTTGCGTTATTTATGAGATGGCATTGTGGTGCGCTTGAGCGCAAAATATTTTTCCTTAATTCTATTTTTATTTTTGTGAGCAATCTTCTCTGTGGCATTGGTGTGAGGGACTCCCAATGCGGCATGTTATTTTATGCATAAGTATTAGCAAATTCAATTAGTTGCTTGTATTGAATTTATTTAGTGGTAAAAACTCATTTTTACAGATTGATATTCAAAGTAGTTCAATAAATCTACGATTTTTTTTTTGATGACGACAACCTTTTAAATTTCTAGAACTTCCTTCTTCTTTTTTACTGCCGTAGACCCCACTTACACGTTATACCCAAGTTTGCAACAGCGCACCAGTCTTTCTTCCTTTTCGCTGCTTGGCGTCAATTGGAGATTTCAAGCGAAGTCAAGTCCTCTTCCAGATGGTCTTTCCAAGGAAGTGGAGTTCTTTCCCTTTCTCTGATTCCTCCGGCGGATACTGCGGCGAATACTTTCAGAGTTGTAGTGTTTTTGTCCATTCGGACGACATAACCTAGCCAGCGTAGCTTCTGTCTTTTAATTCGCTGAACCATGTCAATGTCGTCGTATGTCTCGTACAGCTCATCGTTCCATTGAGTGCGATATTCGCCGTTGCCAATGCGCAAAGAACCATAAATCATTCGCAAAACCTTTTTCTGGAAAATACGTAACGGCGACTCATCAGATATTGCCATGCTTCTGCAACATATAGCAGAGGGGGAATAATGAGTGACTTGTAGAGTTTGCTTTTGGTCTAGAACTTCCTAACTATCTAAATTCCATGAGATTTTAGCTCTCTGTAAAAAACCCACATGAGAACAAGAACTCTCTAGCAAGTGCCTAAATATGTAGAAGATGTGAACCCTATGTACCGTGGAGTAAGTATTTAGCTGAGATCCTTGGATGAGCATTATATTACTATCACCTAGAGCGGGTATATGGAGTGAGCGATTCTCTATCTATAAAAAAAATTATGATTACCAGTTTCCTTGAGTTAGGATCCATTATCTCTTTTCCATATGGTCTGATTCAAATAATTTGAAAATATGACATAGTGGAAACCACGCCTTATATAAACCCAATTTTTTAACTGGATTCAAAGTATTATATGCCAAGAAAAAAACCTTTAATAATAAGAATTTATCCAAAATTGTTTAGTATAAATTGAAGATACAAAATATAATGAAATTTTCTTCAACATTATGATAAGAATGAAGAGTGTATTTAGCTGACATCCTCGCACGATAATTATAGTAATCCGACTTAGAGAAGTGTAATTGTCATGAGGGACCATTTTTCTATCAAAAAATTATATATTACGAATTTCTTTGAGTTAATAGTAAAGAATGTGACATATTTGTCATTAAATATGACACAGTGAAAACCACGCATTACATTAACCAAACTTTTCTAATTGGTAATACGTTATGTCAGGGTAGAAAAATCTCAGAGTAATCGTGTATAACATAAAACAGAAGAGGATTTAATTTAAGAAAGTTTTATTTAACAAACTGACAATGTTTGACATAAAAATGACAGTAGATATTGTCATTTCAGTGAGTCAATTGTATTTTCTACAATAAGTTATACAAAAGTAATATCAATTGTGGCTATAATTATATCTATATATTATATATAAGTAATACATATATTGTATATACTACATATGTATATATATGTATGACACGTGCTGTCATTTAGAGATCAGAAGTTGACAGTTTGACATATGGCAGACCATTCACATTACTGTGATGGGAGCTGAGCTGTAAAAAATGTCAGTGCTTGCCAGCATTTCGCCTTCGAAATATAGCAAACATTTTATAAATATTATATAACAAACCTCCAAAAAATTACTTATAATATAAATCGGGTCTCAGTGGCGCTCAAACTTTTTTAGTTACTAACCTTATTATTTTATTGCAGAAGAAAGTTAAAAATAATATTTTCAACTCTATATTGTACTTTTAATCATTAAATATGTAACAACTAATTGTTCCTCTTCTCTGTTTTCTCTTTGCAGGTGGTCCTCTCGGCCTGTTCTTCGTATTTCCAGAGCCTTTTTCTGGACCACCCCGAAAAACATCCAATTGTGATATTGAAGGACGTGCGCTTAGCCGAACTGAAAACATTAGTCGAATTCATGTACAAGGGCGAAGTTAACGTGCAATATTGTCAGTTGTCGGCTTTGCTCAAAACGGCCGAGTCGTTAAAAGTAAGTCAACGATAGCATAAAATACATTAAAACCGAGTTTACTTTTTTTTCGAAAATACCAAGTTTAAAGTCCTTTTTAACTAACACTAATCCCGCTCTCTCCCTCTACTTCACACTCATCACACTTAGGTTAAGGGCTTAGCAGAGATGACCAATCAGAATACCACACTCAGAGAGCCAGAACGTGAACCGGATCGCCTGAGACCGCATTCGCAACCAATTAAAAGCACTTGTGACAGTCCCGTCGATACAGCGTTAGCGAGCGGGTCCAATACATCGTTAGCCACCTCAGCCGCAAACTTAGCCACATCAGCCGCTTCGTCGCCAGCCGCCGCAGCCGGCACAGCCTCAACAAACGCCACCGCGAACGCAACAACAGCGCCAGCTACTACGACGCCAGTCAGCACAACAGCGGCTGCCGTTGTGGCTGCAGCTGCCGCAGCCGTTGTAGCGGTCACTCAGCAACAACAACAACAACAACAAGCTGCCACAGCGTCTGCCTCCACATCAACGACGTCCACGTCAAGCACAAGCGCCGGCAGCAGCGCCGGTACCGCCAACACGGCGTCGACAGCGCAAAAACGTGACGCTAGCGGTGAACGCAGCGGCGGCGGCGGTAGCCCGTCATCGTCAGCGCCACCCACAAAGCGTCAACAAATGTCACCGGAACGCGACTCCTCACCGCTGCCGCTTGATCTCTACCAGGGGCGCAGTGCCGCCGAAGCCGCAACACTCGGCCAGGATGGTGGTGCGCGTGCCACGAGCGAAGAACGCGATGCGACGACGCATGCCATTAGCAAAAATAACAACAATAGCAGCAGCAATAAGAATACGACGAGCAGCGGTGGTGGTGGCGGCATTACCAGTGGGATGAGCACGCAGACGGCGCATCACAATAACGGTAATGGCGACAACAAACCGTCGCGGCGACGCGACGACTCGGACGATGAAGATGATGACGACGAGCCGCATCACGGCATTACCGCGCTCGATTCGCCGCCCGCACGACCCGGCTCCTGCAGTGTGCTGGACGTGGTGGAGAAAATCGAAGAGCCCGACAGTTACGACGAAGAAATGGATCTAGACGACGATGTGGAGGATAATAGTTCGAACGATGCTATGGGTTTGAATATGAAAATCGGCGCTGCTATTAGCCACACTGCGGCTGCGCTGGCTTTACCATCACCGCTGGGTGGTGGCAGTGGCGGCGGTGGCGGTGATCCAGAGTCGGCGCGCTCAACACCCGCTGCTGCAACCAGCTCAACATCGTGCGGCGGTCTCATACTCGCCTCGGATCTCACACACCAACAACAACAGCGTGCGACCTCGCGCAGTCCACGCGATGCGGCGAGCATTGAGCGACCCGGCAGCAGTGGCGTTTGCGGCTTGGCCTCCACCTCGGCGGGCATGAGTCCCAGCTCGTCGGCGGCAGCCGCTGCCGCAGCGGGCAGTGATGCGCTGGCGGGCACCTCCGGTCTGGGACCAGTGCAGTCTGTGCCGCTGGTGAGTTTTCAGTGGAAATTTGTTTGACTGAAGTTGTATTTATTCCTCTACTTTTCTTTTTATTATGCCTTAGTCACTGAAGAAGGAGATCGATTGCAGCGAGGATGACAACAGCAACAGCCGTCACATGCATCAGCCGCGTTCGGCGTCGGCGGGCGGTGGTTTGGGCGGTGATTTGGACTATCGCCTGACCACACACGAGTCGGTAAGTGCAAATGTAAACTTAAAGGCTTGTCCTTTCTATTAAATTTGCATATGAAAAAAGCAAAAACAACAAAAAAATAAGAATAAGTGATAAAAGTGTTTAGTTTTTCTTTTGTTGACGTTTTCACTCCTGTTCGATTTCGATTTTCAAATTCAAATGATACCGTTACATTACTTACTACTTACTACTACTACATATAAAATACCACCATATATATTCGATATATATTTATATATAAATATATTATATATGCAATATATATTTATTAAATATGTTTTTTGCTCTTCGTCGTGTTCTTTGTCTATGAATTTGTTTACCTACTACATATCTACGTACATCACGTTTACTTTTTCTATACAATATAATCACTAGGATACTTTTATGATTAAGTTTTGTACTTCTTTTGGTTTTTTTTTTTTGATTCCAATGGCGATGTTTTGTTTAACAGTTGCTGTCGTTGATAAATTTTGTTGAAAGAAAAAACACATAAAATAATAGCGTAAGAGCTTCAATTGCAAACATTTTAAGCTTAAATAAACAAAGCGCACATTTTTGATTTATAGCCTCCCCAAACCCACGACAAAAAATAAATTCAAATAAAAAATCGATAAAATAAAATAAAACACTAACAATTTTAGTGCCAAAATTTACAATTTTCTGCGACAAAATTGGTTTGCAAAAAATTGGTAAATGCGCGCCATAAAAAGCGCCCGCCCCTCCAAAAAAAAAAAAATTTACAAATTTGTTGCTACATTGGTAGAGAAAAAAATTAAATTATAAAAATCTGCACGAAATTTCCATTTTTCAAATTTCCCTTTGCATTTCCGCCAAATTTTATATGCGAAAAAAATCCTCGCCTTGCCATATAAATTTTCGGTTGACATTTTATGCTTGCCATGTTGCATGTTTGCCGTATCAAAAATTGCTAAATAAATAACACACGCTTAAAAATAATATTAAAAAATCTAAACACAAACACAAGTTCACATATATCAGTTATTTCCCATTCGGACGCCATTTATATGCACATACCCAAACATACTCACATCCATACAACTATATGCCCACCACCTGCCACACAGCCTAACCTCACGCGCGCTATTTTCTGTCGCCAATTTCGCCGTTTTATTTATTTAATAACTCGCTGGTAATTTTTCGATTTTTTTTTCTCTTTTTTTTTTAATTTTTTTGTTAGCTTTCCCTTGTTGTTTTTGTAGCGTTAGAACATTTTACCATTCCGTTGCTGATTTTGATTTTGATTTCATAAATGTCGCGTGTTGCCGTGTGCTCAATTTTTTACCGCTATGCTCTATAGTCTACACAGATACACATGCGCTTGCTCTACTACATACATATATAGCTATTGTTGTTTTTGTTTCTATAACTTTTTGTTACTTTTGATTTTAATTTTAATTTCTCCGCTATGTTCTCGCCTATCCCGTTGTGCATTTTATTAGTTTACCAGTTTAGCCAAAGTTACACACACAGACACACACTTACATGCATTGTCTCGGTCCCTTGGCCGCCCAGCTGTTCATTCACCTTTCCGCCCCGCTCCCGCCCTGCGCTTACGTCCACTGCCTATGCATTTGTATATAGCAAAATAGTTTATTGCGTTCTATGCGCACCATTTAATCAAATTTTCTAGTAAGCTATTCGTTTTTACCGTTATTTGAAATTCTGCGAAATTAATATTTCTTTTGCATGCATACAGTTTTCATGTTTTTGCGCAAAACTAGCAAATTTAACGAGCTTTTTGTAAAATTAATAAAAGTAAAGTACGTAAAAATATTTGGTTTAGTTCGAAAAAAATAGTATATTTTATTTAAGAATAGCAATAATTAATTAAAAAACTGTAATATATGAGATATATTATTTTTTAGCATACTTTTAAGAGCAAAGTTCAAAGTTATGTAGTATAATAAATATAAGTTTTTAGCATACTTTTGAGGTCAAAATTCATTCATTACTACTCGAAGTGAAGTATTATTCATAACAACATATTTACTATAAAAAAATATAAAATTAGAGAAAAATTTTACTTTGGGGTATATCATATTCGCAAAACTGTGCCTTATATCTGGATTCGCCATATGTACCTTCATAATATAAAGATGAACCGAATTTCTTACTAAACGTTTGTTGATATCGTTGTTGTTGGAGAAAGTTAATAAGGAAAGGTCCTTGGGCTAAAAAAAAAATCGCATTAACTTTCTGTTCTATTGAGAGAAAGTGCATAAGATTTTTTTCTGAAGAACTCGAGAGTGTGGTCGATTTCCTCGGTACTTAGTCATGTCAAGTCATGGCATGAAAGAATGTGCCGAAATTCTTTTGTTATTTTTCATTGAATATGAATTTTGTTGTTTTCTAAGTAAATTAAAGCTTCTACTGGTTTTACTAAAATAAACTTAGATTGTTGAGAAATTATTTAAGATTTGTGTAAGTTCTCTTTTTAAAAAATTACGGATCTCAGCATTTTATTTGAGATTAGTAGATCAGCTGGGTTGGTTAGGTTAGGTTATACTGGCCACCATACACACTCTTACTGGTCCTTATTAATGTTAGATGGCTGTTAAGTTCAATTTTATCTGAAGTATTTGTCATACAGGATGTCACCCTTTTTGCGAACCTTAAAAGTGGCTTTATATCTAAATTTAATACTTATTTAGTCTCCTGAAGTGCGAAGCTCCTAGATACCTATGACGAGTTCTAAATAATGCTGTATAAAAGAAAAGTAGGTGTTCCAGCGTCTCTCGCATTCGTTGGTCTGCCTTTCGCTTTTATGTATGGTGCCAGTATCCATACTGGAGCAGAATGTATTGAGCTCATCGCTTTTGCGATTAGAAGTCGACGGCTGGAGCGCACACAGACTCTATTTGCCATAATTTTTGTCAAGGCATTGTGAATCTTATTTGCTTTATTTGTTGTGCATTCCAAGTGCCCCGTGAATTTCAGTTTGGAGTCCCATATTACCCCTAAATACTTTAACTCTGGCTGTGAATTAATCACACACTCTCCTATAGTGAGAGTTCTTTTTCCCTCAATTTTTCTGGTGCTTATAAGAAATACTTCTGTCTTTTACTCAGCCAATTGCAAACTCATGTAACAAAAGCATTGTCGCAGACCATTTATACATTCATTAGATTTATTTTGGAGGTCATCAAGTTGTTCAGCGTTTTTTGGTTATGGAATTCTTAGCACCCCACCATACACAACATTCCATAAAAGAGGTACTCCACTTGAAACAGGGTAGCCCTTTGTGTCTACGTTGATGTCGTGGATCAACCTTCTATTTTCAAAATAACTCGTAATGATATTTATGAGATACTGAGGGACACGTATTTCATATAGAGCTTTGAATATGTTTGTCCATTTAGCAGATATGTATGTATTAAAAATAAAAAAAATATTTGCATGTGAAAAATAAATAACTTTTATTTAGCTTTCCCGAGAATTTCTTTACTCCTACTTTGTTTTTAATAAAAAACTGTTGCAAATAACCCTTTTGCTCTGCTTTTGCACTGTAACAAAGACAAGTGGCAAAAAAAGCAAGAAAAAAAATTAAGAAAAAACTGGAAAAGATATATAAATAAAAATATGTATGTATGTAAAGAAAGTAAATATGTAAATAAAGTAGCAAGTAACGAGTTAGCTAAAGCAAAAAACGAGTAAAATGATAACGAATGTGGTGAATAAGAAGGCGTTAACTTTTTTCTAAAAACAAATATTTTTGTTGTTGCAAAAAATAAAAGGCAAACAGCAAACGCACTTCAAATTCAAAACGCTTGACAGATTCCGTTAGAGTATAGCTTGTCTCAAATACACACTCAAAACATGTATACACGCATACATGCTTACTTGTGGGTATGCATGAAGGCAAGCCAAGAGGCATACCAAGAGGGACTTCAAAATATATATTTTATTTGTTTATTTGTTTTTGGATTAAAAAAAATGTTGTAAAATGCTACCTGGAACAATTTTTTTACACACATCTCACATCTTGTACTCGTAAGTACAAATATTTGTAAGCTTTTATTGAAGAGAATATATTTCTACCCTCACCAATCGTTGCTGTTGTTACGCTCTTTGAAATGCTACAAAAATTTTGTTGCAATCACAAATGTTCGCAAAAAACACAAAAGGAGGTTGCCTTATTGGAAAAAGGCGTCTTCGTACTTCATGAAACAACTTACTTTTTAGTAAAAATTTGTCTCCGAAACCAGTTTCAAACCATTTATTTCTTAGTTTTCGTGTCTAAACCCCTTTTAAGATACCCTCATACACTACACCACTGTATTGTAACTAAATATCTGCGGTCTCTGTAATCTTTGTCAAACACAACTCTGTTACGTTAACATTAAGCTGTTGCGCCTGTAACATTATTTCAGCAGCGCTGCACTTCAAAATGTAATGCTTTTATTTTGCATACCCTCAGGCGGCAAGCAATAAGTAGATGATGGGCGCTGCTACACTTCAAGTTGAAAGTCCATGGGGACATTTTAGCGCAAGGATTTTACTTGCTACATAAGTATCTATGGGTTTTATTTTTGAAAAAGAAAAGTAAAAGGTTTTAGCAAAAATAACGGTAATTCTCTGCAGAGGTTCTCTCGAAGCTTTTCTTCAAATTTTTTATGTCGTGAAAAATATTTTTTAGAGCTCTCACATTTGCGATTCTCATTACTTCAGTGAAATGATCATGTATGTATGTATATATATGTATGTGTGTATGTATGTACGTATGTACATTTATGTGCGTTTGTGATTTGTTCAGTACGAGTGTTTCTATTTCTCTACCATTTCCCAGCCTACATTGCATTCCGGTTGGTGAAGTTTATTTTGTGTGTCTGTTAATTCCTTTTTGCTCACGTTGCGTACTTGCAACATGTCTTTTTGCTGCTGTCAAATGCAAGCGAATTCATATACTATTTTATTTTAATATTATTTGTTTTTTAATTTTTTACAAACCTTTATACACACAAATGCAGAAGCGAATATGCATATATGGTGGTAAGGTTTATTTTTGTAGAAACGCCCTTCCGTGATTCCATCACATTTTTTCATGCTTACTTACACACCTCAATGCCCCAGCGAAGGTACTCGCATGCAGTCGAGAGCACGAATGTTGCAAAATGACATTTATGTACATATATACATTTGTATGTAAATATATACATATGTATGTATACATATATTACATTGCTGCAATGTCGCTTTGCTGTGTTTTTCTTATCTTTATTGTCAATGCGTTGTCACTCACAGCCAAACATACCTTAGAGCTTCATATCCATGCATACTATATGTATACATATGTGTGTGTGAAGATGTACATTTCACTCTTTTCGCTATGGATTTGTTAATGAAATAAGAAAACTACAAAACTTCAATTTATTTCAGCCCATCTGGGTTATATATTTAAATACAAGTTGGCTCTTAGATTCTACTCCAGTGGATTCATGTCATTATACCTTGAACAGGGTATCTGTCTGCATACACGCGTATTTCTCCCTCAAAATTTGAGCTATCGATCTGAAATTTTTAACTCGTCTTTTTCTTGCCAGAAGCTGTTCATTTGTCGTAATCGCCCATAACCGACCGCTATAGCATATAGCTGCCATACATACTGAACGATCAGAGTAAACTTTTTGTAAGGAGAACTTCTTTACTTTACGAGATATATTCACGAAATTCGGCATGGATTATTATCCTAAGCAATTATGTAATCTCTAACGAAATTGTTCAAATTGGAGCACTATAACATATAGCTGCCATATAAACCGAACGTTCAAACTTATGTCCTTGTATGGAAAACTTTTTTGTTTGTCAAGTTATTGTCACGAAATTTGGCATAGATTATTGTTCTAGAGAACGAAACAATCTCTACAAAAATTGTAGGTGTTCAGATCAGACCACTATAGCATATAGCTGTCATACAAATTGATTGTTTAAGATCAATCTTTTGTATGGAATCTTTTGTATTTGTGCAACCGAAATTTACGCTTTTTCTTATTATCAACTCCTTTTCTTTTCATTAAGCTCATATTTTCTCCAATTTACTTATAAATATTTATAATATCTCAATATGTTGCAAGAATGTTGCTTGATTTGCTATACATTAGAGAATATAAGTAATAACGTCTGGGTAACGACATTTCTTTTTTTTATGGAGTGCCAATAGGAATTTTGTGTTCTTTCGATCTACCGTTTTGCACATGACTTTTGCAGCTCGTTCCATTGGGTTTTGACTTTCTTTACCGTGCTTCTGTGGAGATCATCGTATAGACAATACAAGGGTTTCTCAATGTTGATCACGTTTTCGGATATTAGCTGTACTGCATTGTTTGCAATCTAATCCACTATTTCATTGTCTTTTCCACTGCTGCCCTGCCTCCCAAGGCACTTCTGGCCGATAAGCGATACGAGGTTACTGTCTTGATTGCTGCTTGGCTGTCTACTTAGATGTTGACTCTGGAATTGCCTGCAGGAGCATTAGAGGCTAGTTCCGCGGCTTTCGCAATAGCAAATTCCTCAGCTTAAAATATACTGCAGTTATCCGGGTACTGAAAAAAATATTGATATGCAAACACATTTTTATGCACATAGACATATATAAAATATTACTTTTTAACGATTTTTAAAAACAAGAATTTCATGGTTGCAATTTCCATATAATTTTACAAAAACCAATTTTATTTCTTTTTTACATTAGGCAGCCTTCCTACGTCTTTCAAATCCATATATGAACATATAAATATTTTGTACGCGCATTTACATATGTATGTATACATATAAAAATATTTATTATTTTCGTTGGTGCAATGATTTTTCATTTCCTCTCTTCAGCTTCGTTTCAATCAGTATCTTTTTATCTACTTCTACTGTCATGTCACTTTCTTTTAATTTTGAATGTCGTTACGTTGTATAGTGGAGTACCTTTGCATATATACTTATAAATGTATATACATGATATTTTTTATAAGCTTAACATATGGCAAAAGGTATTTTTCTATACATATGTACATATGTGAATATATATATGATTATTTAAGTGTACACATAAGCGCTTTTCTGGAGTATTTGTGCTTGAAAGCGGCACAGTGTAATATTCTCGAACAAAAAAGAAGCACATCCAAGAGTTTTTTTTTAATATAATTTGAAAGTTTGTAATTCAGTAATATATCGAAGAATTCGCTTACATAATTTTACAAAGATTTTTTTTTTTAATTAAAAATAATTTTAAATTTAATTTTTCTTAACTTTTTCAATTACACAATTTTAGAGTTTTTTCTAATCGATAATTACAAATATTAATTTAAAAAGGTATACATTTTTTCCAATTGATTAATTTGAAAATTTTAATTTATCTATCTATTATTATTAAGTAATTAAAATTTATGAGTTTTTTCTAGTTGATAATTACAGCGTTTTTTTAATTAATTAATTGTAAAATATTAATTAGAAAATTTTTTTTTATATATATTATAGTTTTTATTAAAATTTGTAATGAAAATTTTGTTTAATTAATTAAAATTTTAAAATTAATTTAATAAAAAATATTTTTTAAATATCAAATTTTTTCTAATCAATTAGTTTTACACTAATAATTTAAAATTAAAAAAAGTTTTCTTATTAATCAAAATTTTCAAATTAATAAAAATTAAAATTTTAAAAGTTAATTAATTAAAAAAGTTTAAATTAATTAATTAGAAAAATTTATTTGTTTTTTTATAAAAATTGCTAACTAATTAATTTGAATTTTTTAATTTTAATTAATTAGAAAAAAATCTTCACTTATTTTAATTTTTAATTATCAATTAGAGAAATCTCAAATTTTAATTTATGTTAATTAATTAATTCTAATTAATATTAGTTGCAATTAATTAATATTTTTTTAGTAAAAAAATTATAGGATCTCTTATAAATATTAATTTTGTATATTGTTTTCCGTAATTTTTAAATCTTCAAAGGCAATTTCTTTATTTTTCAGTAAAGAGTAGTTTTTCTTCATAAGAGTTTTAATAAAAATGTTTCCTGAAAGCTTTTCAAAGCATAATCCTCGGGCTTAAAATTAAATGCCATCAAAAAAATTAAATTTTACAAAAACAAAATTAATTTACTTTTTTATATAATTTTATTTAATTCTGAAAAAACAAACTTTATTTACACATAATTTTTTTAATTTTGAAAAAATATATTTTTTTTAATGTATTTAATTTTTTTTATAAAAATCAGCAATAAACTGTTCTATCAAATTTTTACCACAATTTAAGCTGTCCTAACCCACTGTTCCATTTACTGAATTTTCCCCATTCATATCAACAAAAGTGCCATTGAGTTTGAGTGAAAGTGTTGTTGGCGCAAAAACGAAAAATTAATAGAAGTATTTTGCCTTTGGCATTTAACATTTTTTGGTTATTTTTGGCAGGTGTTCATTGCCATCTACAAATGCACACAAACACACAAACACCCATGCATACATATATACTTACATGCATTTGAATTGAGTTTTATATGTAACTGTGTTTGTATATCTGCTTTTCATGGCATTCTTTTATAATTTAAATACATTTGCACTTTTCTATGTGCGAGAAAACACATATATACATACATATATAGGTGTATGTGTATATGCGTGGCTTGTGTGTGTGAATGCATTGTGGTTTCAATTTACAGGTGCACTTTTGAGCATATATGTATGTTTTGTATATTCGCTTTGATGTTTTCTCAATAATCTTACAAATGCTTTATTTCGAGTTGTTTGCTGAAGATAATGACAAGCGGGAGGAAGATACATTTTATTTAAATTAAATTTTTTTAAATTAAATTTATGGACAATTATTATACGTTAACTTAAAAAGCAAGCCTTACGGCGAAGTAAAATGCTAAATTTTTTCGAGGGGAATAGTTTTGTTTTTGTTTGTGATTAAGTTTGTAGGCGGACAGTAATTAAATAAGGTTTGAAGGCAATTCAAGGAAAAAATCTGTTGCAACTTCTGATCCAATGGTATCCATATACCTGCTATTTGATTTATTGTAGCCTACATTTGGGATGAAATTTTTTAGAATTTGAACATAATATATTTATAAGTTATAGAGGAGAAATGTTTCATTTTGAAACCTCTTTTTATTTTCTGATTCAATGATAATTAACCTTTTAAACATTTGAAAATTTCGTAGCCTACTTTTAAGATGAGAGAGAATTTTTTTTTAATAATTACTTCAAAAATACATTTGCTTTTAATATATAATATTTTCTGTCGATAATTTGTGACTAATATCCCATCGAAAAATGCCTATTTCAAAATTGTCAAATTTAATGAGGTTAAAATGCGAAGTATACCTTTAGGATTCAAATTAATGGAAGTTTTTCACTGCTTCTATTGGTCTATTATGCCCTCTTCTATATCACATATGGTCACAAAAGTCCAGCACTCTAAACAGTTCCAGAAGTTTGCTGGGCGCGCTGGTGGTAATGTGATCCTTGTCCACGTAGTTATCTCATTGCAAGAACCACTGATTTATGTTTATCTGTCATCAGCGCATCAATTTTAAAATATAATAAGCAATAACAACTCGCATATCAAGTCTGAAGCTTTCAAAAATATCTGACAGGATGCAGGTCCATTAAAAGGACTGACAGCATGAGACAATGAAGCAACGAAAATTAAAAAGTGACAAAATTGTGGCATAAAAAGTATATATATATGTGTGTGTGTTAAAATGACGAGTAGATGAGAATGGGTTTTGATAAATTCAATACAGTTGTGTATGCATATACCTCAATGCGTATGTTAAAAGATTTCTATTTATTGCAAATAACGCACACACACACATCCATAAACTTACGAACATATTACAAATAATACTATGCCCCTACAAGTAGGCTACTATACTGAACCTTTATTCTCATGCCACATAAGTGAAGCTTATATGGACCTTGTGGCATTTACCCTCACTTCACCCTCGTTATACTCTTCCCGTAATCCCTCTCCCGCCCTTTCCCACACCCCCAGCGCATTCCCATTCGCGCAATATCAATTTACAGTTTTAAGTACTTTCATAACTTTTGTATTTGCACATTTCGTACACTTCAACGTCACTAGAGTTTACACCCCCAACTCCCTGCTCCACAAGCGTGCTTGCAACATTTCAAATATATGCTTAATACATACCTACATATGAAATATTATATGTTTTACTTGTGCAAATGGGGGTCCTACGTACGAAAATAAAGCGTGTTGCCGGCGAAAAAAGTTCAAAATAACGCTTTTCAATATTTTTAAAATGAGACAGTGCAACATTTCGCTCACTGTTCACATTTTAATTTTTGTTTTTAATTTTGCGTGAAGTGCTGGCAATGTCCTGTCCACCGTGCTGCCACTCGCACGCACACAACTGCAAGCGTATACATATTAAATGTGTATTTACGCCGTTAGTGCACCAAAAAAGCACAAAAAACGGCATAAAAAAAACCAAAAGGAAAGAAAAGTCATAATAGCTCATCCCCTTTGTGTCATTTGTTGGCCCCATACTCAGCTCTTACGCTGCTCTGCTTGCCAGCATTGTTTCGACTCCGTTTTGCCCGCTGGCTGTTAGGCGTCCGCGGTGTCGTCGCCTCACGTTGCCACATGAAATTTGGTGACATGTTGCAAGTTGTGAAATTTTTCATCATCTGCTCATATTCCCCGAGCCGCAGAAAATATACAAATTCATAGAAATTCGCATTTCATAGAATTACGTACACGTGTGTTTGTATGTGTAAGTGCGTTTTCATATGCGCCAAAAGTTCATATAGAAAGTTAGTACAGCGTTGCATATATTAGGGTGCAAGGTAGTTTTTCAGAAACAAAAGTAGTTTATTTTAATGTTTGATATACTCATTGTTTTAAAATAGAGGTGGGTTTAACAGCGACTGCAATCCCGAAAAATATTTGGTAGTCCCGAAATTTCGGGATCAGAAAATATTGATCGGATTCAAGTCTTTTACGAAATTTTTTGTGATTGAAATCAATTTTTTATAGAATGTGAAAAACTACAAGTCCAAAATAAATTGACTTGAAATATCAAAACGTTTATCCCGAAAATATTTTAACTTACATAATGATTAGCTAAGTAAGACTATTACAGGAGATATAGGAAATTTTGGTAAATAATTATTTCTTCGCAATATTTCTAATGAGAAATTTCGGGATTTCAAAGTAATGGTCCCGAAAAATTTTCAGAACTATAATGACATCATACGATTTTTCATTAAATCATTGCTTCTGCGTAAAATTTCGGGATTTCAAAATAATGAATCTGCAATATTATCGGGACCATACTAAAAATGTACGATTTTTCATTAAATTATAGATTTAGTGTAAAATTTCGGGACTTCAAGTTAATGAGACTTTCGGGACTGTACTGAAAATGTACCATTTTTTAGTAAATCATATATTTTTTGCAAATTAAATAATTCCGAAATTTCGGGATCTCGAAAACTTTTCGGGACTCAAAAATCTTAATTTCATTTCTATATATTTTTGATTGTTTTTATTTGGATAACATTATAATGGTGGAACCTTTGAGCTCATTATCGTCGCTTTTTAGACGATTTCAAAGTCATAAGACTAAAAATTTTTCGGGACTGCACTGAAAATTTGCCATTTTTCAGTAAATCATTGATTTTTCGCAAGCGACATTGTCCCGAAATTTCGGGATTTCAAAGTAGTGATCCCGAAAATTTTTCGGGACTGCACTCAAAAATCTTAGTTTCTTTGTTTTATATTGTTGAGTGAATTTTTTTAGATAACATAAAAATGCTGGCTTCTTTGAACTAATTTTCGTTGCTTCTTAGACGAATTTTCTAAAAATATTAAATTTAAAAGTTTTAAACAAAATAAAATAATTTTTTTCTATCAGTTCTATATTAAATTTAGAAATTAGGTAATTTATGCCCTCAAGCGATATTTGGAATGGACACTTTGTATTAAAAACCAAGCTAAATATATCTAATTTCAAGGGATTTTTGGGAACCTTAAACTTTCCAACAAAAAATTACCGAAAAATCGATGAACTTTCAGATTCTTATTTTGCATATTTAAAATAGATAATAGAAATACTTTAAAGTACACAAACTGCCTAATCGATGTTAGATGTGTGCATATGTGGGGTCTCAAAAGCAACGCTTGATTGAAAGACCTTTTACCCCTACTCCGCTGTCTGTCTTCCAGATTTAACTGATTTCCATAGAAT
Source organism: Bactrocera dorsalis (assembly GCF_023373825.1). Classification (NCBI taxonomy): domain Eukaryota; kingdom Metazoa; phylum Arthropoda; class Insecta; order Diptera; family Tephritidae; genus Bactrocera; species Bactrocera dorsalis. The sequence continues at coordinate 60,217,820 of NC_064306.1, read as the reverse complement.
GCACAAAAAATACTAATGAGCATTGAAAGCGGCGGAAGCGCTGAACTTCACACACACACACACCCACTCACACACATAACTTCCGCAACTAAAGCGCTACAGGCAGACGCAGCCCGACGCCAACACCAACGAGTCGAAAATAACAAAAAAAGGTATAAAATAAATAAATCACAAAATATAAATAACAAAAAAGGCGTTTTACATATTTGAAATTGAGAAAAAATCTGCGAAACGATGCGTTCGAGTGCAGCTGTCTGGCGCTTGCCATCAAGAACACACACATACACGCATATAAGAGTGCACGCAGATATGTATGTGTGTGTGCCGACAAAAAGCTGCTACCAAAATACGCAAAAAATCGTAAAAAGTAAGCGCAGCCACTACACACTTACCTTGCCGTGCAGTTTATTACATTTTTCGTTGTGTGCATTTAGGCGCGCCTGTCTGTAGCCACTATGCAGCAGCCATCGATGCGCGCCGATTGCTTTGACGTTTATTTTAATTAGTTCTTTAAACGTTGGCTGCATCTAACGGTGCGTTGCAATCTCTGATAGCATGCCACGCACACCAATACAACGGTTTGCTGAACAAACACATGCAACAACAAGTTACATGAAGAGAGGAAGTGCAGTGTATATGCCAAAAAAAGGAAGAAACGCCGTGATATAATCATAAAAAGTAAATAAAATGCCGCAAAAATCAAGTGATAAAAAATCTGTTGCATACAAAACGCAAAAGCACACACATACAGACATACACATACATGTACAAACAGCGCGGTGAAGCTACTGAAACCGAATGAAACGAAACGGAACAAATGAAAGGGAAAAGCAAAAGGGAAGTGAACATTAAAACAGCTACAATAACGCTATGCCACCGCTGCGCAGGTATGAGCCAAATGGATAGCTGGGCAAAAATAAATAAAAAAGAATTAATAATAAAAGCCCACTCGCACCCGCTCATAATGCAGCGCGCAAACAAAAAATTCAAAAAATAAGCGCCTACTAAAATAAACAAAAAACTTATGAATGCGCCAAGCGCACACAAAAAAAAGAAAACGCAAATAAAAAGCGACCACAAAAAAGCGCAACGCAACGCAACGCCATGAAGTATGCAACGGCAAGTGCTAAAACATTGCAATGCAGCAGCCGCCTATGGCAATGGCAATGGTGGCCCTGGCAATGTGTGTTGGCTTTGCATTGGCATTGAAAAATTGCAATAGCAACAACAACAACAAGCACAAGAATAAGTGCAAAGCGGCAAGTTGGCAAAAAAAAGTGCGCCTGCAGGCAGGCAATGAATTTTTACAAGTAACGCATAGCGCAGTCAGTGTCTTCTGGCCGCTGTATATGTGTGTGTGTGCAGTGTGAGTTGAAGAGGAGGCTGCGCTGCAACATTACACTGCTGTTTGCCTTTCATTGTGCGTTCGCATACACCGCAGCATAATGACGTGCGCCTCCATGCGCTCACTCTCTCTCCCAGCTACGCTTGCTTATTTCGTTCGTTGCGTACAAAAAAGCATGAAGAATTAAAAAATTTCAAATTTTTTCTTTGTTTATTTTCGGATTTGCTCAAGTTTAATATGCCGTTGTTTTTATTGTATTTTCGGATTTTCGCTGCGCGTAGCTGGCAAACGCATGGGCGCGCGTGCAAATAGAGATTTTTGTACTTGAAAGAGAGTAACCGGTTAGAAAATTTTGTATGCTGTGGGTTGCAATATTTTTTAAGTGAAATTTAGAATATTTTCGTTTTCCCTTAAAACAAAAAAAAAAACAGTTCAGTCTTTATATTAATCGTTGAATTATTTAGCGAAGAGAGTTGCCTTTAAAGTCTCACTAGTGCTCTGAGATTACCTTTTTTCATATACACATATGTATGAGAACCGGTGACCTTTTATTTTGTGAACTCTTAACCGGTTACTTTCTGTTAACTTCTAACATCTCCAGCGCTGTCTGCCTGTTACTTAATGCGTCTAACAATTTATCTAGTCTAGTAGACAGCGAATCAAAATTTTTGCAACACAAAACATTGTTTGGTGGGATGCCTTTTTTAAGGGGAGTGGGCGTACAGCGAAGAGCGTAGAGTGAAATTCATGCTTAACGGCGCATTTATAGAAAGTAGCAAAAAGCTTTTATTTACTATGTTGGTAAATAGTGACATTATGAGTAATGAAGTGAAAGGAATTTAAAATAAGCAAAATATTTAAGTCAAAGTATTGTGATTAAACTTTAAATTTCAAGTATTCGCATTCGAAATACATAAAAGAAATTAAAGTTTGCACATACTTAAAAGCATCTTAAAAGAGTTTAAGCCTGTACTGATCAATTTTGACTCGGCAAGTTCTCCCCAAGGTTGTGCGCTGGATTTGAGACCCGTCTCTTAAAAAACCAATTCCAAAGAAAAGGACAAAACAGGGCTGCTATAACCGCGTAAGTTGTGTCTACGCCAATAAAGAAGAAGAAGAACAAACTTCAATTAAATTCATTCATTTCTGTTATCGCTCTCAAAATGGGCTCCTGAGCTTACACCTCTTTCAAAAAAGATTGTAACTAGTTTTAGTCCATAACTAGTATATCTGGTGAATATAATATGTTTTATTCATTTTCATGATTTAAGTGAAGTTGAATTTTCAGTTCTTGAATATTTACTTAAAGCTTACATTTATTCCGTTATGCAGCTATTGTCACTTTTCCATGACTTTTTCTTAAAAAATATTATTTTTACTATTCTGCAGTTTGAGAAATTCCTTTCTTATGTTCATTTAATTGTAGAAGTTATATATATTATGCCCTTGCTTTTCTTCAAAAATTTAGCTCAGTCATATCACAGCGCCACCTATGATGAGCTTTCAGTGAAGCAAAACTATAAAAATGTATCTTCTGATTGTAATATATCAAAATTGTTTAGAATTATTACAACCTTATTGAGTTTTATCTAACTTCTGACATATGGAGACAATTTACTTTTTATTCTTACTTTCTTACTTACTGGTGTATCTTCAGTTAATCGTACCATAGCGCCACCTATGATGAGCTTTCAGTCAGCTAAATAACAAAAATTAATCTTCTGTTAATAATATATGAAAACTGTTTAAAACTATTACACGCTTATTGAATATCTTATAATAATACGCAGTAATTTTTTGCAGGTTTTTACTCAGAAAACTTAAGTAATTCTTGTCTATGAAAAGTAAAAAGTTCATAAATTTTAGTTCCGAATACAGTGAATTTACAGAGTTAGCTTAGGTTAGGTTAGATGGCTGATCAAAGATCGCACGTGGATTACTATATGTAGTCATTTGTTCGAACTTATAAATTAGCAAAACGCTTAGTAGCCAATACAAATTTGCACAGACGTTTAATTTCCATTCCTGCTAGCTCGAGGGGATGTCTGAAGGTATGCGATCCCAAGTGTTTAGTGTCTTGACCTCCCAATCGTGCGATAGTGAAGATGAAAGTGTTGAGTTGTTACCACCTGTTTTTTCTTCTTCCATACAGCTTCTGCAATTAGCATATTTAAAGACTCTCAGCCTTACTGAGTAGACGCCAGTGACCAATTAAACGCCCCACAACTGGGGAGAGACTAGACTTACTTGTAAAAGATATCACTAGATCTCTTGCGATCAACTTGGGCCAAAAGGCTTCTGGACAGCGAAGCCCAGTTATCTAGTACTAGAATCGCTATTACTACTAGAATTTACAACTACTTAGTACTAAAAATATTGAACTTTAAAATTTGAAAGAAAATAGTTTTTCACTTACTGCATTCAGTTCTACAATAAGCTTTGCAGTTAGCGATATTATGCCTCAGTGCGAAATTTATTACGAATATTGTTATTAAATATACTGAATATTATTAAATAAACATTTGGTACCTGCAAAATTTCATCAAATAAAAATTGAAATCATTAAGCCAGTATTGAATAACACTTAACTCTTGAAAGCTAATATATTTTCATTCAGCTTCAAGAGGTCACGATTGGCAGTCTTTCAAAGATTATTTAATAATCACTGAATTCATATTCATTATGTATGCATATTCAGTTCCAAGATTTTTCAATTTGTCAACGAAAATTCATCACTTAAATATTCTCAACCCATAACAGCAACTTCCAGCTCCAACTCTTTAATAATAACACCGGCAATCTTTCAAAATCTTGTCAGCGGCTCCGTTGCACTTCATTCCGTTTCCCATCACTATCACGACTAATCGATAAGTAATTGAATTAAGCTGCCGTAAAAAAAGTCAATAAGTAAATTAACGGCTAAAAATTAATCAAGGCAAGCACCAACCTCATAAACACCTGTCTGCCTGCGTAGAAAATTGAAAAGAGAAACTGCCAAACAGCAAGAAAAATATGTGCTGTTACTGTCTTCATTGCATTAATGCCTTGAAGCTAAAGAATTTTCCAAAATTTCGATAGATAAGCCGGCAAAGCAGACTTCCGGAAGGTTGTGCAAAAACGAAAACAGCAACAACAACTGCAATGTGACAAGAAAAATCAGATTAAGCGAAAAAGGAAGCAGTCGAAGACATAAAAACCTAAAAGTAATTGAAAGACTTTGAAGACGAACAGACAGTTACAAACACACACATACATATAATTTGGTGTGTATGTGTATGTGTATTCATATACTATATATGAGCGCCTACAAAGACTGTTGATATAGCAAGGCTTGTGATAGAACACGCGGGTCATATTTTTAGTTATAAAATGAACTCACGCAAGAGACCAAAAGCATGATATATGTATACATGTATGTATATATACAAGCATATAGTACATAAAATCGTAAGAAAACCAAAAGCACACAAAAAATCAAAACTAAAGAAACTCACGAAGACAGAACCGGCAGCAGCCAGACGCACACGGATCGATAACTGATTACTACTGGTGCATTACTCTGGCCACTTAATACCCACAGCGCGGCAGGCAAGCAAGCAAATGAAGTCGGCTGGCTACGCACACGCACAAACCGTTATGTGAGCGACAGTAAGCAGCAGTGCAGCGCACTCAATGAAAATTGAGATGAAATCGAAGGATTTTTGGCAGCATCAACAGCAGCCGAATATCAGCAACAGCGTCATGTTGCAATGTCAACAAACGCACATCAAATGGCCACACTCTGAGGCACAAATCCAAGTAATGATACCACACATATAAACGCCGAACGCGCCGAAAAATCCTTTTTAAATGAGCAAAACGGTATTTTTGGCAACTGCGTGCATTCACTTCTGCGACGTGCAACTTATTTTGGCTGCTTGACCGCGCCTGCTGCTGCTGCCGTAAAGAGCGCTGCTCGCCGAGAGTCTGAGACGCATTTGTGTAGGATCTTTTGAGCAAATAGAAAGTTCATACCAAAATAAAGACGAAATCACACACACGCACATACTCACTTTTCTGCGCATTTCGGCTATGCCATAATGTCCATAACGCTCCGCCTGCCGCTCGCAGTTCGTCTGCGTTTGCTATTTTTGCCGGCTGATTGCTACGTGCGCCTGTGGATATGCTAGCAATTTTCTGCAAATGTTTGCGTAAGTGTCCTTTGCCGTAATTGCCTGCCTGACTGCCAGCCAGCCAGCGTACTCGTATATGCGTTTAGTGTGCGTGTGTGCGAGGTTCACTGCACTCGTTGGACGTGCATTGAACTTGTACATTGGCTTTTTACTACTTTGTGTTGTTCGTGTGTCGTTGTCTCTTTTTCGGTGTGTGTGTCTGCTTGCGTGTCACTTGCGTTTCGGCTGCTCATGTTCAACACAGTGGCTTGCCTAATTTTCATCCACACTACGCCAATAACAAATGCAACAATGAAAATCTTTGCTTGTCGTCGCTTTTTCTTCGTGTGGCGAAATCTTTGACGCTTTACCTTTTTTTGCGCTTGTCACTTCTTCTGCTGACTTTGGCTTATTTGCTGCCTTTCTTTGCGCACTTTTCTTTTTTTTTGGTGAATTCTAATACACAGGATGTTTACACAATTTTTGGTGTATTTTTTCGTTGTTGTTTTTTAGTCGTCTGCTTGAGGTTTTTGACATTGATGCTGCTTGCGTAGCATTTGCATTTGAGTGATTCACATAAGCTTCGTTTAAATGCGAATGAATTTAAAGTGGCAAAGAAATAAATTTTTGTTTTTGCAAGGTTTGGGCAACAATGTGAAGAAAAATTTAACTAGAGATGTGCTTTTTATATAGCGGGTGTCAAAAAAGCTATATAGTTGACATGGCGTATACGTGACATTAATATCCGAAGAAAAATTTTGGTGTAAAAAGTTTACAATTGAGCAAATTTGATTCCTCATAATTAATTTGAGTAATAAAATTCATAAATTAGATTGAAAACAACTTTTTACAACAATTTAGTCACAAATATTACACAAGATTTTGCTGTTAAAAGATTAAGTTAAGTTTCTGTCCTGTAATTAAAGGGTAGTTTTGTTGAAACAGTGAGCAAGATATTAAAACAAAAACAATAAATCGTAAACTTTGGCTGCATCGGTTCTATAATACACTTTACAGGAGGATTTCTCATAGTATATATTAATATAAAAGGATATCTATCTTGACTTTGAGCGGTCAGTTCGGTAAGGCAGCTATGTTATGTTAGTTCTCTGATCTTAAAAATATGTTCGGAGATTGTAGAATTGTCTTGCGCAGTAATCTGTACCAAATTTCAGTAAAATATTAAAATAAAAATTTTTCAAAACAAAGACTTGATATTGATCGGTTAGTTTGTATGGCAGCTATATGCTATACTGATCAGATCTGAACTATATATTCGGATATTATTGGCTTTCTTTGTGCAATAAACTATGCAAAATTTCTTAAAACATAATTTGCCAAATAAAAAAGTTCTCCATATAAAGACTTAATTTTGTTCCATAGTTTGCTTGACAGCTATATATTATAGCTCTCTGATCTTAAAAATATGTTTGTAGATTATAAGGCTTGGAAATAGCTTGTGCGAATATTCTGAAAGCTATTTTGGCAAACAAAAGAGCTATTCATATAAGGACGTGATTTTAATCGATCAGTCTTTTATGACAACTATACGCTTCGTAAGTTGCCTTTTATGATTCGGTATTCGACAAAAAAAATATAAAAAAATTTATCAAAAATCACTTTGTGGTTTTTCAAAATCTTCTTCACAAAGTTATATATACCTTTGTATGAATTTGAACCAATTATCGAGCCATTTTTGGCCGCCTTTTCAGGTGGTCATAATTTTGACTTCGTAGTTTACTTTTTACGAACTGGAATAAAAAGAAGTCATTTGGTGGCAAGTCAGGATTATATGGAGGATGACTTCTCAAATCGATGTACTGAGTGCTCAAAAATGCAGTTCTTTCAGTCGATGTGTGAGAGTTTGCATTGTCGTGGTGAAGATACATATGTATATCTGCTTCAGTGGTTGGTTTTCCTGGTTTCTTGAAGGACAACTGGCAAACAAATGGTTGTAAGTCACTCAGAATTTACTTTTCTACCTTGCTCCATTAATATGGTTGCGATGTATCCAGTTGTGAAAACAAATATGCATATGCGTAAATCCACAATCCATCATCTGAGAGAGCCTCATAGATGTGTTTCGAAGCCGAGCTATCATATTTTTTTCTCCCAACCGGGCCTTTTTTTGAGCGATTGGCAAATTGTGAGGAAAAATTTTTTGCAATCAAATATTCATGCAAAGTTGAATGTATGCCGGTTCCACTGATGCCTATAGTTGCTTCATTCTCACAATTGGCTACATGACGATCCGGTATGAATATCTGGAACCACAACTGATTTTAGACGACCTATAAGAAATCCGTCTTGAGGCCGTAGAGCACCTCAATTGAATTCACAATGTCAACGATAAATATTGGACATTCATGGACCTTTATCGCTTAAAATTGTATTAAGTTCATCGATGCACTGAATTAATCTACGTCGAACGTTTTAAAAAATAACCGCTCGGAAATGTTCGCGCTTTAAATCAATTTTTTTTGCCAGGCTGCATATTTCTAGTTACTGTAAGCAACACAAATAGCGACCGTATATCAATACGTTCTGAGTATGTAAAACATGAAAAATGTCAAACTTTACAATCAAGTTGTCAGTTATCAGATTTCAACCGTAGGATTGCCAAATCTTGAAATATAAAAGGCAAGCTACTTATAGTGGTACGATATCATTCCGATTCCGCCAAATATGTAAGTACTTTCTTGTGGAAAAAAAATGTATTCAAAATTTCAGATCGGCACCTCGAAAACAGTGTTCAAGTTATAAAAAATTTAATGCATGCGCTTCAATTTTTGTGTGTAAAAAATTATATATCGACTATCTGCCGTTATCGATTTGCACTAAAATAACTTTTTGCAAGCTCTCATTGCGTAATTTGAGTTATATCTGAACCCTTCTTCTTTCTGGAAACTACTTCAATTAGTCTACGGCCATAAATTCGATTTTGAGAGAATATAAAAATTATTATAAATTTCACCAAAAATGATTTAAATTCGAGCTCAAATTACAATAATAGAAAACAAAACATAAAACAATTTTTTTGTTTTTGAAAAATTTTGAAAAACATAATTTTTAAAATTTTTTTATTTGGTATTTAAGATAATTCCGAATTTCCTTTTTACAAAATGTAAAAATAATAAAAATAACAAAACCAGGACCTTCACTGAGTTTCACATTAAATTACAAGAAAATTCACTTCAGTCAGATTTCTCAGTTTCCATTCAAATAAATCCCAGCTGTACTAGTGGAGTGATACACCGATTGGCAAATTGAACTCAATAACTACAAACGATAGTCAATAAAATTCAATAAACCAACGCCTGTGGGGCGACTTTACAGCTGGCCAACACACTGTCACACACAGCCTATTAAGAACCGAATAGAAAAAATGACAGCCGAGCGCACTAAGAGGAAGAGGCGTCCAAAATAGAAACTGAAAAAGTCTGCGAGAAAAAATTTTGGCGAAGACAAATCGTCGGGAAGTTCATGGAAATCGCAGTTTTGCGGTCAAATGCTTTCACAACTACGCGTGCCACATGCCACCATTTGCACAACGAGGCATCAGCCAAATACCCCGCTGGTGATGACGGTGATGTGGCAAACGAATCACAAAAAAAAAACTCAGAAGCGAATGTACGAAAAAAGATGCGGCTTCCAGCTAACTGTCTAAGCGCATTACTCCCATTAACTACATTTCGGTTGGAAAGTGAAATGAGTGGAAAAAATTCAGCTAAATTTCGCTGTGCTCCTTGCAACATATTGACGCCAGTTGGTTGCACCCCTCAAACAAATGTATACAAATGTTGCAACAACGCGTGTGTGTGTGCCGTTTGGTAGTACAAAATCCGCAGACGAACGAGTGAAGTGTGATATGTGCCATGTTGAACGTGGCTACTTGAGTAGCATGAACACACACAGCTAAATATTTCTACATGTGTTTGTATGTTTGCCGTTTTCGTGCAACATATTCATACGATTGCATTTCGAATCTATTTAGATTTCACCATATCTCCGCCCAACCGCTGCCGTTAGCTCTAAAATGAAATGAGAGTAGTGTGGCACTGCACAGCTTGCCACAAACATTGATATGCTACCATTTTCGACAGTGACTCAGTGCTCACTGTGGTTCCCTGTATGTCACATGTGTGTAGATTGCTTGCCACAGCATGATTTTTGATGAAGTTTGTTATGCATACCCACTCAGCCTCCTTCTAATCTCCTAACTGTGTGGTCAGTGTAAATATAGACCATTTGGATTTTAATTTTTTTTCGTTTCTTTTTTTGAGACTCTTTTATCGAAGTTGTTCTGCAATTTGCTTAGCTTTTTCTGGCAACTGTTGAGTTGTACTGTTACCGATTTTTTATTGTGAATATATGCCTTGTATCTTCATGTTTTGTTAGTAATAGATACAGTTATTGCGGCTTACGGGTTTCTTTTTCTCACTCCTCTTTTACCTTCTTCCGTGGCAGTTGGACTTTGTCACCGTTTTGGGTTCAATTTCCATTTGACCTTTAGGCTGTCAATAATTTGTGTTGGTTTTTGTAATATTTGCATAATTCTGATGACTTGATGAACTGGTGATAGCGAGGATAAGAATTGGTGAAGAAGTTTTTGTTGTATATATGAAATACTTGAAGAAAAGTATTTCATCATATAGGCCAAGCCTGATATGGGAAGTAATGAGAGTGTATGCATATATGATCTCCATAGACCGCTATGGACCTGTGTAAAAATATTTAATAAAGAAAGTACAGAAAAGGAGAAAGTTATATTTTATCTGGAAAAACTTTTTGCGTTTATTTAAGAAGCTTTCTAAAAAAGCTCGTGACGCACTCTCTGTGGAGCGTTGAAGTCTTTGCATAATTTCAAACACATTCAATTTGATAAAATTATGTGAGGGACAACATATTTTTTTGTAAGTATTTTTGTTAGATGAGACCCTTTAAGACCCAAGTTACAAGGCTTGGTGAGGTGAGCGGCTTATAGGTATTGCTTATGCTTCAAATCTTCTTCTCATCCTCTGGTCATTTTTCATTCATGTTGCTAAGGAACTTGTGTGTTCTAGAGAGGCCGAAAAAAATCGATTTTTCCAGAATTTTTTCTCTGAAAACCTTCAAATTACTTGATTCAAAAATTTATGCACATATTACGGTATCCTTTAACTGTATTTTAAGGCTTAGTATTATTAAAAATATTTATTTTGAAAGAAACAACAGCTGATCTCCCGGAGCTCCTCTCAAAACAGACGTTTCGCGGTGACCACTATAACTCTGAACTGGATCCTCTGAAATTAAAAAAAAAACAATCAGATTTCGTTAAAGTAATGTTAAATCTAGTAATTTATCGAATGAATATGCAAAAAAAAAAAATTTTAAAAAATGACGGTTTCTCAGAGCAGAAAATCGATTTTTGACCAAAATTTCAGCCTTAAATTGTTTAGAAAGAAAATACTTATCGGTGAGAAAATATCCTACTAAAAATATATTTAAGAAGCTCGTGTTTTTAGTGACTCAGTAGCTTAAAACTAACCTTTGAGAGTATTTGTGTCATGGGGCAGCTTCAAATAAGAGTCCAGCAGCCATTCTGAGTCGACTTAAAGTCGGAAGGCCTTTTCAATTGTGCCATAACTTCAAGAAAATCGAAGTAGAAGCTTAGACTACTCGCTTATTTTTGCATCACGTCGTGTTCGATTCGGCATTTCTCTACTCGCTAATTTTTAGGTTAGCTTATAGTAGAAAATTTTAAACCTAAAGCAACAACAATGCATTACAAACCATTCGAATTCAATGCGCTCGAATAGACGAGCGTTTTTTCTTGATTCGGAAAAATTTGAACCTGAATGCAACCCTTGAACGTAACATGAGCTTTTTCGAGGGAGAGATTTGTACTTCTCAGCTTTTGCTCCAAATTTAAAACATCTGGTGAGAGTAATTCTACATTACATATCGGAATCATGCTTTTGAAATTGTCTTCCAAGCTCATAAGTTTGCTTACAATTTCGAAGTGTGATCACTCTACAATGGCATGAGAAGCAAGGCTTGATTTGCGTTGATTTCTGTTTAATTATTATCAGAAATGCCACAGCGGCATGTTAAGAAACCAATATAAGTAAGTAAGTAGGAAATATTATGTTTGAACTATACATAGTTTCCATTCTCAGCTTTTCACTTTGATGGAAAAGTACTTTATACGAAAGGCCCGTTCGCTCTCCCTAGAAATAAAATTAAAAAAAAAGTATATTTTAACAAAGTCAATTATGAATTTAATCTTGCATAACATTGGTAAAAATCTACGCTACATAACAATAAACGTTCTGCAAAATACTCGACAAGGAATAGCGCTTCAATCTCTGTGAGTATGTGTGCGTGTTTGCGCAATGAAATTGAAATTGTCCATATTGGCAGGCAGCCATTTTGCCCACACACTACATGTGTTCCACGCTACTGTCTTGTTTATACATATATGTAGGTATATGGCTGTGTGTATGTATATGAGTGTGCGTGTGTGCAGGTGTTGGTGCCTGAGGCAACATGCAACACTACGTAGCCGCTGAATGGGTCACATGTAATGACTTAAATGATTTTTATTGATTTTCACTGATGCAGTTATGGCGACACATAAACACAAACACACATATACATATGTACAGACACACATACTCGTTTATATATGAATACAGTTAGTCACTTATACATACATACTTACTTATACATATATATGAAGGTTTATCGCTTCGCGTGTATGTGTTTGTGTGTCACACGCATTGACTTGTTCGTTATGCGACATTTTCAGTTTCTGTCGCAATGCGCTGTCAGGCGCGACAGATGTTGCAACATCAACATGCCATCAATAACACATTTTTAGGTAATGAAAATTCAATTTTGCCAACATGTTTGCATAAACGCCTTGTTATTGTTGTTGTTGTATAACAACTCACTATCTACTGCCATATGTTTGCGCTCGATTTTAATTGAACCGGCAACGATAGCAGTGGCGCTCATGTTTTCCATGAAAAAAGAAAGTTTTTATTTTTATTTTTTTTTTTTTATTCTAATAATGTCCTGCCCCTAATGGATTTCCATGTGCATTATTTTTTTAATTTTTTTTTCAATTATTTAATATTTTATATCTACTCCTACTCACACGTGTGCTGTCCTGCCGCTTTGACCTCGCCAAATTCGTTTTTGACTATGCACCTTTTTGTGGCAGACACACAGTGACCTCATTTCCGTCCATTACCAATCGCATTATGCGCATATAAAATTACCAAAATTTGTGCTTGTCCTTTTGACTGGTTGGCTGACTGACTGAGTGACCGAATCATGAGTGTATCACATTGCTGCAATGCGTTTTTCTCTTAATGTCTTGTTCATATGGTTTTGGCTCCGAACCAGCTAATCACATTAGCCGCGCATGGAACTAAATTTGATTAGTACGAGTATGTGGTTTGTTTTTGGGTCTTTCATCTTTAAGTATGTGTTTTAAGGGATTTGAATTTTTGGTATGTACATTTTTATCTCTTTACTTTTTTGGGCATATTTTTGCTATCGATCACATACTTTATTATCGCTGTCTCTATTCAAGCAAATTATGCTTTAAGCCTACATTGTTTAACTATTTAGTTAGGTACTTAAAGGTAGTAATTTTCCATTGATTTCCAATATGCATGATTATTAAGACCTGACCTATGAAGATTTCAGTTCAATATCAGCTCCATATTACATTTTGACATTTCTTGAAATGTCAACTTTTCAGTATTTCAGTTTAAAGTTTCACAAGGCTTTTCAATTTTTTGTAATGGAATTACTTTTAGAGCTTCTCTTTCATATTTTTTGTATAGTGAATTTTTCAGGTGATAACCTATTTTTCGAGAGACAGTTAAAAAAATCATGGCATCACATAACGGATGACTTAGTATGGATAAAGCTGAACTTTCCAAATTTGTAAAAATTAGGTTGTGAAAAATATCTGTAAAACATTATTCAATTTTCCATTATTAGAAAATCCTAAAACACTATGTTGGGTATATGAAGGCTGTGAGGGATCAGCAATCAGTGTAGGTATCAAACCTCTTTACGCTAGGAGTAAAATTGTCACCAAGTTTAAGGAGTTATCTGCACTAATTAATGATTTCTATGGTATAAAGTTAACCTCTGGGATGATGGTGACTATATTATGCACAATATGGGAGCTATAACCTATAAATACCATATAAGTATCAGTTATGTTTACCCAATTTCCCCATTGGTGCAATTTATACTAATTTTGTGCTTATAAAAGTGATCATCTGATGAGCAGTGTTGCTGTACAAGTATACAAGGTGCATTCCAAAGTAAACAGGACTTAAAAAAAAACAGAACAAATGGGTTTTTCGGCAAAATCAATTTATTTTATTCAAAATAGTCTCCTTCTGCTTCAATACAGCTTTTTGCACGGTCCAAAAGCATGTCGAATGAGTGTTTTAGCTCGTTGGCCGGTATGGCCGCCAGTATGCCGGTGCAAGCCTTTTGAATGGCCTCTACGTCTGCATAACGCTTTCCTTTCATGGGCAAATGCATTTTTCCGAAAAGGAAGAAGTCGCACGGTGCCATATCAGGTGAATACGGAGAGTGGTTAATGATTAAAATATGATTTTTGGTCAAATAATCGTCCTCCAAATGTTGGATTCTGAGCATTTTTTTGTCGTCAATCAATTTGTGCGGAACAAACCGTGCACACACCTTTCGTAAGCCCAAATGTTTGGTCAAAATGCGATAAATCGATGTTTTGGAGATGTTCAATTCCATTTCCATGAATTTTAATGATGATTTCGGCTGATTTTTGATGAATTCACGCACAGTTTCGATGGAATTTCCGGTGATCACGGATTTTGATTGGCCCACATGTTGATCGTCATTTATGTCTTCACGACCACTTTGAAAACGTTGAAACCACTCGTGCATCCTGCTACGGGATAGGCAATCATCGGCATAAACTTGTTTCATTAACTGAAACGTTTCGGTAAAAGTTTTACCAATTTTAAAACAAAATTTAATGTTGGCTCTTTGTTCGAAGCTCATTTTCGCACCGATAATACAAACATGCTGACACTTAAAACGCAATAACTTCACTTTCAATCACTGAAATGTCATGAAATTCTCACTGGACAATAAAGATAGCAGATTCTAACGGACTTATCGACATAAAGATAGATTCAATAAGTCTTTTTTACTTTGGAACTCAGCTTGTATTAGGATTTAATAGAAATTTATGATATTCCACAATATTATTATGTATGAAATACTATAGAGTAAAATATTTTTAAGTATTTTAGCACTCAAGACACTTAGAAATTAACAAAGTGCATTTTGAAATATTTTAATTTATATTTTAGTATATACTGGTAGTTTGACAAACGCATGCAAATAAGAACTTACATAACAACAAGCATATTTTGAGTTTTCTGTATATAATTATTATATTTTACCACATTTGACTTTGAACTTTGCTTATAGAAATCAATGCTTAAATATTAACAATTATTATAAAAATATTTTAGTGACTTGGCTTGCTTATACAACCAGTTGTAACTAATATGAATGAAATAATAATAATTAAATAATATTATGTTTATAAAAAGTCATTAAAAAAATTTATATATGTATATATAATTTTTTCTAATTTTTGCTAAACCCCCATACGCCTACAATTTCAATTCGTTTTAATAACTAAATTATTTAAAATCAAAAACAAAAAAAAAAACATTTTCAAAACAACAATTTAACCCCTACCCACTCCGTACAAGAAAAGATTTAATATCAAAAAAAAAAGAAGCAAAGCACAAATTTTATTCATTTTTAATATCCCTAGCTTTTGCCTAACTATGAATTCATGTATTAGACATTTTTTAATATATTTACAAATATTAAATATATATATTATATATGAAATTTCTACTAAATATGCAACTGTGAAAAGAAAACAAGAGGGGTCCTCGCTACAGTGGAGCGCGAAATAAATATGAAAATAATAATAAAGAAAGGCAAAATAAACAATAAACCAAAAAATATTTTTTCAAAGTCAAATATACAAATTGCAGCAGTGCTTTCGGTGTCTCAAATAGAATTAAGTGTTAACATAATTTTTTTTTTTGTAAATGCTATTAATTATTTAATACTTTTTTTTCAAACAAAAAGTTAGTAAAAACAACAATATTTTTGTTTTGAACTTTCAATATTTTTTTTAATTAATTCATTATCTATTATAAATGTCATCTAAATGTGGAACGCTTTTACATAAATTGTTGTTTATTTATGTAAATGGTAAATGTGTACTCTATTTCTTAAATGTCGTTAACGTTCATTTTTTCTAATAATTAAAAGAAAAAGTGAAAAATAAATTAAAAAAAAAAAAATCGTTTAAAAGCATTCAAGTATTTTTTTTTTTTGTAAACGATGGAACTTTTTCGAATTCTCTCTATATATATGTGTGTGTGATTCGTATGTTTCTTAAACTATATAACTATATATATACATATTTTTTGCAAGTATATATGTATATGCGTAAATATGTATGTATACATAACGTAACATTTGGTGTACTTATGTATGTATACGTTTTTAATTATTATTATTTCATTTCTATATAAATGTCTTTCTTCATTTTCTTTTATCGATGTACTTTCTCAACGTTGTTGTTGTGTAACTTTTAAATATTCAATATACATACATACATATATGCAATACGTAATATAATTTAAATTGTTGTTGTAAATGTTATTTGGCATCTGAAGTAAGCGTACGAAGCAATATAGGCGGAGTCGAGAAAAAAAGAAAAGTAAATTTAATTTCATATAAAAAAAAAATTAAAAAAATGTAAAAATTCATTAAACTAAATTTAAACAACAGTGCATTTGTGGTTGGAGTTTTTTTTTTTTTAGATAAATAAAACTGATAATTCAAAGCTGTTTCGATGGAGCTTTCGATCGAGCTTTCACCATACACTTGCCCAAAAAGCTTTTATTTATGTCTGAGTTAAGATCTGTTGATTAATTAGGTGTAGCGCTTGCTATACAAATTTGTATTGATAGAGCTTTCGAACGAGCTTTCACCATACACTTTATGGTTTAATTAAGACCTGTTAGTAATGAAGTGTAGAGTTTACTTTACAAATCGGTTTTGATAGAATGTTCCTCATTCACTTGCCAAAAAATATGTTTATGAAGTTCTGATAGGGCTTTCGGCCGAGCTTTCACCATTAACGTGCAATAAAAGCTTTCAACACAAATTATTTGTGCTTGAATAAAGACTCATTACCGTTAATGATTACTCAAATTTGTGCCTATAAATTTTATGGTCGAGCTTTCATCAAATAATTATCATGAAAGCTTTCAGCGGCAGACATTTATGGTACAATTAAGCTCAAATTTGATAAATTGCAAAGCTTAAATAGTAAAACTTAATTGAAATCTATTTTAATTGAGCTTTAGGTCGAGTTTACATTTTTTACTTGCCATACAAAGCTTTCAGTATATGTGCCGGAAAAATTTTTCGTGAAGTAATAGTTAATTAAAGGAAGCTTACTTTGAGTTTTTAAAAAAAATTCTTTGGAATTTTTTCCGTGATCAAGCAAACTACCACATATGCAATTTTTTTGAAAAGCTCATAAGTTAATTTTAAAGCAACGTAACATATTAAATAGAAATGATGGATTTACTACTTAGATAAAGCTTAGAAAGTCATCAATTGACCGGTTTTATAGCACATTTTATAAGTCTTCATTGTTCTGGAATATACGGTTTTAAGATCCCAGATGCATTTTCAGCGTCCAAAGGAATCAAATTCTTCAAGAACAGTAAAGAAACTTTCGAGGCGATATATAGGTAAATATATAGAAAGTAATTGAGGTGTACTGCGATCTATGGTCTGTGGTGCTCTCTCCTATAAAATAGGATATCTTGAGGCGATACTGACCGTTCCATCCATTATTGAACACTCTTTTAACTCACATGGCATTGCCTGTCCACATTTTCGAGAAAAGATCAGCTAAAGATCTCGAATCAGTAAAAGGCAGATTGGCTTCCCTCGAGAGTTTTCTAAAAATCAGTGTATGCAAATCTTGAAGTTTTCCATAACTGGAAACTGGGTCATTCAAAATTTTTTATCCTCAAATATCTTTCGTTCAGCTCTTCTCTCTTCTATTTCCTAAAACTGAAATGAAGCAAATATATTATATCGAACCAAGAAAGCAATAAAGCAGTAGCAAGAGCTTTTCAGAAAGAATTTTTATAGAAATAGCATATATTCTAACCACAAAAGCACGCAGCATACGAACTTACATTCCAACAACAACAATTTTCATAAGTATTTTTTTCAAAATTTTCGAAAAAAACTCAAAATTTCACTCCAAACTGAATCAGACAACACATAAATAGAGATTAGAAGCAAAACCCGAATCGGTGATTTAAAATTTAAAACATGCATACCTCAATACGCATACAAATTATTTAATATTATTGTCAAGAAGTTGATCTACGTTTTTTGGAAATGGCTGTGCTATTACATATTTATTTAACTCATATTTTTATTGCAACTCGAATTCGTAAGCAAATTTAAAATTTCACAAAATATGTTTACTTGCAAAAAGCAACAAAAGAAAATGCTCGCTTAAGCAAAAACAAAATGTATTGGAAAAAGCTTAAAAAAAGTTTATTTGAAAACTAGAAAAAAAATGGAAAAAGAGTGCGGCAGTGTGCCCAGCCTAAACGCAGCAAACAAAATGCAGAAAAATAAACAAAAATCAGAAAAATAAACAAAAACAGAAAAAGAAAAAGAAAAGTAAACAAAATGCAGATTATTAAAAATAGCAACAATAGAGTTTATGGAGAAAATATATTATTTTTAAAGGAAAGTGGAAAAACTTCTTGAAAATATTAATGCAAAACAAAATTTTGAAAAATTTAGCAAAAATCATACTTTTATTTGCCGAAAATTTTAAGCAAAAAAAATCAAAACACAGGCAATTTCAATGCATTGCTCATCACAAAACGCAATGTGAGCGCAAATATTTGGTTAAATTTGAAAACAAGAAAACAAAATTTACAAAAATGACAGCAAAAACAACACTTGTTATCGAAATTACACGCTAAACTGAGAGAGAGGCAGGTAAAAGGACAAAATGTTTTTTATCAAAATTATAACATGAAAAAATTTTGCACACATTTTTTACGCTACTAAAAAATTTATTTTTAAATTTTATTTGGTAAAAATCGAACAAAGGAACCGTTATTTAATACATTTACATTTAGGTTATTCCAAATTGAAATTTATCAAAACCATTGGCTGTAAAACTTATCTAAACACTTGACAGTATTTAAGTAGCACGAACGGAACTTATGACGAACCGAATGGCTGGCAAGCAATAGAAAACGAGAGACCAGAAAGACAAAGCATTACAAAACTGACACTTGCATACTTTTTTACGAAAACGAAACGAAAACTAATTTACACACAAAACGACAGTTTTTTGACGAAAACGAAAATTATTTTTACCAAACGCTCTACACACAAAACGCTCTTTTTCACATTCTTGATACTGAATTTGGCCAGATAATTTGAGAACATAAACAAAAAGGTTTTCGAAAACAGCAAAAACATTTGCAAATGCTAAATTATTTTTTCCATTATTGTTGTTGTAATTTAGTATTAATTCAAACTTATACGCATATAACGCAAAAAAGAGCCGAAATTGTCGTTAAGAAAAAATTACTAGCGTGTGTGCACTAAACGGTCGAAACGGTACAAGCGAACGGTCGAATCGGTACATTTTTGTTTGCGCGCATAAATTTAACGTTTAAGCTTGAAATACGCCACTACCGCCATTTTTTTCATTTGACTCAACTATTTTAAATATAAATGGAAATATTTCTAATTATAATGGTTATAAGCTAAATATCAAAAAAAAACCACAAAAAGCAAAAAAAAAACATAAATGAAAATGTGACTTTTCGAACAACGCCCAAACAAAAATCGAAATTCAACTTCTTGCAAAAACAAAAATATAAATAAATAAAGCAAAATATATATGAATATATATATATATATATACAAAAAAAGAGAGTAGTAAAGCAATATTGAGAGTTTTTTTTGAAATAAAATTTTAAATTTTAGTAAAGCGTTTTATTATTATTATTTTGTTACTTTAACGCTAAAACTAAAAAGGAAATAAAATTAAAAAAAAAAAATTAAAAAAAAAATTAAAAAAAAAATATTAGCGAAATTCATTTTTGGCACGAACACACACATGCCGCTTATAAGGACTTGTGGCAGCTAAATGCGAAAATAGAGAGAAAATGAGAAAAAGTGTTGAAAAGAGAGATTTGAAATTGCCGCAAAGCGTCGCAGAGAAAACGCTGCAAGTGCCCAGCGTGCTGCAAAGCCGACGCTGAAAAGCCCCTCTTGTTTTTCGGCAACACAAACATATTTATAGAATAATAATTACAAAAAATTACAAAAAAAAGTATTTTAAAACTGCAGCTAACCAACAATTTTCAGTAGATTTGTTTTGAAAAACGTATATTTTTGAGAGTATTTTAGTGCGTCATAAAGCATAATTTATAAATTTGATTTTTTGTACTTTTGACAAATTCGTTATGTCCAAAATAGTTGATAAAAACAACAAAAACAAATTTAAATATTATTGAAAATTTTCCATCTACTCCTTTTCCTCTTTGAGTTCTCATTCTCATTTGATTCATTTGAGTTTTCAATAACGTTGCTTTTAATTTGCCATTTTGAATTTAGAAAGTGTGGCAGCACCGCACTTCTTTTCATACTTACTAGAGGCAGTATCTACTTTTTAACATACATTTTTATATTATTTTTTTGTATGAAATTTCACTTTTACAAATTTGTTTCTACTCACTTTGATTTTGAAATTTTGAAATTACTTGCAACAAGCGCAAAATGCAAAAACTAGACAGAAAAAGTAATGCCACTGAAGTGTTTTTAACTCTATATATATTTTCTCAAGGACAAAGAAAACGAAGAAAGGCAAACGCATACTATTTATATTTTTTTTTACATAATTTTTTTTTTTATAAAATTTTAATACAAGCGTTGAGTTTTTTTGTAATTCAATTCAATTCAATTCAAAAACAATTCAATTGAAACCGAACAAAGCGAAAACGTAATGTAGACAAAAGAAAAGCAAAACCACAAAGTCAAACAAAAGCAAAAGAAAAAGTCAAACAAGTAAAAAAAAAAACAAAAACAAAATGTAAATGCAAAGTAACGCCAAAGCGTAGTACGAAAGAAGTTGATGTTGGATTTTTGTTTGGTGTTGTTCCAGGAAACGTCCGATTCGCCGCACGTTGTCTCGGTTAGCGCTGGCGGTGGCGGTGGCGGTGGTGGCAATGTCGCATGTTCCACATCGGCTGCTGCCGCTGCCGCAGCGATTGCTGCGTCGGCCGCCTCCACCTCACACAGTCTCGATCAATCGCAAACACCGCCGCCCCTCTATCAGTGCATATATTGCGGCCACACATTCCAGCACCAAAGCAAGCTAACGCGACACATACTCTCGCATTCGCTAAAAACGCTGGAGTATCGCGAGACCGCACAGCATCCGCTCTTGCATTCGCAGTTGCTGTCGCACGACCTCAATTTGGCGCAGTTGCCACATTTTACCACGTACCAAATGAATGCCGCCGCATTGGCGGCCAGCGGCGCCGATGCTCAGGAACAACAAGCAGCTGCCGCAGTCATGGCTGCCGCTATGGAGTTGGCGGCCACATGCGGTAGTGTTGGTGCGCGTGGCGCACTCGATCTCGACGGCAGTGGTGGTCGACTGGGCCACGGCGGTGGTGTTGGTGGCGGCGGTTCGGCTACGGATAATTGCGGCATTGGTGGCACGTCAGCGGGTAGTGGCGGTATGGTATTGAGCGGCGCTGGTTCGTCGTCTTCGTCGACATCGGCAGCGGCGGCGGCAGCGGCCGCAGCTGCGTTGGCTGCAACGTCGTCGTCATCGGGCTCGTTGCTGGGCGCCTCATCGAGTGGCGCCGATCCGAATGGCGTTGTGCTGTGCAAATTTTGTGGCAAAAGTTTTCCCGATGTCCACGTGCTGATCGGGCATCTGCCGGTGCATACGGGCGAGCGACCGTTTAAATGTGAATACTGTGGCAAGGCGTTCAAGCTGCGCCATCATATGAAAGACCATTGTCGCGTCCACACGGGTAAGTACGCTATTTTTGATCAATTTTTATAATTTATCACGGAAATGCATAGCAGAAGTAGAAACGAGCGCTGAATTGAAAAAGCAGGACGATTTAGTAAGGTGAGACTTATTTGAGGGAGTTGAAGAGTAAAAGTGGATACATTCAATCGGAATAGATGTACACCACTCTACTTGATGTTTGAAAGCTAACTTGTCCGAAATTATGGTAATCTTCATAAAATGGCAACTACTACCAGATCTAAGAGGCTTCTGCTCTTCTCGAATCTATTTTCACCATCAGTGTTACGTTGTGCTCTCGGTGAGATTACTTGATATTCCATTCACTCAAAAATTTTACTTGATTTCGAAAGCTGCCCAGAAGCTTTTCCGAGATTATGGTAATCTTCATAAAATGACAACTACTACCGGATCTAAAAGTCTACTGCTCACCTCGAACCGATCTGCATTTTTCGTTTTGAATTCTGATTTCTATGGTATCTTTCATTTAATCAAAAAACATGTTGAAAATCAAGAAGATCGTCTATTGATCTCTTTTCAAATAGAAAATTGTTGAAAAACCGACATATAAAGTAAAATTTTCAGTTATAGTTCTCTTAAGTACGTTTTTTTCTAAATAACTCTATAATTTTAAGAGAGAGACCTAGACACAAAGAGAGAGAGAGAGACCTAGAAACAATCGTTATACGATTTATAGAGGACATAAGTATATTCCTCTACTTTCAAGCGATCACTAGCACATCAATCAATCGGTCAGAATAATTTCATGGTGAGAATTTCGACCATTTGGCTTGCAGAAGGTTTATAATTAAAAAAAAAATGTCTTACTCAACCTAACTCCGAGTGAAATCCAACGGTTTTTGAATCAACCCTACGACCTAACCTAACCTCACTCTAAGTGTTCGAATAATCTTAAGTAATTTTAGTTACTTATGAAAGAGAATTCCGCCGATTACTTCATTACACTTCCAACTCCACTCGTTTCTGCTTCCGTTAAGCATCGTATAGCCTTTAAGATATTATTTTTAACTGTATATTCGTTCTCTTCATTGTTCCGCGCTCCAACTACGACATCGCCGCCCATTAGGTGAACGTCCCTTCCGTTGTCACATGTGCGGGAAGACCTTCTCACGCTCAACCATACTCAAGGCGCACGAGAAAACCCATTTTCCCAAGTATGTGCGCAAATTTCTCTCACCAAGCCCTGTCGACACAAAGGATGAACTACCACAATAGTGAAGCGACTTTAGCTTGCTACTAAACTACTACTATTATTATTACTACTACAACTACAACATACAGGATAATAATAATTATAATTACTACAACTGACGATGAGCGATCGTGATCTATACATAGTTAGCGGTGACCGAGCGGTGAGCGAGGTCCGCTTGTAAGATCATGATCAAGACACCACGAAACAGGTAGGAGGAGGAGTTGTTGCAGCAGATGATGCAGCTGAAGCAGTGCCGACTTTGCTGAAATACAAACAAACAAATAAACATACATATAAAGTAATCGATGACAAACCTCGACGACAAAGAATTTCGTGGCTGAGCGCCGAGAGTGCTGCCACTTAATAATTTATTTAAAAAATACAAAAAGTAAAAGAAAGAAAAACACTAGTAAAACTAAAAGTCTGCCTGAGCATACAAACAGCAGCAATTATATACTTATCTTATACATATTTGTAACGTAAATACAGACATATATACAAGAGAATTAGTGGTAGTAACAAAAAAGAGAGAGAGAGAGTGTATGTGAAAAAGAGACACATATATTATGATACATACGAAAGAGACAAGCTGAGAAGCAGCACATATGCATGCACACAAACACACTTACCGTTATATACATATACCGTTATTTGAGAGGGCGTGTAAGTGATGCAAATGACGAAAGCTAAAGTTAAAGTAAATAAGTAAAAATTGTCATTATATACATACATACAAGTATATACATAAACCCCATATATATAAATATATATATATACATGCATATATATATTTAAAATAGTTGTAAAAATTAATCATAATTAACGCAAGCGACAAGTGAAAGCGAATAGTGAGTGCAGTGTAGAAATTTTAGGTTAGGAGCGAAGCTAAAAACAAACGCTAAGCGTAAATGCAAAATTTTAATTGCATTTTTTTTACAAATAGGATTTGTGTACAGAGTGTGTTGAGCAGGCGAGTTATATGACACTAAGAAAATAGCGTTAGTGAGTAAAGCGGTAGGCATGAGTGCGCAATACGCAAAAGAGAACTCATGCGTAACAAAGCGAGCGAAGCAATAACGTTTGTTGCAAAAAAGAGAGCAAGCAGTTGCGCTCAATGAAAAATATACACATCCATACTAACAATATGCGTGTGTGAGTATATGAAATAGTGAGTCCTAAATGCTACAAATGTAGGAGAGTAGCAAATGTAATAGAGAGAGAGAGAGCGCCGTAGCTTATACAACTGCGCTTTTACAGACAGACATACACACGTTATACAAGTCATATTCTTTTTTTTTCTAATTAGTAACCTATTTTATTAAACTACATTTGTATGTGTACTTTAAAATTTAAGTAAAAGCAAGTAGTTCTAAGAGAGTTAAAGTGTAAGAAGGATAATGAAAGAAAGAGAAGAAGGGAGGTAGCTTTGCGTTTAGAAAGAACAAAACGAGTATAAGAAGGTTGCGGTTAAAGAGAGAAAGATACGAAGAGAGAAAGAGACGAAGAGAGGTAGTTTACGAATACAGAGAGAAAGCGATGAAGATAAGTAGGTGGCGAATATGGAGGGAAAGAGACGAAGAAAGGTAGCTTGCGAATATAGACAGAAAGAGACGCATATAAGGCGGTTATGGATAGAGAGAGTGAGAGAGACGCAGTTAGAGCGCGTGTCAAGCCAGAGCGAGAGAGCAATGTGTAAGCTGAGCTTTCAAAATATTACAAAGCAGACCTAACTTGGCTAACAGAACCCAAATTTAGGCCGAACAGGAAATAGGATGAGTAATTTTCAAGCTAGGTTTTTTTCATGTTACTTATGCTTTCATTGTACAGTTAAATAATGTGTATTATATGGTTTTTGTTACATAATATAACCTAAAAATATATATACATACAGACACAGGTATATGTATGTATGTAGATAATATTAATTTTTTCACAATTAACCGTTAGCTGCAGCGCATAACCCAGCGTTTGCAAGATCTCATGTGATCCGTTTTTTTTTATATACATACATATGTAAAACAAACATATATACATACATACATAGCAGTGCCCTCACCTTTGTTGGTGAGTGAGTTGAACATATAACCCCCCTTCAATAAATATGTGCTTACATATGCATGTACAGTTATGTTTGAAAACCAACCCAAATAATTATCGTTTACAATATCGCTAATATATATATATACAGTTACATAGTACATATGTATATAGCAGCACAGCGACACAAATAACAGTAAATATTAGCAATTAAAGCGATTCTTCAACAAAGTCATGGTTGTTTATGCGCATGCGCGCAGTTTATTTTCAATTTCCGAACTTGCTTGGAAACAAGACTTGGGTTTGACAGCGCTAGGTTCTCAATAGGAATTGCAATTACCGTTTTTGTTAGATGTTTCCAAACCGGTTTTCTTTTAAAACAGTTATAGTCAATATTTATGTGCATAATATATATACATACATATATACAGTTTTATAAAATACATAGTTACGAAATATACATAGAAAATGTAATAAATGGCATTGCAAAAATAAACTTACAGTACGATAGACTTTTTTACAACAACATAGTTGAGCAATATGAGCTTTTTACAACAAACAATAACACAACAATTACAGTTACAATAGAATAAACAATTGGTGCTAATAAACTACAAACTTATATAGAATGAAACATGTAACGTCAATACAAAAGTACACACACACATACATACATATTTTGCAAAGAATAACAGAAAGTTACATATTACTAATAATTGCCTACAAAAACAAATACTTTAATACAAAAAAATTTATATTGAAAGCTCTTGTCAAATATTTTCCATAAATAGAGTCAATAATTCTTACTACAGTGCACATACTTGTATATACAATTTGATTTGCTATATAATATTGTAGTTATGTACTGTAGAAGATATGTATATATTTCAGTTTTGAAAGCTGAAACCACATTTCGAAAATTAGTTCTCAACGAAAAGCTTGCCTTTAAAAGTTTCTTATATATAAAACTAGCACGAAAGCTCTATACTGTACATTCTTCACAAAGCTCTATACGAAAGCTCTATATTCCACATACATCTCAAAGTGAAGCTTTAGTTACATATTCATGAAAATCTCCAAAATCAAAAAGTAATAAACAAATTCAATTAGTAAAATGCTTAAATTTCGATAAAAAAAATATCAATCTTTGGAAGCTTTCAAACAACTGATTTGATAAACAGCTTTTTAGCCAAAAATTTGTTTACATGTTTTTCTTCCTTTCAGTTTTTCACATTTGATTAGACTTGATATTTTTTGTGTTTGAATAAATTCCTAAAAAGCTCTCATTCGTAGTTTCTATTCTTTTTATATAGAATTCACAAAATAGTTTCTCGTAATCATTTGAAAGTTTTAAAAACTAGTCCTTAATTTCGAAAATTGCGGGTAAAGCTCTTTTATAAGCTCACAACTTTTCAAAATTTTTGTATACAATCTTTTTCGCTGAAGTTACTTCCTAAACTTTCGCGAGCTTTCGTTTGAACCTTCATTATGGTGGATTTTGAAAGCTTTACATTATAATTTTTTTCAGCAAAATTCACTTGCCAAATTTCTGAAGCTTCCAAAATGTTTTTCATTAAAACCGTTTTTTAAACTTTCATCAGTTTTCGTTTGAACTTTAATTGTGGTGAATTTCGCAAGCTTTCTGGAGAAGCTTCCAAAATATTTTTCACTGTAGCCGCTTTTTAACTTTCGTGAGCTTTCATTTGAACTTCAATTATGCTAAATCTCGCAAGCTTTCAAGTTTATAAGAACTTTTTTATTAGTACTTTATAACTCGGAACATCCTTTTTCAGAATTTGTTCAAGCAAATTTTATTGCTAATACTTGAGAAGCTTTTCAGAAATGCTTGCGGGTAGCCATTTTTTGAAATTTCATTACTATGAATTTTGCAAGCTTTTTAAATTTATAAGAGCCTTTGTATGAGTACTATATTATTTCCAAAGTAATTTTTCACTGCATTATATAATCTTTCATGAGCTTTCGTTTGAATTTGCATTGCGGTTAGTTTCGCAAGATTAGAGTTTAAAAAAACTAATAGAAAGAAACTTCCGAAAATTTGTTTCAGCCAAATTTTGTTGATAAAACTTTCAACGAGCTTTGAACTTTCGTTTCGGCGAATTTCGTAAGCTTTCAGACTTAAAGAGCCTCTATATGGGAACTTAATTATTCCCAAAATTTTCTATAAAAATTTTTTCAGCCAAATTTTGTTGAGCTCAATGAGCTTTCAAAGTTATAAGAGCTTTTGTATGAGAACATGACTATTCAAAAAATATACATATTGAAATTAAAAAAAAAGCTTCATAAATTTGTAAAACTTTCAAAATATGAATTTTAAGAGCTTTTTATATAGTGAACAGAAACAAAAACAAACATTTGTGTGAAGACTTCAAAATCTTTTGTAATGACTGAGAACTTTCAATATAACTAATAAATAGCCTAGTGAGCTTTAAGCTCCGCGAGTTTCGGTTACACATTACAAATTATGAAATATCTTATAGTTCAGCCAGACAGAATTGTGTAGTTTTTATATAAAGCTTTCATAAAAGCTCTTCAATAGCTTTTTTATTTCCCAACAATGACTTTACTTTAACGAAAGTACGAAAACTCACACATGCAACCCGATGAACAGGCATGTGCATATACAACACAAACGCATACAAACATAACCCCAAAGAAAATAAAGAAAAAAACAATAACAACACTAAAGGACTCAAAATAAAAGCATTAAAGAAAACATTTCAATAAAAGCAAAAAATAGTGAGGAGCGATAAAAAATATATATAAATGTAGTTTGTGAGAGGAAAGTGTAGATAAGTATTTCGAAAAGGACTGTGGAGAGTTTTAAGGCAAAATAGTGGTAAAAAAAAAAACACTTAAAAGTACACAAAAATTTCTATAAGGCTTAATAAATTACGTAGAAGAGGCGACATAGCGTAGCAGAGAAAAGACACTGAGCAAAATGAGGAACAGCAAGCGAGCGATAAAATAAGAAACTTCAATTAGTTGGCGTTAAAGAGGCAGAGCAGACCAAGACCGAAGAGAGCGAGAGCGAAAGCGATAAAAAGTAAACAGAAAATTTATTGCATAGAGAATATCTGTGATCTTAACGATATTTATAAAATACACACATAAAAGATAAATAAAACAATTAAAAAGCATATATAACAAATCAATGAAAATGAACACAACAACACAAAAAATATATAAAAGTAAACCAAAATAAAACACTGAAAATATTTTAAGCATAAAAATAAGAAAACGGCGAAACAATTTCAGCATAATACAGTTAAAGAGGCAAGAAAATGAAAAAAATAAATAATAAAAAAATATGCAAATAGCGTAGAAGCGTACACACACATACATACAGACATGTGAGTAATATTATAGAGCGCAGCGTGTCAGAAATGAAAAGCAAAAGGCAAAAGCGCGCATGCGCAAAGTTCTATAAAATGTTACGCTTTGTTTTTGTATGTAGAGCACGCTCGTAGCAAGCGTTTATAGTTTCATTTTCATATTTTAAGGCGAAAGATCACAACAGGCCACATAAACAGTACTTGCGGACAGGCATAATTAGCTTTATATACATATATTTCGGCTTATATGTATATACTATAGACATATATATATATTAAAAATTAAATATATAACTTAATACCCACTCACACACACACACACACGCAGATAAACACACTTATACTTGCACACATGCACAGTTATTTTATTTAGAAAGCTTTCGGCTAACAGTTATGCATAGAAAAAAACAAAAACAACAATATATATTGTAATATTAAAAATAAAAGTGTAAAATAAAATACTTTTTCGGCACTTTGGCATATATTTAAGTTGGAAACCATAATACTTTATGTTTATTCTTTTTATATTTTGTGTAATATAAACAAAAACAAAACACATTACTTCTACTTTCTCTGTATGCAAATATATACATACATAAACAACTGCATATATAGGTCTATATAACCGTTATGTATGTATACATTTTCTCTTTTTTTCTTAATATAATTTCGGTTTCTTTTGAATTTACGTCTACAAAAGCGTGTAAAATTAATAAAATTAACAAATTATCTAAAGTTTATATAACAACAAAAAAATATTTATACATACATACATACATACATATGTACTTTTATGTAAAGCATACTCTATAAGGTAGTGAGACAAAAAGTTAACACAAACAGACATATTTAAAGCAAAACAAAAAAAATTACAAAAAAAAAACAAAAACAAAATTATACATTGTAAAAAAAATTGTATAAGTGCATACAAAATTTCTATTTAGGTAAAGCAAAAACAAAAAAAAATACGAAAAACTTTAGAAATAGCAAGCATGAAAAAGTTTAGCAAGAAAAGTTTAGGAAAAAACACTTTTAGGCAAAAACAAAAAAAACAGAAAAAAAATTTCGGTAATGAAAATATATACACACATACTAACTTAAGAATACAGATGCATATATAAGTCTTGCACAATACATGCATACATACATATGTACACAGGCCCCCGCTGACGTTATAGTAACCCCTGCTAAGAGCAACCGCTAAGGAAAAGCAACAACAACTTTTGACTTGCTTATATGATATGAAAATTATTAATATTTTTTTTATGGAAATATGTAATTTTGTATTGAGGGCTTAAAATTTCTAGTGTAGGAGAAATTATTCATCAAAATTTTATGGAAGAATTCAAAAAATTTTGTTTAATTTTTGCTTTTCGCTTATGTTGCAAATTTTTTAAGAAGACCACGGCTTCATTGCATATATTTGGGCGCTCAGCTCAAAGCTTTAACTTTCACGTGATATTCTACTACAAAACTTTCGCCAGCTAAAAGCTTTCATAGTTTACATTTTCAAAAATAAGCTTTAAAGCTTTTATTAAACTTTTTCGGTATTCATTTCCTTACTTTTTCAAATTTAAAAGCTCGCAGTATAGTACCTTCCGATTTTCATAACAAAACTCTACTTTTATACAATACATTGAATGTAAAAGCTCGACATATACTTTCTGATTTTCAAAACTTAATTCTACTTTTTTGAACTTAATATTTTAAAAATTCCCAAAAAATTTTTTCTGGGTGTATTCGGAAAATTTTAAATAGATTTGTCGTTTTCAAGAGCTTTTGACAAGCCGTGAGTTTCAATTTTTAATTTCCAAGAGCTTCTCAAACGTAGTAAGAGTTTTTTTTAAAATACTCTTTAAAACATTTTCGTAACACTATTAAATGTGAAAAATCTTAAAAGCATTTTTTAAGCTTAATTCTTACAAGATTTTCTTTCCGGAGCTTTTATTAATAACTTATAAATAATTTTTTACTCGTTTGCATGCAAGTACTCTTTGGCTTGCCAAAAAAGCTATATACATTTTTTAATTTTTCGAAGCTTTTTAGAAAAGCTTCCTTCTACTTAAATTTTTTTTTTAGATTTTCCTTCCGGAGCTTTTTTTAATAATAAAAATACTAATTTTAACTCGCATGTATGCGAGTACCGTTTGCTTGTCAAGAAAGCTAAATACATTTTAATTAATTAATTTTTCAAAGCTTTATAGAAAAGCTTCCTTCTTTTTAATCTCAGAGGTCAAATTTCGTTCATAAAATTTATGAACTGATGACTTTCGACGCTTTTAAAAGGCTGCAAAACGAGTTCTACATTTAGCTTAAAGTTGAGCTTTCACAAAAGCTTTCACCAAACAAGTTTTCATATACTTCAACCAATAAAACAACTTTGTTGTGTGAATATTTACAGCAAAGTTATCTGAGTAAAGGCACTTTCCTTTTAATAAGCAGAGAGACAGTTTTACTTGAAGCTTAGAGTGGCGCTTTCACAAAAGCTTTCACCAAACAAACTTTTATGTACTATAATCAATAAAATTACTTTCTTGCGTGAATGTTTAATGAACTGCGAGACGAGCTCTTCATAAAGCTTAAGGTTGTGCTTTCACAAAAGCTTTCCCCAAACAAGCTTTCATGTACTGAAAGCGTTAAACTCACTTATTTTGCCTGAATATATGCAATAAAGCTGTTGGAATAAGGGAAAACCCTGATATGTTGTCTTCTTGAAAGTTTGGGGTTAAAAATAAATTTTATTTTTTATTAACTTTATTTTGAAATTACGTTGCCATTTTTCGCCCTGCCCCGAAATGCCAAATTATAAACTGCTGCTTTTTTATTTCTCATAAAATATTTTTCCAATATATTGTATAATAATTTTTCTACTATACATATATTTTTTCTCTAATTTCGCTGGCGCGCATAACAGTTAAGACAGATGCTGGTTCACTGGCGTTGAATAGCTAAGGTATAAACAAATAAAATGTGTTAAAAAAGATCTCAAAATTATTATCGTATTAAATAATGATGAAATGGTGAAACGCGTATGTGTAAGGTAATAAAGAAAAAACAAAAATAATAATAAAAGTAAACAAAAACAATTTGAAAAAAATTGTTATAAAAAGGAATTAAGTTAAACCATTCAGCGCCACTGCTGCAGCATCGCAAACAAAAACGAACATAACCTCAAATTTTATCACAGAGACGACATTGATTGTTCAAAAAACTACTTTTGAACGCACTGCACTTTTTTTAAATTTTTTTATGAATATTGCGCCACTAGAGTCTCGTTAAATTTAAGCTTACCTAACTATATACACGGAAGTAAAACAAACCTTAGGCAAAATTCAAAATTCTAAATTCAAAAATGAAGAAGAAGAACTATATATTAGTAATATAAAAAAACCAAAATTACATAAAAATCAAGTAAACACGCGTGAAACCCCCTTTCGGCAACAACTTTTGGATAAACAATTTGGCTGTGATAGTGTTAAAAAAAAGTACATTCATGAGAAATAAAATTGAATGTGTGTAAAAAAAATACATTTTAGCGTAATTAGAATTATTATAATTTCTCTCTCATTTTATAAACTATACAAATATATTATAATTTTTCCAAATTTTTAGGCAGTATTAAATTTATGATAAATATTTAAAAAAATAATAATAATAATAATTAAAGAGAAAAGCGAAAATGTGATGTTAAAAATTTTTTAATTCGAAATTATTGCGATAACATGTAGACTTAAAGCAACAACAAAATCAACCAATGCACAAAACCCAACACACTGATAAAAAAATAAAGAAAAATAAAATTAAAATTTAGGCAAGCCAGCAATGCGAAGCTAAGGTAACCTAAATGATATGAATATATATATATATAAAATATATATATGAAAGAAAAACAAAATTGTGATTTTCGGCCTTTTATGCAAAATTAAACTTTTAGGCAAACTTATAAAACTAAATTAGTAATAAATAATAATAATATAAATATTTAACAATATAATATATAAAAAAATTGGTGCGTAGCGAAAACGTAATTAAAAGCAAATGGCAATTGCGTAAAAAATTTTTAACAAACATATGGCGGCATTACAAATATGAAAGCTTTAGGAAAACTTGAATATTTGCAAAAAAAAGTTATGAAAGCTTTAGAAAAGCTTCAAGATTTGCAAAACAACGTTATGAAATCTTTAGGAAAACTTCAAGATTTCAAAAAAAAAATATTATGAAAGTTTGATTAAAGCTTCAAGATTTGCAAAAAAAAGTTATGAAAGCTTTAAGAAAGCTTCAGCATTGGCGCACAAACGTTTTACAAGCTTCAGAAAAGCTTTTACGTTTGATTTAAAATTATTTAAGCTTTAACATTGGCGCACAAAAGTTTTAAAAGCTTTAGAAAAGCTTCTACATTTGCTTAAAAATTATGAAAGCTCTCGAAAAAGCTTCCATATTTGCTTAAAAATTATGAAAGCTTAAGCAAAGCTTCCATATTGGCGCATACAAGCATTGAACTGCGAACGAGTCGTGACAGAAAGATCTCAAAATTAAGCATATTAAAAAATTTCAATAATTTCATGCGTAAATATATACATATATTTTTATATAATTAGTGCGCAATTTTTTTTTGTATTTTGTTTTTTAATTTAGAAATGTGTAAGTGCGCCAAAAAAGTAGTTTTCGTCGTCTCTGCTAAATACTTTATATTTTTTTATTAAGTTTTTGCTAAAGAAAATGTTTGTGTATGCTAAAACATTCCATACAATTAGCTTATGTTTTCAATTTGTCAAAAAAAAAAAAGTTCGTTTAAGAAAAAGCAACTGTTATGTGCGCCAGCAAGACAAGTTGCAAGCAGCGGATATTTTTCTTAATATAATAAAAATTTTAATTTTTTTTTGTTTACTCTTTTCATGCCACGTATTTTCTATTTCTATATTTATCATGTGTTTATATTTACTTATTTTTTGTAATAAAAAAAAATATTTTAAAAATTAGTACTTTTTGCTTACAAAAAAAATTTCTAGCTAATAATAAGCAGCGAAAATATTATTATATATTTTAACCATTTTTCTTGTGCTATTTGCGTAAAAAAAAAACAAAAAAACAGTTCTTTGATTATTGTTAAAAATTTTAATTTTCAAAAAAATCAAACTAAAAATTCAAAATTTTACCACACTAAAACACACACACAAACACACATGTCCCCAAGAAACGTACACACACACTTTTCCCGGTAACACGCCTCACACAAACTACTTATCTATCTATACATACACAAACACCAACAACAATCGCCACGATGAATTTGTAATGTTAATTAATTATTAAATAAACCGTTAATTTTAACAAAGCGTATAAAACAAGAAGCGACTTAGCCATAAGCCATTGTTATTTGAGTAAACGTTAAATGATTTAAAAATCCAAATGAAATAAAAATAAAAGATATCAAGAAATGAAAACAATAAAAAACAAAAACAAACAATTTTTGGTTTTATTCCTTAGTTGTATGAAAAAACAAAATTCGTTTTCATTTGCTCATTGTCATACATTTCATTAAAAAAAAAAAAACAAAATTGCATGCGTTGCAAAATTCATTGTGCATACATTCAGCACTCACCCACACACATTACCATTCCACCAATACACCTTACAACTTAATCAGCACACATATCACACAGTCACATTTACCAAGAAGAAGTGGTGCTGTGGTGAAAACACAGAAAGTAGATGTGAAAGCTCCTTGGGTGAGCTTTTGGTGAAGTTTTTGAACTGAAAAAGCGGTGACATTCACAAAAGCTCATTTTTATCTTTATTTTTACAGTATATTTTTAGCCTAATTAGTTTTAGTTATTTTTTATATGTATTTGTGTTTATACTAAAAATATCGTATTATTTAAAAAAATTCTTAGTAACTAAATTTTAGCAGCCCTCAATATGAATATAGAAAAACGAAAACGTAAAACTTGTGAAGAAGAGAGCGACAGCTCACAATATCAAAACATGAGCTTTCACTTTAAGACAAAAGCTTATGAAAATCACATGTGTTTATAATTTTTTTGTGGAAATATGAACTTTCACTTCCATTTATATAGAAAACAGTATACGTGGAAGCTCACGAAAAGTATGAGCTTTCACTAATTGTAATTTATTAAAAAGGTATAAACGAAAACTCACGAAAATAAAATTTGTTTGTGATTTTAGCATGAAAATATGAGCTTTCACTACTTTTAGTTTATCAAAAATCAAGGGGAAAGCTTATGCGAATCACTTGTGTTTGGAATTTTAGTGTGAAAATATGAACTTTCATTACCATTAGTTGTAAAACAGTATAAGCGAAAGTTTACGAAGAGTATGAGCTTTCACTAAATTTTAGTTATAAAAAGTATAAGTGAAAGCTCACGAAAATCACATAACTGTGTAAATTTTACCTGAAAACATGAGCTTTCACTGTCTTTTGTTTATCTAAATTTAAAGCGAAAGCTTTTGAAAATCACATGTGTTTGGAATTTTAGTGTGAAAGTATGAGTTTTCACTACCATTAATTTGTTAAAAAGTATATCATGGAGAGTATGAGCTTTCACTAACTGTAATTTATAAAGAGTATAATCGAAAGCTTACGAAAATAACATACGTTTGTAATTTTAGCGCGAGTTTTTACTAAGTTTATTAAAATTTAAAGCGAAAGGTTATGAAAATCACGCGTGTTTGAAATTTTAGTGTGAAAATATGAGCTTTGTAAAACAGTATAAGCGAAAGCTCGCGAAGCTGAAAATATGAACTTTCACTAACTTTAGTTTATCAAAATTTAAATCGAAAGCTTTTGCAAAACACATGTGATTGTAATTTTAGTGTGAAAATAGGAGCTTTCGCTAACTTAATCAATTAAAATCTCACGAAAACACATATGTAATAAGTGAAAGCTCACGTATAGTAGGAGCTTTCATCAACTTTAATTTATTAAACTTCACAAGTTTTTGTTTTTCGTATTTTTTTCGCTAACTTTTTATTTACTCTTTGCATTATTTTAAATAACTTTGTTGCCTTGTTGTCATCAAAACATTAAATGGATGTACTACAACATTTTTCGGAAGAATACGCTAAATTTAAATTTTTAGGCAAAATTATACGAGCATTAAAGAAATTCAATTTTAGGAATAACAAACAAAATTTATCATTTTGGTGAAAAGTAATAATTTAGGCGAAAAAATTAAAAAAAAAAAACATAAAATTAAAAAAAAGGAAAATTTAAGCGAAATTAAAACTTAAGGCTATTTAGAAATCATACACCATATACATGCATATACACACTTATACATATATATACATATAAATAAGTGAATATTATGAAAGTAGTGCATTTTTAGGGCAATAATGATTATGAAACTTAATATAGAAGGCAAATAAAATTATACACAAAACGGAGATTTAAGTAAAAATTTATGCAGCGGAAAATCAGCAAAAAAAAAAAAGAAATTTAAAATAAAAAAACAAACACTTCAGGCTCAAAATAATAACCTACATATTCATAAATACATATGTAATTAGTTTGAAAATTTTAAAGAATAAACACACACATACAAACACACGCGTATATAATGAAATAAAAAGCGCTATGAAGAACAAAGAAAAGCCATTTTAAAACCCTTAACTGCACACATACATATAAATAAGCTAAAATTTGCAAGAAATTTGTTCACTTCAAATTGCTTTAAATACAGTACTTCAGAAAAGTATGCGCACATACATAAACACCAATGTATTTGCGGGCAAATTCTGAGTTATTTATCAGCTTACGAGTGGACTTAAGTATATACGACATTATATACAAATACATAAATACATAATTAATTGTTTAAGTATATGAAATAAAAAGAAAATTTTGTTGGTTTTTGTTCTGTGCTCGCGCCTCTACAGCCGTAAACATTTAAAAGCCGCAAGGAAAATAAGGAAAATAAGCAAACTGAAAATCATTATGGCATATTGATGTAAGAATGCAAATGCATTTTTTTAATAAAAAATATCTACTTAAGTTCATGCAATCCTTAAGTATATATATAATAATTACGCATATATTTATTACGACATTAAGCCATGCGAATGAAACCAATACATATAAACACACATTTACATAAGTCAATAATAAAATATAATAAATACAGCTTATAGTGCCTCCTATATATAAAATAAAGAACATAACTGAAAATATGTTTTAAAGTGAAAAATCACAAGCACAGTTGCATTGAAAATCTGAAAGCCGTGTCAGCTAGGAATTTTCAAAATTTTCTAATCAAAATATTACACCTTTTTAAAATTCAATATAAGCCATTTTTTTGCCTAGTCCTTAGTGACTACGAAAGCTTTTACCCGAGCTTTCAATTTTACCAAAGCAAAATTACGTTTTTTTACTAATTTTTTTAATTTTCTTAACGACTACGAAAGCTTCTAAAAGCTTTAACTTGAGCTTTCAATTTTCAAAAAATGCCAAACAATTTTTTTATACTATCTGTCAAGTTTAGAAATACAAAATTATTTTTTTAAGCTTTAAAAATTTCAAAAATATTCTTAACGTTAAAAAACCATGTTCTTTTGCCAATTTTTTTTTTTAATTTTCCTAGAGGCTACGAAAGCTTTTCAAAGCTTTCACCTGACCTGTCTATTCTTAAACAAGCAGAATTATTTTTTTAATATTAGCTTTCAAGTGAATATAAAAGAGCTTTTTTTAAACCCAAAAGCTTCATATTCTTAACTTAAGCTTTTCTTATAACAGCACTTATAGATTCATTAAATAACTGCAAAATTTAAGCTTTTTTTACTTCTTGACCTTAGAATATTGCCCAGAAAAAATCTTACACAGTTTTCGTAAGCTTATGTTTCTAAGCTGCTCAAAACTTCTGTGTAAGTTCTAAAGCTAAAAAAGGCAAATCAAGATTAATAATTGAATAAAGTGAACATATTTATATTTGAAAGCTCTTGGGAGCTCTTTTCTTTAAGTTTTTGGTGAATCATAATTTTATTTTTTTTAATATTTCGAGTTTGAATTTTACATAAATTTGTATGAGCCTGTTTGCCTCAAAATATTGAAGGCTTTGAAAAGCTCTTTGGAATATCCGATGAAACATAATTTTTTTATAAAATATTTTTCATAAGGACTTTCATGAAGATATTTATGATACTTTTGGCTAGAAATATCGAAAGCTCTAAAAAGCTTTTTTGTATTTTTGGTGAAACATAATTTGCTTTTTCATAAAATATTTTTCGTGAAGTAATTTCATAAAGATTTCATTTAACAAAATTGGCATATAAGCTTTTGTAATTTTTCGAAGCTTTGATATGATATTTTGAATTCTTGGCTGACACTAAAAAGCAAAGTTTGTGCGTATCGAATTTATAAGAAAATTAACAGAAACAAGGTCAATAAGCTTAAATAATACCGTATACACTTTAAAATAATAAAATTAATAAATACAAACTCTAAAATATATAAAAAATATATAAAAAGGTATAAAAAATAAAACACAAGAAAATATCGTTACACTAAAAACAACACGCTAATCGCAAAAACAAAAACAAAAAACCAATATTTAAAAAAACAAAAAAAAACATTTTATTTTTTCTTCAATAAAAAAGCTAAAAGCTTAAAACTAAATTCAAACTGAAGTGAGAACAACTTAAACCGCTTGAATAATAATAAAAAACAGAAAGATAATTAAATTTAATAAGCTTTGGCACACAAAATTCAATGTTTTCCAACAAAACCAACAAAAACGTGAAAAGTAAACAACAAAATTTAGAACTTTCGGTAAATTTCCAAAAACTTTAGAAGACAAATCAACAACCGGCGCGAAAATGAAGCAAGTTCAAGGACTTGTGTGAAAAAAAGTAAAAAAAAAAATCAAGAAAGAAATTCAAGCAAAAAAACAACAACAAAATTCAACCAAAATTACAACCTACTCGAGGCAAACGAAAACCTACTTTCAAAAACAACAACAAATTGCAAGTTTCGGCAAACAAAATTCTTGTTGCTCTTAGAAGACACTCTGTTCGGCATTATTTCGTTCCGTTTTTCGGTCAATTTGTTCAAATAAAAATTTTGATTTATTTTTAAAGAATTTTTGATTTCAATAAAGAAAATTATTTTGATAAGCATATAATTGTATAACAACAACAACAAAGAAACCGCTACAAGAAAACAAAAAGCTCAGGGTAATACAGATTCTTCCAATTATAACTTAACACTAAATGTAAACTAAAAGCAAAAGCAAAAACAAACAAACAAACCAACAAAAAAACATATTAACAATACTACAACAACAAACAATAGCAGCTCAAATAAATAGTCTAAAACGAATGATTACCTTTAAAGCAAACAAGCGTTACGTGAATGATATATCAGCAGCCACAACAACAACAAATACATTACATACAAATTTGCAATAGTACCAGAGTAAAAAACAAAAACAACAACAACAAATATTTTTACATAATTTTTAATTGCATGACAGTGAACTGATAACTTAAATAAGCGCCGGAGGACCTACTCAAAAACAAGTTAGAAGAATAAGTATAGCTGAGAGATCAGATGAAATGCAATTATTTACAACAACAATCAATAACAATAGTGCTAACAAAACAATAAATAAATGCATAAGAAATATATAAATACAACAATAATTTTAAAGAGAATTTGTCGCAGTTTGTTTTCCCAAAAAAGAAAGCGCGAGAAAAGCTTTTGATTTATTTTTTTACATACAAATCATGTGAAATAGTGCAAAGTATTTCAATTCTCAAATGCCTTTTTTTACAAATAAATAAAATACATAAATAAACGAAATAAATGCGTAATCGGTGAAACCAACAAATGCAATAAATAACTGTGAAATACTTTATATGTAAACGGGCATGTATTGGAAGCAGCAGCAAGCTTTTGTTGCATAAAGAAAATGATGAAAGCTCTTTGAAAAAACGGTAATGAAAGCTTTTTGGAAAAAAACGGTGATGAAAGCTTTTTGGAAAAAACCGTGATGAAAGCTCTTTAAAAAAAATTTTATGAAAGCTCTTTGAAAAAAAAAGTGGTGAAAGCTTTTTGGAAATTAAAATAGTGAAAGCGCTGTTAGAAAAATTAAAGTTGCTGAAAAGTTTTTCCTGAATTCATGCAATAAATTTTGCTGAAAACTTTCACAAAAAGGGCGAAACATTTCACAAAAAGCTCGAAAACTTTCACAAAAAGCTCGAAAACTTTCTCAAGAAGCTCGAAAGCTTTCACAAGAAAGCACGAAAACTTTTACAAAAAGCTAAAAACTTTACAAAAAGTTCGAAAAAGTTAGAAAAAGCTCGAAAACTTTCACAAAAAGCTCGACAGCTTTCACGAGAAACCTCGACAACTTTCACATAAACCGTGAAAACTTAACACACATTTCAATATGTGAGCTTTCACTTGTAGCTGCTTTCATATGCCAGCTGTGAAGCCCAGAATCAGTTTGCACCACATTAATGCCTTTACAAAACCCCTTACAACATATATAGAAATAATATTGCATTCTAATACATAGATAACAATATAAACGTCAACAACAACAATTTGCCTTGTTTACTTGCGATATACTTGTTTTTCTATTATACATACAAGATATTTTTCACATTCCACAGCCGTTGTTCAATGAACATATTTGTACCCTTAAGTATCCATAAGTGACTACCAGAGTACCAATCCATTTTACCTAAATGCAAGCATACATCAATTATACAAATACACCTATAGTTACAAAGAACCCTTGTAGTAGTTATGTATTTAATTGATCTTATACATTTTTTTTATTCTATTACAATTATTAAACAACTGTTATGAGAAACTTGTAAAACCGTAAAGCAAAAAAAATATAAAGAATAGTTACCAAACTACCCTTAATATGTACCGTAATGTGAAAGTAGCAATACATACTTACAAATAGCCAGCAATCAGTCCAACAATCGATTATTAATCAATTCCGTGCAAAGCAGTCTGCAAATAATCCGATTGATTAATTAGAATATATAGTAAACTAAAGATAGCAAAAGAAAATATTGAATTTGAGAATTTCCAATGTTTAATGATAACTGTGGTTTCGCGGGGCTAAAGGACATATCTGTTGGGCATAGTCTGTTGACTACAAATGCCAGGTGATTTGCGTAAATCAACATGGGATTCACTGCATTCAATTGTAGGATTTGAGCTACTGCGGGTTGGATAGTTAAGACTAGCCCTGATGTGACTGAAAACCCTGTTTGCAACTGTCTTGGAAATTGGTTTCAAGTGGAGTATTTATGAATGTATTTGATACATTTGAACTCCGCTATTACTATTTAATTGACAGAAATAGAATTCAACAGCAAATAGCCAACACAATAAAAAAAATCCAATATTTCCCTAAAAAAATGATTTTTAAAAATTTTTCTAAAATATTCTGCTCGACGAGAAAGGTCAGGTGGTCAAAAATATATTCCATATTATTAAAATAATAAGAATGTAATAAAAAAGAATAGAATAATATATCTCAAATAAATAAAGATAATTATATAAAAGAAATTGAAATGAGTAAATAAGATAATATGAGATAAATTACCAAAATCAAATATAAAATAAAGAATTTTAAATAAAAATTTACAATGAAATTTGATAAAATAAAATTGAATAATTTAAACAATGTTAAAAAATGGCAACCGATCAAAATGACATGAGTAAATTTTAATAATGTTAAAGAAACTGTAACCTAAAAAATGTAATGAGATAATTTTATTTATGTTAACAAAACCACAACGGAAAAAATGTCATGAGAGAACTCTGAACTTAAAAAATGTCATGTGCGAACACTGACTGAAAAATGTCAAGGGAGAACATTGGTTAAAATATAACATAATAAATTTGAAACGTTTATAAAGGAAAATTCAGACATATACATACATATGTAAATGTTGACAGATAAAGGGAAACTCGATACCCAGCCATAAAATAACATAATATACAACAGATGAATTAATATAAAATAACATAAAGGTAAATAGTAAGAAAACATACTAAGCCATACATACTTATGTACATACATATGTATGTATTATAACTTAACAAAAAATAATAACATTGCAGGAATCAAGTATAACATGACATAAGCATTGCTGAAAATTTACATAATATAACATGGCTCAACAAAGCATAACGTAACTTAACATAACATGGCATGATACGAGTAAAACATAACATAACATTACATGACATGATACAACATAAATAACTGAACAGAACATTGACATAACATAACATGACAAAGCATGACATGACATGTTGTGTACATGACAGATCATGTCATGACATGATACCACATGAATAACAGAACAGAACATTGACATAACATGACAAAGCATGGCATGACATGATAAAACGTGGCATGACATGTTGTGTACGTGACAAAGCAAGTCATGATGTGATATTTCATGACAGAACATGAAAAACATAACATAACATGACATGGCACAACATGACATAACATGACATGACATGATATAACATGACATAACATGTCACAACATGACTTAACATAAAAAAACATTGCTGAAAATTTACATAGCATAACATGACATGGCACAACATGACACAACATCACATAACATGACATGATATAACAAGACATAACATGACCTAACATAACAAAACATTGCTGAAAATTTCATATCATAAAATAACATAATGTAACATAACATAACATGACATTATAATGTAATATAACATAACATAAAGTTTGCACAAAATGTTACTTCGAATTAAAATAATAAAATAAAGTCAAAAAGGCCCAACCTGACCACGTCGTAGGCAACGCGAATACAATTACAATAATACCAAACAACAACTAGCAGCAATATTACCACAAAGCAATCCTTAATACAAAAACCGAATCTAAAGCATTTCAATAAACATTTTCTACAAAACAATATGTAAACAATTAAATCGATAACTAATTTGAGTGCCAAGCTATTAAAAGAATAAGAATTAAATAAGTGATAAATAATTAATTAATTGCAAACAAAAACAAAAAATCATACAAACACAAAAATAATAAATATATAATTGGTGAAAAATTCGAATGCAAATGCGAAATGCAAACACATACATATGTACATATAACTACAATTGGTTGAGAGCATTGCAGCGCCAATTTTCAGTTTAGCAAGCCAAATTTCTTAACATAAAAAGTAAAAAAATATTTGTACATAGCAAAAACCAACAAATTGTATGAAAATCAATTACAAAAACAAAATATGGAGCCCGAACTAACATGATTAATTGCAACAACAAATATTTTAACTTCAAACAATTTTGAAAAAAAGACACAACTCAAAAAGAGCACGCTGAAAACAAGCGCCAGCAATTTTTTCCAGTGTATTTATGCGCATAATTCAGCAAATCTTTTTCAAGAAGTACTAAAAATAAAATAAAACACAAATCTTGATCATTTTCAACAAAAAAAAAGTAAATATTTTGCTGATTTTAGTTTACAGCAGCAGAATAAAAATAATAAAAAATAGCATAGTTGATTTAAAAAATAAGCATATAAATAATTTAAGAGCATAAAAGTTATGAAAACACATACATACATACACACTGTAGTGCCTAATCCCCTTAAAAAGAAAAATACAGAATTATAAATACAAGTAAATGAAGTGAGAATACGCATAAAATTATATATATATACATACATATATACTAAAATATTATATTATTTTATAAAAATTTAAACATAACAGTACATATAAATAACTGGAAAATTAAGAACACACAAAATACCGGACAAAACGCTGAATAATTAAGTGAACCAAGGCAGAAGATATGCAATTTTTGAATAGTTTTGAAAAAAAAAAAAGCAAATATGGAAAAATATAAAAAATATTACAAAAATGTAAAAAATGTACACAGTTTTTGCAAAATTGAACAAAAAAACAATGTTAAGAAAAGTATATATCTAAAAATATGAAATAAGAAATTTATAAGTTAGGACCTTTTGTAGTGACGCCTACTAAAACAAGAACAAGAAAAAAATATCCAAAAAAATATTTAATAGAACTTTATACAAAACGGTAATATAAGCATTGTAGTTTACAAAAACAACTAATTGAAGAACAACCAAGTTACAAAAACAATGTAGATTTTGCATATCCACACACTCACTAAAAACAACAAACAACAAAGCTGCAACAAAAAGCAAAAGAAAATAAGATATAATATTGCAAAAAACAAGCATACACACATTTATAGCAACACACACTGTATTACACTGTGAGAAAATATTGCTGACACATAAAATGACAGCTTGAAAATAGAAATAAGCAAAAGCGCGAGGAAAGAGCAGAAAAGAAAAGCTGCAAAGAGTTGGACTAAGAAATGTGTAAACTTAAGAGTGGAGAGTAATTACAAGGCATGTATATTTTAACCTTCCTGAAATGAAAGAAATACAAAAACAAAGACGGAAAAAGTAGAAGAAGAGACATGTTGTGAAAAGGAGTAATCTTAAGCGCATATTAAGCCGCTGAAGGTTTAAAATGATTACAGAGTAGCGACGTGTGAAACTGGCAGTTATATTTTGGTCGAAAGAGACGAAAATAGCGAGGTTACGAATTAGAGGGATTGAAGACAAAGGTGAAATGAAAACAGGATGACATAACACAATTCCTTTTAGCATTATGCTTTTTTTTTCTTTAATATGTAGTTAATTTTATTTTGCGTAGTACTTAATTGCTAGCAATAAAATTTAATTTTATTATAATTATACATTAATAAATTAAATAGTTTAACAGTAGTATATTAAATATTAATTTTATTTTTATTTAAGTTTTTCGCAAAAAAAAAATTACAAAAAAAATAATTAAATATTTCAAAAAAAAAAATAAAAATTAAATAATATTTACACTGGGGAAAATATGTTATTACCGCTAAATAATTAAAAAATAAAAAATAAAAAGTAACAGTTTGTGAGCGAAATAGAAATTTGCCGTATAAAACGCAGCCGTTGTAATTTGTTGTTCCTTCAAGCTAATTTTTAATTAATTATTTTATTTTTTAAATATTACTTGAAATTATTAACTATTAGTTTTATTTAGTTTTATGCTTAATTTTACGAATTTTTCTAAGATTTCATTTTAGCAACGAACAAAAAATCATACTTACATAAATACATACCTAAAATATAGAACTGGAAATATATAACAACAAATAGTTGCATATATGCATACATAACATGGCTACACACACAGTTATAATTTAGCAAATTTTATTTTATTACTTTAAGTTCTTAAAAAAATATATATATTTAAATAGTAGTATTTTATTTCATAAAAGAAAATGCGCAAACACAATGAAAAGAGAGATAAAAAACCGTACACAATGCAGTGAGGACAGACAAGTGAATAAAAAAATATATAAAAAATATATACACACATATTTAAATAAAATAGTACCTAAAGGTTGAAATTTTAAGTTTCCTATGAGGCTCATTTAATTTGTAATTTACATACATACATGCATACACACATACATACATACTCACATACATATATGCATATAAACACATATATA
This sequence comes from Bactrocera dorsalis, assembly GCF_023373825.1. Classification (NCBI taxonomy): domain Eukaryota; kingdom Metazoa; phylum Arthropoda; class Insecta; order Diptera; family Tephritidae; genus Bactrocera; species Bactrocera dorsalis. The sequence goes on along the minus strand of NC_064306.1, from coordinate 60,172,929 downwards.
TAGTACATAAGAATAATTTTTAAAAATTCATAAAAAAATGCAGAAAAATTCCTAAAAGAGACAGCAGCGAGAAAATGATAATTATTAGCAGAAAACAGCGAGCTAGAAAGAGACAGCTGTAAGAGTATACAGAGCTTGAGAAAGACAAAGCTGGTTGCAAATACAGCTAATTGCAAGTTTAAACAGCTGATCGCTGGTCAAAACAGCTGATTGCTAGCAAAGCACAGCTCATTGCTAGTGAAAAGAACAGTAAAAGTTGAATTTAATAAAAAATATTGAAACTAAGCAAACAATAGACAGTTATCAATTAAAGGCGTTTTCATTATGCTTTTAATAATTTAATTTCAATTTTTTTATTATTAAATAATAATTTTAAGTCAGTAATTAATGTATGTAGCTTAAGCTTGGCTTATTTTGTAGCAACATTGCTTGCATTTCACTTGTGAAGCGGAAACAAAAAAAAAAAAAATATTCACAAAAAATTTTGAAAAATATTTAAAATAAAGAAAACAAGAAAAAAACGAAGAATAAAGAGTAAAACAAAATAAAAAGTGAGCGTGAGAGAGACAGACCGACGTACACATATACATACATACATATATAGTAGAGTAGACAGTGTGAGAAGTGAGTTTCGAGTAACAGCTGCAATACGTTAATTACGTCAATATGTTCCTACAACAAAAGTATATTTTTAAAGTATTTAAAGAAATAAAATAAATCGAAAAAAAACTTAAGCAAACAAAAAAATAGTTAATAACTTTTAAGCAACACATTAACATGAATACATATGCATACTTACATATAAAACCGACTAAACTTGTAATAAAAAAAAAAAAAAATAAATAAATAATTAAATTATACATATAATAATAAAAACGAAAATAGTGAGGAAACCGTAAAAGGAGGTAAACTTGGATTTACTTGAAAAAATAAATTAAAAGTTTTCACTCAGTTTTTTTTTATATTTTTATTTCACACTAAAGAGGCATTTATTTTATTTGAATTGTCACAAAACACACATAAAATTAAAAAACAATTATATATATTATGTTTATTTTATTTATAAAATTTCATATTTCATTGTCAACTATAAAATATATATTCATTCCATTTTCATACAGACAGACATTCCATAAAAAATATTACTGAAACTGGGTTGTATTGAAGACCATACACATACTTATAGCACAGAGTGTATTGCAATGAAAATATAATAATATATTCTTAAATATTGTAAAAAAAAAATACTCTTAAATCTTATAATTTTTTTAATGTCAATAAATATATAGGGTGGGCCATATAAAATTTTAAATTTCGAAGATAAGGCGTAAAAGATTGAGTGTAGCGTTTGCTGTATGGCACGTAGCGCCGTCCTGCTGGAACCAAATGTTGTCCAAGTCTTCCTCTTCAATTTGCTTGAAGAAAAATTCGGTTAACATTTCGCGATATCGCTCACCATTGATGGTTACGGCGGTTCCTTCTTCATTTTCGAAGAAAAATGGGCCGATGATTCCACCAGACCAAAATCCGCACCATGCAGGTATTCGTGCTGGGTGCATTGGCTTCTCGACGACTATGCGCGGGTTTTCTGTGCCCCAAATGCGAAAATACTGCTTGTTAATGTAACCATCGAGGTGGAAATGAGCCACGTCCGAAAAGATGATTTTTCGGTAAAATTTACCATTTTCGGTCAAACGATCTTCTGCCTAATAGCGACCCATTTCGTAAATTTTAGACTTTTTACTGAATATCTGTCACTTTCCGAATGATATTTGGCGTTGCCAATGTCGAAATATAGATAACTCAAATTTAAAACGTTAGATGGCCCACCCTATACTTTCGGTAAAAACAAATAAAAAATAATTTAAAAAAAAAATTAAAAATTTTTTTACTATTCAAAAAATTTTCTAAACTTTCAAAATTTCGATTTATAAGCTCACGAATTATTTCAAAAAGTTTCTAAGTTTTGAAGATACAACCAAAATAAAGAAAATAAAATCACTTTAAATAATATTTATTTCATTGCAATACATTTTGGCGCCCAGTTCAAAAATCACATGCATACTCCTATTCATATTCAAATTCATAAATCATGTTATTAACCGAAATAAAAAGAAAAACAACAACATTTTTCATTTCATTCACAATGTAATTCTAGTTTTTAATAAGTTACTTTTACGTTTTTAATTAATTTAATATTTTTAAGTCGTAATTTAATTGAAAACGTTTCAAACGAAATTTATGTTCCCATTTTTAACTACATACATAAATGTATTTGTTTAGTTACATGAACTAAACAAACAAAAACCACTATTTTTTATATACCATATTCGAATATTTAAGCCAATAAAGTTATTTAATTACAATAATACAAATAATCATTATTTCATTGATTTCCATTACAGTTCTGCCTGTTTCACATTTTTCATTTCATTCCATTCCATTTCATTTTATGTCAGTAAGTTCAGGAGTTTACCAGTTTTGATTTAAACATACATACATACTTCAAACATAAGGCTAAGCACACATTGAAGCGTGTGCTCAAAGAAAAATTAAAAGATTTGAGTAATGAAATGACATACCGAAAACAGATTGTTATGTTCCGGGGAGTGGTAATTTCAGTTTGAGTTGCAAGAAAATATCATCAGGTGAATACAATGGTTGATCGATGGTATTCATTTAATTTTTGACCTTAAATTCGTATTAGCTATAAAGAAAAGCTATTTTTGAATGGTGTTGCCACCTATTTTTTTATAAGAGTTGCCAACTGTCTGAAAATTTTGTTGAATAAAATTATTATGAATAACAGAATATTGCAGAATCAGCTATAAATAAAAGCTATTTGTGAATAGTGTTGCCACCTATTTTTTAAAAGGGTTGCCATCTGTCTGAAAAATTTGATTCAATAAAATCATAATGATTTACAAAATATTGCAGTATCAGCTATAAATAAAAGCTATTTTTGAATAGTGTTGCCACTTATTTTTATAAGCGTTGCCATTTGTCTGAAAATTTTTATTCAATAAAATTATTGTGAATAACAGAATATTACAGAATCAGCCATAAATAAAGGCAATTCGGGAATATTGTTGCCACCTATTTTTTAGAAGGGTTGCCATCTGTCTAATAATTTTAATTCTATAAAATTATTATGAATGATAAAATACTGCAGAATCAGCTATAAATAAAAGCTATTTGTGAATAGTGTTGCCACCCCTCTACTGTTTCACAGTGATATTCTGTGTTCCAGGAACGATATCTACTTTTCTGTATTTACAATTTTTTTGAACACTAATTTCTACTTTTATTTTTAATTTCTATATTCTCGTTGCCTCTTTTTAATATCATTTTTGTTAAATTATTTTATTAACATTTGTTATTGATACAAAAACAAATACGTTACGTAAAAACGCAAAATACAAAAGCCCGGACAAAGTGTAGATCTCTACTTGGTAGTGCTAAAAAATCATAATCACATATGAAACTTACATATGGACATACAAAATATTTGTATAAATTTCGGAAGGTTAAAATTTTAGAGAGCGAAAATTATTATTATTAAAAATAGATATTAGAAACTTACAAAAAGCGTGGGAATGCACATTTTTGTGCGTTTTATGGATAAGCAAAAATTATGAGAACATTACTGGCAATTTATAATACTTAACAGCGCACCGCCTGAGTTAAAACACAACAAAATAATTTAAAAAATGTAAAAAAAATTCACAGAAAAATTAAAAAAAAGTATCTGAGAAGACCGAGCAATTTTTGTTTCAGGAAATAAAAATAAAGTAGAAATGCGTAACATATTTTTAGGCCAATGGGCAAGGGAAGTAAACGGAACAAGCAAAACTAAGAAAAATACAAAAATAAACAACAAAATACTCCACACTTACAAATACAAATGCAGCAACTAAAATGCGAAATTCTAATATTCAAGAAGCAAATGGCAAAAAGCAAACAAGATAAACAAAATTATTACAGAAAACAAAAGAATGCATATCATAGTTGTAAAAAAGATAAACAAAAACAAAAAACCACGCGCTGAAGGCAAAGCGAAACTCAAGCGAACTAAAAAGCAAATATAATTATTATTGCCGATTAATATTATGACAGACTATTAATACTGAATATTGCGATTACAAAAACAAGAAATTAAACGGTGAGTTGGTGGGTGAGTTTTAAATAGCAAAGACAAACACAAAAAAGGCGTTAAGAGTAAAACATTAAAAAAAAATTAAAAATAAAATCAGAACGATTGCGTTGAGGCAAAAAGAAATTGATAACAAAAGCAAAAAATTACAAAAAGAAATTAAATAAAAATAAAATATATACACTTAAAACAATTCTAAGTGAGATGAGCGCGCAAAACGGAAATGCGTGGCAGGTGGCAAGGCAAAAAATTATGTATGTATAAACAAAATGCTTAGTAGCGTCTCAACACCAAACACATATTTTCCAAAGCAACACAAAAAAATAAAAACAAAATTAAAAACAAATTATCAGCAGAGCCAATAATTCGTTGAAAAAGAAAGCAAAAACAAGTAAAAAGAGAAATTGTCAACTTTAAAGTTCACGCACATAGTCACAAAGCTCGAATGTGATTGGTCGATTGGGTATTTGGCGTTGATTGTGACTTAGCAGCGTTGCAGTGTATAGAAAAGCATATATATTATAAACAAATGATAATTGAATTATATATTGCATACATACACACACATACACAAACATATTGAACAAAAGTAAATAATAAAAAAAGCATACAAAAACCAAATACAAATACAAATATAATGAAGCAAATGAGAGATAAAAATGATAAAAATTATAAAAGTGAAAATAAAATATATAAAAATGAAAAAATTAATTATCTTTTTATTTACTGTATAGGAAATGAGTGAAAGTAGCACCTTTATTAATTAATTTTTTTCTTTAGAAATAAATAAATATAATTATTGCCGTACTTTTAGGGCAACATGGCGACCAAAATCCTCAACGCTTCTATACAAATTTAAGTTGGGGTTTCCTCGGGTAAAAAACAACCTTTTTTCTAGGGGCATGCGAATATTCGAAATTTCGAATTATTCGACGCGAATCGAACCGAATTATTCGATTCGAGATTCGACCCGAATATTCGCATTATTCGAATTATTCGAACTATTCGAATTATTCGAACTATTCGAATTACTCGAACTATTTGTATTACTCGAACTATTCGAATTACTCGAACTATTCGAATAGTTCGAATAATTTTAATATTTGACTATTTGCATGATTTTTAATTAGCGCCAGTAGTATCTGAATCTCTGCCATGCATCTGACGTACATTTGTCATTTTCGTTTAAAATTATTATTTAAATTATTCGATCCGAGATTCGACCCGTATATTCGCATTATTCGAATAGTTCGAATAATTCGAATAGTTCGAATAATTCGAATAGTTCGAATAATTCGAATAGTTCGAACTATTCGAAATATTCGATATTTGACTCGAATATCGAATCGAATCTAAGGATTCGATTCGACTCGAATCGAACTGGATTCGCATACCCCTACTTTTTTCAAAAATTTTTTTCTCCTAAAAAAAATAAAATATTTCATTAGAATTTTTTATTCTTAAAAACACACACTATTCACAAAGAAATTCTGAAAATTTTGAAAAGAATATTTTAAACTCGAACATTGCGACGCCATTTCCGTTTTTCCCTCAAAAAAAGATTCGCCCGCGTTGGCAGGATAACTCCTTACAGGATCATCTAAAGTGAAAAAATACGAGTTTTAGTTAATACCTTAACTTAAAACTTGAACGAAGGAAGAAAACCGAAAATTGGATTTTTGGTAGAAATTTTTACAAACAAAATGATAATCTCAGTGAAAATGTAGCAAAATTTTTTTCAAATAGTTGTAATCGAAAAAAAACTCTTTGTCCAAGTTCTTTAGAGTTGTATCTCAAAGACCTGTGTAAAGTTTTATGAAAATTACTTTCGTAGTTCTCGAGAAATTTTTTCAACCGACTTCAAAAACGAACAGTTTTGAGAACACGTTTAAAGACGAAGCACTTAAGCCTAGCTAGCCTCGAGCGCACAAGTTCTCAAGGCTGTATCTCCGAAACTATTACACGGCTCAACTTGAAAATTTAGAACAATATTCTAAAGATGTTGTAGAATTTAACAAGATAATAAAAGAAATAGATTTTTTGAAACCCATGTAACCCCTTAATATTAACAATTGCTTGAAACTATTTCTCAATAATAAAATTTTAAGTTTAAGATTAAATATTTTTGCATTATTTTAACAATAGGTTTATGCTATGTGCTATTCCAACCAAATTTAAAAAAAAAAATCGGTTGTTATTTTTAATTATTTTTTTTTTATATACAAAAAGTTTAAAATACTTGAAATTCGTTGGTTAGATGTACTTTTGTTAATAAACTCTAGACTTGGGTATTCAAGTCTTCGACGCTTTTATGTTCCGCGAGTGCTATCGTGTATTTTCTACGGACATAATATTTTTATAATAATATAATATATCCTATAATATTTTTTATTAAATTCAGAAAGGCAAAAGAGATATATGTCTATAGTGAAATTTCTTATCATACATTGATAATGATAATATATATGATTATAAACACCCAACTATCGAAGCCCTCTTGCTACTTATTGCTTTCTTCGATACGGAAAGCTTTAGTGAGTAACGAATCGAACAAACTAATCGAATCGACTCAAACAGACTTGAAGAGCTTTCTATTCATTTTTCCGTTAGCATATTTTTCTCATGAATCCTCAGTTGTGTGCACTACGATCTGTAATAACATTATAGATAATAGAGAAATCTTTTATGGTTTCGACTAGTGTTTTAATAATATATGATATAGTGCCTCATACATACTTTTTTTAATTAAAAAAATGTTGGCCTCTGGAAATTTCTATTATATTTGCGGGAAAAACCAACAGTTAATTGTTTATAAAATATCAAAATAAAAAATCATTCCACCGGACACTTCTTTTCATATTCTCAAAAATAAACATCATTGAAATCTACCGCGCAGTTTTCGAGCCACTGTGGTCATCACTTCAAAAAACAAGGTTTTGAAGAAAACGCATTTGAACAGACTTTCCAAAGCGCCTGAGAACCTTTTGCTAATTATCGAAAAACTCGAATAATATTCATCGAATATACTTGAAACTTACAGAAATTATTTCTAAAGTATTACGTGTATATTTTAAGAAATTTCAAAAACAAAAAACAAATACAAACAAATATTATTTGTATATCTGATCGCCGGAGAACAGGATCTACAAAACTTACGTAACGTAATGTTATTCTTTAAGCAAGTTAAACATTTCATATAAGAGATTCTTTGTTTCCTATGGGTACTACATTTGAAGTACATAAAGTGCGTTCGGCGATTTTTATGATCAGTGAAATTATTCTACAAAGAAGTTTCATTCAATTTTGTGTTCAGAAGCAAATTTTGGTGCCAAAACATTCAAAATGTTGGAGAAAGCTTTGGGTGATCATTGTTTGTCGCGATTAAGTGTTTTTGATTATTACAAATTATTCAAAGAGGGTCGAAAACGCGTTGACGATGAACCACGTTCGGGACGGCCATCAACATCAATCCGCCGAATATCGTGGCAAAGATGAGCCGAAGCTGAAAAACCATCAAAGCAGATCAGTATGTTGGCAATTTTCTTCCATTATCGAGGTGTGATGCACTCCGAATTCCTTCCAACCGGCAAAACTGTCAATAAGGAATATTATTCGAGTATTATCCGTTCTTTGCGCGAAGCCATTCGTAAAAAGAGGCCGGAAGTATGGGCCGACAACTCTTGGTTTTTGCACCACGATAATTCACCGTCGCATACTGCATTGATTCTTTGTGAACTTTTTGTCACTTTCAATCAATATCGTAACATCGCCCATTGTAATTGTACTTAATTGTTTCAGCTTTATAGAAAAAAAAGTTATTTAAGAAAATTAAGGAACTTTGTCTAATATATTTTGAAGTTTTCCATCTAATGAACCAGTATTTATTCCATAAACTTTAAAACTTACGGCATGCTTCTTCTTCCCATTTAAAATGCATTTAAGTTTATTCATGTATGTATGTACTTCTTAATGTTTCACTAAAATGTGTGTGCCTTTTAAATGTTTTCAATTCTAAATGTTTTAATGTGTCGGCTATGCAATAACGGTAAGCTAATTCCAATGAAATATAATAAAATACAATTCTTTATTTGTAGTAAATGTGGCAAGAACATAATTGTAAATTTCTAAACTATGCAAAGATTATTAGTAGAGCTATAAAAATGTTTTAAAAATTCAAAAATATTTAAAAGAAAATAGAAATTCGTTAAAAAGAACCCAACCATAATTGCTTTACACCGTCTGGCATTAGAAAACCAAAACCAAATCATTGCTTTTAATAATTTTATTTTATTATTTAGTTCGCATGCCTCCAGGCCGCTTTCACATAAACTTAACAGCTGATATGCATTAATAAGTTCTCTTACTAATTTTTGATTTTCTCTCTTCCTTCTTTCCCCTCTCTCGCAAAGCTCTTTCGCCACTTCAGTTCGCCGTTTAGCGCTATGGGCAACAGCAGCAGTGCCGCTGTGGCAGCCGCCCACTGTCCAGCACCGTTCGCCTTTCCATTCACACCATTCGGTCTGAGTTTGTTCGACATAGATCCGTCCAGAATTTTGGGTATGCTGCGACATCAGACTTGGCTGGCCGAAGAAGCTTTGAAGTAAGTGCGCTTGCGCATAAATAACGGTAGTTAGAAACAAAACATAATATTTTCTATTCCACACATAACAGAAGTCACAACTTGTTGAACACACCGAAGGACTTTGCCCAACGTTTCAATCCCGTCGGTGATTTGTTCGCCAAGGATTTCCATCCGAATCATTCGCATGCCAACACTGCCGATTTGCTTGCTGGCGTAACAGTGCCCAATAATAGGGCGAGCACTGTTAGTCCAGTTAAGCAGACAACATCCCCACAACAACAACAAAAACAAGCCGAACGCAATGTGATGGTGCAACAGCAACAACCACAGTACAAAACGCAACTTCATCACCAACAACAGCAGCAACAGCCGCAACAACAGCAACAACAAACATTCAATGTGCGCTATCCCTCGCCAGCTGCATATTTCCATCATCAACAACAGCAGCAACAACAACAACATTTGAAGCAAATGTCCAGCCGTCAAGGCACACCGTCACCACATGCCACCGCCATCTCAACACAAACGAAAGCGGATAACACACCCGCAACGCACACGGTGGCCGCTGATGACGATGACGTCGTCATCGAACTCACGACCACACACGATGACGCACGCGACAGTGGCCGCGAAAGTGCTGCGCACACACCGAACAACAGCAGCGCCGGCACCTCGAGTGGCCTGGGCACTTCAGCCAGCGCCGCCGGTAGTAGCGGTGCACTGAGCAACGCCTGCTCACCGCTACTCTACAAGGAGTCACTCGAACAATTGTTGCAACGTCGTCGCTCGGGCTCCTCACTCGGTGGCGTCAGCGACAGTCTACGTTCGTACACACAACTGTTGCTCTCCTCGAGCACACCCGGTTGCACCGACACGTCCAGCTGCAAGGAGAAAAGCTCCTCATCTTCTACCTCATCAACACCACCACCCACCTCAGCGCTGCTGGCGCAACACCAGTTGCTCACGCAACGATTGAATAGTCCATCGGAGACGTCGTCACTATTTGGTGAGCCACCCATCGAAGAGGAGACACGTTGCGTCGTCTGCAATGCACACTTTCCGAATGTGTGGCTATTGGAGCAGCATGCCACGCTCCAGCATCCACACATCGGACCGGGCGAGGAAAAACCGTTCATATGCGAGCAATGCGGTCAATCGTATCGTTATCGCTCGGCTTATGCTAAGCATAAGGAGCAGAATCATCGCGCTCGCTTGCCGGCCGACAAGCTCTTCACGTGCGACGTCTGTGGCATGCAATTCCGTTATTTGAAATCGTTTAAAAAGCATCGCCTCAATCACGCGCTGGAGCGCTTGCACGGCAAGAAGAGCGTGATTGGCAAACACTGTATAACGCCGTTGCATATGCTGGGCGAACAGGATGTGGTGACCAGTTCACAAGAGCCGATGTTGCCCGATGAGGGTGGTGAGGATTTGCGCATTAATGTCAAGCGTGAGCAGGACGATGATGAACGTGAGCAGCGTGAACGCGAAGATCAGGACTGTACCATCGATTCGGCTGGTATGATCATATGCAATGACAACAACAATTCAACAGCTTTAGCTACCACCACTGTGGCCGAGGCAAACATAAGCAGTTCAGATGGAATTCATAGTACAAATAAGGGGGTGAGTAAAGTATTCTTACCGAGAATTATTGCATCTATTCTATACTTTTATAATCTTTAACCAAACAGCCACGCCTTCTTACAACTTCACAAATGGAAACGGATCCCTCCTATCATCATTTGCAACGCCACCCACAGCATCAACATGCCCATCCACATCACCAACAACAGCCAGCACCACAGCAACCGTTGCCACCACACTTGCACAGCGGTGTTGCTGGCTCATCACTGCCACCACATCAACACGCACATCCACATGCGCATGTGGCTTTACCGCATTCGCATCATCCACATGCGCATCACGCGGCTGCATCGTCATTGAACTCGTTGAACTCACTGAACTCCATTACGTCGTTGATCAATGCCGAACGCATACCGAACGAACAATTCCTGGGCCTTAATCCGCAAGAGGCTTCAATACTCAATTTTCTGCGTGTCGACGCAGCCGAACGTCAACGGGACAAACGGTAAGTTGATGAAAAGAGATCAATGCGAGCTTGAGAGAACACAAAGGTAGGCCATACAAATCATCCGATTAGTTTGTGAATATTCTTAAAGTCAATGGACGTCCAGACTTTTCTCGCACAGTTTTTGTGAATACCTCAATACAACATCCACAGTTTTCAAATTTTAACGCCTGTAGTCTTTGAAGCCAAGCTGACGTATGCCAAGCCCCAAAAGGGAACAGCAGAAACTTTGTAAACCAGCAATACCACTTGAGCCAAAACACACCTTTCATTTACATACCCTTATATTTTCAAAAAGTTCATCCAAGAGACCAGGCTGCCTAATCCCAATTGGGATGGTCAGGATTAGATAAGTAGCCGTCGATGTCTTGCAACGATAGGCCTAAAAAAACGTGCTAATTTGACGAGGTCGGACCAAAGAAGAGAGATGTGAGATGAATAGGATTTGTGGGCCATGCAAAGAGGTGGCCAGTGTCATGTGGAGACTCATTGCACGCAGGACATACTATACATAAGTAGGAGTTTAAGCTGCTGCAGTTTCCAGAATGAAGCTGCACAAGGGTCACTCTCGTTTCTTGCGGCCACTAGAGTTCTTCGCCTGCAATGGGTGGTGGTTTGACTCCAAGTACGCCATCCACTGAGAGAGGGTCAATGAAGGTGTTAATAGCTCCACTGTGAATGGCGGTCAGAGCTTGTCGAAAGTTAGTTGCGTCCGAAGTCTCGTCGGGGTATTGTTTGGTATCGTCGACGTAGGTAAAGTGTAGTCTCTTGATGCTCCTAGGAAGCGGTTCCGCTCCAATCAAGTAACTACAGGGATGATTTCTGCGAAAGCACTTGAAGAGGACTTCATTGTGCTTCTTAACTGGGAGCATACAGGCCTCACTGTGCAGGTGTTCGATAGGAGACAAGGGGTATCCTGTCGTAGTTCGGAGTACAGTGTTCTAAATAATATTGTCTGGCGAGTGGATTTAAAGCTTGTTTTTTCAGATCTAAGTGTTCTTTGAACCTTTGATACCCTTTACAACTAACATTTTTATTTAGAACTAGCTATTATGTGTCCATATTGTGAAATATCCATATTTAAGAAACACAGGGTCGAATAGAGCAAATTTTGTCGCTGATTAATACTATAAGTTTAATTTCTATATTATTTACCGTTAGTCAAAATATATGCTAACATTCCACTTCCAATTTACAGCCCCCAAACCTCACGTTTCGCCTGTCCCTTCTGCGGCAAGTGCGTACGCTCCAAGGAGAATCTAAAATTGCACGTACGCAAACACACCGGCGAACGACCATTCGTGTGCCTCTTCTGTGGACGCGCTTTCGGCGGCAAATCGGACCTTACACGTCATCTGCGCATACACACCGGCGAACGGCCGTACCATTGCGAATCGTGTGGCAAGTGTTTCGCACGCGCCGACTACCTATCGAAACATTTAACCACACACATACACAATGCACCACGCTGAGATGAGGTGCGAAGGAGACAACGACTCCTTCGCAGATAATAGAATGAACAGCCGACGACAGAGCTTTGGTCGGAACGTTCTTGGTGGCGCTGGTGGTGTGGTTTCTTGGCGACCAACGCGGCTACAGCGGAGAACGATGCAATGCAGAATGAGGCGAGAAATGTGGAATGCAACAACAACAATGTTCAACGTTAAAAGCGTAAATGAAACGGTTTATAGGTTATAATATGTATAAGAAACGCAGGATTAAAAAAAATCTATAAATTGTCGATAAACAGGTTTGATAAACTATCGATAAATATAATAGTTAAATTATCGATAATTGTTACCGATAGACATACTTGATAAACTATCGATATATGTTATTGATAAATTATCGATAATTATTGTAAATTATCGATAACTTCAAAAGTATGAGGCACTGGCATGCCTTTAACAACAACTGTAACAAGATGTGAGAACAGTTATTTTTTTTTAAGTACAGACATACATACATACATATATATTTGTATTGGAACTCAGCTAACTAAGCTTTATTGATCGTGTTTACAAAGAATTGCGTAAGAAATTAGGTTTTTGAATTCAATATTTCTAGAATGTGTGTTTTTAGTAAAGCACGCTTTGTATGAGGTGTTTGCAGATTTAATTTTAGAAAATAATTTCAGGTTGAAAATGATTTTAAGAGTTGAAAGTGCTGCCAAGCAGAATTTCATCTAACGAAAGCGAAGACGCGGGTATTAGCTATTACGTATGAAAGTTAAAAACATGGTTTTTTTATGAAAGTTAGTTTTAACAAATAATTAAGTGTCTTAATTCCACCCTAGGTGTCAAGTTTAATTTTTTAGTGATTTATTTTTGCGAAATTTAAAAAGGCCTTTCGTTTCAACACTTAGTATTTGGAGTACTTCATTGAAAGAGAGGAGTTTTACAGAATTATTCGAAGAACAAACAGACCTGCCACGACCCTGCGTATTTTTTTCTTATTTTTAACGGAGTTTTGAAAATCTATGAGGTTCAAACATATCTTTTTCGTCTTTGTGTTCACTTTTTACACTTTCTCTCAAATGTAATCACTGCCGAAAATTACCTTTCACTATTTGAATTTTTTTTCTATCATATTCATTACAAATTTGAGGTTAGGTATTTCTACTAGAATTCCAATTGCGATCCGCAACTTAAGGTTAGGTACTTCTAGGACAATGGCCTATAAGTAATTTTAATTTTCTTTTGCGATTCGATTTCGATTTCTTAAAGTCACCTAACGAGCTGAAGTCATAAAATTAAATGTTTTCAGAGCAAAAACCATTATTATACGTCAGGACAAGAAAACTTTGGGTCCTCCCAATATTGCAGTAAATTTTTTAGTCTCGAAAGATGGCAAGTCTCTTAATATATTTACCAACTAGGACCCTAGTTCATTAGTTGGATAGACACTAGACCACGGCTAACTGTTTTTCAATTAATATAGGAACCTTGAGATCTTATCTTACAACTGATAAATTATGAGCTCTACTTTCTGAGAGCCAAAATTTCAAGAGAACTTATTGTAAAGAATTAGTGCTTTCGACACATATTTTTTGCAAATATTCCCGATATGGAGACAGGCGAGCATTTTTGTATCATAAAAATGTACTGATTTTGGAGTCCAACCAACCGCTTCTCAAAATGGTTGAGTTTTGATAGACTTTGAAAATTTTTACCGATTATCCTTATACGCAAATATAAAGGTAAGCTTTGAAAAACTAAAACATCTAGTAGTTCTGCAAGTCTTTCATGTAAAATAAAAGTGAAATTTGAGTTAATACCGATTTTAGATCTAAGCCACGATCACTTTTCAAAACTCAGCAGCTCTATAAGAAACAACCATCATGTATTCAATTTAAAACTTCGAATAAACAGTTCACCACCTTTTGTGTTCATTTTGCTAACTGTTTGAGCACTACACTATAAGTTACAAACGATCGTTTTTAGACCTCTCATCATGATCAGCACGAGCATTGGTAAGATCCTCTCTTTCAATGAAAGTTTGTTTCGAAAAGCAAAACCATTTTTTAATTTTTAAATATGCAATATTATAAGTATATTTTGGTGCTAGCGATTTCTCAAAGGAGGCAATTATTTAGAAAGCGTTTGAGGAAAAGAGAGCGGACGCTAGTGAGCGCCCTGTGTTAATATGGAGGCAAAGAGACGTTACTAAGCCAAACAGAGGTTTTTTTATTCAAATACATATTATTTACATATATAGTACATACAATATGTTTAGGTCTTATTTAATTAGGTTAAAATGGCATAATTTTATTTCTCTAAGAGTTTTTTTTATTCGCTGAGAAAATTATTTTTTTCTCCAAGAAATATTTTTTTTTTTATTTTTTAAGAAATATACTTTTTATAATCTAAGAAATAGTAAAAAAAACATCACAACAGATAGTGGTTATAGTTAAGGTTAGTGTGAGAGATGCTAGAAAAGTCGTCGGAGCAATGAGGCCAATCTGCAGAGAAATTTCACAGATGAAAAACATACAACAAAACCAAACAACCAAAAAACAGAAGGTAATGCAAGAACTTAGCATAATTAAAATTGTAATATTTCTTGTAAAATATTAAAAACAAAAAAACATACAAAATGTGTGAGAACACAGCGAGAACCCAACAAAACAAACAAACAAAGAGATTTGGTTTCAACAAATTACATACAAACAATCAAAAGTTAAAATATTATGTAAAATAAAAAAAAAAAACAAAACACAACTAATAGCACAATCAAAAAGCAGCTACTGTTAAATAGTAAAAAAACAAAAACAAATGCAACAAGGCAACAGTCTACACAAGTATTATCATACGAGTACATGATGGATTTTGTTTTGTTCAACAATTCACAATAATAGCAAATAGAAAAATTATTACAGAGTATTTTTATTTGTTTTTGTTTTTAGCAAAAATTACATTAATTGAGTTCAAAACAACAACAACAACGATAGCAAATTACATACATACTTACATATATACAAATTGCATAGCGCAGCGTGCAGACATAACCTGAAATTAAATGAAAATAGTTAAATTTTTTGTTCATTTACACGCATACATACAAACATAGATATTTTTTAAAGCAAATTGTTTATAACAAACAAGCAAGCAAAGTAAAGAGGCAACTGTACAAGATTTTTTATATACATATATTTACAATTACAATTACAATTATTGCAACAATAATTTTTTTAATACATAAATATATACAAACATACATAAATAATATATAAATCTATAGAGTAAACCAATGCAACTCAAAATAGCAACAACAAATAAATAAATAGCATAAATAGCAATAGCAAAACATAATTTTTGTTAATATTAATATACCTATATAATTATATACATACATACATGCATACAAAGATAGCGAACGTGCAACAATAGAATTTATTTATTTTTATGCAAAAAATAAGGAAATTATAAAAATATTTTTTTTATTAAAATTATTATTTTTAAAATTTTTTTTTCAACAAAAAATTAATTTTTTATGATTATAATAATTTTTTTCTGAATAAAAGTTCTAAACAAAAACAAAATATTTTCAGCTGAAATTTTTTTAAAATAAAAACTGCATAATGCATAATAATTAATTTAAAAATTTTAAATAATAAAAAATTAATAATTAATTAAAAAAATTATATATAAAAAAATTTGAAATTCTAATAAATAATTACAAAAAAAATGTTTTGACTAAAAACGAAATAATTTTAATAGTTAATTTAAAAAATTGTTTTAAATAAAAATTTTATGATTCTAATAATTAATTTGAAAAAATTTAATAATTAAAAAAAATAGTTTCAAATAAAAAATTTATAATTATAATAATTAATTTGAAAAAATTTGATAATTAAAACAAGTGCGTTTTAAATAAAAATTTTATGATTCTAATAATTAATTTGAAAAAATTTAATAATTAAAAAAAATAGTTTCAAATAAAAAATTTATAATTATAATAATTAATTTGAAAAAATTTGATAATTAAAAAAATTATTTCAAATAAAAAATAATAATTTTAATAATTAATTAAAAATAAATAAATAATTTAAATTTTTTTTAATAAAAAAATAATAATATTAGTAACTAATTGAAGAAAAAATTTAACAATAAAAAAGATATTTTCTAAATAAAAAATTAATAATTTTAATAATTAACAAGTTTAATAATTAAAAAAATGTTTTAAATAAAAACGAATAAAATAAATAAATAAAAAAATTGTTTTGAATAAAAAATTAATAGTTTTTATTAATTATTTAAAAAAACTTAATAATTAAAAAAATGTATTTAATTTATAAAATTTTTTTAATTTTAAAAATCAATTAAAAGAAAGTTAAATAATTAAATAAAAAATAATATTTTAAATATTTAATTTATATAATTTAATAATTAAAAAATATTTATAATAGAAAATTAATAATTAATTTAAAAAAATTAGTAATTATAATAATTAATAAAAATGTTTTGATTAATAAATAAAAAATAATAATTTTATTTTAAAATAAATTTCAGCTAAAAAATATTTTTAAAACAAAAACAATAAAATAATTTATTCGCATAAAAATACCACCACCACCGCAAAAAACAGTGTTTTATATATTTTATTTATACTTTTAAAATATTTTTTTGTAAGAAAAATAAATAAATTTTTACAATATTTAATTAGTTAATTTTTAAACGCAACACTTACGTATAATTATACAAATGTCTTAACAATGCAAATGCAATAACAATTACAAAGCAAGAAAAAAAAAATAGAATGCATACAACAACAGCAAATAACTGTGATTTTACAAGGAAGCAAAATAGCAAACAACAATTAAATAGAGAAATAGCAAAATATTTATTATTACCACAAGCAAACATACTTACATACAACAACAAAACCAACAATATAAATGAAAATAGTTAATAGCAAATAATTACAAATAATTGTGTAACGAAAATACATGTAAAAAATATTAATTTTGAAATATTTTATTTCAAATTATAAAAAAATATTTTTTTTTACAAACAGATAATAATTATTTTAATGCTAAATAACAATTGTTGCAATATTTTTTTCAACCTAAAGTAACATACAAACATACCAGAAGCGTATACAAATGAAAAGAGCGTTAAATGAAATAAAAACTTGCCTGCAACAAAATATACAACAGAAATATATAGAAATGCAGAACTAAAAAGAAAATTAAGAAGTAAAATTATAATAAAAAATACAACAAAAAAGCTGCAGCTAGAAAGAATTAATAAAAAATAATATTAAAAAACTAAAAAAACAAACAAAGCAACAAACACAAAGTGTGCACCAAAGCACAGAACCGAGAACATCGAATTACCGCTAAATAGTAGTTTCATTGATATACATACAGACATACATACATACTTACAGAGAATTGTAAAAAAATTAAATTTACAGAGTTTGAAGTATAAAAAACAAAGGAAAATCAAGCAAAAAATAATGATACAACAACAGCAACTTACTGTTAATAACAACAAATCTGAAAAGCAAAATTAAAAACTTTAATTCATGATAAAAAATATAAAAATTGGAAATCAATTACCAATAAGTAAAAAGTGTAGTGTTTATTACACTAACAAATTTAATGTTTAAAACAGAAAATGAAAAATGCAAGAGAGCAAAAAAATAATTGAAAATATTGTAAACCAATAGTAAGACAAAATAGTTTGGTACCAAAAGCAGCTGTTAGGAACAGTTACCAAAATTACAAAGAAAACGGTAACATTAAAAATAAAATACGGTCTATATAGTTACGAGTATGAGAGCAGAAATATGTAGTTGCTTTGAGGCGTGATGCCATCTTGTTTGGTAACAGTTTTTGTTATTGGGCAAAATTTTCCTATAATCCGTAGTCCTTCTACTTTTGAGGCGCAAAAAATAAACTGAATAAATAAATGAAATTGAATTTTCGGCACTGCCGCTCAGAAATTTGGAACACTCGAGCGAATTTCTTAAAAAAAAACTTTAGAGTCTGGCATTCAGTGAAGACTTTATGTATTAATTTTTCTGAAAACATATGCCAAAGCTACACAAATAGTAGAAAAAAAATTATAAAACGGAAAAAAGTTAGAGTGTGGGGGTTTTGATAATAAATAATGGAAGACTCTATTAGACTTTCTTCATTCAAAAACTTCCACGATTTCTCAAAATTGTTTTCTGAGAGAGCTTTCAAAAAAATTTTTCGAAATACGCGAAGCTTTTTTTCCAATAAAATTTCAAACAGAAATTGTCAAATGAAAGCTTAAAGGTCAAGCTAATAAGTACAAGCCGAAGCTTTTTTATTTTAAATGAAAGTTCAAAGCTCAAGTTCATAACAGCCAAAGTTTTCTGTATCAAATGAAAGTTCAAAGCTTAAGTTTATAAAATCTAAAGCTTTTTTTATTTTAAATAAAAATTTCTATGAAAGCGCGAGGCTTAAGCATTACAAAGCTGAAGCTTTTGTAATTTTAATTGAAAATTTAAAGCTCAAGCTCATGCAAACCGAAATTTTCTGTTTCAAATGAAAGTTTAAAGCTGAAGTTTATGAAAGCCAAAGCTTTTATTTCAAAAGAAAGTTTCCATGAAAGCTCGAAGCTTTAAATTTACCAAAAGTGAGTTCGTCACTTCTCGAAAACTCTAACTCTGCTCGTAAAACTCTTAGCTCAGAACCGCACAACATTTACCGTACTAAATAAACCATATAAGAAAATAACACAACAAAAAAATATAGAATACGCAAAACTAAAGATAAAAAACAAAACTTGTGCAGCGTGAAAAATGTGGAAGAGAGCGTTAGTGTTGGTTAGCTAAAAAATCTTTCACTGTGCCAAATTGTAAGAGTACCTCATTAATTTAATACGAACACAACCAGGAGAAGCAAAGAAATACATAAACAACAAATTATTACATAATAAAATAAAATTGTAATGCATAACAAAGCATAGCATAGCATAAAAGCAGACACAAGTAATAATAATGAAGCGAAAGCGAAAATTGAAACAGGAAAAACAACAACAAAGATTATGAAACACAAAACGATTCAGGAGTTTAGCATACAATTACATACATACAAACAAACATAGTTGTATAAAATTAAGTAACAAAGCAACAACAAAAATTAATTAAAAAATTTAATAATTTTTGTTTTTAATATGTTAATACATAAAATTATATATATATATTTATTTTAATGATTTTATAATTTCAATATTTTTTTAAGCATAGCTGGTAACCACGTTTATATATAATATAAATATTTTTTTTTAATTTAAAAATCAAAATACGAAACGTCGTGTGGTGCAAATTCCAACAGCAGGCAATCTTAGTGAAATAGCATTAAATATTTTTCTTAGATTTTATTAATTAAAATAATTAAATTTACATTGAATACAACTTTATATGCCTCAATACAGGTCTTAGTGCAAGTTTAGCCGCGAAGCGTAAGCGTAAGAGGGTTTTAAGGGAAGCGAAATAGCAAATGTTGCATGCAATATTTTTTTTCTAGCTTTTAATTTTAGTATTTAAGTTGGTTTTAAGTTTATTTAAAATAATTTTGCGTAATAATAAGCGCTGGAAATGTTCATTTACACAAAACTTGGGCTTAAAATTAATTTTCTATGTATAACTACTTTTATATTTTAGCGTGCCTTAATTTTAATCTTTATCTTAATTTCATGCTAAGTTTAAAACGTTTTCTTTTTTATTATGTATTCTTATTCTACAAAAAGTGTTCAATGTCCGTATTGTGATAATAATTTAATTAATTAAAAAATGCTTAACTGTTCTACTTTTACACACACACTTCTGCAAAACTTTGCTTTAATTGATATTAAATAACAGAAAACACACAACAACAAACAGAAAAATACAAGCAAAACTTTAAAAGTCAATAATATTTACAAAAATAATTTTAAAACATTTGAAATTTATAAAAATATGTTTCAAAAAATTCGAAACCAAAAAAAAATTATTGTAATAAAATTATTATTCACATAAATTATGATAATTTTTGTTGAAAAAAATTTTTTTGGGAATTGATATTTTCAAAAATATTAAAAAAAAATCTAAATCAAAAAATAAATATTGATTATTTTTGAAAAAAAGTTTATAAAAATTTTTCACATAAATTATAATAATTTCTGGTAAAAAAAAAAAACAAATTATATAAATTTTTCACATAAATTATAATAATTTCTGTTAAAAAAAATTTTATAAACATTTTCCACATAAATAATAATATTTTTTGTTGAATATAATTTTATTAAAAATTTGAAATTTCTGTGAAGACATATTGTACTAGTATGTTGTGTTACCCAACCTCGATGAGACAACTGTTTCAAGAGCTTGAAACCAAGCTTATTAATGCTGAGCTGTACACATTGGTAGCAGAAATTTTCAAAAGAAATGTTCAAAAGGCGCTTAAATGACACCACAAAATGTTCTTAATCAAATATGTAGTCATTCGCTTGAATTTCAATTTAAACTGCCTTTATTGCTTAGAAAAAGTTCAACTAGCTTAAATAATTACTATTTTTTTAAATAAAAAAATATTTTATTTAAAAAGCGACACTAAATCAATAATCTTTGCCACCAAGAAGTTCATTTTGTGTCGAAAAATATATCGTTTTGAAATTATTTGTGTTCAATATAATATTTCGGCTGATTGCATGCTGGAAAATGCCGCCTCAAAACAGCTACCAATGTGGCAACAACTTAACACACATATTTTTCATTAATTTACCTCACAAAATCGATCAGCTGATAGTTAAAAAATTAAAGCAAAGATAATTAATTAAATAAAAAACAAAAAATAAATAAAAATTGGTTATAATTTAAGCAATTAAAAGTAAAATAATTAAATAGTTAAATAAAAATAAAAAAACAGCTACAAATATGAGTATAAATACATACATATACATATACATACATGAAGATAAATATGAATTGCCGTTACACAAAAACCAAACAAAGTTTTAATCGCACACACATAAAGGCAAAAGTAACACATACACTCATACAATACAAACAAAAAATCAACTAAAACTTGAAACAACAACACTGCCACCTTGAAAAACAAACACAACTGCTAAATATACAAACAAACACACATATGTACACACAAATATGTATAATTTTTTACAATTTCCTTTACTTTCATTTTCCACACAAATACAATTACAAATACACAGCTACCTTTATTTCGCAAGCTTTTTTTGCAATAAATACAAATCTACACAGCCACAATGAGTACAGGTCTTTCTCGAAGACAACAAAAACCAAAAACTTTTTCCTAAAGCAGCAAGTATTCTTCACAAAAACCATTTTCTGCCTACACAAAAAAAAAATCTAAAAATGACTCGTATTAGCGCACATCACACATTATTTTAAACGAGAAAGAAAAATCAGTTTTTATTTAGTTCATTTTTTTCTTAATTTAAATTTTGAATTTATCTTGTTTTAATTTTTTAATTTAATTTAATTTTTTTTTTAATTTTTATTTTAATCTTTTCATTTTTAACTTTTTTCGGTTTTAAGCTTTTTATATTTTAATTTTTTTAACTGTTTTAACTTTTAATTTTTGTATCTCTAATATTTTTTTATATTTCTTTTTAATATTTTTGGGTATATTTATTTTAATTTAATTTTTTTATATTTTTCCATTTTTCCACGTTTTTAAATATTTTTCCAAATTTTTTCTTTAATTTTCCTTCTTACTACATACACAAAAAAATTTTTTTTATTTTATTTAATTCTTTGTTATTTAAAAATTTGAACTTCTTTTACTTTAATCTTTGATTTTTTTTATTATTTTTTTAATAATTTTTTTTTTTTAATTTATTCGATTTTTTCATTTGTAATTTTTAATTTTTTTTATTTTATTTTTAATTTTTATTTTTATATTTAAATTTATTTTATTTTTTTATCTATTTTTCTAAATTTTTAAATATTTTTTTCCTAATTTTTAGTTTTATTAAAAATGTATTTCATTTAACTTTCCATCTTACTATATACACAACAATAGTTAAGCTTATATTTAGCCACTACCCACACTACCCCATGCACAGTTGCAACCAAACTATTTACAATTATTCTATGTACATACACTCACAATTATATACTATACACATAAACAAAATTTATACATACAAATACACAACAACAAGTACCAAACACAAGCACAACTAGAGCTACATAAATAATTTTAAAAATAATTAATCGAATTATGTTTAATTTCACTTAGCGCAAAATTAATTTTAATTAATTATAAATTAAATAAGTTAACAATCAAATTTTTTATGCTGTGAAAATTGTGAAACAACTAAACAAGCAAATGTAACGCGAAACGTGTAATGTAAGAGCAGAATGAAGCAAACAGGTCGTAACATGATTTTTTTCGTTTCGTTTATTTACACGAAGCAAATGTTTAGAGATTAGCTGGAATTATACAATACATGTTTACACACATACAATATACATATATATTATATTTATGTAATATTACATACATTTATATTTTAATGTTATTATTTTATATTAATAAAATTTTTTGCTCAACAAATTTTGTGTTGTTTTATTTAAGTTGGTTTTTTACTTTTTTATACAACTTGCTTTTGGATTGAATTTTTTAATAAAAAATTGTATTTTTATTTTTTTATTAAAAATGCATTTTGAATAAATTTTTGTTTAAAAAAATGTATAAAAAATATTTCAAAGCCGATGTGGATAAAATAAAGTCGATGGTCGAGGCAAATCGTTGAATAGCAACTCAAGAGTAAAAAAATATTTCGACGAATCGCTTCTTACGCGAAATTTAAATAAAGAAATCTTACTATTTCTTGCCCACAGTAGTATTTTAAACACTAATTAGAAAATTATTTTTTTCAATAGTAAAATTTTTATATATAATTTTTATTATTATTATTTATACTTAATATATTTTTCGATTGCCAATAATCTTAATGCCACTTGAAACGCTCAGTACGCAATTTTGTAATCGCTGTCAACTCCTACTTGCATTCTTCGTATATATTTATCATTAAAAAAATTCGAAAATTTTCATTACATTAAAAACTCACTAAAAAATAAAATATATTAACACTAACAACAAATGAAAACTCAAAAACGTATGACGTATACGTACACAAAACTGCAAGAAATACAGCAACGAACCATTTTTATTAGATGTAATAGATATTCGTATTTAGAACAAAATGAAATGAGAAATACCAAATATACACGTGCTAGCGATAAATTGGAGAAAAACTAAACTTAAAAGAGAAAAATTAACATAAAATAAAAAATGAAAAATAAATATGAAAACAAGTAAATAAAGCATTCAAACTCTCGATGTGTGTTTTTGTCGGTGTCTATGCTAATAATCAAGAAAACTAAAAACAAAACCAAAAAAAAAAATATGAGACAGAAATGATTTTTTCGAAATTTACTTTACTAAAATCAAACTCTATATATACATACACACATTATATACATACCTACTTAATTGCATATGATATATTGTATATTTACTCTTTGGTGTAGGAAAAAAATACATTTAAATAAAAAAAAATTAATTTCAAATAATGAACGAAACTAAAGAAGTTCTCCCGATTTGCGAAATAATATGACAATTTCCAAGGTTTCAATAATGCAATTTATTGCAAAAAAGTGCAAGTGCAAGAAGTATGGAAAATTTAATTAGAGTGTAATACATTTATTTAATAATTACGGAGAAACGTTGAAAATGTAGAAATTGAGTAAAATCAACATTCGTAGGGGAGAAGAAAAGTACTGAAATTGCATTTTAATTGCGCTAATTTTGCAAGAAGCATGCACATTAAGTAAAAAAAATTGCAAAAATGTAGTAATTATAATTAATTTTAGTAGCTTTAATTTTTGTAAGTAATTAAAAATAGCATGAAATTTAAAGCGTTAGCATTTGTGGAATTTTTTTTTTTCATATTAATTTTTTGTTTTTTTTTAAGACTCGGACTAAGATACTACATATTTTCGAATCTACTAATAACAAGATATCTTCACGATGTTAAGCATAGATTGTTTTCTAAGGCAAGGCTTCAATCTCTGAAGAAAACTTCCAGATCGGACCTTTATAGCATATAGCTGTCATACAAACTGCACGGTCAAAATAAATTCTTTTTACTTGTGTAGGGTATTCTAGCTTCGGTGCAACGTTTTTTTATTTCTACTTTAATTTGGACGTTCCCAAATCACATAAATCTAAGGCAAAATGGTATTATTTAAACCGGTTCCATCATAATTTCATACTTATAGCATCACCTCAAGCACTAAGCCCACATGCTATCCCATCCCTCAGATTTTCCTTTTTTGCTTTTTCTTTCACAACCTCATTCACTGCAAATGCAACGCCTCTAAGCTTTAAAAATTAAACGCTAAATATAATTTAAGCAACTTTTTTATATCAAAAACGGTATTTTTCATCAGCGATAAGGCGTAAAAAATGACGAAACATAAAAACAACCACTACATAGAAACTTTATAAAACGAATATTGTGTACATGTTTGTTTTTTAATAAAAAAAATCAAACAAACGGTAAATATTGAACGTTAACAAAACTATCTCATGTAAAGAAATTCTTTTTGAAAGCTATAAAATAATTTTTCGAAAAAAAACAAAAAAAAATATGTATGTAAAAACGAAATTATATGTATGTGTGTGGTAGAAAAAAAGGAAAAACAAAACGAAAAAAAAAATAAAACAACAAAAAATTAAAATTTTATAAAACTATTTTTCGGTGTTAGTTGTCTTTTTGGATAATATACTTACACAATACAATATAAGAAATTTCAAAAAACAAAAAAATAAAAAAAAATACAAAATTAAATTCACTGTTGATGTTGTGACAAAGGAAATACAATTAAAGTGCAAATGCATATTTTTACTCACTTCTTTACGTCCCCTAAGAACAAAAGCAAAAAAAAACGATAACGATATTTAAGCTAAATTATACATATGTACATATACATATAGGTGTATGTATTGGTATATGTGCGTCTACAAAATATTATTGTATTGTACTAACTATATATGTATGTATATATATATACAATACATATACATATATAATATATCAATTAAGTAACGAACATTTTTCTCTTTCTCTCTCACACTCACTCCGCTCTATTCTAATATACTCTATGAATATCGTTTCAACTAGTTATATTTGTATGTATATTTAACGAAAAAAGTCCAAGTGTTTGAATGAAAAATTAAAAAAAAATTAAGAAAAAATTTATAATTAGTAAAAAACTGTTGCGCATAAATGAAAAAAATCGAAAAAGAAAAAATAAAAAATAAAGTACAGTTATTAGTTTGCGCATAAGTTTGATGAAGATTTGAAATGTACATGTATGTATTAATTTTATTTACATATATATTATATACAAGCATACATACACACACACGTGCGTGTAAAGTAAATGTCTACAAATATTGTATTTACCTACCGATATACATACATACATACATACATATATACTTAAGAAAAGCCACGTTATGCACTCGTCAATGTATACTAATTAACTACAAAAATACATACAAACGTACGTCTGTGTGTGTAACAAATTCTCAAAAACAAAAATATTTATCGAAAACGCACATTTGTGTTGGAAAACGTATTTATGTTGGAAAACACATGAGAGATCGTTTGCTGAAAAATAAAAAAAATAAACAGTTATGTAAGAGTGTGCAGCAAATATTTGATGACGCAGTTGGGCGTTGGTCCTGCGATCTGTCGACTGTCGATCTGGCGTGGATCTGCAAACAATTTAGCAATAATTCTAAAATGACCTCAATCAAATATTACAACTAGTTATATTTTTAAAATATATATACATATATTTTAATAAAAATTAAAAGTAAATAAATTAAAAATAAAAAAATATTAAATTTAAGTCAAACGCAAAAAATAAAACTGTAAATAAGAATATTGAAAAACAATGGCAGAAAATTGATATTAAAAAATATATGGAAAAACTTAAGCTAAAAACAGCCGTGGCGCCCAAAACACAAAATGTAATGAAAGAAAACTTGCAACTAATAGAATAGTTAGTACAGCCACAGCAACAAAACAAACAAAAAATGTCTCTCGATCGAACGAAGTAAGAATGTGATATTTTTCTAAGCCACAAGCAACCGATAATGATTTTTAATAAACAAACTAAAAATATTAATATGTAATATTGTATAAGCAAAATGGAAGCAAAAAGTGTTAATTAAAGTCAGTAAGCAGTCCAAAAGCGGTTATAATGCAGCAAAGAAAAGCAAAACTCAAATATTTAAAGTATTTGCAATTACAAAGCAGCAAACTCATACACTCAAACCGTTAAAACCGTTTCAGCAAACAAACGGTACAGCAATAGCCAAGTCAATAGCAAGCGATAGTGTATGAACAAAAACAAAAACTAGCAAAAATACCACAAAACAGCAATAGAGACTGATTTTCACACAATGTAAACAACAATAAAAACAAAAATATTTTTTTTATTAAACACCAAAAATAAAAAACAATAAATTAAACATAAAAAATGCAAAACGCAATAAATTAAACATAAAAACCAAAAAATGCATGCAAAAACCGCTTAACGCAAAAATAAGCAATTTTCAAAAATTATATAAACGCAAACTTTTCACAAAACACCAACTAAAAGGCAGTAAAAAATGTTGAAAATAAATGAAATGCAATAAAAATTATATAATTTTTGAACCTTCAAATGAAAAACTGTTTACTGCAACAAAAGCGCCTTATAAAATTAGGTTTAACAACATAATATTTGAAAACAAAACAAATTTAAGCACACAAAACCCCAAATTATTTAGAACTTATACAATTACACTTAGTTCAACTATGCTATTATTATTTAAGGAATGTGCGGAATTGGAACAGTAGTTACGTGTAGGCGTAGTAAAAACAAAAAAAGGAGGAACGAAAAACTTAAAGAGTGAGATAAAGCACGTAGTAAATGTTAAGCAATGCGTAAAAGAAAAGAAACGAAAATAAAAACAGTAAATTACGAGTATATAGTGAATAAGTGGCAATGGAGAGTTTAAGCAACAACTAGTATTGGAACATGTGTACGTATATTTAGATTTACAAACGTATGTACAGGTGTGTAGACGGTGTGAGCGTTAGATTATTTGTATAGAGCGGGTATAAAATTGTGCGGAACGAGAAGAAATCGGAGAGTGGTTAAGCTATTTTTTGTGATAGATTGGAGAGGAAGCTAAATAAGAAATAACGGTTAGAGAATTTGTATTAGCATGATTGTGAGAATTTATAGGTATAAGTAGCGGAAATTGGTAAAGTATGCATTAAGATTAAAAGTGAGACGGAAAGTGAGGCTTGTTACATGACATAGACGTAAGAGACGCTGGATTTTGCAGCTAGAAATTATGAAACGAAGAGAGTGGCAACGCTAGACGATTCGGAAGCAAAGACGAGTTTGGTCGAGAATTTTTTTTTTTATGTTTTGTGATTTCTGAAAAAAATGAGAGTTATTATAGAACATATTTTTAGCTTCAGTGATTTTACCTTTAAATTTGATATTTCATTACATATTTTAAAACGATCTTTCACAATTCGATAAAAATACCACGCTTACGCGGTTATTCGATTTCAAAAAATAGTAATAATAAATCAAAAATAAGTGAAGCAATAAAAGAGAGGTATCAGCCTTTCTCGTCGTTCGGAACACTGACAAATTTTAGATGAGATTAAGATTTTGCTGAAGTCTATGCTGATCTTCAGTATAATACAAAGCGTTTCAAAGCTCAATAGTGAGTTCTAACTCATTTTTGGCTTAAATTTATGTATTTTTGGCCAGCAATACATTAGCAACTCAGCGGCTTAGAATCAACATTAAAAAGTATATAAAAAATATATTAAAGATCTTTTTTATGTGTCTTTTAGACAACAACTACGGAGAAAGCTTTGCTTTTTTAATGTTTATTAATTTTTTAGCATCTAAACGTAGAACTACGATTATTTCAACGTAATGCATTAATATTTTTACATTTGCCAATTCACTTTGGAAATTATGACAAAGTCTCCAATGTTGCGAACATAAACAAAAAACAGCTGATGAATTTATTAATATTACATTTAGAGATCAAACTCGACCAAACTCAATTAAAACAAAAAATATGAGCGTCAGAAGGAGGAAGGAATGTTTTATTCAAAAGCGAAAGGTGCTATGGACAAAGACGTAAACAATGTGATAATGTTGTAAACTTAATTTAACTAAATTTTTTATGAAATAATTTTCGTTGACATTTTAACACAGCAAATTAGAATTCAAAATTCAGTAAAAACACAAAAACAACTACAGTGGAACTGCTTAAACTGCTAACATAAACACACACATACATACATGAAACTACTGCAATACAGTACTGAAAAAAGTTTTCTTTCATAAAATATTTAAAAATATTTATTTGAAAATATCTATTTAAAATAGATTTGCAGGCGTGGACATGTATGAATACAACAGAAATTAATGAAATTAACTAACAAAATTCAAAATTTAAATATTGTAAAAACTACAATTAAAATTAAAAAAGGTCTAGAAAGTAAAGTCAAAGAAAAAATTTAAAATCTCTAAATTTAAGCTTTTGGTGTTTTAAAAGAATAAACAAATCAAAAATTGATCAAATTAAATATTTTAGGCTATTAAAATGAATGCGAAAAAAATTTATATTTGGATAAAGTAAAATTTAAGTGAAAAAGTATTGAAATTAAGCCGAAAAAAAATTTTAAGCAAATCTCGATGTTTTAACTTAAGCAAAAGACATACAAAAAGTAAATTTTAAACAACTTTTTCGGCATAAAACATTTATATTATGGCCACTAAAAATTAAAAAAAAATTAAGATACCCAAGCACACATACACACACGAATATACACCCACCCAAAACACGCGTATATAAATTTAGCTGAACAAAAATTAAAAATTATTAGAAATTCAATTAAGAAATTAATGCGAACCTCTTTCACTTTCGTGTCTTTTACTCAGCAAACAAAACAAAAGTTAAATTGACGTATGTAAAATCTTAAAAAACAAAAAATATGTAACACTTAAAACTCACACGCACACACACACACCGACACAAAGTCTAAAGTAAAAAAAGGAAGAACATTTTTTTAAATGAAATAATTTATGATTGTGCAAATTAGTAAAAAATCAAAAAACAGGAAAATGTTTCAATTCCACCGGTCCATAATTTAGTGTTAAATAAAGCTTTCATTTAACATGCTACAAAACAATTACTGATGAATTTTACAATTACTGAATATATTTACCGAAGTGTAAAGATCCAAACAATAAATAAATATTACAAAAACATGAAATTAAATGCCTGCCACAGAAAGACAAAACTGTAAAAATTAAACACAAAAATCTAAGAATTTTATGAAAGAATACAAATAAATTCAATTATTCCGTTCCAGTTTATTGCAAACAATTACGAAAATTTTTAAGTTTTTTAAGCCGTAACTAATTTTACAGCAACAATATATAGAAGTTGTTTTTTGTTTTGTAAAAAATTGTAAGAACTAAAGGACAAACAAAGTTTCGAATTCAATTGAATGTCAAATAAATAATAAATAAAAGAACTACCAAAAAATGTACACACCTAACAGTTATTGTGAAACTGATACAAAACACTGAATAAATAAATAAAACAGACAAACAAAATGTATACATACATACATGGAGTTTTATATATGTACAAAAAAGAAACAAATTGCTTTTATTACTTGGCAAAGGGAGTGGTAAGTTTGTACATAATATATACATATGTATATATCCATATGAATGTAAATACATTCATATTAGATGGGGACAGGTGAGGACAGTAATTAAGAAAGCTTGAAAGGCACACGCGATTAATTTAAAACACTATAATAGTCTATATTTTACGGGCTTTATGTAACGTCTTCAACAATATCTGTGTAGAACGGAAAAGTTCAATTTCGACATCTCCAAAGGAAATGTTCATCAAAACCATATATTTTAAACTTTCGCACGCAATTCCATTTTTTTGAATAATTTTTCTTAAAAGAAACTTTCAAATGCTTACCGATACAAAAGAAGCTAATCCTTATATGCTTACCTCTATGTCCCGATTTATGGTTTAGCATTAAACCTTAACCTGATCTTTCATAAGTGTTATTAAAATATTTCACTTTGCATTTTAAATTAGTTTTAGAATAAAAAAAGGAAGTTTCACTTCCTCTGTTCAAAACGTTTAAATTCTTGTGTCAAAGAAAAAGTGGTTGCCAGTATTTTTTTCCAAATACTAAATATTTAAATTTTTACTGGCATAGTAAGTAATATTTTTATATTTTTAAGTTATTATTTTAATTGTATTGGTTCTTGTTTCGTGCTCGCTTTAAGAATATAATATCTATTACTTAGTAAGTTCATAGATAGTTATTAATAAAATAAACATTCAATAGAATGCCATGTTACAGTCCGGCAAGGCGGCCAATGTGTTATAGTGGAGAATTGAAAACATTAACTGGGCAGCACTTTTTAGGAATTCGGCTACATATGTCAAATTGTATTACATATATGCAATAAACAAACAAAAATAATAATAAAATATTTTATGACCAACATTATATAGAATTTGGCGAAAAACTATAATTACTTGTAGTCATACAAGTTATTTATAAATAACTTTATAATAATTTACTGCGTGCTTGTCACCGAACAGCTGGCGTATTTACATTTCTCCAATTCTCCAAAAAGTGCTGGTCTCTTCTGTGTGCAGGAATTTTTCATTGATAGCAGGAATTTGTTAATTTTTAAAAATTTTACGCCAATTTCAGCAAACTATATATAAGTCTGCAATTAACTGCAGACGCACAATAAAAGTTACTTGCATTCGAAGAATGGCTGAAGGAGGCAGTTGCAGTAACACCAGTGCTGGAAATAGGGTGTGCATTGAAAACGGCGGTGAGTTTTAATGCTCTTCAATGTAAAATGAATCATCTTTTTCATTTTAAATATTTTAGTTTTAATGCTCTTCAATGTATAATGAATCAACTTTTTCATTTTAAATATTTTAGCGGAATCCCCTACAACCGATGAGCAGTGGCGCGGTTGTTCGATGGAGGAAATACATCGCGGGCTGAATGAGTTTGAATTAGACCATTTACCAGCGGTGCGACCTAGTGAAACGCATACAGTCCTTTATCATTGTCCTATACGTGAGCCTGACAATGTGCCGCCACGTCCATTACGAGCACATCACAAATGGGATGCCATACATGTGCGATTGCCCTGCTCCAGTAAAAGTCAATATCCAGTTACAGCGGAAGATGGCAGCTCCACAATAGAAGCGCGTTGGGGAATGATTGAAAAGGCATTACTGCAGCCTATTACCAACAGTAAGGAATTGCAAGCGGCTATACTTTCTTATAATACTAAATATGAAGGCCAGTGGAACTTTCATTCGCTACACCGTCTTTTTGAAGATGACTTAGATGAGAGTGAATCGCGAGTATTTTTCGAAGATTTGCTACCGCGTATAATACGCTTGGCTTTACGCTTGCCGGAATTGGTGCAAGCGCCTATTCCTTTGCTGAAGCAAGGACAGAATCATTCAGTGACCTTGACGCAGCAACAGGTTTCTTGTCTCTTAGCTAATGCTTTTCTCTGCACGTTCCCCAGACGGAATACAATGAAAAAGCGCTCAGAGTACAGCACGTTTCCAGATATAAATTTTAATAGGTAGATATATAACAGAAACAAATTTAAAGACAATGCATATTTAAATAATAATTGTATTTTAGGCTTTTCCAAAGTGGTGGTAAAGCAGTTATAGAGAAAATTAAGTGCATCTGCCATTATTTCCGACGTGTATGCCCAACAGAACGTGATAGCTCTAATGTACCTACTGGTGTGGTGACATTTGCACGTCGTAGCTTAGAACCCGCAGAACTGCCCAACTGGGGCGAATGTAAAGCACCCTTAGGTGTTACACCTTTACACATTACGTCTGATGGCACCATTGAAGATCAAGGCTTTGGTTTGCTGCAAGTAGACTTCGCCAATAAATTCCTTGGTGGTGGCGTACTAGGCGGTGGCTGTGTACAAGAAGAAATACGTTTTGTAATTTGTCCAGAACTACTGCTATCAAAATTGTTCACAGAGTGTTTGCGTCCCACAGAGGCACTATTGATGGTTGGTGCTGAACGCTTTAGTGATTACAGCGGTTATGCAAGCACCTTTGAATGGGCTGGTAATCATGAAGATTGTATACCACGCGATAGCTCGAGACGTCGTCAAACGCATATCGTGGCTATTGATGCGCTTCACTTCATGCAATCACAACATCAATATCGGGAAGAACAGATCAAGCGCGAATTGAATAAGGCCTATGTGGGTCTCCAACACACGTTAATCACACCGGCACCTGGCGTGGCTTCAGGTAACTGGGGCTGTGGCGCCTTTGGCGGCGATCCACGTCTGAAGGCATTGCTGCAGTTAATGGTGTGCACCGTTACTCAACGACCGCTTGTATATTTCACATTTGGCGATGCACAACTGCGCGATGAAGTACACCGCATGCACACATTCCTGCTGGAACATAATGTGTGTGTAAAAGATTTGTGGAATTTGCTCACTAGCTATCAAAGTCAAAATATGCCCGGCAATGAACTGTATAATTTCATCTATGGCTGCATTAGTAACACATTAAAGGTATGATTATAGAAAACTTACTTCACGCTTAGGCTCAAGTGTTCAGTTTTAATTTCCAACACTTATTTTGTTTCCAGCGCAGTCCGAAGACGAAATTGACGTCACCAAAGAATAAAAATATGCGTAGCTTGTTGACAAGTTGGTTGAAGCCGAAGCAAACCATTACTAAGGAGAAGCCAACTTCCACGCCAACGCCACGGCGAATCAATTTGAGTGAAGATATTTTCGCCTCCACTTCCGATTCGGAAGTGGAAGGGCACGAAGTTGCGCCTGCAATCACCATATCCTCAACCAGCACTTCGGTGAGCCCGCCCGCAGAAGTAGAAGAAGAGAAGAATGCGCCAAATCTCTCTACAGTAGATCTTACAAATCAATCACAATCAAACGATAGTGTTGTTGCTAATTTGTTGAATAGTGAAGAAGTTGTGTTTGATAGTGTAGAAAGTGGGCGTCCAGAATCACAAATAACGGAAAGCAAAAATAATATTCCAACGGAAAAGCAATTGGGAAAAACAAAAGTTTCGCCGCCGTCTGAGAAGCCCACAGGTTCGCGTCAACGTTCGCTACTGGAAATGTTAGACCAATGTTATACAACAAAATCGAATAACGGACCAGATACAAAGCGTATATGCCTTAGTAAAATCAGCAACCCAAACACAAAAACACCGACAAAACAACAATAATGGTTATAAATATGATATTTTAAACACAAACAAAAAGCATGCATCAATGCATATTTTGTACTTTAATAGATAATTAAAAATTTTAAACTATAATATATAAATAATTGCCTAGCAAAGAACAAAGTGTTTACGCATAATTACAGCAGCATTTAAACGGAGATCATGCAAGTATTAGTGCAAGAGTTAACTGTTTTATACATACATACTTACATATTTTGATTGGAGCACCGTTGCATTATTGAAAGCTTTCGCTTGTGTGAATGACGTCTTCGCTGCTAAATTTGTGTCGCGCAACAACAACAACAGCTGCAAACGCGCACAGCGCAAACAAAGAGCATTGCACTCCTGCAAATTTCGCTAAAAATAAATGCATACGGCAATGTAAGAAACGCGACTGCTAAACATGTGCGCCTGTTAACGCCGTTACACGATGCACTTGTGTACACAACATGTTGCTTGCCAACTTTTTTACGTAAAGTAGCGTCGTCGTTGTTGCGTAGCGTGTAGCGTTCGAGAATACACTTGCAACTCAAGTTTTTTGTTTATGCCGGTCAGAAATTGTTAGATGTTAACTTAAATTAATTAAACATTGTGGTTTGTTATGACTATCTCTATAAGTGTATGTGTGTGTGTCGACGTGAAGTGTGCGTGATCAAGTGTCTGGTTGCTAAAATTAAATTTTTACTATGTTGTTAGGCTAGGCTTGTTTACTATCATCTTAAATATAAAACAATATATTTTGCGGTGATTATTATAATGTTTATTTGTATGCATGCCGCTTTACTATTGGCGAAAAGATAAGGCCTAGTGATGCTTAACGAGCAAAGTATTTAAGATAATTTTGTAATAAGCTGTCTCAGAACCCTTTTTTTTGGTTTTTTTTGAGTGATAATTTTTTTTGTGCGATAATTTCTTTTTTGCTATAATTAACTGATAAGCGCAGACAAAGCGGACAGGTTGTTTTTAACAAGTCAAGGGTATTAAAAAATAACCCAAATACTAATTATAAATCGCGTATGTTCTTTCTTTGCGATTTGCGTACGCGTGCGACAGCATGATTTCATTTGCACCAAAGGCCGCAGCGTCTGCTGATATGAATAGCCGAAAATACGCGTTATCAGCAGCACGCTTGTTGTTATTTCTTGGCGTTCAACTTTTAATCTGTGTGATTGGAAACAAATAAAATGATTTTTAATAAATTTTTTATTGCCATCACGAAGTAAGCGAACGACAAAGCGTAGCACTTTACATGCTGTATGACATCAACAACATCAAGGTCAAATTATGCAGCCAATGACTGACACATTAAATGAAAAACAAAATGTAGGTTTAAGCAGCAAATAGAATTTGAATTAATTATTTATATTAATTTTTATTTATAAGGTGGGTTTAAGAACCGATAGGTACTACATTTATATAAATATATATCACAAGCTTACAAACATACAAGCATATGTATTTTCATATGGCAATTGGATATGCATCCATATTTGTATGTTTGTGTGTATATTGTAAATGTATAGAATATTTATTTTAAAAGAATGAATGCTTATATTAACTACTGCTCACCTTATTGAATATTAATTTACAATTTATTAAAATTTCACACACGTTACTTATTATTTCAGACATAACTCAGGAAAAATTGCAATGTTTTATTTAAAATATTCATCATTTTCATCAATTTACGTCACAATATCTTATGTGCATACATATGTACATATGTATATACTCCTCACATCACCCTTTCCATAAATAATAAAGAAAAAACAGCAGTGTACAAAGGTAAGCAAAGTAATATTTAATTATTCAAAACACATACCTACAAATATATACAGACACCTAGTGCTCAGATATTATCATAAATTACAAAAATATACCGCCATTAGCTTATCGGGTTTTTGTAAGAACGCGTTTGCGTCAGCAGAAGTCTGTAAGCCAGAGGTGAACTATACTTAGCTGGTTTTGCCTGGAATGCTGGCAAAGCATTATATTGAGAATTTTTCAAAAAATCTTTTTCAAACAGCGTCGTTGTTGCTTTAACTGTTATCTTGTCCACTTTATGATGGAAAGGATTAGATAAGTTGCCGTCAAGGTGATCCAGCGGTAGGCACAGGCTACGTGCTGTTTCGACAGTGTTGGACCATAGGGAGATGGCTGGCAGTGGTGTAAAGTTAGTTAGGCATGCAAAGCGATGGTTGGAGTCATGCGGGGACTCGTTGTTCGCTGGACTTACATATGTATGTATGTATGTTTGATAAGTCGGGGTCGATTGTGCATAAGTAGAAGTTTAACCTGCTATAGTATCCAGAACGTAGCTGCGAAAGTGTCACTCTCGGTTCTCGCGGCAACTCGAGCTCTTCGTCTGCAATGTGTGGTGGTTTGACGCCAAGTACGCCATTCGCTGAGAAGGAGTCACTGAAGGTATTCATGGCACCACTGAATAGCGGTCCCTCCCTTGAGTGAGAGGAAAAACTCCTCTCCGAATTCAAAACGTCTTCTTTACTAATTTTCCTATTGCTTTCAGCCCAAACGCCTCCTTCCCTAAATGTAAACAATTCTTTCAATTTTATCTAACGCCAGCCAGTTCATATTCATTAACTTTGACGCTTCGACAATAACAGTACATTTCTTATGACAATTGCAGCCTGTAATAGTTACAATTCATTAAATATCGATTATATTGTGTAAACGCATAAATTCGCATCTATCTAAACAACGCTCCACGTAGGACCCCAACATGTGACGCACGAAGCTGCTGTACTTCATTAATTGAGGCATTGCTGGGTAGCTTTTACAGTTTTTGCCTTTCCGCCACAATTAGCTTCTTCAATTTAATCCATTACAGCAGTGTAATAAATTGCGAAGCAATAACAAAAACAACAACGCCTATAGTCCAAAGTTTATGAACGCACTGCTTGGCGTTTACGCAATGGGAAGCCACAAGTTGCCTGAACACACAATTGACAGCGGCTATATGCAACTTTATATGTGTATGTATGTTAGTATTTATGCATCTATGTTGTTTGTTGTACGCCCCATCGATAGCGTTGCAAGTTTATTTATACGCATTAAGCAAAGCAAAACTAGGGCAAATTGGGATGCAATACTTTTGCAAATATTACAAAAAAATATTTGGATTTTATATTATTCTATTTGTTAAATAAAGTGCATATGTATATATACCTCACTTGTTATTTATGTGATAATTTTCGCATCTAAGTGTGCAATAGTTGCAGTGCAAGCATAAACGTGTTTATTTAGCTGCTCATAATTGGGGCCAAGTATTTAAGCGTGTTGGGTCATTGAACGACGACTGCGCTTTCGCTGACTGCACAATCGGAAATGCGTGGATATTAAAATTAAAATAGCAATTTTTAACATTTAAATATTATTAAAAAATTTTGCCATACATTTTGTTTTCAACCTGAACCCCCGCTATTGACTCAAGTGGTCCCATGATCGCTTTGTAAAAAACTCTGACATGTGAAATACATATTTTCGCTTTTCGAGAAATTTTGGAATAAAATAAAATAAATAATAAGTGTTGATATACATATGTACATGTTTATGTATAAATATGTATACATATATGTATGTACATAAATGCTACTACGAACAAAAAATAATAAGACTTTGTTCATAATTTTAAAATTCTTGATTTATTCTTCAAAATCTATGTATTCCCCCTCTAAGTAATCCCCCTTGGTGCCAATACAATTGTGCCAACGTTTTTTTTCAGTTCTAGAAACCGGTGTAAAAGTCAATTTCCAGAATAGCCTTTAATGTGCGTAGCGATTCACGTTTAATGAACCAAGAGTTTCCGGCCCATAATTCCGGCTTCTTTTTATCAATAGCTTCACGCAACCGACGCATAACGCTCAAATAATATTCCTTGTTGACACTTTGGTCGCCTTTGGAAGGATCTAACCTTGATTTTTGACCTGCTTTGATGTCGTTTTTCCGGCTTCGGCTCACGTTTGTCACGATATTCGACCGATTGATCGTCTGTTTCCGGGTCGTAAGTATAGATCCCAGACTCATAGCTAGTAATAACACGTTTCATCATATCCTGGACGTTTAGACGTTAACTCGACGCTATTGAGTGATTTAGGAATCTATCGTGCTTTCACTTTCCTTAGGCCCAATAAACTTTCAAAATGGTTTTAACTGGTTCTTCCGGTATTCCAAGGATGCCAGTACAACCTATGACTGTTAATTTGCCGATTGTCAAACACCAATTCCCATATTTTATTGACGTGTTGATCATCAGTTGATGTTGATGGCCGTTCTGGACGTGGTTCGTCGTCAACGTGCTCTCGACCCTCTTTGAATAATTTGTACCAATCAAAAACACGTGCTCACGACAAACAATTTGATTAAGATATGATCAACCTCAGACCATAGACTGACCACAGAACACTTGCTTCTAAAGTGCCCAGTAATTTGTAGAATCAAGTTCAATACCCTGACCCCAGCAAGCTCTAGGAATTTTTCAGAGTGCTGAACCTTTGACTATAAGTGATACAAGTAGGACGGCTACACAAGTAGGAACGCTACACAATTAAGGTTCGGGATATCAATTAAATTTTTTATTCCTGTGAAAGTATATTTGATGCCATTATGTATGGAAATCCAGACGCTGAACCCAATTTTCGACGGTTTTCAAGGATAAATCAGCCGATACTGTTACAATTTCACGTTAGATATTCGTACGAAGTTCATCAATCGTCGCTGGCTTGTTGGCATAGACCATAGACTTAACTTAGCCCCACAGGAAATAGTCTAACGGCGTCAAGTCGCACGACTGAGGCGGCAAATTGACTGTGCCATTTCGTGAGATAACACATTCACCAAATTTCGTTTTCAATAAATCAATTGTGGCATTCGCTGTGTGGCGCCGTTCTGTTGAAATCACATATTGTCCAAGTCCATATAATCCAATTCGGGCCAAAAATATTCGGTTATCAATGAGGGATAGCTTTTCCCAATCACAGTAACATACCGGTCTTCATTATCACGGAAGAAGTACGGCCCCGAGACGACGCCGGCCCATAAACCGCAAACGACGTGTGAGATACTGATTTGGGTCTTCCTCAATTGTAGAGCTAGTGGCAGCAATATTCTCTACACTAGTGGCACTTCTTTGTCTCACTGAACATTTTGTACTGTGCCCGTGGATTAAAATTGTTAAACTAGACTTTCAATTGTTGATCTGACAGTACGATTCTGGCCATAAATTGGACGTAGCACTCTTAAAGTTGAGGCCACTGACTCCGAATTTCAGTAGAAAATTTTACTAATTTCGACTCGTTGTTGGATCGTATATCTTTCCATGATGAAATGACAAACCTTACCGAAGAGAAACTTCAAAAGAGCAAGAAAAAATACAGCGTCGATTGCTGTCCCAGTCGTCTCAAATGAAATACCCGTTAGAGAGTGAAATTTAGAATCTCTTAACATATTTAGGAGTTTTTCTCATGAATCTCATTTCTTTTCCAAAGCATAAATACAATTTTTAGAGGTTCACATAAAAACTAGATTTTTTCCGGAAGAAGGTTAGACAGGTGTTTTTCTCACTGCTTATGCATATATTCATTGTTTGTTTATTTCATTTTGACTTCAATGATTGGAGAGTATTTACATTTTAATTTTAACGTTTTGTGTGTTGATGTATGTACATATGTTTCAGCTTGTTAGACTTGAAGTACCATACAGAGTAGAAACAAGCAATATGTTTGTACTAATGTGCGCTCTCACACTTCTGAAGTGTAGAACTGATTTACTTACATAAGTATGTACATATACATACATATATCATATTATGTACATATATTCATATGTACATATATGTCTTGTGTAGCTGTTTATATATACATACTTATGTATGTCTGTTATGTTCTGACCTTGGGCCGATACGAGACCAGCACTAAACGTGTCTTAGCAAATTCTCAGTCTAATAAAAAATTCTATCAACAAAAATAATATTTTTCGGATTTTATGTGAAAAAAAAACATATTTATGTACGAATTTGCCACTAGAAACCACATGCTGACAGCCCTAGCCATAAAAATGGCAAAGGATGTTTAAATCACAAATCAAATAGCGCAGAAATATGCTTTTGATCAGAAAATCATTCGATGAAAAGTAAACAAAATTGTTTAAAATTGAATTTGAATTATAAAATTTATTTGTGTAAATTCATTTTTGGATACAAACTTATCTACTATATTATAACTGTATACATACAGTGCTAAATATGTTGGAAATTACAGTCTTTGACGCATTAATGGAAACACGCCGGTTTTTCGATGTATATATTTACTTAAACTAAGCACATATGTATGTAAATACATGCCCACTTATATGATAAATGCTGTAAGTCGGTTTTTGAAATGCTTCAAATATCTTTTAAGTACCTAAGTAAATATATTTATGCACTTAAAATGTATGTATGTATCATATATATGGCGTTGGCGTCAATATGACACCTGTATATGTATGTATGTATAGTGTTTGTTTGTATCAACTAAGTACGCTTCATACAACAACGGCAAT
The DNA here is from genome assembly GCF_023373825.1 of Bactrocera dorsalis. Taxonomy (NCBI): domain Eukaryota; kingdom Metazoa; phylum Arthropoda; class Insecta; order Diptera; family Tephritidae; genus Bactrocera; species Bactrocera dorsalis. Next base: position 60,132,619 of record NC_064306.1, on the reverse strand, counting down.
AATGCGTATTCATATTTCAAGTCCAAAACTGGTTTTCGAGCGTTGCTTGGGTGTTGTCTGCAACGGTTAACGCTCCAGTTAACTCGGATTAAACGCATTGCGACAGTTCTCTCCATTCAATATTTTAATTTTCAACTTTTAAGAATTCAATTTCATTTTCATTTCCGCTGCAGCCATTCCCTGACGACAGCGAGCGACCACACGCAGTCTTTGTTTCCATTTCCAGGCGCTGGAGGCAGGAGCGGCCGCTGGGTGGCCTTCTCAACCGACAACAACGAGATATCAACGCCTTCAGGTCTACCGCCAACTCCAGTCTCGCTGTTGGCCGCTGTCGCCAGGAACTGAACGCTTTCGCAACATCATCAGTTACTTGTATTATTGCCATTGTTGTTGCTGTTCGCTTGCACCGAGGCTGTTGTGGGCATGTCTCATGCCGTCCGCTTTTTCATGGCATTGCAGGCGCTGCAGTAGGAGTAGGAGCTCGGCGATGGTGGTGGTGAGCCGCTAACGTTGCCTTGGCAACTGCCGAATGGATGCTGCACTTGCGGATGTATGGGGAAGTGGTTCCAGTGTGGGCACGGCATCTGTGCAGGTGGTGTAATTGGGAATTGATGTGGCATCTTGCTTAAAGTTGATTTGCTCGCTTTCGCTTATAGGATGCACTCAAAAAATAACTGTTTATTCACTTTTCACTTGTTCTGCTGTTAGTGTCTTTAGTGTTCTTAACTAGAACCTTTTACTTTCTTTCACTTTTTAACTTTTTCCCTTACTTTGCTTTCGCTAGTATTCTGCTCGAAGGCACAAACTTCACTGAGCTCTATCCCAGTGCTTCGCTGCTTATATAGCCGCGTCACTCTCGTCAACGACATGCAGCCAAATCGTAATGGCTGGCAGTCAGGCAGCCAACGCGAAAAATCAACAACGCCGCACACATGGACAAAGACCGCAGTTCGTCGACGAAAACGCCAACAAGCACATGGTTGATGTTTGGCGAGCTAACATTGAAGCGACAGGCTTCTGGAGCGCTCTCTTCGCTTATCACGCGTTTGGTGAAGACTATTACTTTGCGTTTTGTATTTTGTAGTCAGCTCTTCGCTTGTCGTGTACACCCTACAAATTGAGCTGGCTGAGCGAAAGTGAAAGGATATGAAATTTCATATAAATTCTTTTGCACAAAATCTTTCGTAAATCAACAGATTTGGTCAATATCTTGAACATATTCGGTATAGTAATAGATATTTCCAAGATTAAAGAACGATTGGAGAGAAATGCATATAACACATGTATGTAGAGTAGAATCCCAAAGATTAAAAACTGTATCAGAATCATATAGGCCCTTGAAAGTTGTAGAAATAGTTCTCGTTAGTTTCGAGAGTTTTGAAAATAAAGAATTCAGTTCTCTAATCGTTTTTTGGTCACTGTCTTACTTTATGAAAAACTTCCCAAATAGCAAATATGCCCAGGGACTGTTCAGTGTGAATATTTCTGCGAAACTAAAAGAGCTGAATTGGCTGCGTGTTATTATAACTCTCTTTTTTGTAAGAAATCTTATACCATTCGAGGCAAGATTACGTTAGGTTATGTTCGATGTCCGATATTCAAGACGGGGATCACACTTAGAATACTATATACAGCCCTTTGTGAAGCCATAAAAATAGAACTCCTTTATCCGATCTTACAAGTCGGTAAAGGGCCTTGAGGGCAATCCGCATTTGCCAGTTTAAAAGTGTGAGTTTCCAATTGCTTAATTGTTTCCAACTCGCCTCGGAGATCAAAGCTCCAACCCGTTTCCTTTCTACTAATCTCAATCATTTTCCTACATTTCTTCTATTTTCAAGGCTTATTTTCAAAACTAAGAAAAGTTATCAAAATCTCATTTTCTGCCATCCAGTTTCTGCAACTGACATCTGGTAAGATTTTCAACCTCGATTGCAATTATAGGGCAATTAGCTGTTAGAACACATGCAACTGAGCCTTGGGGTGCCTGCAAAGTGGACGCTTAAAGCCAATCCGACCATTTACCCAATACGCACATTTACCCTCGGCTTGGTTTTCATCCTCCATTCTGAAGGAATCCTTACTGAGGACAAAGAGCTCACTGGATCTCTTGCGGTTGACCTAGGTCCAAATGGATCTTTCTTGCGCTGTGCAAGAACCGATAGTAATTCAGCGATATCTCAGCTCCCTCCAGCCATCCAGTAGTAGAACGTAAAAGAATTGCTTCCATCCGTTTCAATTATATTGATAGCTAGGCTAGGGGAGCCCCTCCTTGCCACCTCGTCATCTTTGCTTTTGCCTGCGATTTCGTTGAGGCCTGGAACCTAAACTTTTTACTCGATGCCATTGATAACGAGGTTAAACATTCTTAAAAGAACTTCAAAATCATCAAAATTGATTCGTATAAATTTCGTGTGCCAGAAGAAGGTCTTTAGACTTGGACTTAGTCTTGGAACTAGTCTAAAGATGGTCTTATTTGGCAGATACATTTTTTTTCGAACAATTTTTCTTTCTTTCTGAAGGCAATCTTGAAATCAATCAGAAATATTTCCAGCGATTGATTAATTTCCGATTGTAGCGCAATCGACGCGCTCATTAAACTCCACATGTTACTTTCGCCTCTAACTGCCAACCACTTTTCCGTCTTTATCGCACTTCTCGGCGCGAGCAGTTCAATGTGTGTGATGGAATGGTCTTATTTGTTCTTCTGAATTTTGTTTTTATTTTCTGTTTCACAACATAACAAGCGCACCACCCTATGAGCCAGGCGCGAGCTCAAGTGCCGCACTAACGTTGGTGGTGCAAAGCATATCGCCGGAGTTCAGGCGCGTGTGGTAGAGAGTACAGTTTCTAATACTCCAGTAAGGCCACATGCCAGCAATTTCTACGAGCAACGCGGTGATAGCGACGATTAGGGAGTGGTAACGTCTTAACGCACGCAATTATGTGTTTGAAATACTTATGAACATTTTGGCAACTAACTGATATATTTACCTGTACATAAGATACATATACATATGTATGTAGATATGCAGACGTATGTACATATGTAGATATACAGACGTATGTATGTCTACGTTTTTTTATGATTTTTTCTTCAGGTGTGTAGTCAAGTTTGTTGTTGATGGTTTGGCATTGTTTACCTCTTGGTCGATTTTAATGACTTCGCTCGTCTTGTGCCTTTTACTGTTTACTATTTTGGTCGTTTTCGCCGGTAAGCTCACTACATGTGTATACTCGTATGTATCTATGTGCTTATATACTTATGTATGTATATATGAGCTCACTGCGTTCATTCACCAATATACACCATTGTCTACGCCTTAAAGGGGGTCTGTCTGGTAATTTATGTATCTACATACATACATACATAAGTATAAATACATATCCACATCTAAGTCGTATTTACAGTTTGTTTGCATATTTATTCAACTTGGACGTCTTTCAAACTTTGCAAAAATTGAAATACTGTAAATATTTTGGCAAAATGCTAAATAAAATTGTCGCGAAATTTGACACAATATTTGCTAATAAAATTTTCAGGTCCTTTTTCGACGTCGCACGTAGATCTCTCATTTGTATGGGCTTGACTTCGTTTGAGTGACGGTTTCGTTAGTCACGTAGGCCAAAATTTTGATTACATATGTATGTACATACATACATACAACTACGCATTAGATTTCTATGCTATGTACGAGTACATATCCAACATACATACATACATATATAATTTTATGCTGGTAGGTAGAATAGAAAAAGGTTAGACTGTGGCTGACTGCCTAGAATAATCTCGCAATGCCATATATAGAAATCTACAAGTGTAGCTCCATAAACTGTGCCAGACTGTATACAACTCGACATTAAACGCAAAACTACCTTTACTGACATATTATACATACATACATATTTCTAGAATACTGAATCTAACAATAATATTGATTTTGTTTTAGAACAAAATAAATCAATTTACAGGATTCTAAATTTAAAATTTCATTGGCATGTCCATTTATAGATATAGTATGCATATATATAACAATCAGGCACGTAGCCAGGGGGGGGCTAGAGGGCTGAAGCCCCCCCCCGAAATAAGGAAATTTTTTAAATAAATCGCAAATAAAAAAGATTTATCACTGACTGAATCTTTTGAAACTCTTATACACAACTCAGCTCAAACCTATAACAGTCGTACGCAACTACACTAGACGGTGACTGAAAACTTATCAAAAGTCATACTTAAGCGTTGTACAGATCTCCATCTTGATATGGCGAAGTTGGTTGGACAGGGATATGACGGAGCAGCAAACATGTCAGGGCATTTAAGTGGAGTGCAAACCAGGATAAGACAACTGTATCCAAAAGCACGATATGTTCATTGCGCTAGTCACCGATTGAACCTTGCGCTTTCTAATACTATGTCATTACCTTCAATACGGAACTGTCTTGGTATTGTCAATGAAATAGGAAATTTATTTAAAAACCATTCAAATGCAAACACAACTTTCCAGGACGTTATACAGAAGCACGCACCAGAAAGCAAAAAAAGACGACTTGTTCGCCTTTGTGAAACAAGGTTTATAGAAAGGCATGAAAGCATTATAAGCTTTGTGGAGATTTTCAAATTCATTGTACTAAGTTTGGAAATAATTTCGAGTAAGACATGGTCCATTTCGTCTAAAGCATCAGCCTTCTTAGCAGCGGTAGAGAAAAGCGATTTTTTGCTTAGTCTATTCGTCTGTGAGCAATTGTTCAGCTTAACGCTACCACTGTCTGTGCAACTCCAAGAAAAATCTATGGATTTTGTATCAGCAATGAACCGAGCCAAAGAATTAATAAGAACTCTGCACCAGATAAGAGAAACAGCGGATGGTTTTTTCAACGATATTTTCCAAACAGCATCACAAATGTCTAAAGATCTTTTTGACATAGATCTTGTAGTGCCTAGAGTGACTTCGCGTCAAACTACTCGTGCTAATCCACCTTACACAACCCCTGAAAGCCACTTCAGAGTTACAATATTTATTCCATGCGTTGATGCTCTGATTCAAAACATGACAGAACGTTTATTAGTGAATGAGGATATACTCTCGTCATTTCAAATTCTACTCCCATGTTTTGCTGCAATTGATAATGCCGAAGAATTAAAAAATTTAACTATTTACTTCGAGGAGCAAATATCAATGACAGCATTAAAATCAGAGTATCGATTGAGGTGTGCCAGCTTATCAACAATAGATCCAACCATAGAAGTGTTGAAATTACTGCAACATTGCGATGCAACGTATTTTAAAAATATTCACTACCTGCTTACAATTTTACCAACTCTTCCAGTGACGACCGCTTCCTTCGAAAGAACTTCTTCAACCTTAAAAAGAATAAAAACTTTACCACGCAGTGTGATGGGCAATGAGCGGCTGAGTGCACTTGCTGTTATTGCAGTGCACTGGGATATTAAAATAGATCCAGATGAAGTAATTAATGATATGGCAAGCAAGAAGAAAAGAAAAATATTACTTATTTAAGTTACAACTACCAAATAATTTAAGTAATATGTATATGAATTTATATTGTTTTTTTTTTAATAAACAGAAAATTTAAAGTTTATATATGTTTTTACTTCAGCCCCCCCCGAAATGAAAAGCTGGCTACGGGCCTGATAACAATGATATATAAAACACACATATATATATATAACGGGTGATTTTTTTGAGGTTAGGATTTTCATGCATTAGTATTTGACAGATCACGTGGGATTTCAGACATGGTGTCAAAGAGAAAGATGCTCAGTATGCTTTGACATTTCATCATGAATAGACTTACTAACGAGCAACGCTTGCAAATCATTGAATTTTATTACCAAAATCAGTGTTCGGTTCGAAATGTGTTTCGCGCGCGTGTTTTGTTCAGCGATGAGGCTCATTTCTGGTTGAATGGCTACGTAAATAAGCAAAATTGCCGCATTTGGGGTGAAGAGCAACCAGAAGCCGTTCAAGAACTGCCCATGCATCCCGAAAAATGCACTGTTTGGTGTGGTTTGTACGCTGGTGGAATCATTGGACCGTATTTTTTCAAAGATGCTGTTGGACGCAACGTTACGGTGAATGGCGATCGCTATCGTTCGATGCTAACAAACTTTTTGTTGCCAAAAATGGAAGAACTGAACTTGGTTGACATGTGGTTTCAACAAGATGGCGCTACATGCCACACAGCTCGCGATTCTATGGCCATTTTGAGGGAAAACTTCGGACAACAATTCATCTCAAGAAATGGACCCGTAAGTTGGCCACCAAGATCATGCGATTTAACGCCTTTAGACTATTTTTTGTGGGGCTACGTCAAGTCTAAAGTCTACAGAAATAAGCCAGCAACTATTCCAGCTTTGGAAGACAACATTTCCGAAGAAATTCGGGCTATTCCGGCCGAAATGCTCGAAAAAGTTGCCCAAAATTGGACTTTCCGAATGGACCACCTAAGACGCAGCCGCGGTCAACATTTAAATGAAATTATCTTCAAAAAGTAAATGTCATGAACCAATCTAACGTTTCAAATAAAGAACCGATGAGATTTTGCAAATTTTATGCGTTTTTTTTTTTAAAAAAAAATTAAAAAATCACCCTTTATACACATAACAATAATATATAATGAATATAAATGTTTTCTTTCCCGAATCATAACTGTTGACTCAAACTCAGGAAGTAAATTCCGTCTTCTCATTAAATTTTCCTTTTTGAATATAACAACAAATATGGCAAAGTCACACTGATTCCGCTAAATGAAAGGTTAAACTTATTAGATAACTTTTTAGGCTTGAAAATTACCAGTTAGCCTGCCCACTCAAAGAAGCTTTTCAAAAGAACCTGAAAGCCAGAAAAAACAATCCCACAAACGACAGCTTTTAGGAAAAAAAAATATTTATACATTTTTATATGTTTTATGTTATATGGAGCCTTTATGTGGTGGAGGGCTCTAAAAAACCACACTTGCAAAGATACTCAAAGAATCTGGGTTCTTAAAAGAACACGTTCTAAACACTCGAATATCCTCACACACTTTGACTTCATACCACGTGGATCACAAAGTCGGTAAACCGAACTCTGGCGGCTTCTTTGTGCCCATATGTCGATGTGCTGTTGTGGTTGGGAAGAAGTTGGAGGAGAAGCAGTGAACTTCTTTTCGGATGGGTCAAAGCTTGAGGTTTACGGCCAGAAGCTCTCTATCAACTCCAGCTTCAGACTTCCTGACTATTGTAGTGTCCTCCAAGCCGAGGTTGAGGACATTAAGATAGCAGCAGATCTACTACTTCGGAGTGCAGCCTTCTTCAGAGACCATTCATTCAGATAGCAGAGCGCCGATACTAGACTTTACTTTATTTTCATTATTTAATTTTTAATAGTAATTTATGAAGATATTTATATCCGTTGTGTTAACTTTAAAAAATTATATAGTTTTTAATAGAAAATGTTTATCTACAAATTCCTATTCATGAATGTACGTATGTTTGAAAATATATAGCCAGGCATAATGTGAATATACATATTATTATATTATTATTCCATATAAAATTTGCCTCTTATCGAAACCACTTTCTTTGAAACTCATTGCATAAGTACTTTTTAATCTAAATGAAAATATGCGAGAAAACTAAACTCACTTTAAATAAATCTTGAGAAATTTTGCTCTAAAAATATTATTGATTGTAGGCATGCCTGTTTTCATAATAAAATTAAAAAATAAGAAGAATTACAACGGAAATTAGGGTCGGAAGTTCAAAGCCATATGAATGTATGACAACTGCCCGTGGGTAAAATATATGGAACAATATTTTTATCATCATTATTACATCATTAAAAAGTTAGGCCAATCTAGAGTACTCGAAACTAGATAAACTTTCACAATTTCTTCTAGGCGTACAGAAAAACAATCGAATGCTTCTCTTTCAGGCCTTAAGAAACATGTTTTTGAGTGTATAGATCAAATTTTATATGCAGGGTCTGCCACAGGGATAATTTTATATTGACCGTTCATGCCGGCCATGTTTGTTTATGGTTTTACTTACATATGTCAAATTTTGTCAGTTTGTTCGGTAAGGTCTTCATTTCATCACTTGGAAACTATCCAAGACTATTACGCAAATTTCACGTTCTCCGGTAGCTGCTGGATTTTGTGTTTTCATCGAAAAATCATCTTCTCAGATCATGCCCATTTCTATTTCTGGCTTAATGACTTCATCAACAAAATTGTCTCTTCGGTTCAGGAAACGCAATTGCATTCCCAATATGTACCGTTTGGTGTGGATTGTGGTATGACGGCATCATCGGGCCTTATTTTCTACGAAATGAGGCAGAAAATGCTATTACTATCAATAGCGAGCATTATAATAATATCAGAATTAGCCTGTATCAACATTATTAACGTTGGCGCGGCGATCAACCCGTACTGGGTCGCTCCAGTGCAGACTCACCATTATAATACAATGTTGACCGACTTTTTTTTCTGCATCAAGTCGAAGTGGAGGATCTCTATTTCAAAAAGACGGTGCGACGCCCCATGTTTTACATCTAAACACATCGACTCGTTAATTTCGAGGAATGACGCAGTCAAATGGTCTCCAAGATCATGCGATTTAACGCCTTTAGATTATTTTCTCTCTGATGGTATAGCATAACAAAAATTTACGCCAAGCAGTCAGCACACTCGAAGAGCTCGAAGAGGTATGTACATACGTGTGTATCCGCAGCTCTAGCCGAAAAGCTACACCAGGTCATAGAAAATTGGCGTTAACGGGTGGAGGCCAATTTTCCAACAGTTTATTCAAATTATTAATATTCACCAGTCTTGGAGTCGTGTGATTTTTTCTTTTTCTCCAAACTGAAATTGCCGCTCCGTGGAACCCGTTTTCAGTGGATTGAAGAGATAAATCAAAATTCGCTGAAGGAGCTAAGCTGATCCCAAAAAGTGTTTATAAAAAATGTTTCGAGGACTGGAAAAATCGTTGGCATTAGTATATTACAACTGGTGGGAATTACTTTGAAGGCTTTAAATAAATTATGATGAATAATTAACTATTTTGCGTTTTATTTACATTTTTAAAAGCAACAATAAAGTGATTCACGAAACACAATCTTTTGATTAACAATCTGTTCAAATACACTATACTCGAGATAACGTTGTTGCTCAATCACATTCATTTGTATAATGTTTACCTATATTTCGTCTTTATCAAAATTTAATAACTGCGATATTGACACTTAAAAATTATACATATCTGCATAAACACTCAGAAGTTAAGAGCGAGTGATTTAGCAACGTGTGTAGAAAGCGTGTTTACTCGAGGATTGTGCTACATACTTGTATATGCCCTTCGAGTGTCGAGTATTTTTTAATTTATTTTAATAACTTAAAAATTTAAACAGTAAACAATTTTCGACGTATTTCAGAGCTTAAAATGCCTCCGCTTGACATGCGGATAAGAAGAAAATAAAAACGTAATATTTATTTCTGAAATTATGCTTTATCAGAAATTAAAATGCATGGCCCCATATGCGCAAAAATATTATATATGTACATATATACATATATATAAATATTATATGCACAAGTATTGCACAAGTCTTTGTAAACTTGTTTTGTCGTCAATTTTCGCCAGTTCACTTCAAGCACCGGTACAATCATGAGCAATAATGCTGATAAGATATTCCGGTACAGTTGCTGCAATGCAAAAGGGGCTTGTTTAAACACACAAAACACAAAAAATAATTTAATAAAGTTATACATACATACACACTTAAAAATGCGCTTCTGTATGTTTGTATGTATCAACCAATTCAGTTGTATCTAGTTCGGTTAACCATCTTATATACTTACAACAGCTGCTTTCGGTTTTTATTTTTTATTTTGCTCGCCATTGAACATTAACTCTGTCTGTATTTTACATCCGTAATCACTTACCCACTTTGAAGGCTGACAACAAGAGATACTCAGCGCTGAAAATCATAGCTATGCAAATGTGAAACATATTCATAACTGTTAATTGTGGCAACCATTTTGGGTTCGTTTTGCTAAATCAGCGAAAATAATATTATAATTTCATTTATTTTGTGTTTTTATTTGTTTTTGTTTTTCGAAATGCTTTTAAGCCACGCGAAACCATTTTTTGTGACTTGAAAGCGATATTTGAAACTCAAAAACACATTAGAAAAGTCAAACACATACCTATGTATGGTATGTATGTATGTAGATACATATTGATATGTATAAATCGTACATATTTGTGTAGCAAACCGCATAACAAAAAATGCCAATAAGCATTAACAAAACAAATAAGCCAAAATCCAAGGCAGAAACTCAAACCAAAACAAAAAGCAAAAATCAAGTAAAAAATGTTTCTACTTTTTAATTTTATTTTATCTTCTTTGTGCTCCTCTCTTCTTTTATACCGCAAAGCGCATATGCTACTCTTTGTCGTACATTGACTCTCTCTACTAGATAGTACGCTAAAAGAGAGTGCGATAATAGCAAAATGAGTAGTAAATCGATTTAGTTATACAATTAACCCTTAGTTGGTCAGTTAGGGGTAATTTTTACTGTTGAGATTTTTTGTGAAGGATTTCATCATAATAATTATAATATTAATAATTTTTCATTAAAAAAAATATAGTGTATTTAGTAATAAATAAAAAATAATTTATATTATTATTTAATAAATATATAATTTATATGTTATTATGATTGAAAAACCAAAAATTTCATTCTTTTAATTCATTACTTGTTATTATTTATTTCAATATATTTGTCCCTTTGAGTTTCATTCATTGAATGCTGTGAAAATAATTTAAACAATTTTCTTTCCCATAATTAATTAAATTAAATTAAATTAAAAAATTAAAATATACTGAAGTTTTTTTTATATTTTTGTTTTTAAATTTTTTATATTTTCTATATATTTCACTAAATTTGAAGTGCATCTATTTTATTTTTGGATTTTCCCTCAGCTAAACTCAATATTTCTTATAAAAACCTTTCAAATTTTTATTATTTATTACTTTTTAAGTTCGTCACGAAGTTTGTAACATCCAAAAGGACACATCGGAGACCATATAAAAAACAATATGTAAAACAATCGAGCAAATAAAATCACTAATGTTGATTCTTATAAAAATGTATATTTAATATGGGTGAATTGAATTACAGTTTTTTTCAGATACTACACATTCTTCAGTCCATATACATATGTATAACGTAAAACAACAAAAGAGTAACAAATTTATTCAGTTTTCATAATAAGAAAATATAAATTCTTTCGTACGGTACTTGCTCAATTTAGACACACTGTAATTCCTACCATTTTAATATTTAGTATAGCTTCCTTTGACCACAATCACCGCTTCAATCCGCGTGGAAACGCTTTTGACTAAATCTTCACATTCTTTTTTTAGTGATGGAGTTCCATACTTCAACACAACTAGTAAACAATTCCCGTTGTTTTCAGTGGACTGGCATAAAAAAAAACCACAGGTTCTCGATAGGTTTAATATCGAGACTTTGAGGGGCCCATTCCAAAGTTTCAATTCATTGGCTTCTAAAATACTCCATAGTATTCTTAGCTTTTGACTTGTGGTCATAGACATGCATTAGAACTATTTTACTACTGTTCAGATCTAATATATTTAATGAAGAAAAATATCCTTGCTTTAATATGTCTACTCGTATATATAATACATATTCGCGTGCATATTTCTCTCGATTAAAACTAGGTACCCAACACCTCCTTTGCAAAAGGCATCGCAAAAAAGGTATTTTCCACCCTCAAATTTGAGTGTTATGATGCATCACAGCTGATAATAGTCGTTGATGACTTCTTCCAAACGTAATGTATTCAGTCTGACACCTGAAGATTAATATTGCTTTCGCCTGTCCAAAATACATTCAACCACGGTTCTGGAGTCCAGTTTTGGTCCATTAACATTGGTCCTAGCAAATTTCCTTAAGCAAATATTTTTAATTTTGCACCTGGCTTTAAACCTTTATTTTTTTAACTTGCGGTGTACAGTCATGTGTGAAACTTGTTTTCCTTAAATCCTCTACAGTTCTTTCTGAATCTCAGTACCTGATTTTATTGCTCCCGAGGTCACCAGACGGTTGAAAGTTCGTCTATCGTGGTTTTTTAAAACGGATAATCGGCCAGATCGAACTAGTGAAGCATATGGCTACCATATAAACTGTTCGATCAAAGTTAAGATAAAGGTCGCTTTATACCCTTTTATGTTATGAAAAAATTAACCTATGAAGAATATTATAGCTTCGGTGTAAATGTGTATATAGTTTTAGAGCTACAGTCATTTAAAGGATAGCCGCTCAATTCAACCAGTTTCTTTCGAATTTGCTACCCTGATAACTCAATGACAAAAGATTCGATCTTTCTGTTTTCTCAGCCTTCTCTATTTATAATTCTACATACAATGATCTATCGGCTTTTTGATAAAAAATTTAAATTTGGAAGGCCAAAGCCCACCAAAAGTTGGGGTAAAATTCGATATAGTTTTTTTTTAAGCCGCCAGTTTGTCAATTTTATATTTTTTTATCTTATAGTTTAAAAATAATTTAATTTCTTATTGTTTTATCCATGGAAAAGGCTGGAATGTCTGCAGACGTGGAGGACCTTGTTTTTAGCGCCACCGAAGATCTCGTATAACTCAAAAAATATGTATAAATATGCCCTGAATGTTTCATAATAATCGGTATAGCCATATTTTTTGTATTTCCCAATAATCCATTGTTTTTTTTGACATCAGAACAGGTGCGCCCCTTAATTTATTAATAATATAACAAAATATTTAGTTTTGTTATATTGTATTTATTATTTAGTTAATTACTAAAGTTTTCAGTTTTCCTCTATATGTATATAAACGCGTTGCAATCAAAATAATATTGTTATATCCTCCCACAGCCTAACAGTATGCTACGATTTTCCCACGACACCGAAAGTAAAGACTTAAGCAACGAACTTTTGGTCATAAAATATTAATTTGCTTGCTTCGTATAAAGAAAACAACACACGCGTTTGATTTTTCCATTTTATTACAATTTCTCATTCATGTACTTTATCTGTAAATATATATTTATATATATATATATATGTATATTCAAATGTGACGAATTATTTAATTTAATTAATTCATTATAATTTATTTAAACAAAACTACAAGTACTATATAAACTATTACATATTATTAATTATCATTTGTATTAATTATTTTAATTAATTATTTCAAATAGCTGTAATCATTACTATACGTTTACGATTACCATACATTATTATTACAATATAATTGATTTAATATCGTTAAATATTTGAATTTATTTTAAATTAATGCAAAAACATGACATTCATTATACACAACGTCACAATAATTTATTTATTTATGCTAAAAAATCTAGTTAACTTAATGTGTCTAACATCGTTACATATATTTAATTAAATATACGAACATTGAGAGTAGCGTTGTCTGTGTGTGTGTATGTGTTAGAGAGTATGTATGTAGGTGTTAAGTGCCCACGCATTCGAGCATAAATATTAATTTTTTGTGGATATTTTTCTTGATTACATATCCATTACAAATGCAATTACAGTTATTTCTAAGTTTGTATATAATGTATATACAATTTGTGATTTACATACTCGTGTTTGCCACGACATTTGCCGAATGCACGTCATGGTAGTGTATGCATGTGGAATTTAGGTATTTTCGTTTATTGGAGTTGAAAACGAAAATTAATTTAATTTCAAAAAAATTGAAGTGTCAAAATTAAAATTTAAAAAAATTAAAATTTTTTTTTGATTACACTTTTTTTTTAACCCTTTCAGCCCCAAAGGACTTTTTAAACGATATCAAACATATATAGAAGTTGCTTATAAGCAACTTTGGGGCTAAAAGGGTTAATCATGATCATGAAGTTGATCTATAAGATGTGTATTTTAAAGAAGTTTTTGTGTATTTGACTTTTTAAACGATGTCAAACATATATAGAAGTTGCTTATAAGCAACTTCGGGGCTGAAAGGGTTAAATTAAAATTTTTTAAAAATGAAAATTTGTCTATTCAGAGTTTTATAGATAAATTGCAAGTAATTTTGCTTTAAGAGAGTTGCATTTAGAGAGATTTTGTTTATTTCACTGTTTTCTAGTTTGTAATTTGAAAAATTGCAAATTATTTGTGATCACTTGCACAATATACAGACAAGTACATATTATATAAATATATGTAAGGCTTAGTCTAGTTCACGCCTCTGGTATTACATAGAATACTTTGCACAAATGCACTCCATCATTCTATCACTCTCTCTCTCTCTCTCTATTTTACGCTCTTTTGTTTAAGGCTTAGCGCCTACTTTGATTTTCTTGCATTACTTGGCTTTCGAAAGTTCCTTTTTATGTTTTCCTACTTCCTTCAAAAATGTGAGGAAGTTCAGACTTCTCTGTGTCATGCTCACTTCACTTTTCTTCTTTATACTATTTAATTAGCCTATTTTTGGAGATTCTCTTCTACTGACAAATTTGCATGCAATTTACACATGTTGCATATTACAGTTAATTTACAGTTATTTTGCTAACTGTATGCCAAATTTAAGTTACTAATTTTTTATTAAAATTTTAATTATTTTTGCTGTATATAACTTGATTTTCTCTTGTTTGCTGTTATGATAAAGTAAATTGCATTACAGTTAAATTAGTCACCTAGATGTACTGTTATAAATCTAATTGTAATTTACTAGTTTTTTTTATACTATAAATCATTGCAGTGTATTGAAATTTAATTATTTACATATTTGTTAGTGTTTTCGTTTTTTTATACACACTTTTGTGAGATTTTTAGCTTTTACTTTCATTTGCTTGTATTTATTTAAAATAAATTTATTTATTTTTTTTGTGTTCTGATTTGTAAATAGTCTTGAACTAAAACCAGCAAAGTTAGTGTTTATGCTACATACATTCATATAAGACATTGTACATTTCGTATTAATACCGTTAGATAAAGAAAGTAACTCTTTTAGCGCTATTTTATAAAAGACAAATGCGTTCTGCGTTGTTGAAGCAGTGTTTTCGAATTAAAAGTTTGGTTTTTTAACGATTTGCTTTAGAATTCGTTTTCTCTCTTGGCTTGTTGGCATTCTGAAGTTTTTTTTTTAATTTTAGTTTTCTAATGCAGTGTTGTATTAAAGAAAAATTACAATAAGCGTGCGCGAGGATAGTATATACTGGGAAAATATCTATTAATGTGACAACCAAAATTTAAAAAACATTCGAAGAACAAAATTATTATATAAACTTAAAAAAAATTACAAAATTAAATACAAAAAAAAATCTGACATAAAATATTTTTTTTTGACATATAATTAAAAGAAAAATTTGTATATTAAAATTTTTTAGACAAAAAACTAAAAAAAATGTTTGAAAAATTTAAAAAATAAAATTAAAAAAAAAATTTAAAAAGAATATAAAAAAAATAAATAAAAAATTTTTTTTTTGAGATAAAAAAAATTGAGATTTTTCTTTGTGAATAATTAAAGTTTATTCGAAATTTTTTGTAAAATTACAAAAAATTAAAAAAAAATTTACAAAATGAACAAAAATGTTTGAATACCTCAAAAAACAAATTTCTGTTTATTAAAATTTTTTGGACATAAAATTAAAAAAAAATGTTTAATAAAAAAAAGGTTGACATAGAATTAGAAAAAAGAATTTTAGCTATTTAAAATTTTATTCTTATTGTTAAAAAAAATATCTTTCAGATTTCAGGTCCTGCAAAAATATTATGTTTTTCAAAACTCTGCCTTTTTCTACCAATATCATATAAAAGCTTAATTTTTATAATTTAGAAAACTTGCCAATCTTCGCTCTTAAGAAAAATTTGAAAGGAGAAGAAAAAAATGGTCTACAAAAACATCCTTTCATTTCATAACAGTAAAAATATGTTAAGTACGTGATTTACATGCTTATATTGTTGTTGTTTTGAAATAATTTTTTGTAGTTAATTGAAAAATAAACTTAAAAACTTCAAAAGAACATAATAATTAATTTTGAAAATTTTGTGTTGAAAATATTTGCCGTTTTGTATCGAGAATTTTTTACACAGAGTATTTAGTCGAATATTATAAAAAAAAGTGCAAGTGAATATTTTGTATTTCTTTTCAACTCGAATGCGGAACAATGCATGCCCTGAAAATGTATTTTTAAACTTCTTCAAAATTTTTGAAACTACAGCAAAATATTCAAATATATTGTTTTCTAAATACAAACAAACAAAATTTTTAAAATTAGTTTAAAAAGTCATAAGTTTTCAAAAAAATTTGTTTTTTAAAAAGATAAAATATTTAAATTATTGATTTGGAAATCAGTTAAAAACATTTCTTCGATAAACCTCGACCAGCAATATCTACCGGAAATTATTAATTTTTTCAAATACAAATTTTGGTTCAAAATTGTTGAAACTACAGCATTCAAAATATTGTTTTCCAAATACAAACAAAAAACATAAATTTTAGAAATTAGTTAGTGAAACTCAAAAATGTTTTTCATAAGTTTTCAAAAAACTTTGTTTTTTAAAAAGATAAAAAATTTAAATTTATCCCTTTGAAATTTGTTAAAAAAGTTAAAAACACTTCTTCATAATTTTTCAACCAGCATATGCACTTTAAAAATTAATTTTTTAAATAAAATTTTTTTAACAGAAAGATTAATATTTTTGAATAAAAAATTTTAAATAATGTTTTTTCCAAAATTTGAGTATTGTGAGGTATGTGACTTGGCAATGCCTAACCACAATTTATCTATGAAGTTCTGAATTTTTAACTTTCTTCCTCGACAAATTTTAACATTTAAAATTGCTTTAAGAATTTTTTCTATCAAAAAAAGAATTTTCCTTAAAAAATTTTCCTTAAAAAAATTTTTTTTTGCGTTTTTCACACTTGAAAAAATATAGCAAGTTGCCTGCGGGTACAGCAATAAAATATATTTAGTACGGTGTTAAATTTTGGTTTTTTGTTTTTCAATAAATGTAGATTTTTGTTTCTAAAAATAACAAAAAATATAATGTATAGCATTTGCCAAATAATATAAGAAAATATAATATACTTTTCTTAAATAATTTAAATATAATATTATGTGCTAAATTTTTCGTAGTACAAAGTTAAAAATCTTGCTAAAGACGGACAAAAAGTATCACAAAAGAAAGAGATAAATTCGAAAATGTTTTCAAGAAAAGATAATTTTAGAAAAAAAAATGTATAGAAAATTAATTAATGTTGTGTTGACAATATCATTTTCGTTCTGAGAACTCTAAAAATATTGCAAAAAAAAGATAATTTAAAAAATAATTATATAAAATTAATTAATTTTGAAAATTTAGAAAAAAAAATTATATAAAATTAATTAATTTCGAAAGGTTAGAAAAAAAATTATATAAAATTAATTAATAAAAAGTATTTTGTTGACATGACCTTCGAACACCTAAAAAAAACTTAAATACCAAACAATTTTTTTTGCAACCACAAGTTTCCAAATATTTTTCCATACAACAAGAAAAAACGTACTGCAACAGTTTTTTGTTTTAAACTAATTTTATATTAAATTTCGAGTTTATTTGCTTTACAACTACACTGCTTTTGTAGGCGTTGACAATATACAACTGTTACTTGCTTTCTTCTTTTCAAACAATAGTTTCTATATTGGCATTTTCACAGTTCAAATACGAGTATGCAAGGATGTAGAGAGAAAAAAAAAATGTCTGGATTGGTGAAAATAATTATACATATGGTACATGCATGTGTTATTAACTAAATTTTTTTAATATGGGCGAAGTTTTTCACGTCAGTGTGTCGGAAATGCAATTTTGAATTTCGAAAATATTTTTTTTTGCTTAATAAAATTTTTTTACATAATTAAGCGCTACAATAATAACTATTACATATAACTTATATTATATAACTGTACAAAATTAAGCGGCGAAAATTAGCAAATGTCAGTTTACAAGTACAATATACATACATATGTACAGGCATACATATTTTTACAACAAAAAAAAAAATATTAAAATAAAATTGAAATAAAATTAAACTCATTTGAAAATCGCTGAGAAATCTGAATACGCACAACGTCCAACTTCTTTATAAATAATTACGCTAAATTACAATGTGTGTCAATGTGTGTCTAAAAAGCATAATAAAGTAACTATTTGTCAAAAAGAAAAAAAATTATAAAAACACTAATTACAAATAACTGCATTTTTGTCAAAGACGCTCGGCAGACTCAAACATATCGTCAGTGAAATATTTGCAATATTTCTTTTGTCAACCTTTAACGGTTCTCATCTGCTTGCGTTTGGGCAGGTGGTGCCGCGCGGTAGAATGCATTCGCGCCACGTATGGGCAATGGATGCGCCTCCGTGTTGAATATCCACTCGTCCAGTGGCAGCAGCGAGTCATCGGAAAAGAGCAGATACAAGTACTAAAGTGCAAAATTATAATTAATGAAAAATACAAGTAATTAATTAAATAAAGCAGTCAGCAAACCTTGAGTGTTTCCGCCAAGAAGAAGCTCTGCTGCACATCATCCTTCTGCGGATTCTCCTGATACACATTCTTGATGCCACTGTAGCCGTGCATGGTACGGCAGTAGGTCTCGAGCGCTTGCACAGCCTCCCAACCCCAGTCGCGGTATTTTTGGTCGTGCGTCAGACGCCACAACACAAAGTAACTCTCGATCGTTTCCGGTCGCAGTATATAGTATTTCTCTTGTGATTTCAAGGCACGCGCTTCGGCGGCGTCGCTGAAGCTGTTGTAAAAAAAAAAACGATTTAGCCGATGTTAGATTCGTCACCATTTAGTTGGTGTGTTGTTCACTTACCGAAAAGCTTCTGGTCCCAATTTGGTTGGCGTTCTTGCGTAGCTCTCGTGGCAGGTATTTGTCAGACCCTTACCAATTTCCATAAATTTGTTGGCATATTGGTTTTGTCGCGTGCTGGCAGCTAAGGCATAGAGACCACCTGCAGATGAAGGAATATTATTGTATATTTTTTGTAACACACATAACCCTTGTTATATAACTATATTGATGATTTTTGGAAGCACTAATATAAATGTCTCTTAATTTTTTATTTGTGTATATGAAGTGAAGAAAAAAAAAGTTACAATAAGGCTTTAATGTGAACTATTTGTGGACTAACAACAAACAAACTAAAAAATAAAAAATGTATATTTTCTAGTTAATTTTTTTTTTAATTATTTAAAGTAATTTTATGTATTTTATTTTTTCACTAAATTATTATTTTTATTTGAAAATTTTAATACATATTTGTTCAAAGATTAATTGACTTAATTTTTTATAATTATTTTAATTAATTAATTTTATTATTTTAATTGTTTTAATTTTTTTATAAAATTATTTTCATTTGAAATTTTTAATACATATGTATGTATATACATATTTCTTAATTAATGTGTTACTTAATTTTTTTTAATTATTTTAATTAATTAATTTTATTATTCTAATTTTTTTATTAAATTATTATTTGTATTTGCCTTTTATAATAAATTTTTCTTAATTAATGTTTTACTTAATTTTTATAAATAAATATTAAAAAAAAAAAAATAATACATTTTAATAATTATTCTTTTTGAATTAAATTAATTGTTATTATTTTATAATTAAAATTTTAAATAAATTTTTCTTAATTAATGTTTTACCTTATTTTTTATTTTATAAATTAATTTTATTCATTTGATTTTTTTAAATTTTAATTAATATGTTAAAAAAATTATTAATTTTTGGAAAATTATTAATTTTTATTTTATAATGAAATTTTTAAATAATTTTGTCTTAATTCTTTAAATAAAAACTAAAAAATAAAATTATAATTTTCCAAAAATTAATATTCTTTTAACATATTTTTCAATAAATTTTCTTTGATAATTTCATTAAATAATCAAATATTAGTTTTTTTAAGACTTCAAATTAAATTTGTAAGTTTGAAATTTAATTTTTTAATTTAATTTTTTCTTATAAATTTCCTGAAAAACTTAAAATGCCCTGCCCTGTTCATGTTATGAAAAGTAATAATTGAAAAAGCTAGAGTCTCGGGCTTTCTTAATCTAGTTCGGGTGACTAGAGGACTAAGACGTCTGGACAAATTTCTAAATTTTTTTATTCCCGTATACTTAAGTTAACATGTTCACAAAATAATAAAAAATAACAATTTCAATCATTTTATACAATATCCTAAAGAATTAAGCAAAAAAGTCTATAATTATCTTTACTTACCCGCAAAGCAAGCCAAGTGATCCATTTTATGTTCCAAATGATCGAACTTCAAATCTGAGACATAAGTCAAACCACCCGAACTTGTGCGTATCATGTGCTCATTAATCGCCACCATGGCTTCGTCGAACATTTCGCGAGCCTCCTCGTCAACTTGGCCCGACTGCAGCCAAGCCTTTAGCAGATACTCATAGAAACTGTCGCCTAGAGCGCCCAGCGACATGTGCACTAAAGTAAAAAAAAAAACAAAAACACAATTGATTTCAAAAACTCTTCTAATCACAATTCACACTCACTTTGTCCCCACTTGCCCGTCTTGGGGTTAATGAAATTTGGATATAGACCCTTTGGCTTCTCAATCTCCTTCAAAACTTGACGTATAGTTTGTACACGCTCTTTGTACAGCGGATTACCCGTTATATCGCTCAGATAAACGAATTCGCAGTGCAATGTGCCAGCTTCGGATAAAATCGAGCTGCCACCTGAAGCCCAGCCGTAATTTCTACTCGCACCGGTGCGTGTGTTTACCAACGCATATGGTATACCGGTGGGCGTCTGGAAGGCGGGCAACAGCTTGTCAGCGATGTGTTGTGCTTTCTCTTTATATAAATTATCACCGGTGAATGCATAAAGTGTCAACAAGCCACCTACAAAGCGTATATTCGTTTCGAATACAGACAGGTCGGCGCTAACATTGTCCAGCGAAAACTTTCGTTCAATCCAATCGCGTCCCTCTTGATACTCCTTCTCCAAACCCATTAGGTAGAGCGTGTCCAGACCGTCGACTATGGTGGCGCCCAGATCGTAGATGCCAAAAATACTGCCCGAATGTGGACGTTGACTGAGCGGTCGAAGTTCGTTCTTGCCCCATGCGTAGAGCTTGTAGTTGTCCCAGGCGTGCTGCATCATCTAGAAAGCATAGCGGAATATATTTTTGTTAGTTGATGTTGTAATATATAGAAAAAATTTGAGAAGGAGGTAAAAACATTAAACATAATGAAATCACATAGGAGAATTTTCGTTCTGCGCCTATTTCCGAGAGTATACTTGTATTGTTAAAATAATATAAAAAAACATGTCTTTAGAAGCAGGGATGCAGTAGATACGGTGGCTGCCAGAAAAATGCATATATTCTCGGATCCAGGCCACAATGGCGTTCGGGGAATCGAAATAGCTGATAAGAATGTCAAAAGTGGCATCCGCTTGACTACCGAGCCAGTTCAGGAAATACGCAAGGATTGACAGACGGATCAGAGTGCGAATTAATGCCTTTGGGGCGGACACGCAGGATCGCCAAGATCATATGCAAGGGAGGGACACAAGCTTACTACTCACATGGACTCGCCAAGACTGCAGAATGATTGTTGGTCTAATTAAAGGTCAGAACTTACTGACAGCCCATGCGAGCCCAAGCCGTATGGACATCACTACGGATGATAAATGTAGAAACTGCAGGAAAGTAGATATGAGAGAAACGCTGGACACAATCCTCTACCTATGTTTGGCCTTATCTAGAACTCGTCTTCGATATCTAGGAGTTCAAGAGACTGGATGTAGTACCAAAATCACAAGTCTCCTTTAAACTTCGCGAAAAGGGTTAACGTCCCGCACGACGAAAACTTCAGCTCATATTAATAATGACCCTCCATCTGGCGTTATAAAGGAGCAGTAGGTATATGTATGGCGTGACAGTCAGCCAGTGTAATCTAACCTAAACTCCTATAGCTTGATACTTTACTGAGCAATGCTCCAACTTCCTTAAGCGTAAAATGTTTTTCCTAGAAGTCTGAAAAGTAAGCATCAATGGTGCCGTGAAGCGAAATCTAGAGAATACAGTGGATGGGCAACAGTTCGTAACCTAATTCCACCATTTTGGAAGTGATGGCAGTGGATAGTGTCTTGTCATGGTGCGAGAGCACTTTTTTTCCCCCAGAATGTGGGCGTTACTTCGACAATTCGTCGTCGATACGGCATTGTATAACACTGTGACTGTTTGGCATTTTCCTATGCAGATAATGTAGATCACAGAATCTGAAATCTCGATCATGGCCTTTCCAGTCAATAGGACAGACTTCGCTTTATTCGAAGTCGGTTTGCCTAGTTGAGTTCACTGTTTCGACGCTTCTACTCTTTCGGATTACTCTTAAGTATAATCAACAGTAAAGTTATTTCACGACTACGCTTTTGGACCTGAGTTAGCAAGCGCGACATCCGTCGGGCCGACAGCGTTCTTATACCCAATAGCTTTTTAAGATGTATATCATCTCAGTTATCTACCTCGGTTTGTTCCAATAGCTCTTTGGTTTCACTGCGTAGCTTCTCTTTCTAAAAACAAGAATGAAATGAACAACCGACATCTGCTACCCTTGTTGGGAAGTTTTTACCCTTTTTTAAATTTTTTTTGTACAAATAAGAACAAGTTTGCTTTGGTATGGTCTTTGAATGGACAATAGCTAAACTATCTAACCTAATAGAATTTAACTTTTTATTATTAGCTAATTAGATTTGAGAAGTTACAAATTATTTTCAAAAAAAGGTGTGTCAAAAAAAAATACAGGGTGTTCCAAAACTAACGCCACATTTAAATTTACCGCCATTTATGTAGTAAAGTGCTGATAACCCTAAAAAACTAGGCAAATCGGCAGCTGCCAGTTTAGGCTTAGTAAAAATGAAGCGTTACATGATAGAACAAGAGCAATATGTCTTCATTAGTCAAAAACATTTGAAAAATAATAAAAGCTTGGCGGTCGCAGTTCAAAAATTTCATACAAAATATGGCCGGAATAGTCTTTTAACTTCGTCAACTGTAAAAATTAATTGAAATGATGGCAAATTTAAAACTTGAGTTAATTTGTTATATTTTATTCCAATTTTTCTTTAATTTTGGGATACTCGGTAGTAAAAGTAACACACATAATTATCGCTATTGTTGTGGCCAAGGCTTAAATCAAATTTAATCAGCATATTTCACAGTCACATTATAATTTCTTCGGCAGACTGTGTCTCCCAAAGCGCAGTTCAAGTTCATACAATATTTGCAATTTATTTGATTTGTTGCCTTTACAGGCACCGCTGCGCCAATGCTACAACGCTTCGTAACCTTCCAAGCTGCGATATGCATACACGTGCACATATGCATACACACATGTATATACATATGTATAGGTATATGTATAAGTTAACTATGTTTGTAAGTTGTCAGTTTGTGAACTTAATTGAAATTTATAAGCAATTCTTCAGACGCTTACACGCTCACATGTTACGGCGAGTAGCCCAGTGCAATGCAATGCCTGAACCTTTGTTGTCGTTGTTGTTGCTATTGTTGGCGCTTTTGTGACGCATCATTTGGCATTAATTGCTATTAGTTCGCTGCATAGAAATATTGACACGGCTGGTGGAAATAAACAAATGGGATGCTTTGTAATCGCTTCAGTGTAATCAGATACTCTTGCGTCACGCCAATGCGAACCCATGCAATTGCACA
Organism: Bactrocera dorsalis; assembly: GCF_023373825.1. Taxonomy (NCBI): domain Eukaryota; kingdom Metazoa; phylum Arthropoda; class Insecta; order Diptera; family Tephritidae; genus Bactrocera; species Bactrocera dorsalis. The sequence continues at coordinate 60,108,831 of NC_064306.1, read as the reverse complement.
CACACATACAAGTATATATTTACAAAAATTCTCATATGCATTTGTGTGCACGCTACTGTGCTTTTGTACGCCAAGCATACCACACAGCCTCGGTGATTGAAAAATTAGCTAGAAAACTTATGCATGCACACACACACACCGATTTGCACCCACTTGTGTGTTCTTGTAAACAATGAAAACCTTTGTTGTTGCGCTTCTTGTTCATGCTGCAATGAAAATTTTGCAATTTTATTGAGCAAATAAAAATAATTAGGTTCATTGGTAAACAAGATCTAGCACTTAACTTTGGAGGCCGCCCGAAGGCTGTACACGGCGTATACGCAATATTTTTGTGTTAATTAATTTTTGTTGCTTAATAGGTTTCTATTGGTCGCAGTAATAATTTTTAGCATTGCTTTTGCTCTTATTTGCTCTAATTTTTCTTCGTTTTCTATATTCGTTCCACGAAAAGCGTGTTTTGGTCGCCTTCATTGACATTTCAATTTGTCTGTACTTGCGGTTTTTGCCTTTGTCAACAAATTTAATTCCCTTTTCCTGGAAATAATTTGTGGAAATCTCATATTATTTGCCATCAAGTCTTCGACCAGTTTGGTTTGCTTTTTTTTTACAAAAATAAATAACATTTATTGTTGTTGCTCGAATGCTTCACTTGCGAAGTTGAGTAGGCCGCCCGAGGTGGCATTATAACACTTCTTGGAAACGGCTCCTGTTAGCTGCATAGAAATCGTTGTATTGACTTTGTGTGCTTGAAACCAGCTTCTAAGAAGAACTATTACGTTTTCATATAGTTCTTAAGAGTATTCAAGCTGGCCATGACAAACCGGTCATCGCCACCTTCAAGACAACTCAAATGGCTATATTTACGCGATATTAAGTTCTACTGCATAGGCAATATACATACAATCTGCTTATCTATAACTAGAGAAAGACGAAGTTGCTGACGACAAGAAGCTCTCCTAACATCTTGCGATGATCTCTAAACTAAAACCTATTGTGTACGTTCTTTACTAGTTTCAATCAGAAAATTATTTTTGCTTCTTTTTAAGAGCTGAAAAAATAATATTAAATTTGCTACGAAGTTTGTAGCTAGAAGGAAACATCGGAGATCCTATAAAAAAAAATATATAAGAGATCAGTATGATGAGCTGAATCAATTTATTTAGTTATCCCCGTCTGTATAATAAAAAGGAATTCATTCCCCTTTGTATATAAAGTAGTCCTTCATTTTTTGAGATATTATCGCACCAAGAAGGTGCTCATTTTCCAGTTCACTGTCGATATCAGATCAATTAAGCATATGGCTACCAATCAAACTGAATAATCGGATTAAAGTATTTGTATTGAGAACTTTTTCATCTGACGAGTTAACTTCAAGAAATTTTGAATGGATTATCGTCTAAAGCAATGGCGCAATCTCCAAAGAAATTGTTCAGATTAAGTCAATAAAGCATATAGCTGTCATATAGACTTATCGTTTAAAATAAAGTTATTGTAAGGAATATTTTGCATTTTTGAAGGATATTATAGCTTTGGTGCAAATAAAGTGAACGTTTTTCTCGTTTATTTTGACTCCAGTTCTAGTTTAGAAAGTAATATTCGAGCTAAATTATATGTTTTCGTATATACTTTAATTATTTTAAGTCTGTTGTCTCTCTGAAATATCTAAGAATTAACTAACTGGTAGAGTTTCCGGTATAATAACCGATATTCGTTTGGTTAGAGTTTCCGGTATAATATCCGATATTTATTTGGTTAGAATGGCTGCAAAGAAGACTTTTCGCTGCTTGATAATCAATAATGTCTGGCTATATGCTCTGTATTCTCTGGGTACTCCTTTAGATTCATTATTGTCATGGTGTAGTGAAGTTGCTAGAATTTGTATTCTGAAAGAGACCTCTTTCAGTGAGCTGGAAATGTGGCTCTAGAAAGTACAAATTTTGAAGTTAGTTTTTTGAACTCTTTAGCAACTGGCCTCTTTTTTTTAACCTATGTACATCGCTTCCGAAACTACTACATTTACTTCTTTTCTTTATAAAAAGCTATGATCAGATATTTGATTCAGTAAGTTGTAGGCTAATTAGGATTAGGCCAACGAAAGTTCAGGGCAAATGAATGAGTAGAACTAAAATGCGTTTGTCAATAATTTTTGAGCAAAAATTATAGAGACATTCGGTTAAGGGGTTAGTGCTAGTCAGAATTTTCAAAAAATTTTTTCATTTTCGTTAAGTGTAATATCTCAAAAATATTCTCTGAAAATTTCACGTTGATCCGATAATTTGTTTATTGAGTTATTCGGCAAATAACAAAGAGAGCTCGGGCACTTCAATGGTGTCAAACTTTAAACGCGTTTTTCTCAAAACTATGTTTTTTGAACTGGTAACTCGAAAACCGCTCAGTAGATTTTAATGAAATTTATACAGCTTTTAGAATACATAATAAAGTCGAGCCTGATCGAAGGATTTTTTTTTTCAAAAATTTCGATTTTTTAACACCAATTAATTGTTGATTTTTTCCCAAAAATTGAAAAAAAAAAATCCTTCGATCAGGCCCGAGTTTATCTATTTATAAAACTAATGTTTTTTGTCCGATTGATTTTAGATGAATCTCCAAGGACTTATGGTTGTCACCGCAAGTACCTTTTTTTGGAACTGGGTCAACACGAACAACTATATCTTTTGAAATTAAATTTTTTTTGAAGTTCTCGTGACTTCAAGTCAACATATTCTATAATAATGCCATATTACTACTTTTGTAAAATAATACGATTTAATAGCAAAAAAATACTGAAAATTCTCATTTTTTCGTGCCTCTGACTACCTCTAACCCCTTAAGTATTGGTTACCATTTATAAAAAGAAACAAATTGGGTACTCATCATGACTTTCTATTTTATTCCTCGACTTTTTCAAGATTTCGACAAACTTTTGAACTTTTTGAAATCAGTACTACAACCCTCAATAGTAGATATATAGATCTATAACAACAGGTCCTTAAGCTCTCAATGGGTTCTATGACGAATTTTGTAACATTTCTGTATTATTTTTAAATTGATTTCGTGATTTTTTTAACACTTGTCTAATTCTCATTTAACTCCGTTTTCGTAACTTAAACGACATTTAAATTCCTATAACAAAGTGTAAATTTGCCAAAACGCAACCACAACACGCACCCGATTGTTGCCTACACAGTCCATTGGGCATGAAAACATTGCGTTTTACAAATTGTTGCAAAGCGCTGAGTTATTGTTTAGGTAAAGTTTGGTTTTTTGTTGCGTGAAAATTTCGGTTGCGAAAAAGCACGCTACAAATTTTACAAAACAATAATGCAAAGATAAACCTCAATACTTGTATACATTCATACAAACATACAATATAATGGACAGACAATGCCGGCGGTGAATTCGACGCTATCACGCCGAAATATCTCACAATACAATAATAACAAAAAATGACAAAACTCTACCCCCTTTTTCATTGTAAAATAAACGTGAGCGCCAAGCGCCGCTTTGCCCCATCATAGTATTGGTGATAGCGGGGAATGACGCGCTCGCGTTCATATCACAACCAATTTACGGGATTTTCTTTGTTTTCGCCATTTCATTTTATTTTTTCTTTTCGCTTGGCAGCATTTTTACGTGGTTCGGTGCTCGCCGCTCTTTCCAACGCGAAAAGTCAACACTTTTGTTCTGCACCCTACAAACCCCAACCCGCTCGCACGGACGAAGGCACAATACATCATCGTTGCCGCTGAAATGATTTCGACTAATCGAACTGCCTTTTTGCCGTCATCAATGTCGTTCAATGCCTGACAACCGCCGCCTACCCGCCTGCTGCTTCACCCGGCACTCACTGCCGGCAATGAAGCTGGACAATGGGGAAATAATTGAAAATTGGTTAGCGGCAGAGCAGCCAAAGTGAAAACAATAACAAACGAACAAAGCGTCACCAATCCGAACGAGCGTTTAAATTGTAATGAAACTGTTTGAAAAAAAAAAAAATTGAATGAAAAAATTGCATTCGAACAGAAAAGTGAGAAATGCTGTCGGATTGTCGAATGTAAAGACTGATTGGAAATGAAACACTGCTGGTTGGCTGAACCCTCTCGTTGGTTGAATAAGTTGCTGTTCTATATCGGTTGGTTGGTCACTCGAATGCATAACTGTTAAATTGCAAAATGCACGCTGCATAGAAAATATGATTATTGATGAGGGTGTGGGACATCCACAAAACTAGATTTATAGAGTATTCAGAAACAAAGAAACTTTTCAATCTTCAAATATTTCTCTTTAAACTTTCCATAAGCAACAAAAGTGTTAATCGATAAACAGTTGTTGATTTTTTGAAAGAATTATCGATAGCACTTTTCAGTTAATCGCAACAATGTATCGATTATAAACTCGAAAATCGATAATATTTTTCTATACATACATATATATGATGGAATTATAATTTTATAATAAAACATATTTTTTTTTCTATATCAAAAGTCGATAATTGCTAATCGATAGTATTTTTTAATTTAACGGAAAAATTTTTATACAAGTTGTAATAATACATACGTATTTTTATTTCTATAACCTAAAAAATGTTATCGATTATACATTCAAAAATCGATAATTGCTAATCGATAGTATTTTTTAATTTAACGGAAAAATTTTTATACAAGTTGTAATAATACATACGTATTTTTATTTCTATAACTTAAAATTTTTTATCGATTATACCTCAAAAATCGATAATTGCTAATCGATAGTATTTTTTAGTTTAACGGAAAAATTATAAAAGCCAAATTAATACATATTATTTGCGATAAACTAAATTTTGTATCGATATCTTTTCTTCTTTCTAAATCGATAATTTTTAATCGATAGTATTTTTTTATTTTCATGGAAAAAGTATAGGGTATCGAACAAATAATTTATCGATAAACTTAAAATAGTATCGATTATTTTTAAATAAATCGATATTTATTTATCGATTAAAAGGACCTGTTTTGTAGAAAAACAAGGAGCGTTATCAGATTTATTTGCTGTAATTCACAAGCTCAAGGCAAACATTCGCATCAAATGCATTTATTTACCGGCCGAGATGCTCGTAAAGCTAAAAAAATGGGATTACACAGAATGATTTTTCATTCTTAAACATAACATGTAAAAATCGAAAAAAATATCCGGACACTGCAAGTTTGGATTATAATGGTCTCTTCCGTTTGGGAAATTCTGAATTTCTAGGCATTTATCTTCTAATATAACCAAAGCACAGTGTTATTTAACATTAGATCACTCGAACCCAATCCAAAGTAAAATTTAAAGAAAGCAATCTGATTTTCTGATCATTTATATACCTATAGTTGGAAATCTTTCCTCTCCACAGTTTTCAAATTCAAAAACCTTCCCGACACAAATTAGTCTTCATATAAAGTTATTACTTTAATATATTTCTCCAAATCAAGTATGACAAACTTTCACAGAAGATTGCCATCTCTTCAAATTCTCCACATATTTGCACTCGAGCAAATGCTTTCCAGCCGAACAATGCGAAAACGCTGACAACACTTAACCTTTTCTATTTAAGCCTTCAAGCAGCAAATGCGCGCAAATCCGAGGTGTGCCTACGGCTGGACTGGCCATCCATTCAAACGGTAAAAGCTGTCATCAATGACAGTGAAAACTGATAGCAAACAAAATGTTCGAACAACTTTAAGGACAAAGTAAAACAAAAAATGTGAACATGAAATGAACTTAAGGAACTAGGTGATGGCCAACTTAATTTTAGGCGCAGCTGTGTTAACAACAACAACAACAGTAGCAGCAAAAATGCCAACAAAGAAATTAGAAATTAGACAAAGTGTACGAATGCGATGCGCTGGAAAATTACGCTTTTCAAAACAAACGAGCAAAATTGAAGAAAAAGAACAAGAGACACACACAGCCAGCCAACTAAAGCAATTACTGCAACAACTGTGTAGGAAAGCCAGCAAAAAGCGGTTGATGGCGATAACAATGACATGAAAACACGCACACACACACACATATATACACACATTGACATAGCGTGGCATAGTCAAGTGAGAGGATGACAGTAAAATGCTATCGGATGGCCATTGATATTGACAATGGTCATGAGTGGTTCACTGGCTGATTGGTTGTGGAACTGCAGATCTGCGCATACATACATACATATTAAATGTACATAAATGCTCACTTGTGCGCGCATAACTGCGCAGCAAAACTGGGTTAAAGTCACTGTGCCAACGCAATGACGGCAGATGACCATCGGTAAAGTGGCTAAATGGCTGAATGGCCGATTGCTTGGAGGGCAAGAGTTAGCCCCTGTGGACGCGTCTCCGCTTATATGCATGGCATATAGATGAACACTGTCGCATACTATGCACATAGGTATATTTGTGTGTGTGTGTGCGCTTGTTGGACAAAAGGTCGCGTTGTGCCAGAGGGACCAAGATAGTTGGAAATTATGAAATGTGAAGGAAAAAGGCAAGCATAAAACAACGTCAAAATATTCTACAACAGACTGGTGCAACAGCGCGCTTAGCTTCATCCGTTACATGTGGACACATCAGTATTTATTAGGGCAGGTCGATTTTTTTCTATGAAATCGTGTATGCGGGATATGTTTTACGGATCATTCCTAATAGCTTTGCCTAAGCGACTATAAGTCTAAATGCGGTTTCGAGCCAACGATACTGTTGTCCGACCTGACCGATTTCGACAAATGATCAATAGAATATCAAAATGTACTCATCATCATCCGCGTCCTGCATGGACGATGACAACATCTTATGATTCGGCGGTATGAGTTTTCGAGAGAAAGGTTCTGCGATAGATTTTTGGTCCTTTGCGCGTTGGCCACGGCGAATACCGCAGTCGACGGAACGATGAGCTGTACAAAATAGACCACGACTGGCTCGCTCATGTTGTCAAGATGGAAGAGAACACTTTAGGTTTGATGGTTTTCGATTTAGTATCCACCGGGGAAAGCAGATAAAGAGGAAAACCTCAACTCCGTTGGAAAGACCAGGTGGAGAAAGACCTAGCTGCACCTGGAATCTACAAATGGCGCCAAACAGCGAAAGCAAGAACAACTACCTCGCCGTTGTAAAGTCGGCTATAACCACATAAGCGGTGTCTAAGCCAATAAAGAAGAAGAAAAAACTATTCTTTCTTCTTCTGGCACCTGCTAAATCGACCCTCTCTAATAAACATATCTATCGGATCGCTTGCGTCCGCCTGTTGACCCCCAGACGTTAGTTGCCTTTGTTTTCCACTTTCACTCACATTTCAGTTGTCATTGTTTTATGGCTTTTTTATTGTTGTTCGAATAATTTTATATGCTACTGTTGCTTATGTTGGACTCTCAAGTCGAACTGAGACTGACTGCCCGTTGGCGATTTTTCATGCACGTTCGCAAATGTAAACAAGCGAACGAGTAGACGCATATACATACATACATACAGTTAAATTTGTACCCGTATGCACATATTTTTGTTTTGTTGCACAGTGTATTTGCAAGTGTGGCATGTTGTTTAGGCGTCGTGACGACAAGGACACTTCTAATTTGTTAAAAAGTACTGGAAATGGTATAAAAGTATGAGTACCCGTGCCTGAGTGTATCATCGTATGTACATTTGTGTGTGTTCAAGAGTTAGCAGCAATATTTTTGACACAAACAGCATAATAAAGCAATTGCATATGAAATGGAGTGAGTTCATATGCATTTTTAGGAATTATTCAGCCGGTTTTTATTCGGGTTCCACAATAAATTGGTTATTTTGTTAAATCTCGTTTTAAATATACGGAGATTTTACTTCGTTTAACGAAATACAAAACCTTTGTTGGTTATAGATGACGCTCATTCAGCTATTGTGAGAGGAACGATAGATTGAAAGAATGACATTTTCAACTAATTCCTCACACACTGTTTTAGCTATATTTGGGCCCAGAGACCATTTTCTCTTTCGCAGTTTGAATAAGCGGCAGATTAGAAGTATAAATCTACGCTTTTTTGGAGGCCTCGAAGTTTCAGAACACCAAATCGCTATCGAAATGTTTTAGATTAGATTAGGTAGGATCCTAGGTTCCTATTTAGACATTTGTGAGGGCTGGTTCTTTATGATTCAGAAAAACTCCTAGATGTGAATCATTAGGAGATAGACGAAGCGAATCCCAGTATTTTCAGTCAGGCTGGATTGCTGAGAAGAAAGTGTCTAGATAATTCCATCTCGCCTACTTCCTTAGAATTTTTGTAATTTGCGTCAAACAATATAACAATGTAACCCACATTTGCACCACATATGTCAACTAGGGCGCTCTTTTACACATTCCAGCTGTTTAGCGAGCGCCTTTCACCAGACAACAACCCAATAAAAGATTATTGACTTAACTACTGTTTCGGAATACTAACTGATCACTGTCTAGTGGCGATACACGACCGCAGAATGATGCTGACAGACCAAGACGACTGCAAGAAATGTCTAGAGCAAATCATCAGGGAAACAATGGAACATCTCTTGTTTACTTTTAGCAAGAATACGTTGTAGGCGTAGGCGTAGGGTTCCCACGGTATGATACACTGGAAGAAGTATCGATAGTGAGGCCACAGAGTCTGTTGAAATTTGCGTCAAGCGCAGGCATCCTAATTGATAACTGCTCCTCATTGAGCTAGTAACTGAACTCCATCTGGTATCATAAAACTGGTCTTCTTCCAGATTAACCTAACCTAACCTAATAAATGTTTCATTGAGTCATAATATATACAACTTTAAATGAGGGACCTCATCTCCTCCGAGTTGATCTGCTACAATAGCAGACTTCTCACTCTCTCTTCAATTTATGGCTTTCACGAAAGTCTCAAGTACTTCTTCCTGTCTACAGGTTGAAGAATAGAGCCTCACAATGAGAGGACAGAAACATCTGGAATCTTATACCACCTCGTAAATAAACCTAACTCAGTTGTATTTGGATTGATGGTTAAATTATTTTTATCTGCCCACTTGGTTATCAAATTTAGGTACCCCTGCGCTACACGAACTATGTCATTCGCATAGGCTATAACTCGACAGCATACTAATTCCAATTCCTTCAATAGGTCGTTCACTCTCAGAATCCAGAGTAAGAAAGATACAACATCACCTAGCTAGATCCATTACTAAATTTGTTAGGAGTAAACTTGTCTTGGAGGTGTGTGGTAAACACTTTGGTTTTCTCTGCATTGGTCCTGCACCAATGGAGTCTGCTGCTTCAAAGTGGTAGGCATCTAGATATCGGCTTATTGTTTGATGATGTGCTGAGTCGATTTTGTCATGTACGTCTGTCGGTTCGTATACATATATATGAACTAGTCCGTTTTTTGAGAAATCGACCTTAAATTTTGCACCTCTCTTTTGTTCACCAAGAAGCTGATCTTTTGCCGAAACGGCGAATATCGGACCACTTTAGCATATTACTGCCATAGAAACTAAACAATCGGAATCAAGTGCTTGTATGGAAAACATTTTCATTTGACGAGATATCTCCACGAAATTTGCTACAAGTCATCAAAGTTCTTGTGAGAAACCTTTTGCATTTGTGAATAGTATTACTTTTTCTCTGCTTTTTAATTACTAAATGCATCACTAAATTACTCACACCAACAACAAACGTAATATTTCTAAATGTTTATAGCGAAAACTATGTAACACAAATCTAATTAGTAAACTAGTGAAAACGCGAAATAATTAAAAATTCCAGTAAAATATAAGCATAAAATAATTTATGGACCATTTCAATTTAACCGCAGCTGATCCACATATTACTCAGTAAAATATTTCAAAGCAAATGCATGGAAGTGGAGCAGGGAGGCAGCGTAGTGAAGTGAATTAATATGGCTTATGGCAGCATTTGCGGATAATTTTGCTCATCTCGTAATGATGAGTAGAAACACAGCTAAATATTAAGTAACTGAATTTTATGGCGCAATAAAATGGCTAATAATGATGACAACAACAACAAAAACGAATTACAAATGTAGAGCAGGCTGAAATTCGGGAAAGACAGGCTGTAAACGAAATTAATACAAATGTGACGAACTGCTGCTCTTTATATAAATGGATGTGTGCGTGAGTGAGCACGGGGTGTTGATATGACCCAACTCAGCAGTGGCTCCACTCAATAACACTTCATTATGATACAACAAGAACGCGAAAAATAATGAGCGAGTAATCGATGCCTGCAAGAAGATACCCAGAAGTGTTTGTAATGAAGTATGTATGTATGTAAAGATGTATGTATGTATGAAAGAATTATGTATGTTTGTATACACAAATGAGTATGCAAGCTTTCTGTGAGTCAGTTTCTCATCTGACGCTATTAATTTGTGGTGCACAAACAGAAAAATTAATTTTGTAATTAATTGAAGTGCAAAGTAATTAAAATTGATAAAGTACAACCGAGTAAATAACGGATTGAAATATGAGAACACAAAATTACGAATAATAAGCAAGCTTGCATACACAAAAGTCAACAGCTGTGGGAATTAATGTGCAGCGAAGACTAAATAAAAATGTTTAGCACCCGAAAAAATATTTTTGTCACATAAAACAACAAAAACATTAACTTTTGCTGCACCGAAGCTAGAATACACCTCACAAATAAATAATTTCCACAGAAAAACTTAATTTTGATCGTTCAGTTTGTATGGCAGCTACAAGATATAGCGGTCCGATATAGAAATTTTCATTCAGATACTCTAGCTTTACCTTGGACAATAATCCATACTAAATTTCGTGAAGATATCTCGTCAAATGGAGAAATTTTCCATGCAAGCATTTGATTCCGATTATGCAGTGTATATGGCAGCTATCTGCTATAGTAGTCCGATATGCAAAATTGTTTTAGATATTGTAGCATTGTCTTGGACAAAAATCAATGCCAACTTTCTTGCAGATATCTCGACAAATGGAGAAGTTTTTCAAACAAGCATTTGATGCCGATCATGCAGTTTGTATGGCAGCTATATGCTATAGTAGTCCGACAGTGGCGGTTTCGACAAACGAGCAGCTTCTACAGAAGAAAAGTACCTGTTCAAAATTTCATATCGATATCTCAAAAACTGAGGCACCAGTACGCGTATATACAGACGGATATGGCTAAATCGACTAAAAATAAATAAATCGTGTTTCCAATAAGCTGTCGCTTGCTGTAAATAAAATTTCTGCGCATAACATGCACGCTCCACCAAACGGCAAAGTATTTGTCCGCTGCTTCAACTGCAAACCACAAAAACGTGACACAATTGTAGTGCCGCCACTGCGTATGAGTAATCAGAATTGAGCCGTCTAGCGTCGCTGCGCCACTCCAACTAGAAAAAACACCATTTCAAGCATTGCAATGTGTTGGGTAAACAGAAATTGTTTGGCAATTAGGCGGGAGCACGTGTTCACACAGAAAGTGTAAACACAAACAAAGCGAGCTTTTAAGCATGTCACAACAATAACAAAAATAAATCAATAAAAAGGACAAAAAGGAAATTATAAAAAATGTGGCAAATGTCTGCTAAGGTCTTGTTCTATTTAGTTATACAGTGTACTAATGACAGTTGGTGAGGGGAAAACATGATTGATTGGCAAAGTGCAGGCATTGTTTACACAAATACATAGTACATAAACATAAAGATATGTACACATGTAAGACTTGCCTAATCACTTAATAGTAATTTAAGTGTATTATTTTTTGTTTAGAGCCAAAATTTCGCAAATTAAAGATTATCAATAGTTATTATATAACGTTTTTATATTATATGTACATATGTTTCATATAATTTATATTTTATCATTTAATAAAGGTGGCAACCCTGTTAAAACTTAATAATAAAATCACATTTTTTAAGCCAATAAAAGTTAACTTTGGAAACTATAAAATTATTTTTAAATTTATTACAATTTTTTTAATACAGATGGCAACTCTATATTGTCAAAAAGCTATTTTTTCAATTTTTACTTTGAGTTCCATAAATTTGTATGTTTCGAAAATATTTTTTTAATAGTATAATTTTAATTTGATCATAAATGTATATATTTTTCTAGTTAGAGCAGAGTGGCCACCTTTACCACATTAGAAGAAAGTTATATTTATGATAAACTTAAATTAGATTCGATTATTAGATTATTAAAAATATATTATTTCAAACATAACTAGAATTTAGAAAGGGTTGCCACCTTTATTACATTAAAAAAATATATGTATTTATGATCAAATTAAAATTAGACTATTAAAAATAGATTTTTGAATAGATCGTCACTTAACTATTTTGTACCTATTTGTCAGCTTCTTAATTTTTAATAATAATAATAATTAAATTTTAGTTTTTAATTCTAATGGCAACTCTGTAAATTAGTTTTCAAATGGTGAAGCCTACTTTCATATATTTTTTTTGAAAATTATTATTTTTTTTTTTTTGTATAAAAAATGTAGTTTACTTTTTCTAATTCATATAAAATTTCATACAAATACAAAAAAGTGCATAATGCAATTTTTCATTTTACTAATTTTTAAAAAAAGGATGGCAACTCTATGCAACATAATTCATATAATAAAGCTTACTTTCATTTATTTGTTAGGAAATTCTTTTTTCTCTATGCAAATTCTTCATTTTGAAAATTTTCTAAATACGGATGGCAACTCTATGCAATAGTATTTTTATAATAAATCATACTTTCATATATTTGTTTAAATATTTTCCATTTTCTATGTAATTTTTCGATATATTAAAAAAATTGAAAATCTGGTGGCAACTCTATATAAGAGTATTTTTTGAAAATAAGCTTTTTCACTAGTATTTTGGCTTGGATAACCACATTGAACCATTTTATTAAATTTATATCTTATTTAAAACAAAATAATTGCATGCATATGGCAACTTTTTTAGATTAAGAGTCTGGAAAAAACTCTCCAAGGTTCGAAGCTTGTACAAAAATTATTCAAAAAGTTCTATTACATACTTATATTCACAGTTAATTAAAATACTTCAATATATGCCAGACATATTAACTTTTAAATCAAAAGTATTTAATTTTTTGCACAATACTGTAGCCAAATCTTAGAAAATATATACGGTTGTATGTGTGCGCATTTTTTGTGTCCTTTCCACCACAGACAATAGTATATAGACTGAAAGTATTCGTAGAACTTGAGCACTTCCTGCCAGGCTACAGGCTAAGCTATAAAAGCCACAAAAGGACACTTCAACAAACGCCTGCAGCCTAAGAAATTCCTTCACACACACACACACACCTACAAACACACATTCGAGTTTAAAAAGATAAAAGATAGTAAAACGTGCATTGTAAGTCTATTGCCTTGCACGTACGAATCATACGAGGCGGATGTGTTCGAAATGCAAGTCACGTTGATTGCAGTGCCGCTGCGGTTGGTGGCTTTTCTTAACTTACAAAAAAAAAAAGCAAAAAATTACAATAAGAAGGCTCAAGGTTTGTCAATATTACAACAATACAATCGTCCTGCTCTAAGCATCAAGCAAGCCGAGCAGCTAAAGATTAAGCAGCTTTGTTATGCAATAACTTCGATTGCGGCTTTAGCGCTCTTTAACCGCTTCTACTCTCTCAGCCTTCACTCAGACAAGCTCATATCCTCGCCCTAGCCATATTTGAAATTTCTCGTGTCCTTGTACAAGGCTCACCATTTGAATACCAAAACACAAGATGCCAATTCGTTTGCTAAACGAGCTTTGCCTGCCGGCGTTTTGTTGTACAAATTACGTATGTACATGATTTGTAGCAGCATTTTAGGCGTCACAACTCTTTTGTCTTTTTGACAGCATACAAATGTTGTAAACACAACAAAAAGCAAACAAAATAAACTTGTTTGTGAGTGTCGCTGCAATCAGTTGGTTGCTTGATTGAGTCAGAGTTTGTTTGTATTTTTTTTTGGCGATGGTTGGGAGGGAATACTACGAAGTTTGCTCATATCTACGCTGCCTACACATATAACTGGTGATTTATTTCTGTAATTTGCAGTTGTAAGTGTTTGTCCGCAAACAGAGACATAAATATGTAAATTTGTAAGTTTTGTTCAAATTAATTTTTTTGTGGCGTGGTCACACGATTTGGCAAAGGTCATTGTGACAAAATGGAATACGAATGTGCTTAAAGTGTTAAGGCACAATAAGAAAAAAAAATAAATAAATAACTATGAAAGTAAAGCATTGTAGAATATTTAATAAGGAATGTAGGAGGACTTAACTGACCGCTGCTGGAAGATGTATTATATTAAAGCAAACCAGGCAGGCAGTATGCTCTTAGATTGTATGCCATTTATGCCATTATGACAGCTATATGCTATAGTAGTCCGATCTGAAGCATTTTTTCAGAGATTATAGCGCCGTCTTCGATAGGTATCCATGCCGAATTTCGTTAAGATATTTTGTCAAATAAAAATGTTTTCCATACAAGGACTTGATTTTGATAGGTCAGTTTGTATGGCAGCTATATGCTATAGTAGTCCGATCTGAACAATTTGTTTGGAGATTGTAGCGTTATCTTCGATAACAATCCCTGCCGAATTTTGTAAAGATATCTTTTCAAAGAAAAAAGTTTTCCCTACAAGGACTTGATTTTGATCCGTGGGTTAGTATGACAGCTATGTGCTATAGTCGTTCGATATCAGCGGTTACGACAAATGAGTAGTTTCTTGGGGAGAAAATAATGTGTGCAAAATTTCAGATCGATTTCTCAAAAACTGAGAGACATACTATATACAGATAGGTAGATCGACATGATTACATCGACTCAGCTCGACAATGTGACAGAATATACTTATTTACTATATACTTATATACTTTATAGGGTCTCCGAAGTTTCCCTTTTATATGGTGTTTAAAGCGAGTGTTACTATTAATTATAGTACAAAAATATACAAGTCTCTTGGAAAATGCCCGTCCACATATCAAAAATTGTTATTTAAATTTTTTGGAAAAGCAATATTTCCAATAATTTTCTCCAATGCATCAAATTAAATGAAATTTTGCTATAACTGAATTTTCGCAGTATTTTATGAACGAAACTAACACACAAACACTACCAATGTGTACACTTTGCATACATTTTATAATTATGCTAAACATTAATTTCGAGGTTGACCACTACACATACACGTATTTGCATATATTACCACTAAACAGCACTGGTGTATTTATGTATTGGTTCATTATAATAAATATTTTACAAAACCGACCAAGCGTTCGCGCGTTAATCGGCTCATAAATTCAAAATCGCAAAGTCTCCACATGGAGTGTAGCACAGAGACCGAAACCAAAATTGACATTGCATAATAATAAGCCGCACAGCGTATAGTAACAACAACAACAAATAAGGCGTATCATAACAAAATCAATTATTTACGCTCATAAAAGCAATTAGGTGCCACATAAAAGAGCAATATCCCGTTATCAAGCGCAACAGCGCGCAAAGCATTCAATTTAACGCCATTTCGCCATCGCAAGAATCCTTTGCTATATGATACGCACTGGGTTGTATGTATTATATGTATGTAGATGTATGTATGTATATACATGTGTGTATGTGTGTCTAGGCGTGTCAAAATGTTTATGTTACTCGCATTATGAAAATGCAAATCATCATAATTGAAATTTGCATAAATCAAATGCAGAAAGCGCGTTGGATTTTGTGTGCCTAGCGAATGAAGACATTAAGAAGCGAGCAAATACGCACACAGCGAATAAAAGTATTATTCTGCATACATTCATACACATAATTATACATATGCACATGCTTACAAACAGGCGTGAGTGAGATCAATCATGCGAGAAGTGTTTAATGACGGTGAAAATTTCGGATATGTATTCATAACTCACAAGCAGGCGATGAAGAAGAAGAAGAAAAAGCAGATGGGGTAGAAGGATCAGATAGTGAGTAACGGAAGTACATAATTTTCTATTATACCGTCTATGATATATATGTATATTTTTTGAGAACCAAGAAAGAAAACTGCTTTGATGGCAACGCTGTAGTTTCTGTTGACAAATACACGGCGTATGAGCAACATTTAATGCAATACAATTAGCACAGACATTCTTCATAGAAATAGATCGATTTATTAAAGAAATAATGAAAGAAATACGAACAATATTTTTCTACTCTAAACGACAATAAATATTTAATAAACGAAAAACTTTTGATACGAGGCAATAATTTTGTTGATTGAAAAGAGAGTTCGAAAGACCTTTTAACCAATTAATAATGAAAACAATATTTTTTCAAATAATTAAAGAAAAATAAACAAAATATTGGAAAGTGTTAAGCAATTCACACACTTCTTAAGTCTTAAAACTAAAATAGTCTTGCTCGTTTAGTCTAAGTTTTCTTCATCTCAGTGTGTTTGATATACAATATTATTAAGAGGTTTGACAATTAAGTAATGAGACTGATTTTATTGCCGCGCTTGTGGCAAACCTGTGACCTTGAAATTCCCTTCCTTTTTTTCGGCATCCCTCCCCTCTCCATTGATATATGCACCATCGCTCTAGCTTGTTTAGTTCGCCTGCTGCGTCAAGTTGAGTAGACGTGTGTTTGTAGTGCTCGTCACGAAAATGGAAAAACGAAATCAAGAGCAACGCGTCGCGATAAAATTTTGCGCCAGATTGGGCGAAACAGCTTCGGAAACGTACGCTAAAATTGTAAGAGTGTATGGTGATAGTACTCTTAGTCGTGCCAAAGCTCACAATGGTTGTCTCCGCGCGCCCCCCGCCCGAAAAAAGCTCGCATGAGCAAGTCGAAGGTGAAAACGATGATTATTGCCTTTTTTGATAGCCTTGGAATCGTCCACAAAGAATTCGTTCCACCGGGGAAAACTGTGAATCAAGTCTACTATTGCCAAGTACTCGAAAGATTGCGAAAACGAGTCAACAGGGTGCGCCCAGACATCGCTCGTAACTGGATCCTTCATCACGACAACGCGCCGTGCCACACCGCCCTCAGCGTGTCCCATTATTTGAACTCTAAAGGGATCGCCATGTTGCAACAGCCGCCTTATTCGCCCGACATGTCACCCTGTGACTTTTTTTTCTTTCCTAAAACAAAATCGGTGGTCAAAGGAACCCATTTTGAGTCGATTACGGACATTCAGGCGGCCGTGACGAGGGTACTCGCGGACATCCCAGTCGAAGCGTTCCAGAAATGTTACGAAGCATGGAAAACGCGCTGGAATCACTGTATAGCTGCCCAAGGGGACTACTTTGAAGAGGAAGGCAGAGTGGTAGAATAATTTTCAAAAATACGGTTTTTATGGAATCAGTCTCATTACTTAATTGCCATACCTCGTATATCTCACTTAGGCAAACAAAAATTTAGAAAAATTTATTTTGTAAGCAGATTTCAATTTATCGCTCATTTCATTAAACTTTGATCATCAATGTTTTATTTAAATATGTTTACCAAATAAATATTTTATAGCCTGTAGGCTATATTTCATAAATACACTAAATGACTTTTTTACTAATAATAATTATGTTCGAAGGAACCATTTATAAAGTGTTTCTAATTACGATGTCAACATTTATACCAACAAAGTACCTTAAAAGGGTACGATATTAATAACCCAAACTAACTAGTATAAAAAGTACTAATCTGTCTGAGTTTCAACAAAGTGTACAACTTCAAAACATTCGAATTACTCAGCGTCAGTCACTTGACAGTTATGTCACAACGACATTAACTCATTACATACCTCATGCCATTAGGAATAGCAGACTTTTACAGCTTTTAGTAATAACTTTGTCAATTTTAAACATTTCTTATGAAAGCAAAAACAAAAACAAAAATGTTGCCTACCTTACCCCTTTGGAATTTTCACAACTTGCGCCAATACACATTTCTCTTCACACCTGAACACTTTAGACTACAGCCGTTAATGTGATTGCTGTTGACAGTTTTGCCTACAACTTGTCTTTGTATTTTACTTATTTGTTCGTACATTTGTTGCTGTGCGTTGAAAATTTGCTCATATTGAACGAGTTCATCCATCAGATGAATGTGTGTGTGTGAATGTGTGTGCATTGTTCTTAACTGTTTTATGATTTCCATACAAGCTTTTAAGCGCCATGCGAAGGCATCAGCTTGAATTGTTGCCTTCTATTAATTACATACTCATATATAGTATATATGTATATACATTTATGCATCTGTGTCTGTGTGTGTATATGCATGTGTTTGTGTGTGTCTGTGCATTACTGTTTACACTTGTGCTCATCGCTCTCAGCCAGCGTTCCACGGCTGTAAGTGAAATCCTCCGCAGCACAAAAACTCACACATGTCTACACTCACACTCTTGCAGGCGTTGGCACACAGTCGCATGTACGCGTGTATTTTGCCTTCCTGTGAGCAATCTTTATTGTCTGCGTCGATCTTTAGCAGCGCTGCGTAAGCATAATTAAAATGCAAATAAGTGCCGAGACAAATTGAATTTTCTTACTACTTATATTCACTCACTCGATTTAATTGGAATAATGTTAGACTTTTTGCTAGATATTGCATGTGGCATTGAATAAATGCTAATGAGCATAGAAAGCGAAAGTAATGTGTGGAATATGTGCCAAATGCAGGTAGGAGTTACGTTTTTTTTATTTACCAAATTTAAGAAAATCCTTTGTTCGATTTGACTATAAATTTTCAAACGGCTTAGTGCTAATTTATTGTTATTGTTTGAGCAAGGCTAATTTTTGGTAAGCAATTTTATCGTTCCTATTGTTTAAGGGGTTACATGGGTTTACGGGTTTCAAAAAATCGATTTTTTTTATTATTTTTATGATCCGAATAATATTTTCGGAGATACAGCCTTGAGGACTGGTGCGCTCGAGGCTAGCTAGGCTAAGTGCGCCCTCTTTAAACGCGTTTTTCTCGAACTGTGTTTTTGAAGTTGGTTGGCAAAATTTCTCGAAAACGACTTAACCCATCTTCTGAAATTTTACACAGGTCTTTGAGCTACAATTCTTAAAAACTTGGACGAAGGACTTTTTTTCGATGACAAATATTTAAAAAAAATGTTGCGAAATTTTTATCGTAAATTTCGTCCAAGTTCTAAGTTAAGATTTTAACTAAAACACGCATTTTTCACTTTGGATGATCCTGTTAGGAGTTATCCTGCCAACGCGGACGCGGAGTTTAAAATATGTTTTTCAAAAACTTCTGAATTTTTTTGTGAGAAAAATTTGTTGAAAAAAGGCCTTAACTGGTTATACAATTTTTCAAACTCTCCTTTTAATCAAGAAAACCATTGATAAAAAATAATTTACAATATATTTAATATTTAGTGTTGTTTATATATATAAATATATTATTTCTAAAACATACACTCGAACATAAAAAATATAATTTTTTCACCGGATGTCAGTCTCTTACATTCGATCTCATTTTGTCAAGCTCACTATCTTTCTATTGATTTATCTAAAGCTGAATGCTGCTTTGTTTGTTTTAAATTTTTAATATTTTTGTTTAATAACGAGTCATTAACTTATTTCTAAATTAAAAAATTCTATACCGCAAAAAGTACCGCTATGAAATGTAGTCAAACCTTAACAATACTTGAAAATTTTTAGTGGTAAGGTTTGCGTGGTCACCAGTGTAGGAATTGTATTACTCGAAATGTTGCTCATACGCCGTGTACGAGGTATGACAATTAAGTAATGAGACTGATTCCATAAAAACCGTATATTTGAAAATTATTCTGCAACTCTGCCATCCCCTTCAAAGTAGTCCCCTTGGGCAGCTATACAGCGATTCCAGCGCTTTTTCCATGCTTCCTGGATGGCCGCCTGGATGTCCGTAATCGACTCAAATGGGTTCCTTTGACCACCGATTTTGGTTTAGGAAACAAAAAAGTCACAGGGTGACATGTCGGGCGAATAAGGCGCCTGCTGCAACTCGGCGATCCCTTTAGAGGCCAAATACTGGGACACGCTGAGGACGGGACACGCGTCGTCGTGATGAAGAGTCCAATTACGAGCGATGTCTGGGCGCACCCTATTCACTCGTTTTCGCAATCTTTCGAGTACTTGGCAACAGTAGACTTGATTCACAGTTTTCCCCGGTGGAACGAATTCTTTATGGACGATTCCAAGGCTATCAAAAAAGGCAATAATCACCGTTTTCACTTTCGACTTGCTCATGCGAGCTTTTTTCGTACGGGGGGCGCGCGGAGACTACCATTGTGAGCTATCACCATATACTCTTACAATTTTAGCGTACGTTTCCGCAGCTGTTTCGCCCAATCTGGCGCAAAATTTTATCGCGACGCGTTGCTTTTGATTTCGTTTTTCCCTTTTCGTGACGAGCACTATAAACACACGTCTACTCAACTTGATGCAGCAGGCGTACTAAACAAGCTAGAGCGATGGTACATATGTCAATGGAGAGGGGAGGGATGCCGGAAAAAGAGAAATAGAATTTCAAGTCACAGATTTACCACAAGCACGGCAATAAAATCAGTCTCATTACTTAATTGTCAAACCTCGTATTATTTTTAAAAATATAAATGAAGAAAAAAACGTAATGATTTTTTTTTCGGGTAGCTTAAATGACAGCTAACTTTTATTGTGGTTCAGTGCGGTATGGTATATACAGACAAAGTTCATCCCGCTGATCATTTATGTATATATAAGATCGAACCTCCTACGTTTGTTTCTGGGTGTTACAATATTCGTGGCAAACTGAATATACTGTGTTCAGAATATTATAAGTAGGCATGCCTTCTGAAGGGGGTAAGTTTTCAGAGGCACGAGACTAATTTATGTTTGTAGCTGCATATCTAGTCAACTATTAAATAAATGAATCACTTATTTTGAAATTTCTGTAATTTAATGTATTTGAGTTTTGACTCAATATTGGCCTAAAATTGTTTTCAGTGAATGCAGGTACTAAGTTGTACATACATATAATGTAGGTTTTGCTTTGTAGATGAAAACAAAGTAAATATTTTATCCAAGTTCATCGATATTTTATGGTATAGCTTACATAGTAGCCATAAAATTAGAGATTCGAATACAACTAATGTTATCACACAGATCGAGTTTATACTATATGAAGGGTAAACAACGTGAACTGAAGCGCAGTGCATTCCCCGACGACCGCATGCATTACCTCCCTGCATAGAATCGTGAATTGTTCGAGAATTTGCCGTGAAATTGCCGCTCTTAATTTTTACTGCATGCTTTTAAGTATCATTAAACACTGCAAATGACTTTAAGCAGAGCAAATATATGCTAAGAGGAGAGCGCCCATAAAGAAACGTACACAAATGCATATGCATGTGAGCGTGTGTGCAAGCTTAGTAGTGAACGTAAAACAAATTAACCTAAAATTTGCCAATAAAAGGGAGGAGAGTGAACTCTGATGCCGCCGAGCGCTGACAAGTCAACCAGCGAAAGGAGGGTAGGGGGTGGGCGTAAAGCGAGTGAGAACATAAAAATTACAAGCCTTTTAACGTGCAACGTGCGAAGGCAACAAGCAGCGGTGGCGGCAGCAAGTGCAAATGACAGCAGTAAATGTAAAAGTGCAAGAACAGCAGGAATATGAGCAGGATACAAAGAATGCGATGCCGATGCGCGTACAATGTAGGCAAACAGAGCAATTGATAGCAAACACATGCACATGTATGCGTGTTTGTGTGCATAAGGGGACATCAAAAAATAAAATAAAATAAATATAATATAAAAGAGCAACACAATGCAGCAATGGGTGCAAACAACAGCGGCAAACAACAACAACAACAATGTAAATGTCAACATCAACGCACGAAACCACTAAAAGCAACGCCAATAATGGCAGCAACGGAGCGGCTGCAGCGGCGGCGGAACGTCAATGAGGATGCCAACCACAATAGCAACAACAAACGCAGGCGTAACAACAGCAACAGCGATGCGCGCAATAATAGTGTGTCAACAACAGTGCAACAACAACAACACCAAAACACTAAAATGCTGATGAGTAGCTGGTATTCATAGCTGTCAGGCGGGTTGAAGCGCGGTGCGCTTGGTTGGCTCCTCTTCACGGTTGGAAGACTGCGGCAAGCAAATGCCGCGAGCACTCAACCACATATGTATGTATACAGGCATGCATGTGTGTATATGTGTATATGTTTGCGTGCTTACAAATGTGTAGCTGCACTTGAAGTGATCTGAAACGCTCTAAATGACGTTTGCACCGTTTGGCAATTACGCTGACAATTGCCTTGTGCATTTGAGTGGCGCGCACTTGCAACGGTGTAGCGGCAGCACGGAGCAGCACCAGCAGCCATGACAGTGTTAACAACAATAGGTGACACAACAGTAATAACAACAACTGTTGCCACCATTGTTGAAAGCATGTATCTACATGCATGTGTAAGGCTGTGTGTGCTCTTGGAGCCATAACCTGCGTTGTATAAGGTTTTTACAACCAACAGCAACAACGTTTGCAAGCCACTCGTTACGAAAGTATTGTGGGAGCATGGAGTGAGTTTGTAAAATATTTGTGCGACAATAGCAAATGGAACGTGATCGAAAATTCTCAGGCGATAATGTTGTGATAAAAGTGCGGGGTAACGAGAGCAGCAGATACAAAATTGCAGTCGGAATCAGAGGGTGCATGTAATATGAAAAATATTGATAGGTGTTGTAAAGTAAGCAAACAAATTAATATTGTTTTATTAGAAATAATAGCAAATAAATGAAAATACGATAGGAACTATAAAATTACAATCTAGAAAAAAATAAAAAAAAAAATATTAAAAAATAAAAAAAAAAAAATATTAAGAAAATAAAAAAAATAAAAAAGAAATTATTAAGAAAATAAAAAAAATAAAAAAATTATAAAAAAAATAATTGTTAATAGCTCTAATACTCATGTAAAAAAAATTAAATTAATTCGAATATAATCACTCTATAATTTGCCTATGGAAACTTTAGATAGGCTCAAATCTGACTAAAATGATAATTATTAGTACATAATAATACCAAGAAAATAAAATTTAACTTCCTTCATGCCAATAAATTGCATAAGCTATTATAAAGCGAAATTTATTAAAAAAAAAAAAATAATAATAATAAATAACACAGCTGCAGGGCAAGCATAATATAGCAACTGATACCTTACTACTTTTCAGGTACGCCATGCCGTATAAGTAACTATTTAGTAGGGTTGAAAACTCAGAAATGAATAAGAAAAGTTTCACAGAATCCTATTTTGAATATTTTGTGTAAAAACCCATGAAATAAAATATTGTACACGTTAAAGTAGGGCATTATAACCAAAAATTGGGGCTGCGTGGGAGGCACGAGGGTAGACTCCGTTGATCTGGACATTTCTCCCTCTTTCCGTCTACCGAACTCGGCATCAACTTCCAAGCGGAAGCACTGAGCATAGAGAAGGCCTGCGAAGCTCTACTGTATAACTACGAGAGAATATATAAAGCAACAATACGAGGGCTGCTATATATATTTCTGGCCTAGGCAACACTAAGTGTTGCCAGGTGCAATCTGACATTTCCATTGGAAAGTGACACTTTTTAGCATAACATCACTCAGAACATATTGTCATTTAATCGTGAATTGTTTTATTTACAGGGAATTAAAAAATTCATCTCGGCCAAAAAATGGAATTAACTCGTGAACATTTTCGTGCGATCATTTTTCACAACTTTCGACGTGGATTATCACGACAAGATTACATCGATGAACGAAACAGCCGTTGTGCCAGAAAACATCGATGCCGTACGTGAACTGATAATGCAAGACCGTCATGTAACATACCTTCAGATGGAGGCATGTCTATGCATTTCTTCCACCAGCATACATTCGATATTGCATGAACACCTGGTCGTAAAAAAAGGTTTGTTCTCGTTGGATCCCGCACAATTTGACAATCACTCAAAAAAAGGCTCGTGTGGATTGGTGTAAAAAATGCTGAAAAAATACGATCGCGGTGCTTCACAAGACGTTTATAAGATCGTCACAGGTGACGAATCATGGATCTATGCGTATGAGCCCGAAATAAAGCAGCAATCGACTGTGTGGGTCTTCCAAGACGAGCCAAATCCAACGAAAGTTGTGCGTAGAAGAAGCACTTCGAAGCAAATGGCCGCCTGTTTCTTCGGCAAAACTGATCATGTGGCGACTGTTCCGCTTGAGCAACGTAGGACGGTCGATTCTGATTGGTACACCACCATTTGTTTGCCTGAAGTCTTCGAAAAACGAACAAGAGAAGACGAATCATTGTGCACCATGACAAAGCGAGCTCTAGCACATCGGCTCAAACCAGCGCTTTTTGACCGGCCAAAACGTCGAATTGATGGGTCATCCGCCGTACAGCCCTGACTTGGCACCTAATGACTTCTTCAACACATCAAGAAAATAATGCGTGGTCAACGATTTTCGTCGAAGATGCTGTTGAAGCATTCAAAAACCATGTTTTGGAGGTGTTTCAATCGGAGTGGAAAAAGTGCTTCGAAAATTGGTTTGAGCGCATGCAAAAGTGTATAAATCTTGATGGAGAATATTTTGAAAAACAATAAAACCATTTTCGTTGATAAATATTCCTATTTTCATTATTAGGCCAGAAATATATATAGCAGCTCTCGTATAAACAGATAGCCAGGCGGCTCTTCTTGCCTTGACGTCGCCCATGACTAACTATAGCATATTCCTTAACTGCAAAAAGGCATTGAGCTCACTAGAAGACAAGCTCCACTTAGACTTGATATGGTCACAGGAACATTATCGGCGGACGAGTTGACAAAGGCTGGAACTTTCTTAAACGAATCCGAGGTATAGTTCATACCAAGCCCACTGGGATCGATCAGGAAAAAGCTCAATATACAATTTAAACAATTAGCAAATAACAGATGGAAAAATAGAACTAAACAGATGTGGCCAATACTTGACAAGAAAAGAAACAATTCTCTACTTAAAAGTATACGCATTCATTTCCTCTTCTCCGCAAGAAACTGCTCATTCGTCGACGACGCTAATATCGGACCACTATAGCATATAGCTGCCATAGAAACTAAACGATCAGAATCAAGTTCTTTTAAAGAAAGTTTTCTATAAGGGCAGTACAAAAGTTGACCGACAGAGACACCAAACAAACGCGATATTTTTTCCGTTCTTTTGACATTTCCCTTCCGTAAGATTAACCATTTCAACATGGAAGCGATCCACCGACAAGTCGAAATTATTAAAATTTACTTTTTCCGTGATGATAAATATACGTTACTGTGTATAGGAATCGCCACCCACATTGGTGAGCGTGAGTATTTTTATTGAGAGCTGCTTTGACAGCTACCCTTACAAGAAATGAACCGTACACCAAAACAAAATACCCTCAATGGACTATAATGTCGCCCAATATGGAGGATTTTGAACAAGAGTCAACAGATATCACTTCCTTCTATTTGGGATGTGTATCATTGTTTCTAATTCTCTGGTTAAAAAGGTCGAACATAGTAATAACATGACTTTTTTATTTTTCTACTCTTATTGAACTCGGCCTTCAACTCCAGCATCAAGTATGAAAGGTCCAGCAATCCTAAAGATAGAATACCTTCAATGCGTTTTTTTTGCTCATACAACCACTACGATTATTACTATTATAATTTCTTAGCATATTTACTATATTTCTATAGTTATTTAATGTCATTTCATAATTGAGCGCAACCCCAGCTGTCAACAAAACAAAACATTCATTAGTATTAAGGTAAATATAAAAAAAAAATATGATTGTGGCATAATTGCCTGGCATGTTAATTAATTAAATGATTAATTATTATGTCAACGCACTTGAAGTTGACACTTGTGTGGCACTCGTAGTTCGAACGAAAAGCGAACAAACCACTAACATACTCGCTTGTGTAGGTGTGCATGCACTCAAGCCCTCCTGGTGGGAGAACAACTACAAAACCAACCCCAACTAAATAATCGCACTCATTTCACACTCCACTTGCTGCCACTCCCCCTGCTGCTTTGATAGATTATCCAAAGCTCGGGGTCAAAGTGAACTATTAAAAGTTTACCTCGAGAGAAAATGTCAAAATTATTTCACATTTCCAGTTATTATTATCTAAATCAACACACACATGCGCACATACACACATATACGCAAATATGAGTGATGTGTGAACGCGTTGCATGCTGCTGACATACAAACTTTATGATTGCCATGTGAATCTCTTGAGGCCAGAGTGGCGCTGGCAATTGTCGGTCGTACAGGTCGTATACGTAATTAATTACCCAAATGAAAGCTCAAAAAGAGATAAATTAATATTATACCCTAGAGTGTGTGCTGTACGCTATGCTGTTGGGTTGGGCTATAAATTTTAGATAATTAACTTATTTGTAAGGGTTTAAAATAAATGTGGAAATTATTGGGTTATGATTATTAATACAAAGCATGGTCCTAAAGCTTAGTTATACTTTTGATATTTTTATAATTTAGTGAGAGGAATTTTATTAAATATTAAATTATACAAAAAAAAAATCATAAAAAAATTAATATATAATTTTGTAAACCAATACTATTCAACGCTAGATACCAATAATTTGAAGAAAATATTGTAAAAATGCACAGCTCCCCAGAGAGTTTGCAATAAAAGTAGCAAGGCAATCTCAAAGAAAAAGAAATAAGCAAATGTACCTTGAAATGTGTGCAAATTGCACATGTCTGTATGTGAAATATAAATTGAACGATGCATGAAATACGTGCAACGTCTTCAAAAAGCTGTCAATCACATTGTTGTTGCTTGCAGTTTTCACACATTCTGCCAATATGAAACGCAAAGTGTGTAGAAAGTTTCAATAAAGTCGCTGGGGAGATAGCAACAAATTGAATGAAATACGAACGAATGCAGCGCGTGAGGAAATAGTTTATGCATATGTGGATGTGTGTATGAGAATAGCAAAACGCTTAGAATTTCAAAGACAGCAAAATTTAAGTATGCATTTCTGCAGCTGCTGCAATCGCCTTAAAGACGATTTAGCACACTTTTCTGTTGAAATTTCGACGATATTATGACAGCGGAAGATTTAACGCCCTAAATGTATGATATATAGTTTGAATTTTTTATGATTTAACACAAAAAGAAATAAAAATGAATAAGTTGAGGAATGGATTAGCTCGATTTTTGCTGATAACTTTCTATTATGCGCTACAATACTATTTGAAACCAAAAATAATGTTGCAGTATTGCAAAGCGCCTAAAGGTATACTATAAATTTTAAATAACTCCTCAAAAATATATTAAAGCACCTCCGAAAGAACAAATAAGTACAATAAAAGAGTTTTATATTCAAAATATTGATTTTGATCGATCAGTTTGTATGGCAGCTATATGCTATAATGGCCCGATCTGAACAATTTGTTCGGAGATTGTAGCGTTGGCTTGGACAATTATTCGTGTTAAATTTCGTGAAGATATCTTTTCAAATAAAAAAGTTTTCTATACCAGTACTTGATTTTAATGGGTTAGTTTGTATGGCAGCAATATGCTATAATCGCCCGATCTGAATAATTTTTTCGGAGAATGTAGCGTTGTCTTGGACAATTATTCGTGCAAAATTTCGTGAAGATAGCTTTTCAAATAACAAAGTTTTGCATACAAATGCTCGATTTTGATAGTTCAGTTTGTATGACAGCTATATGCTAGAATAGTCCGATCGGAACAATTTGTTTGGAGATTATAGCGCTTGCTTGGATAATTAAACATGCCAAATTTCGTGAAGATATCTTTTCGAATAACAAAGTTTTCCATATAAAGACTTGTTTTTGATAGTTCAGTTTATATGACCCCTAATGGTCTGATATCGGCATTTCGACAAATAAGTAGCATTTTTCAGAAAAAAGGGATTTTGGAAAAATTGTATACAGATATATCAAAAACTGAGAGCCTAGGTCGGGTATTTACATATAGACGGCAAGCTTAAAATACCTTGAAATTAATCTTATGAGAAAGCGGACAGATTTTCAAAACTAGATCACGCATTTTACTTTCCGAATATAATATTTGTACATGCGGATGAAATTTTGTATTCCTTTTGTATTCTTCGACCATGGAGCAACATGCTCTCCAAGTTCAAACCTTGTTTTGCCGCTCAAAAGTATGCAGATTATTTCAATTCGCTTGCAAAGCCAATAAAAATGCAAACATTTATGCTGCAACTCTCGTAATAAATTTCGTACAATACGACTTAAATGAGTTTTGTGTAAAAACGGAATTTTATTGACTTCAAGTTCGTAAAAATTGAAGCTGCACACACACAGCTGGTGAGCAGACTAGATAATCAAAAGTTCGCCGTTTATTTAGTGAATAAGCTGGAACATTTTCAGCAATTCAGCTATTTGATTGGCAGATCGATAGCAAATAAATAAAAGAGCAGTTCAAAATCTATATAAAAACGCCTACGTGTTGCCATAAAATACGCATTAAATAAACGGCAGCTGCTAGCAAAACAATAAAGCAAATCTAAAGTATTGTGCGCCGAAAAGTATGTAAAGCATTGCGATGTAATGAAAATGTGGTGTTTTACGATGACAACACATCCATCAATGGCGAGTTAAAACTGAACGACGCGCATTTTAAAGGCATCAACGAAACATGAAAAAGGCAGAGTAGCTGCAAAATTGTGAATAAAAATATGGACGTGACAATTTGTGGCCAGGAAAAGCGCGCAAACAAAAACTAAAGTGCGTGTGCAAGCAAAAGTAGTAAAGGCAAGCAAAAGCCAATACGCGAAACCGCGTATTTACAAACAATTTTCAAGTCAACAAGTGACAGGCACAAGACGCAACACGAAACATGCCAAAGGCGGCATTTCTTTCTCCGTTCCAAACAAATGAGCGCTTATATGAGTTTTAAGACGAGACGAATGTTTGTTTGTCGGCAGTCGGGTGGTATGGGTGTGGCATGTGCCCGTATCGAAGGAAGTTGTGGAACTTCAAAATGAATTGTTGCACGATTTATCTCACTGCACGACTCAATAAAGTGCCAGGAAATGATGGCAAGTCGTAAACGGAAATATTGACGTTGTCTACCACGACAACAACGTCTCGCTACCGTTCGCCTCCTCATTCGCCTACAAATCATTATTACGCTTTATTGCCAGGCAACATTTCCTGTCGACGCGACTTAGAAATTCTTCACAAAGGAATGTCGAGACGAAAGAAAGTAAATAAATGAACTCGAGGAGTGAGTAGGTTAGAGCGCCGTATTGTATGCTACGCAATGTTGTTCGTAAAGCTCAAAAGGAATTTAAGCTCAGTTTATTGTTTGCTCGGAATGCCTGCTGTTGTAAAACAGAAGTAATTTTATTTTTTTAAATTTTTGTTTTTGCGATGCAAATTCAGCTTACTAGAGACTAGCGTACGATGCACTTTTTACTCTTTTAAATGCTTAGTATTTAATACATAATTTTTTTTGTATTGTACTGCTGTAAAGCAGCTATTGGCAAAAGGTGGGGTCTCTATGATACCATAGTCAAGACCATTATGTTGTATGGAGTTTTTATGTGGTGGGGGGTTTAGAAAAGTCTAAACTTGTGGAGAAACTAGAGAGCATTCAACGTGCGACGCTCATCAGCATGTGTGACCCACTAAGGTCCACTCCAACCATGACACTTAACGCCATTTTGCACACATTGTCCGTTGACATCGACGGAAGGTGTATTCAGTGAGTCTGGGTTCCTAAAAGAACACGTGCCTGAATACGCAGAAATCCTCACTCACTTTGAATATGGATGGCTTGGATAGTGGAGTCGCCAAACCCACACTTCGGCGGCTCCTTCTCTGTTTTTATACCAGCGAGGGAGTTGTGGGTGGGAAGAAGCCATTG
Organism: Bactrocera dorsalis; assembly: GCF_023373825.1. NCBI lineage: Eukaryota > Metazoa > Arthropoda > Insecta > Diptera > Tephritidae > Bactrocera > Bactrocera dorsalis. The sequence goes on along the minus strand of NC_064306.1, from coordinate 60,078,954 downwards.
GAGGAGGCAGTGAGCTTCTTTGCGGGTGGGTCAAAGCTTGAGGGAAGGTTGTTCGAGGAATGTACCGTCAAGACCGCTCTATCAACTCCAGCTTCAGACTTCCTGACTATTCTTCCAAATCTGCAGCCATTAAGGTAGCAGTAGATTTACTGCTCCGGAGTGCAGCCTCCTTCAGAGAAGTGACCATCCACTCAGGTAACAGATAGTAGCCTTGAACTCATTAACAGTGCGTTCAGAGCTGTTCAAAGAGTGCCTAACCTCGCTATCATTACCATCGATTGTCTTTGTGATAAGATTGGTATGGGTTGCAGGACACAGCGGAATCGAAGGAAACTGTAAAGCTAATGGAGCTAGCAAGAAAAGTCACCCTGGAACCGTTAATGATAGAACCGGAGATCGTTGCTGCCATATCTTCTTGAGTTCTACTACTAGATAGCTGAGCTTCGCGGAAACTTTGCCAGCGATGTACCACCATCAGTATATGCGGTGATGCAAAAGCCTTTTGACCTAAGGTCGATCGCAAGAGATCTAGTGATATTTGTAAGGCTGGGCTGACGCCATCTGCAGAAGCAGTGTAGAAGAAGATGGGCGAAACTATTGAAAACTTTCTTCTTGCCTATCCCGCGTTCGGGCGGTCAAGACTTAACCATTTTTTCATTTCATTTTATTGTATGAGAAAAAAATTGCCTAAAAACGGCTGATCTTTACCCAAGGAAACCCATGTAACTCCTTAACTGGAGTTACTCAACTAAATTTATATCCTGCTTGAGCCCTGAAACATTTAATTGCTCTAAATTTTCCATTTTATTTCATATTATATATACAAAAACTTCAATAAATCTACCTAAAATTCCCTGAAATCGTCTATAAATAAAACAGCAATAATCTGCGTTTGCCAATCAATCAATTCTGCGGTTTTCCAAAGCGACTATTTGACGACCAAAAGTATTTCAATTAAATGCTGACCGCGCCAAATGGGAACGTCGACCAAACCACCAAATCACAAAGTGAAGCAACAAGGCAAACAACAGCAGCACAACAACAAAAGCAGACACAACAAACACAAAAGCAACGAAGAAATAAAAAAAATTAGAACACCACAAACATTTATAGGTCAATTGTGCTCGAATGTCAAATGAAATTGAAACGCGCGTCTAACCGCTTTCTAATCAATTGGGGCTTTGAACTGATTGGGCAGCTGATGAGGCAGCCACAGAAAGAAAAATGAGCCAAATTTGCCAATGAACGATTAGGTAGACAGATGCCTATACCTTATTTGCGCTATTAGTGTGCAAAAAAAAACAAAACAAAAAATGATATGTGTGCATGAGTGTGTGTGTGTTTATAGAAATATATATCTAGCATATGTCTGCCGCTCCAGCAACCATAAGTAAAGTCAAGCGATGCCTACGAAGTCAAGTGTAAAATTGCACTACAAGCACTTTGGTCTCAGCCAACGATAATGAAGCGCCGCTTGTCCATTGAGGCTTGTGGGGTAAATATGTTTTTCGAGACAGTTTATTATATTTCATTTTCAGATTTTCTGCAAATTTTGGTGCTCCGACGCAGAACCTGCTGCTGGCATCATGAAGAGACAGACATTGTTTTCATGAAGTAGTCAATAAATGATAAATGCAAAGTGTGCGAGCCTGTAGAGGGAGGTATATATTGTGTGTATAAAGTGTATGTGCGTGTAAGAGAGAACGAGAGAGAGGGGGTAGTTGACTCTAGACTTGCTGAGAATGACGTTATTCGTTTAATTCGATTAAAAGTTTCCAGGAAACCGAACATGCTGATAGGACGGCGCAAAATAAGAAGTATTTTATATGTACATACATATACACACACACACACACATAAATATATACCAATACAAACACGCAGACAAGCTATGCAGCCGAAGAAGTTATATAGAAGAAGTCGCAATGGCGATGAAGAGTAATTAAAGTTTTCGATTTTATTTTATTTTTCATATTTTTGTTTGTGTATTTCACGTTTCAGCAGCGTCAGCAATATATATGCAATACATAAATATATACAAACACAGCTGTATGTATGTAAGTGTGTATGTGTGCTGAAGTGCATTTCAGTTCGACCAATACCACAGCAGCGCTGAACCGAGTCAGGCTGTGCAGCGAACAGATTGCAGTTGACAATGCTCTCGATTCGTTGTAATTAAGTTTATGTGCCACTAGTAGTTACAACAACAAAAACAACTTTGACAACAGCTACAGCAGAGAAATAAAACAACGAGAACATAGCGAGTAGTTGTAATGACCACGAAACACAAGAGCCATGATGATTACAGCAATCTGTGGTAAAGGACACTGCGCTTTAGGCTTTCAAGACTGTAACACACGCACATATGTATATACACATACATAAACTCATATATACATTTATTTATGCATACAAAAGAAAAAAAAAAGCGAACTGCAGAGGCGTTAAAGTGTTGACGCCAAGCTGTCGCTGCTGAAACATGGACATGTCTCACACAAACAAACACACATAAAAATTGTATATGTATTGTATATGAGTATAAATACATACATATGCATTTACAAAATGGCATGACACCACAAAACGGATGTAGATAAAGCATAAGTGTTGAGTTTGAAATTGAGTGACATACGAATTTCTCAAGGTGCAAATTTCTTTTTGCCTACAAATTATTTACATATTTATATATACATACATATATATATGTATGTGTAAGCTAGCTGTTAAACTATGTATATTTTAGTATATTATTCATTTTAAATATATTCCAAAAATTTTTATATTTTTTCTATGCAAATTATTAAGGAAAATATTATTTTTCGATGTCTTGATGAAAAATATGAAGTCCAGCAATGTGCGAAATTTCTTCACACTTTTTAATATTCCACATAAAATATTTAACAGCCGTTCACCAACTGTTTTCAGATGCTAAAAGTTATGAGCAGCTGTTAGCACATTGTCTGCGTCGATTTGATGGCGGTGAAAGAAGGCACAAATAATCAATCAAATCGTCAAATGTCGAGTTTGCAGAGGAAAAAGTTTCCAATACATAACTATTTATATACATAATATAATATAAACATATTAAAATATATAAAGGATCTTAAAGCTGTGACTAAACGAAAATACGGGCAATTCGACAATCAAGTACCAAAAGTTAAATTATCAAGACAAGTATATGAGACCATAGGCCTCTTCGATTCGCCACTGCATTACGCGCTGAGTTTGAGCTTTGTTTTCTTCATAAAATAATTTACAGAGGAACTTATTCAATCAATTTAAATTAAATTCAATACAAGATAGCACATGGTTACCCCTAAGGTAGTCAGAATTTTCAAAAATTATTATTTTTTGCATTTTCGTTAAGTGTAATATCTTAAAAATATTCTCTGAAAATTTCACGTTGATTCGATAGTTAGTTTTTGAGTTATTCGACAAATAACAAAGAGAGCTCGGGCACTTCAAATCGCTTTTCTCAAAACTATGTTTTTGAACTGGTGACAACTGTAACTTGAAAACCGCTCAGTAGATTTTCATGAACTTTATACAGCTTTTAGAATACATAATAAACTCGGGCCTGATCGAAGGATTTTTTTCTTAAAAAATTTAGATTTTTTAAGACCAATTAACTATTGATTTTTTCACAAAAATTTAGAGAAAAATTTCCTGAGGCCGCCATTTTGTTAATTTAAAAACAAAAATCGAAGATGACCATGTCTCCTACTAGATTGTGTTACCAAAAAGGTTAAATGACATTATCCATAAATGTTGTAGAAAATATCGATCCAACAACGATGGCCATCATCCAGTCCGATCGCTATATAACCACTCCTTGGATTGCACAACAGATTGAGAACAAAGCATTGCACAAAAAATAATTGGAACAATTTAAATAGGGCTGAATTTCTCTATGAATGAATGCCACACGAGCTAATACAAAAAAAGCCTGATAGACCGAATTTCCTTCTTCAAAACGAAGCTGGTTACTGAGGATGAGTCACTTACAATAATACAATATCAAGTGTAAATGGTATGGAATCGGGGAGACCGGTGCAAATGGTTGTCAAGCCATTTTTAGCGACCAGGACAATTATGCTTTATGTTTGGAGAGGTCGAGTGGAATTATCTACTATAAGCTGATCCTTCACGACCTCTTTATTCAGGCCTCATTCTTCAACAATTGAAGCAAGAAAGAAAGAATTGGGTACCGTCAAGACAATGCCACACACGTCAATAGTGACACGTCAGAAGCTCCGGTAGCTTGGTTGGAATGTTTTTGTGCATTTATCTTATATATATATATTATATACATTAGGGTGTGTCATTCTGAGGCAACCTTTTTTTTTCAACTGAAAAACAGGCTCCAAACTTTAGAAAATGTGTAAAAAAAGTCAATCAAAAGATGAGCTCTTAATATTAATATTAAGAGGTGGCTATTTCAAATTTTCTGTTTTCGATATAAATTACATGGAAAAAATCATTTTTTTTGTGGTGGTTATTGTGCGGAGGTTTTAATGTGCACGCGACGGCTGACAGTAGGGATGGTAAACTCGATTCCGATTATACTCGAGAATTGAGTTTTCTCGTTAAATAATCGATTTTTAAAAATCGATTTTCAGTAGTCGTAGTGGATTAAGAATCGGTTCTTGACATTCGAAAAACATACATGTACACACATAAGTAAGAAAAAAGAAAAAAGTTTTCACTATATTTAATTAACACCACATCAACATCATAAAATTGCTAATACCTTATACTAATCATCAGTGTTTAGTATAACCTTGTCTTTTTAAAGTACACTGTTTGCAATAAAATGTCTGGTGCGAAACGTTCAGAATTTCGGAACAGGCCTTCGGTTATAATTATTTGTCGCAAGCAAGTATTTTTGATTCGTACAAATTATTCAAAGAGAGTGGTGAAGGCGTTGACGACGAACCGCGTCCAGAACGCCCATCAATAACAACTGACCATGATAACTTTTAACCAATCGTTAAATAAATAACGATTGGTTCCAAAAAAAACTAATTTTTTTCGAAAAACAGTGTCGCATTAAAGTCTGTGAAACAATGCTTTCCGATTACCGGGATGTCAGGAAACATACGACCCGGTAACAGACGATCAATCGGTCGAATATTGTGACAAAGGTGAGTCGAAGTTGAAAAACCACGTCAAAACAGGTCAAAAAACAAGGTTATGTTGACAGTTTTCTTTGATTATCGAGATGTGGTCCACTCCAAATTTCTTTCAACCGGCCAAACTGTCAACAAAGAATACCATTTGAGTGTTATGCGTCATTTGCGTGAAGGTATTCGTAAAGACAGGCCGGAATTATGGGATGGCAACTTTTGGTTTTTGAACTACATATTGCATTGATTTTTCGTGAGTTTTTCACCAAATTTTTAACCAATATCGAGCCACAGCCGTTTCGTGTAACTTCTGGCTATTCAGCAAACTCAATCGACCGCTCCAGGACATCCTTTTTCAGCCAATTTCAAGGAGGATTACTTTGAGAATACTGTGAAGGGAACGTCTTAGATATTTAAGAATAAATTAAGAATTTTGAAATTACGAACATCGTCTTACTAATTTTTCCATAATTTTCATAGTAGTATAATTTGAATACTGACAAAAAAAATTAATTCGGAATATAACAATGGTCCTCTGAGAGGTCTTCACCTACACAAACATCTCGCTGCGATTTTAAATTTTAAAACAACATTTTTGTCTGCTTGATTTGGATATTCATAAATACGCGAAGAGAGAAAAGGAATAAAACTATGTATGTTGAGGTTATTTTTATATATTGTCTCAAAAAACTGAAGCCAATTTTATTCTTAATGATTTTTGTATGGGGTAAATAAAATATTTTTTTTTTCTTCAGATTGTAAATAGCATAAAAAAAAACAAATAAAGAACTTACTGATAGCGTAAAACTTTAAGTCTAATTTCTAATTATAATCTCTTTTTTTTTCAGAAGAAGCAGAATTAAGCTACTCCAACCATTTCAACATATTCTTTATTAACTAAATTTGGTTGAGGTGCCCTCAACACTTACCTAAGACTAACGGTAATAGTATATAACTAAACAATTAATCTTCGTTTTCAATAAGGCTTTCTGCAGCAGGCGCAAAAATGTCACCTTTGTCAAAACAGATTAAAAAAGGACTTAATTATGTTGTCAGCTGGCCAAAATGTATTACACGCCACAAACACAACAACAAATGCTAACAAACATGCACACACATACATATTTAGTTAAATAAAAGTTTATGGCCATGTTCTTCCACCCACAAAATCAACCGTTATAGGCTGTAGTACATGCATATACATGTCTAACTATGTATGTAGGTGTGCGAATTGTGTGCGCACTGTTGCCACTTAATTGACAATGTCCGTAACAGTGTTTTGTTTTGTGGCACATGTCTGTTAAGTTTTCACATTGAAAAGATTATAAAATTAATGATGCTGCTGCAATGCCATGGAAAAACACAGAAAAAACACAAAAGCTGGGCAAATACACATACATACAAACAAACATTAGTGTATTTAGCACAAAAATATATATAACGGTAAACTAAATAAGTGTTGAAGTCCGTCAATTGTGGGCAGCAGCTGTGCTCTCGCGGCGCTCAATGAGCAGCAGCAACAACCAAACAACAAAAACAACAACAACAGCAGCTACATTCGACAACAGTAAGTAACGGCAACTTGTTGCCATGTGACAATCGTAATCGTGGTTATAAAGCGCCACTTTGCCCCATAAAGTTTTTGCGGCATTTCGGGTTGTCGTGGCTTCACGTTTTATTTGTGCAATCTCTTAAACATTTGTGACAGCTGCAAACCAGCGCAAACACACAAACAAGGAAACATTCAGCGAACACACAAACAAGCAAACATTCAGCGGTTCACACACACACATGCAAATGACGCGGGTGCAAATTGTGCGCACACAAACCCACTCCCTCACCGACGCAGCTTGTTAGCCACAATAACACATTGTGTTGTTAGTGCTGCGGCACATGGTTTTCACTTAAGCGTTGCTTGGCTTTCACACCGTTCTTTTTTTTTTGCTTGAGTTCGCATTTTATTGCCATGTTTTTAGTAAAAGTTAAATTTTCCAAGTCACTTATTTTGACAATAGTTCCCGTCAAGTGTCTTTTCTTCGCTTTGCCACAGTTAGGCGGTTAGCAGGCAAGGAAGCGTCTGAGTGGCGGCTGCCAAGTGCAGCTGTCACATTTTAGTGTTGCCAACTTAAGTGGTTGGCAGTTGTGGGTGTGTACTCCTTTGCATGCTTGACTCTCGATTATAAAGATGTCGTGGGTATTGAAATTTTAGTTTGTAGTTTATGCACTTTAACAATTGTTCGTTTTGATTTAAAATTTAAATGTGCAATTAAATGAAATTGCAAGGCGGAAGCTTTTCTAATAACAGTGGGTATGGAATAAAGTATATTAGCGTCTTGTGTATTCACAATAGTGTTGTAGTAGAAACTCTTTTTTTGTTCTGTAGAAGGTAAATAAAGTTTGTCACGATGTTTTTGGTCTCCGACGCGTTAAACCGTTTACTAAAGTATTTTTTGTAAAAAGCAGCCTGACTAGCCGAGCCTATTAATGTGTTAAATGGATTAACGGCTTCAAAGAACGAATTTCTTTATTGTCTTATTAAATTTTACAACACCTCTAGAATATTGTCCTAAATTTTCAATTTGATCCGAGTAATAGTTTCGGAGATACAGCCTTGAGAACATGTGCGCTCGAGGAGAACTAGACTACTTACGTGCGCCGATTTTTATCGCGTTTTTCTCGAAACTGTGTTTACGAAGTCGGTTGGCAAGATCTCACGAGAACTACTCAACCGATTTTCATGAAATTTTCCACAAGTTTTTGAGATACAATTCTTAAAGACTTGGATGAGATATTTTTTTTCTTAGAATCATTTGAAAAAAAAAAAAATGTCGCAAAATTTTAATTTTTTTTTTTAATGTCTGCCAAAAATCCAATTTCAGTTTTTTGTTCCTTTGTCCAAGTTCTAAATTAAGGCCCTCTTATATAATTGTGCACAAAATACCAAATATTCGATATTTTTTTTGAAGAAGTAAACTGACTTAGATATGTGCGCTATTCTGCAATACGTTTAATCAGGTTTCACCTATAAAATCAAAATGGCGTCCAAAGATGTTTTGAAAGCCGACCTCATCCTAATGATAACATTCCACAGAGGCGCCCCAACCTAAAAAACATGAAAGAATCGTTATAGAAACAAAATGGCGGCCACTAAAGTATCGTTTTTTCGCATGATTTTTTCACTTTGCCCTGTTGTGAAATATCTTTCACGATCAAAATATTGCGATTTTGTAGGTTACAGCGCCGGAGAATTTTGGCTTTTTTTAGGCCGGCATACCGCGAAGAAATTTGGTTGAATGGTTCAAAAACGAGAATGCAATGAAATTACGTATTTCGAGGAAACGCGTGTCAAAGTTCCAAGTCGATATGTCAATGCTCAGGACATAGGTCCGTTTAAAGTCGTGTTGCGACGAAACTAATTCACGGATCGAAAAAACATTTTACCAACATATTCTAGGCAATTTAAGCCTTCGATTTGTACAGTAAAAAAAAATCGAATTTTTAAACAAATTTTAAAAGAGGACCCGCTTAAGGTTTTAACTAAAACACTACTATTTTCACTTCAGATTATCTTGTAAGGAATTATCTTGCTAACGCGGGCGCATCTTTTTTCGGATGAGTCACCGCAATGGCTGAGTTTAAAATATTTTATTTCAAAAATTTCACAATTTTTTTGTTAATAGTGTTTGTAACAATAAAAGTTTCTAATACAATATTTCATTTTATATATGAGAAAAAAAATGTTAAAAAATGTTTTTTATGTTTTTTAAATGTTTATGTCAGGCTTTCTGTCCGTCTGTATAGACGCGCACTACTCTGCACTACTACACTATTGTTAAAAAAATGGATGAAGGTGAATTTTGCGTGTTGATAGAATATTGTTTTTTAAAGGGGAAAAAATAGAGTGCTCCAAGGAAATCGAGTTTATACATGGTGAAATGAGCATCGAAGGCGGCGAATGCAGCAGACACTCAAAACAGATTGCTACCGATAAAAACATCTACAAAATGATTTTTAATGACGGTAAATAGAAGTTGAATGAACTAGTAGGCACCTTAAAGATATCAACTGATCATATCTATCATATCATTCCCGAATATTTCGGCAAAAAAAGCTCTGTGCAATGTAGGTGCCGTGCGAGCTTACTTTTGTCAAACAACAAAGCTTATGGCGTCAATTGACTATCTTGAAAAAAGAACGACCATCAACAGGAATATTTATAGCGTTATTGGACTGTTCGAAGGACGAAATCGCCGAAAATCGCCGCATTTGAAGAAAAAGGATGCGTTGTTTCCGCAAGACAATGCACCGTGGCCAAAATCAGTGAAAAGCAAAAAATTCTTGAATTGGGTTTCGAATTGTTTCCGCAACTACCGTTCTTTCCAGGTTTGGACTCCCAGTGACTACTTCCTGCTGTTAGATCTCAAAAGAATGCTTGTTGGGAAGCAATTTTGGTCGAATGAAGCGGTGATCGCCGAAACTGAAGCCTAGTTTACAGCAGAAGAATAATCGTCACTATATTCAGTGTATCACCCTTAAAGGGAACTACATTGAATAAAACAAAAATGATTTCTGGTGAAATAATTTGTTTTACTATGGGAGGCCGGCGACTTCGCTATTGGCATCATTAATATTTCTCCATAAATCTGTGAAATATTACTTGTATATGACAAATCGAAAGTTGTTCCGTTTACTATACCTTGGTATTATACTCGCATTTAGGTTTTTACTTTTGTTGTAGAATCACTTCAGCATAATTGTATTATTATTGCTTACCTGTAAAGAAAAGAAAAATTAATTTTAGAGAGACGATGAGAGAAAAACATGTAAAGTAAGCAACTATTAATACTACAAGTGAATAAATCTTAAAATTACTGAAAAACCAACCTGAAATCAAAGTAATAACTTAACTTTAATAAAAAAAATAATTGTGGGTAAAAAACTTAAATATCTTTGGCGTTAACTGTTATGTAATGAGCTCTTAATACTAACAGCATCATCGCATTGTCTATAGAAGAATTTGCGATAACGGAATGAAACGGGCTTTATATTCAATAAAGGATTTTCAAATTAATGGTATTCCATTAAGTCTGTCGAATACACTGTTAGTAAGTTTCGATTTTTACAAATGAAGGAGATTGTACTTCAAAATCGTCAGGCAAGTGTAAGAGAGATGACAAGAGAGCACGGCATCTCTCGCGAGTCCATTTGAATAATTATGGAGGGTATTTTGAGTATGAAACGCTTTGTTGGTTGACTCGTCCCTATAAAGCTGAATGTTTTTCAAAAGAGGTTTCTTTGGCTTGATCGTGCGAATTCCGATCCCAAATTCAAGGAGAGCAATATAACTGCAATATAAATTTGCATTAAGACAGGTGTAAAGAACCACTTACCACATAAAGTAGTCAAAATAAAATATCTAATGCTCTCTCTGAGCACCTTCAATGAGCTATGGCCTTCGAGCACACTTTCTTTAAAGAAATTTACTTGCAAACTTTTTCAATATCGCTTTAGGCAATTATTAGCTCTGCACGCAACACGTGCGAAGTTTTCGTAGCGTTAACGCTTAACATACAATCGAGCGAATCAATTCGCTGCAGTCAAAGTGCGCTATCTCACCAATTTCATGCCACCAATTGTCATTCATTCATTTTTCTCGCCATTCTCGCTGCACACTACATTCTTCGAAGAAGTTAAATTGCCGCAAGTGCGCAAACATTTTCCACTTTTTCACACACAAAAACAAATTCGCGTCAAAGTTGAAACTTTTCGATTTTATCATTTCGACAAATTTCTAATTGTTGCTATTGCTGTTGGTGTTGTTGTTGTTGTTAGACAATGAAGGTTACTGCGTGCGGCAGTGCGCGACACTGCATGTTATGGTGCAGCGCCGACACTCTTCGCCACTTTCATGCACTCGCTCACTCAATGAAGTCGCTGTGTAATGGCATAATGGCATAAAGTGCAATAAGACTGGGAGCTGCGTCGGTGTGAAGATAAACTTTTCCGTTCAGTTGAGAAGATGCGCTCACACTTACGTGGAGGAGAAAGCCTGGGTATGAGAGCTACGGATCCCAGCAGCAGATATACATATGTACAGTATATGTATCTACAGGACGTAAGTGCCAATAGCGACGAAACACTTCATTCATTCACTTTGCTTTTGTTGTAGTATTTTTAGGAAAATTTCGTTTAACTGGTTTTCGGTGGGAATTTGTGGGCAGTGAGTGGGATTAGCTGTGCGCTTAAATATCTTTTAAATCTCTACTGCACTTTGCTCCTCCGTGCACATTTCACATCAATTAAAATCCATTTTGTGCGCGTTGCAACATAAGTGCAGTTTAAGCGTTGCAAGCGAAAGAATATAATTGTTTTAGCATTAAGTGCTAACAGAGAATTTAAGCTTGCTTAAGCGTTAACGCGTAGAAAGTGGAGATTTAAGAGATTTCAAAGTGAAAATAATTTCGGCGAGTAAAAAAAAAACGAAAACAAAAAAATTGTGAACACCGAAACTATAGTAAGCTTCACAAATCCAAATATAAGAAAGATACCTCGTAAAATGAAAATGTTCTCCATACAAGCACTTGATTTCGATCGCTCTGTTTGTATGGCAGCTATATGCTATAGTGATCCGATATCAGCGGTTATGATAAATGAACAGCTTCTTGGGGAGAAAATAACGTGTGCAAAATATCAGCTCGATAACTTAGAAACTGGAGGACTAGTTAGTAGTCTAGTTGACTAGATGCTTTGCAGTAGGCAGAAGAATCATTCAAGAGAAGTTTGTTATTTTTTGTAAATTATATCCATAGCAACAAACACCAAAGACCTCTTCTATGGATCCTGGTCGTAAAAGACTTCCTTAAAAAACCTAAGAATCATGGGTGCTGAGTGATTACCTATGCAGAGGATGTAGCTCTTATGAATAAAGGAAAGTTCCTGAGTAGCGTGTACGAGTAGGCGCAGAGGTATCTCAGTGTCGTAACAATTTGGGCAGTCGGAAGTAGTCTCGGCATCAGCCTAAGTAAATCCGATATAGTTTTATTTACTAGAAGATATAAGATCCCAGTGGCACCACTGCCGCAAAAACATGGTACACATCCGTCTGCAACTGGCAGATACAGTGAAATATCTAGGGTCATCCTGGATAGCAAGCTTTCATGGAAGTCGAATATATAAGATAAAAAAGGCATCGTTTGCCTTACACAGCCATTGGCAAAAGGTGGGGTCTCTCACCGAAAGTGGTCCACTGGCTCTACGACACCATAGTCAAGCCTACTATGTTCTATGGAGTCTTTATGTGGTGGAGGGCTCTAGAAAAATCAGGAAGGCTCAAAGAAAGAACGTTTAACGGGTGGCGCTCATAAGCAAGTGTGATTTTCTAAGTTCCACTGCAACTATGGTACTTAACGTCATCTTGCATATATTGCCCTTAGACGTCGTCGGAAGGTGTAAGGTTGCGAAAGTTGCTATCAGACTCAGAGAATCTGGGAAATTTGAGAATTAAAGAACACGTACATATCTCAACACTCGGATATTCTCATACACTTTAACTTTTTACCGGATCACTTAGATCATGATGTCGCCAAACCGAACTCTGGCGGCTTTTTCTCTACCCATGTGTTGACGCGGAAGTTGTGGATGGGAAGAAGCCGTTGAAGGTGAGGGGCAGTGAGCTTCTATACGGATGTGTCAAAGTAACAAAACTCTCCGAAAAGGTTAGTGGAGGGGTTTACTGTCAGGAACTCCAGCTTCAGAGCGGCGATACTAGCCTTGAACTCATTAACAGTGCGTTCAGAGTTAGTGAGGAGTGCCTACCAATAGCATCGAGTGTCTTTGTGATAAAACTGGTATGGGTGCCAGGCCATAGCGTAACCGTAGGAAATTACAAAGCTGATGGAGCTGACAATAAAATGTACCCTAGAACTGCTATCGATAGAATAGGAACCGGTGACTATTAAGTGTGTTGTTAATTTATTAGACAATTAACTCATCGATTATTTTAGGTGACTGTAAAATGGAGTTAATTAATAAAATATCAAATGACCATATTGAGCCAATCAGGCGTTAATATTTCGAAAGCGAAATATGGCAAAAATGAAAATCGATAACAAAATTATAAGAATTATGCTTCCTCATCCACAGAATCTTCCGGATCCGAACCAAATCAACGACAATAAACGAAAATAGACAAACGTTGAGACAGTAAGAGCCAAACCAAATATTTGGAAGGTCACTACATTATTTTTTTCGGACCTTCCGAGTTATTAATTCCATGGTATATGCAAGTAGTTAAATAGAATCAACCCTTAACAAGTAATTCAAGCAGCGCTTTTACTTTGAATGGAAAATTCTACAACATTTATCTTCTCAAAAGACACTTTGTTACTAATTCGCGCAGACGGTCATTTAAAATGTCTTTGTAGAGTCTCAAATGGTTGTTGTGTGCGACAACAATGTTCACTTTCGATGTACAAACCAATAAATGTGCGAATAAACGGCGGAATTACGCACTTAAACAGCATTCATATCTGCGGACTAAGTGAGAAGTGTCATAAATTTTATGCGTCCATTAAATATCATCAAGCTTATAGACCACTTAGTACTACGCAAACGAGCGAATACAATATGCCACGAGCAAATGAATTTGGGTTGTCGCCATGAGCCTTTGTACAGTTCGAGCGATGAACTATGGACACTCACACACACACACACATGTATTTATACTTACGCGCACAATTCATCAACGGCTATCACGCGGCAAAACCGAGTGCCATTTGCGATTGTCTCAAGTATGTTAGCTGTCAGATTGTTGTAAAGTTTTTGCGTTGTGACGCCATGACAAAGTGATGACGACGGCGTTGGACAGACAGTGGCACTGACAATACTTTTCATTTTTATGGGTTTTTTTTAGTGTGGTTAAAGTAACTCAAAGAACTGTCAGTGGCGAGAGAAACGATGAAGTCTTCTGTTTTCGGCAAAGCAAAACAAAAAGCAGTAGAACCGGAGAAGATAAGAGTAAAGAAAGTGTTATCTAATTGTCTGTCAGTATGTGTATTACAAGCACTTTAAAAGCTTTTTGTTTATGAGCCGCCACAACAACAATGTTGTCGCTGACAATGACATTAATTTTACATTACTTTAAAAGTCTGTTCGTGTGATGAGGGTGACGTCACTACTCTACAATGAAAATTAAGTCTAATTGCATTAATAAAAGTGTCTCTACAATTATAAAAATGTTTTACTTTGATAAATTCGTGTAAATGTTTATGCGAGTTTAGAACAACAATCACAATCTTTACGAAGTGTTTTCGGGTATTTACGGAATACTCTAAAATGCTTTAATTACTATGTATCATAATACAAATCAAAGCGATTTCATTGGATGTTTTGGAGCAATGGCTGTAGGTAATTGCTTTAAGTGAAATGAATGGCAATTTTCATTTATATTAATAAAAAATGTATGTAAAACTAGTGTATGGTCTAAAATGTGGTCGTGCAAGTTAGTTTGAGATTTTAATTTGACTTCAAGCTCATCATTCGAAATATTAAATAAACAGTGGCTGTTCCTAGGTATGAGAGGGCGAATTTGCTTCTCTTGATAATAGAAATAACGGTGATCTAAGTAGGGGTACTCTTTTCAAAAGCCTTTTTTAACAGATCACGCGTGAGTCGTCTCAAGCTGTCATCTTAATTTTGTTCAATATTGTTTGGCATTTCATCTTGAAAAGACCAACTCCTGAACAATGTTTAAAATCGTTTTACTTTATTTCGAAAATTCGCGTTCTGTAAAGAGTGTGTTTCGCGTGATTCGCTCAACTTATGGCCAACATAATCGGTCTACTGAGCTTACTATCCGCTATACCATCACCAATCTTGACACCCAGCATTCATTATTGGATAATATTCGACCGAATAGACCACCTTCAGCACACAGTGAAAAAAATACAGCAGTCGCAGCTGAGAGTGTAAACGAAGACCGTGAGGGGTCAATTCGGCGTCGTCTGCGGCAACTCGGACTGACGTATGAAACGAATTGGCGCATTTTACGTCCAGATCTTAAATTGAAACCATACGAAATACAGCCTGTGCAAGAAGTGATGCCGTACGACCTTCCCAAGTGACATCGCTTCGCTCTATGGGCTCTTCAAAAGTTCCAAGAAGATCCGACTTTTCGAGTCAAATTGTATTCGGCAATGATGCCCACTTCTGGTTCAATGCAAATGTAAGCAAACAAAATTGCTGCATTTTGGGACAAAAAGTAACCTGAAGAGATTCAAGAGCCACCATTTCATCCAGAAAAAAACGGTTTGGTGTAGTTTGCGGGACGGAGGAATCATCGGTCCATAGTACCGTCAATGGCGACAGTTATAGCGACATGATAACCGACTACCTGAAATTGAAGCTCGTGATCTTGGTGACATTTTATTTCATTTTATTTTCACAAATCGCATTAATCAATAGATTTATTGGGAAAACAGTTCTATGAGCAGATAATTTCACGTTTTTGGCCGGTCGATTGACCATCAGATTGTGTGATATCACACCGTTATACCTTTTCTGTGGGGATATGTAAGGCCTCAAGTATATGTGGACAATCCCGTTCTGATTCAAATCTTGGAGCAAAACATGACGCGTGTCGTTCGCCAGTTAACAGTCGAAATGCTCGAACGAGTCATCGAAAATTGGACTCAACGCATAGACCATCAGAGACATAGCCACGGCCAACATTTGAAATAGATAATTTTCAAAAAATAAATACCAAAGAATGTTCGTTCGAATGATAAAAAGCAAGGAACCTCGAAATGGATCACAATTTATTAAACGATTGTGAAGAACTTGAAAAATAATTCTATTGAATGAGAACGTCGTGTTTTAATACATTGTGCTCTTGTAATGAAAGAGGAATTTGCTTTCGAATTTCGCCATAAAAGAGGTTCTGCTTATTATACCCTGAACAAGATATTGTCAGGATATATTTAAATGATCAATGTGATAAGCTAAGTCAGTTTTGTTCAGGGATTATTTACAGTTCGAATTTTAATTTTCTTTTTTTGCTAATTGATTCGATTAGTTACTAGATTTAACATTAAGTTAATGAAATCTGTTTGGTCTTTTAATTACAGAGGATCTAGTTCAGAGATATAGTGGTCACCGCAAAATGTATTCTTTGAGAGAGCTCCCGGATATCATCTGTAGTTCTTTTTTTTTTCAAATAAATATTTTTACTAATACTAAATCTCAATCTACAGTTAAGAGACACCATAATATACAAAAAGAATGTACAAATTTGTGGCTCAATAAATTTAAACGTTTTCTCAGAAAAAATTCTGTAAATAAAGGGTGATTTTTTAAGAGCTTGATAACTTTTTTTAAAAAAAAAACGCATAAAATTTGCAAAATCTCATCGGTTCTTTATTTGAAACGTTAGATTGGTTCATGACATTTGCTTTTTGAAGATAATTTCATTTAAATGTTGACCGCGGCTGCGTCTTAGGTGGTCCATTCGGAAAGTCCAATTTTGGGCAACTTTTTCGAGCATTTCGGCCGGAATAGCCCGAATTTCTTCGGAAATGTTGTCTTCCAAAGCTGGAATAGTTGCTGGCTTATTTCTGTAGACTTTAGACTTGACGTAGCCCCACAAAAAATAGTCTAAAGGCGTTAAATCGCATGATCTTGGTGGCCAACTTACGGGTCCATTTCTTGAGATGAATTGTTGTCCGAAGTTTTCCCTCAAAATGGCCATAGAATCGCGAGCTGTGTGGCATGTAGCGCCATCTTGTTGAAACCACATGTCAACCAAGTTCAGTTCTTCCATTTTTGGCAACAAAAAGTTTGTTAGCATCGAACGATAGCGATCGCCATTCACCGTAACGTTGCGTCCAACAGCATCTTTGAAAAAATACGGTCCAATGATTCCACCAGCGTACAAACCACACCAAACAGTGCATTTTTCGGGATGCATGGGCAGTTCTTGAACGGCTTCTGGTTGCTCTTCACCCCAAATGCGGCAATTTTGCTTATTTACGTAGCCATTCAACCAGAAATGAGCCTCATCGCTGAACAAAATAAAGCGCGAAACACATTTCGAACCGAACACTGATTTTGGTAATAAAATTCAATGATTTGCAAGCGTTGCTCGTTAGTAAGTCTATTCATGATGAAATGTCAAAGCATACTGAGCATCTTTCTCTTTGACACCATGTCTGAAATCCCACGTGATCTGTCAAATACTAATGCATGAAAATCCTAACCTCAAAAAAATCACCCGTTATTTTCATTTTTTCGGCCGAATTTCAAGGTTTTTCTTGGTTTTAAGTTGCCATTGAGGGCGATCTTATGCATTTTCTATTGATCTATTTTTCTTATTGCTGCACAGAAGACCTCGATTTTGTATATATTTTCATTGACAAACTAAAAGAGAAAATTATTTGGAATACTAAGGGTAAAAGAAAATAATTAATTAGTAATTAAACATAATTGCCAAGCGTTCGCATTTCCACCAAACAAGCATTTCATGTTTTATATAGGGTATTTTTCTATACTTTAGAATTTCACAGCAATAAGTTGTCAGTTATATTTCGTGCATTTGATATTTATCTACAGTATAGTACTTAAGCAATTAAAAAGTATGCCGGAAAATATTAAAAAAAAATTTTCTAAAATTTCTGTTTTCTTGAGTTTTGGAATTTGACACCACTAATGTATGTTGATAAGAAAACTGTTAGATCTAAATACCGCGGGTTAGTTGAGAAATTGGTGCAAATTTGGACTAAGAGGATGCTCAGCCCAATCGCAATCGCGAAGTATGTACATATGCCAGAGTTTCTATTCATATCATACTCGTAAATATAATACGATAGAATATATTTTATAATTAAGACTAAATATTTATTTTTATCCGTTATACTTCCAAAAAAACACCCTTTATACAGCTTATGAAAAATTCATATGTACTAAGAGCATGAGAAAAACTTAAGCAAAGTTTTCCCAATGAGGACAATAATTAAGGCATTTAATAATTCATTAAACATGTGTCAGTAGAAATGTCAAGAGAATTATGAAATAATAATGCTTCCGTGACAAAACTTTTACCATGACTTTTGTTGGGCTTTCTGTATTAATCATGTTATAGAAAAAATATGAAATCAAAAAAGTATTTAATTCACGTAAAAAACGTGACAAAAGCCATTCGGAAACAAGCGAAGACTGCCAAGCAATAGAAATTATTAAAATAATAGATTTCCTTTCGCCTTACACACTTAGCAGAAACTTATTGTTTACGAGCCTGTGGCAAGTAGCGCAGAACTTCTAGTGTAAGTACAAAGATTGCCACGCTCATCAGCCATAACAACAGCATCAACAGCTAATGTCCCAGAAGTCATTAGTTCAACAAAGTGTGTACAATAGCATTCGCGCAGACATAAATAAGTAACAGAAACTCTTATTATTGTGAGAAAAGTAACTGTTGTTGCGGCATTTAAGCGGAACTTGGCCAATTTCGGGAATTTCGTTGCCGCTGTCACAACATTTCAAGCAAACGCAAGGGACTTCTTATTTGGACAGCAATAAAAGCAGCAATAACAACAACAATAACAACAGTAACAACAACAACAAGACCACAACAAAGCGCTCAGCGGTCCAAACGAAAAACGGTAATAAAGAAACTATGCTGGTAAAGAAGCGTTGCAATTTTAGTTAAAGTTGTTGTAGCAATTTCGTGTTTGTTGTGCCCACATGGCATATTACTAAATACAATAATACAGCGCTGCGTAAGGGCATAAACAAAATGTATACAAATAAATGTGTGCACTGAGAATAGAGTAATAAAGAGAGTGAGCGCCGATATTGGCGTAAATGCGGGACTACAGTGCGTATACGCAATGGCTACTGGGAAATTAAACTGAACGCGCATATTGAAGGGATATTAAAGAAGCAAATTTAATAGAAAGAGTATTTAATAAATGTGTGTGAAAAAATTAGAAAAATACAAAAATCATTCCTGGCAAGAAAAGCTAGAAACACCATAAATTGGCTACTGAAGCTAGAGCAAGAAATGACTCTGAAAAAAATTAATATTTACTTTTACTTTTAAGCAAATGTTTATAAAGCATATTCCCACTAAAATATACCCCCAATGTCCAACTTTTAGCTAACAGTTAGAAAAAACTATGCCAAAGACAAGTCGATGTGACCAAGCCCTTCAGTGCGGCATGGTCTACACAGATACTAAGCACCCATATATGCATCTATGCAACCGGCAAACATTACGTTGGCTTGCGAAAAGTGGCGCAAGGACATGTTTTACGCACGTAAATAAACGCACACATACACAGCTACATAGTAGTCTACACGAATGCATGTCCGCACGTGAAGAATGCGCTGGTAAATAGCTAAGGGGCAAGGTCGCAACAGCAGCAGCCGCAGTGCACACTGGAAACAAATCACGGCAATGCACTCTGGGGTGCTTTAATGTTGCCAATCAGCACTGCAATGCAGCTAAAGCGGTAGCGAGTGAAAGCGTAGAGGTGCGAAAAGTGCAGCAGGACGGTGTAATTATAATGAAGCTAGGGCAAATACATATGATGGTGCAAAGAAATATGTATACGTATATATGCCATTTTGGGATTTTCAAAAAATCGAAATATTTTTGGGGTTGAGGTTTAGTGAAATCAATGACTGTCTGTCCGTCTGTGTATATATGAAATCATCCTTTAAGTTTTGAGATATGAATCTGAAATTTCGTAAACAACAGCTTCGTCTCAAGAACCTGCTATTTACGGAAACTGTTGATATCGGACCACAGTAAGATACAGCTGCCATATGAACTGGCCAAACAAAATCAGGTTACTGTATGGAAAACTTTTTCATTTGACAAGATATCATCTCAAAATTTGGCACAGTTTGTTGTCCAAGGAAAAGCTCCAATCACAGAACACATTCAGATTTGGACAACCTGGGGTGTGTTTAACGTGGGTAACTGCTAATGACACCCTTATCTCGCGCCGCTCAAAAGCACAACGGATTAAATGAATCTCCTTGATCAGGCATTTTCAGTACCAATTGGTAGTATGGAATGGACATTTCAACTACCTTGGTAGAGTTCGAGGCCCATCTAAAACCATTGCCGTACTTTGGGTCCGGCACTCGATGGCAATGCAACTCCACAACCACTACGATACTCTTCGAGGGTCCAGTCCGCGTGAGCAGGTTGGAGCGAACTCCAAGGCTTCTGCTCCCTCTTGTACCAGAATTAATTCTCCGGTTAGACCTTGTAGCCAAAATTACCCACAACTGAGCTTCCATACTGTTCTGAACTGGTGACCAGGGGTGGACCCCATATGAACATTGCACCTACGCACCATTCACACAAGAAGCTAATCATAATTTTCAGTTAAACGCCTTCGCCGCCTATACAATTGACGCGCAATCGACACTGACTGTTCGTCATTCCAGCCAGTGGAGATCACACCGCTAACATCCAAACGTCCATCAGTTCAGCTAAGACCCATACTACCCAGATGCCTAATGTCAGAGTACATCGGAACTTCCGCAATTACATGCATCCAGTCCTCTACCCCCGCCCTACAAAAAAAAGCCCGGCCTATCAGATAGGTGATTCTGATATAAAAATTCGTTCAGGGGTCCATACCCCGTAATCAGAAAACCTAGATTCAAACAGAATCTGAAGTCAGGGTTACCCTCAACAAACCCAACGTCCAGAATGTACTCGCAAGTCACTCGACCAGTACGACTATTGGCCCAGCAGACTTGCCACCTACACCTGACCGTAACAGCTAGAAGCCTCCTACTCCCTAGATAACTCTTCCTCGCCAAATAATCGGAAATCCAGTCATTCTGCAGCAATGACACACTTAAGCCCCTTCTTAACCTGAATACAACAGCACTCTGTATGACCATCAGGTTGAGATGGTGTGACCTACAGGCGAGCATCATACAAAGCTGTATTGAGAGGAATTTTTGGCACCTCAAGGCTCTTATGGCTGCTTCGCGCCATACAGCGGCTCTATAAGAGGCACAGCCTTCTATGCATCCGTTTAGTGATATTCATTTAGGAAAACCCAATGGATTTCTTACAGAAAATTTAGTAATTAATAATGAATTTACGACTATATGCTATATCCTCCAATTCCGAAAATTATTATCTCCTTTGGTCGACATCATACCATAAATGTCTGTATAGGATTGGTAATTTTCCCTGTCCAACTAATTGCCATTATCTAACTAAATTTCTTAAAGCTTAACTACAAATTGAACTTTGCGCGCCTATTTAAAATGTCATCTTCACTTTTTCCTCAAGTGTCACATGATTGAAGCGAAGGAAATAACGCTAACTAGCGTCTGCGTCGAAATGGACGAATTCCCCGTACTCAGGCAATTACTGAAAAAAACGGAGGAGAGCCACTTGAGTGCAGCAAAGTGGCAGTAACGTCAGAAATTCGATTTAAAATACCAAGAAGTGCTGAGAGGTGACACCAAGGAACATGATAAAAGCGGATGAAAACAATTAAGAAGCAAAAAGGGGTAACGAAAAGGCGGGAAAGAACAAGCTAAAACAAAAACCAAACAATAAAGCGGAAGTAAAGCACGTAAAAAGTAGAAAAGGCAAAGCCATTTTATAGAAAAACAGCATACCAGCTATTAAATGGTGCTGAAGAAAATATAGCATACATGCAGGCGCTGGAAAATTTATAAAAGAAAGGTATATACAAATATTTAAATATGGTATATACATATATATTTACATATATATTGAATAACTATACGAAAGTAAGAAAGCAATACTGGCGAACAAAGCAGCAAAGCCGGAAGCAAACAGGCAGCTTGCATACAAATATGTGCGCTTTGTTGCATACTTTAAGGCTACGAAACCGAAATTGAATTAAAAAGCAATTTAGCGGCTGCAGGAAGGTAAATTCCATTAAAAAAGGTCATAAGTTGATTTCAGCATCATTAGGCGGCAGAGAAAAACGCTCTCAAAGTATTACAAAAAAGAAAGCATTATAGAAAATATTTAATGTAATTACCGCGGTTGCGAAATAAACTGCAAAAATGCATTACGCAATTTCCTTAATTACCTCGAAAGCAAAAATTGAACAACGTTGAACACAACTAAATGGAAAAAGCACTAAAAAATGGATAAAACACAAAAAAATGCAAAAAACCAGAAAATTTTGCATGAAAGTTGATTGCAGTAGTAAAAGCTTTTCAAAACCGCCCGGCTAAAGTCAATTTGAGAATTTCAGTGAGCAGTAATGTATGGCCACAAAGCATGCATAACTCTTCGCTTTTCCAATTATAAACTCATAAATACTGGCAAACAGTTCGAAAGTGAAAGCAATGCACTTAATTATGCCAACAAAGGCAGCACGGCGATGCTCAGCCACAGTCGGCATATATTTATTTTCAATATGAAAAAAACATCACAAAGCAACTGCAGAAAGCCAGTCTTGGAAAAATAATGTGTACAAATGAAAATGCACGAGCAAACGAAAAAAAATTACACCAAAAGTAGGACAATCACTTACAAAGCGTCTATCAAATACTCGTATTGCATACAATGGATGCTCGTAAGTCAATACAAAGTTGGCACGGGATAAATGCAAGCTAAAACTACGCAACGTTAATATTTCAGCAGCTTCATTTAATTTGTGATTTTTTTGCTTATTTTTTATTTATGCAGTGTCTAAAATGAGCAACAAATAAGATTAAGTGCAGCTTGCCAAAAAAGAGGTGCAAAGACCTTTCAGTGATCTGGGTCAAATAGCTGTTTCAATTTTGAGCTTTAATGCAATGGTTTTATTTCGTAATTTTTAATCCTTAAACTAGGCATACTCTTATGATTTCAAAAAAAAATATATATAGCGATTTCCGATCAAACTTAGAATCACCAGTAGTAATTATACTTTGAAAAATATACAAGTATAAATCTCGAATAATATCCTGATGATATGTCATAAGCTAGAACAATTTATTAACGACGAAATGTACTTGAATTGATTGAGAACCAGCTACTTTGTTAAAAAGGCATAGGAACCAATTGGAAGAAAGATAATAAGTCTAGTAAAAATTGGTGCTTGAGAATCGGCGATTAACAGTCAAAGACCTTACAGGCAACGTTGGAATATCGGAAGGATCAGTACAAATCAGTTTGAAAAATCATTTAGATATAGGAAAGCTAAAGTAAAAAAAATATTGAGACTACTGACTCAGCTATGCTTGAGCAGGCGTCTATGGTCACCAACAAAGAGAAAATACGCCATATTTTCATAACTTCTTAGATAAAGGCGAAAATGTAAGCCAAGCCTAAAAGGAGATCTTCTGAACTTTGCGAAAAGGCTGAAAATATTGAATGAAAAGGTGAAAACATCTAGACACTTTCTCCAGCATTTTTAAGACTAATGATGAAACATCTCGGTAGTTGTACCTTCAGCTGAACAGGAGACATAACCAAAACAGACATTGGCTATCTCAAAAATTTCTGATTGGCTCAAAGGGCGTAGTCAGGCTCCTGTTAGAATAGACGTCTTAACCTAACCAAACCTAAGCCAATCAACTGAAAATGTGTAGTGCCCTGATATTGTAGCAGACAATCATTCGCAATTTTGAAAGGCCTTTTGTTCGATCAAATAATGAATTTCGACCGTCATATAATCACTCGTTCGCTTGCCTAAGAGCAAGGCATGGCACAAAAGCTGTTCAGTATCACTAAAATAAAGTTATATATAAATATGAGACTCGATGCATGGATGTCACATAAGTTGATGCAAAAACCCTCAGGGATCGAATTTCCAACTGAAAATCGCTGCTGGTCGAATCCCGATAAGCCGGTGGAAACAGTGGCCAAAGGAGAATTGACCGTATTTTTTCTTATTGGCAATGAACCATCGACTGTTTGGTCGGCTTTGCTAAGCGTTCTTTCAGACTGGCAAGTAATAAGCGACTGTAAACCGTATGGTCTTAACTCAGGCCTTTGTTGTAAACAATTGGAAAGTCTAAAGGAAGCAATCGCTTGAAGTATTCAATTTTAGCCAATACAAGGTGGTTTTGTCAACAATTGGACCGTCTGAAATATGCTATCGCAAGATAGAGTCGATAATGATTTGTGCAGAAACTCCGGGAGCTTGGTTAAAAGGTTCATATGTATCCACCTTATAGCGCACAATATACCTCAGGTCGCGGTGAAATCCTAGTTCATTTATTTATTATCCACATTACAACTAATTTGGACTAGTTTGGCACCAAATGATTACTACATGTTCCTGTCTGTGGCAAACAATTTTTCTGGTGAAAAAATAGCCTCCTAAAAAGCTCCTAAAAATCAAAGTAATCTTAAACAGTTTCTGAAGATATCTAATTCAGATACACAAATGATCTAAGATTAACCCTATATGTACTATATGTCCTTATATAAACCAAAAAAAATGGAATTTTATTCAATTCTAAGTTTAAGTTTAAAACCAACAAAAAGCAATATTCTAAAAAATAGTAAATTCACAGACAAGAGAGACAGAATTGTCTGCCAAAATTAGCTTGAAGCCTTGTAACGAGTGACGTGTGACATGTAATCAAGTAGTCACAAGCGCTTGTCAGTCTGTGCCACAATTGAATGCTAGGAATATTTATTTACGAGTGTTTTACATACGCACGCTCTGCATTGAATGCGGTTTGGTGAAATGCATGTGTTTACGGTTATGTTATGTTGGCTATTAACAATTTTGTGCATGTTGTCTGTATGTTGGCATTGTCAACGCCTCAAGCAACGTAATGAATATGCAACTGCGTGGAGCCATAAAATAAGCTTCGAGATTTGTGTTAGCAGCATTGTCATGCACATACTAAAAATACAAAAACAAATCATGGAATTACTTACAATGTAATCTCTGCTCTGACGCAATCTGTAACAGTTGTAAATATACAGAAATAACGGTTTGACTATATTATTTTGCTGCATTGCCAAGGGTATAAATTGACAAATAGAACTGACGAAAGCATTAAATATTTTGCCATTTTGTATAGATGACAATGAAAATTGGTTACACAAATGAGAAGAAATCTCAGGACTAACAAGACAAATTATTTTCAGGTAAATTTTGACTGTTAACAACATATCGCTCATTTGCTGCAAGACCGGCATAAATCAAAAAACGTAATTTTTGAGTTAATGTTGCAGAATTGTTCGTTATATCATACTTCATGTTGAGTGAAAAATTCATATGAATACCTCTTATATGCTCCGCTTGAGAAGAGGTGTAAGGTTGGAGTCACCGTGTAAGGTAGTAGTCAGTTGAAAACTTTAAACGCGTTTTCTGGAGAATCGATTTTTTTGACTTATGCCGGTCGTGCAGCAAATGAGCGATATGTAGATACATATGCTATATTTTCAAAAGAGAGAGGCTGCTCGGATCGGATTTTCCGTTTAAACAATCATTGAGACATATTATTTTAAACAAAAAACTCGATGAAAGTCGAAAAAGTATGAAGAATTATCAGATTATTATTGTAAAAAATTGCCGTTGGCTGGTCACTCAGATTTTTCGGCCAACCATGCCAAGTCCATTGATGTGCTCATGACGATCACCTGTGCCGAAATCATCGTTACATAGCCTGAGATCTTGTAAGAAGGAATTGGCTAGGTAGAGAAAGTGGCCACTTTTGACAATACCGTTATAAGTATAATAAAAATATCAAAAATATAAAAGACGTATTTTGTCTCTGCTTACACTCTGCTTACACACCGAGAAATAGCGCATTCTGTGTATCTGCAGTTGTATTAGAATATTATTAACAGAATTGAAGAGCAAATAGAAATATATTAAATTAACGGGTGATTTTTTTGAGGTTAGGATTTTCATGCATTAGTATTTGACAGATCACGTGGGATTTCAGACATGGTGTCAAAGAGAAAGATGCTCAGTATGCTTTGACATTTCATCATGAATAGACTTACTAACGAGCAACGCTTGCAAATCATTGAGTTTTATTACCAAAATCAGTGTTCGGTTCGAAATGTGTTTCGCGTGCGTGTTTTGTTCAGCGATGAGGCTCATTTCTGGTTGAATGGCTACGTAAATAAGCAAAATTGCCGCATTTGGGGTGAAGAGCAACCAGAAGCCGTTCAAGAACTGCCCATGCATCCCGAAAAATGCACTGTTTGGTGTGGTTTGTACGCTGGTGGAATCATTGGACCGTATTTTTTCAAAGATGCTGTTGGACGCAACGTTACGGTGAATGGCGATCGCTATCGTTCGATGCTAACAAACTTTTTGTTGCCAAAAATGGAAGAACTGAACTTGGTTGACATGTGGTTTCAACAAGATGGCGCTACATGCCACACAGCTCGCGATTCTATGGCCATTTTGAGGGAAAACTTCGGACAACAATTCATCTCAAGAAATGGACCCGTAAGTTGGCCACCAAGATCATGCGATTTAACGCCTTTAGACTATTTTTTGTGGGGCTACGTCAAGTCTAAAGTCTACAGAAATAAGCCAGCAACTATTCCAGCTTTGGAAGACAACATTTCCGAAGAAATTCGGGCTATTCCGGCCGAAATGCTCGAAAAAGTTGCCCAAAATTGGACTTTCCGAATGGACCACCTAAGACGCAGCCGCGGTCAACATTTAAATGAAATTATCTTCAAAAAGTAAATGTCATGAACCAATCTAACGTTTCAAATAAAGAACCGATGAGATTTTGCAAATTTTATGCGTTTTTTTTTTAAAAAAAGTTATCAAGCTCTTAAAAAGTCACCCTTTACAAGAGATCATTTTATTTTATTTTGTAAAGGAGTATATGTAAATCATAGCTTATACTTTCAAGCAATAGCCAATATTTCTTATTTTCCAATTCCCACAAATAAACAATAAATTTAATAAATTGGTGATTTGGTTAGCCGAAAAATAGCAAAAGTAAAGCAATTCATTGTGGTTTGGTGGCAATTTCAGTTGAGCTATAGTATTATTGTATGTGTGAATGTATACGCATGAGAACATTGTAAGGCTTTTGTGAAACAATGCAAATATTTACGTGTTTGGAAGATATTAGGAAAATATTTGCAGGTGAAATAAAAGCAAATAAGAATTTCTAATATCTACGCACAAGGTATGTAAATA
Organism: Bactrocera dorsalis; assembly: GCF_023373825.1. NCBI lineage: Eukaryota > Metazoa > Arthropoda > Insecta > Diptera > Tephritidae > Bactrocera > Bactrocera dorsalis. The sequence goes on along the minus strand of NC_064306.1, from coordinate 60,051,695 downwards.
AATATCATACATAAATACACAGTAGGGTGTGTAAAATATAGTATTTCAGAGTTCATACTTAGAGAGTTTTTCGTAGAGGCGTCTAGAAAGCTATTTTTCAGAGCATTTTTCTTCTTTATTGGCACAGACAACGCTTACGCGGTTATAGCCGAGTGCAAGTTATTTTTCAAAGCACCACATGAAAAGCACTTTCCCTTCCTTTTTATCATCCCTAATACAAAACATATCTACCTTCTAAATATTTTTATGAAAATTGTAATGCATGCCTAACATTGTTTACTTTGCCATATTTTTTTTCATTTTACTTCTTGTAAATCTAACTGTCTTCGAACTCCACAAAGTAACTAAAAAGTAACAAAATTGGTAAGCAATAGCTCAATCGGGAGCTTACAAACGTTCTGTATAGTTTTACATCATATATGAAGGATATTCAAGCAAATACTGTGTGTGAAATTTATATCCAAATATATTATAATACATAAATGTATTTTGGTATGTACTATATGTAGTAATGATTGTCTAAATATTCAAATATTTACTTCAGTCAGTTATACTTATACTTGCAGTCTTGCGTGCCTTCGGTTATTTAGAAGTGAATTTAGTATATTTTTATGATTCAGTTGTCACCATTTTACTTTAATTTATTGCAGTCGTAGTAAAATTTATGACCGAGTAGTAAATAAAAAGAGAATAATAGTGGCAAATTAAATTGCAAATGCAATAAGATGGCATAAATGAAATATAAGAAAGAACAAAAAAATATAAAAAATTAAAAAATATAATAAAAAGAAATAAAAAAACAATGAAAAAATAATAAAAAATATAATAATAATAAAAAATTAAAAAAAAATATATAATAATAATAAAAAAATTAAAAAAAAAATATAATAATAATAAAAAATTAAAAAAAAAATTTAATAATAATAAAAAAAATTAAAAAAATAGCGGAAAGAAAAAACTAAAAATATTGGACAAAATCAAAGGAAATAACAAGGAAAAATTAAAGTCAGTCGGAAATGAGCTCTTCTAGAGAATTGTAAATGGCGAAAAAAATATATAAATATATGTACTTAAAAATACAGTTTCACCGTGGAACAACATTATGCGAAATACCGTTGCTTTATTCATAGATAGCAATATTGTAAGGCTGAAAAACTTGGGATACTTATTTTTCTGTTCATTAAAACTCTCATATGATTTATAAAAATCCAATGGTTGTCAGTTTATACTATAGTCTCATGAAAGATGCCAGCGTACAAAATCTATTAAATAATGAGTTACACGAAGTGTGGTTAAATTTATTGTAAATATTGGTATTAAAAAATATAAAAAATATTCTTGAAAAGGGTTTTTTTTAATAATTTATAATTCAATAAGAGTTTCTGTAGCAATTATTTTTGAGAAGGGTTGCCACTTGTTTGGAAAATACTACGAATTGTAGTTAAATATGTTGTAAATATTGGTATGAAAATAAAATCTAGCCTTAAATTTGTATATATTCTTGAAAAGGGCTGCCACCTGTAATTTTTTTAAATAAAAATAAATTTTTTAAAATAAATGAACTTTTATAATAATTTAGGATTTAATAAGAGTTTCTGCCGCAATTATTTTTTAAAGGAGTTGCCACTTGTTTTGTTAATACTATTTTGTAATTTTATTGTAAATGGTATGAAAAAGTGCAGTTTTATATTGGAAACTATCTGGGGAAGGGTTGCCACTTATAATTTTTTTTATATTAAATTAAATTTTTAAAATAAATAAAATTTTATAATAATTTAGTATTCAATTAGAGTTTCTGTCATAGTTATTTTTGAGTAGAGTTGCCACTTGTTTCAAAAATACTATTTTGTATTTTATTGTAACTGGTATGAAAAAAGTGTGTGCAGTTTTATATTGGAAACTATATTGGGAAAAGGTTGCCATCTATAATTTTTTTAATAACGAAATAAAATTTAAAATAAATTAAATTTTATAATAATTCAGATTCAATAAGAGTTTCTATCAAAGTTATTTTTGAGAAGGGTTCCTACTTGTTTGAAAAATACTGATTTGTAATCAAATTGAAAATATGGATATGAAGGTGATAAGTTTATGAAATTTTAAATTGGAAAATATCTACCTAAACTGTTTTGAAAAGGGTTGCCACTTGTTTGAAAAATAGTGATATATAATTATATTGTAACAAGAAAATAACCAGATTCAGTAAACGTAAAACATATTATTTTAGAGAATGGTTGCCACTTGCTAAAAAATACAAATAAAATAAATTTTTAAATAATTGATATAAAATGAAAGTGAGATTCTTAATCTTTAATTTACATACAATTCTTTTCAATAGAATCCACAGTTAACTGCAGTAGAGTTTTAATATAAAATAATGGAGGAGATGAATAAAATCAGTTTTAATTATAGTTAAGTTATCAAAATTTGCCTCATACTTTCTCTTATTTGTATTCAAGCTAAACAAATTTGTATCCTTTTAGTACTAATCGGTACTCTGAGGATTATTATTGACGCAGTTGCTTCTCATTGAGATGATACATGGGTAAAATGTAAACATATGTAAGTTTACCGAACAAAATGCGAGTTTTTGAAATAAAATTTCTACGAAATTTGAAACATTGTTTGTATAACAATTTGCCAAACCTAAATATAAAACTTTGTCTGCTATTCATATAGACAAAGTTAAAACTCTAAAAATATATCCTATCTATATATAAATGCATGTACATACTTTTCATCTTAACATTTTTTTGTTTTGCCACAAAAAGTAAAGTTTCCCTAAACACAAAAAAAAAATTTTCCATGAAAACTTTCTGCACCAAAAATACTTCTATTCCTTCAGGCCTTTTGGGTTTTCTTAGTAACTATAAAAATATAGAGAAATACAAAAACAAAAAAATGTGCACGACTTTCTTTATTCTTGGAAAAGCGTAATTTTATTCTCCGAAAAGAAAGGAAAGCAGCAAAACAATAAATAGAAATCTCACCAGCACACAGAAGGTCATTAGATTGAAAGCGTAATATAACCAGATTATTGTCACGTCTTATGTCTCAACAATCAAGAATAACTGTAACAGCAACGTTTATATATGACAGCAGCAAGTGAGGAGCGGAATGTTTGGCATTGAAGGCGAAGAAGACACGAAGCACAAGATGAGAATTTACGGCGAATAAGCTGCTTGCATATGCCAGAAATATAGCAGCTACGCATATACACCTATAAGTGTGCATGTGTGTGTGTTTGTAGTAGAACAGGAAAATTGACATTATGCTATCAAAATATTACACATGCCAGACATTAGATTTCACAGATTCTCAGAAGCATAGCAGCTGCCATCAAATAATAAGACAACGCTAAAGGCAATGAGTAAGCAGTCAAGAGCAAAGAGCCGAGCAGGGCAAGGACAAGCGATGCAGAGTAGAGTAGTTGAGTGGGAGAGCAATATTTTCCACTATACATGTATGTGTGTGGCAGATGCAGCCAAATTTATGCACTTAACCATACTTTATACTGCTACTCACACATACATTTATATTTTCTTGAAAGCACCCACACATACATAAGCGATAAATATTTGCATGTTACGCATACGCTTGCCACTCTCATTTGCTTGAAACCTCTGCAAGAGAGTGTAAGACGTTTTCAAGTTTATGGTTATTTGAAAATTTTCACCCACACACTTTAGCCGACAAGGGATAAGTAAGAAATTGGTTCTGGCTCAAACAAGTGCAGATAAATTAAGTTTCCTGTGCTTCAAAATACTTAAACATATATACTCAAGTTTGTATGTGAGTGTCTAACTAAAGAAAATGTTAAAATTAACTTTAGTATTTTCGGAGAGTCATTAGAAGCACGAAAAGCTACCAAAGTTTCACGTAAATTTGATAAGATAAAACTTAGATTTGTAGCACTTACACGAAGGCAGCTAACAGCTAATGAGAAATCGCATAGAGACTCACCTGGAAATAAATAAAAGAAATGGAAAATATTATAAAATGTGTTTTCTTCGTTTTGGCAATTTTAATATATTGATCACATAAATATTTTATTAGAATACCCTAAATATTTTTTTTATACATTTTTTATTTCTTGAGTTATTTAAATTCATTTCTGCCAGTTCCTGTACAATTACATAGGTCTCGACTAAAGATAAATTAAAGTCACTTTCAAATTTTATTTTTTTCTAAAAAATTTAATCCTTTTAGCGATTCTTCAGCTTAACAAAATTTTAAAAATTATAATTTTTTTTAATAAAGGGTGATTCATTTCGAGGTTTACACTTTTTTAAAGACAAACACAGAAATTTCGATTTTAATGGTGGCTGTTTATTATCATTCGGAAGATCATTCTTTTAGCATTTATTTTTTGAAGATTATTTCTTTCAAATGGTCCATCCGTTGAATCAAATTTTCGAGTACTCGTTCGAACATTTCGACTGGAAACTGGCTGACTGTTTTGCCTCTGGGTCTGAATTGAAGTAGGAATGTTCGTATTGACTTTATATTCTACATATCTTAAGAGGAAAAAGTCTAACGGTGTGATATCAAACAATCTTGGTGGCCAATTGACCGGTCCAAAACGTAAATTATCTCCTCACCGAAGTGTTCTCTCGAAGTAATTCCATTCACTGATGCCATGTGTGGGAAGTGGCGCCGTCTTGTTGAAACCAAATGTTGCCGAGATCACGAGCTTCAATTTCAGGCATAAAATAGGGGGGTCATAATGGCACGACAGCGTTCGCCATTGACAGTTACGTTCTCAACGACATCATTTTTGAAGAATTGTAGACCAATTCCACCGGCCTACAAACAACACCAAACGCTTGTTTTTTTTTTGGATGAAATCGCAGCTCTTGAATCTCTTCAGGTTGCTCTATTATACCTACCCTATTCCGACGTGAACCGAGTTCCTGTGAGAGTGTTCTGCATCGGCCGAAACAAATGGTAATCAGAATGGTCAAGGTACTATATGTGCTATTGGTGAGTGAAGCAAAACTTCCTAACCGCTGTTTTTGAAAAAGTTTTTAACAGGTCTTGTAACTAACATAAGATCGAGCGATGTCATGTTGGAAAAATATTAGGTTGTGCTTAGTCGTGTTGTTCAGCAATCGCAAATTTTAATTTTGTGACTTGTTGTCGGTAGGGTTTCAAATTAATGGTTCCATGCGGGTTTAGAAGTTCATAAAACAGTACGTCCTTCTACATACATTCTTGGATAAGTCGACAATATGAGGACCTGCTTTCCACCTGACCCAAATACTAAATGCCCATGGATGCTTTAGAAGCTACCTATACAAATATCGTCATGACTTTAGTCCATATTTTCGGACGGGTACAGAGTGTATGGCAGACTTTATCATTGCCCTCGGTTTTTAAGTATAAAGCTGAAACCACACTTGAACGTAGTCTCACGGTGGAAATTTCGACTGCACTTATGTGCGAGTCCTCTGTAAAATAGAAAGCTGTAGGCGAAGCGGCAGCTCTAATTATCATACAATTGAGATATTTACAACAGATTAGGCGTCAGTCAGTCTGTACAATAGAAGAGACTTAAATGTCTTCTTCTCTCCTATGGAGTAATACTTAGTCCAGTGGTCTATTGGGAAAGACATGAGATGAGAGAGGGTTAGGTTTTGCCGTTGATTTGTCTGTTTGGCTAGGTTTCACATATGAATTTTGTATTTATGGTGATCGCAATGGATCCATTTTTCATCACCACTTACAATCCGTTGTAAAAACGAATTTTTTCCTCGTTCCACACAACGACGATTTGCAGCAGTTTTTGAAGATGTTCAAGCGTAATAAACTCATGTTTTTGTGTCGATATGTGACAATAGATGAAATACGGCTACACCAATTCACTTCGACGTCCAATCGACAGCCATTCGAGTGTACTGCACACAATGAACCCACTCCAAGGTTCTCCCTTCTGTATTTTGGGATGCATATGGAAATCGCCTTAAAGAGCCGCATTGAGCCATAAACTTGCATCAAAATCTCTGACTTTTACCTGAGGTTTCTTTCATATTAAAGTAATGAAGAAGAACCATCCGGAAAACCACCTTCCAGACACGAAATTCGACATATTTGAGTGAGAAAAAATTATTGCTGCTTACACTTCAAATTATTAATTATACTGAAAAAGGCGCACAAGAACAGTACAAGCATGTAGTTTTCCAATTCATCTACGGAGTGTTGAAACAAAGGAGTATTAAAAAGTCTTGCCATCTCCAGAAAAATCGCACGAATATAATTATGGATAACATCGTCACCTAAAATGCAAAATAACGTAACATATCCTTTCATAAATTTCAGACGAAGGAAGAACGATATAAAAAAACACTGATTTTGAAACAAAATTTGGGTTCTGGTTACAAAGTGGTTACATAATGGTTCTATCTGACAGCGGAACCTGAAAATTGTATACTACATACTCATTTTTGGTGACGATACGTAACATATTTATGAGAGACTTTCATATTATATGACTTTATTTTATCTACATAATAACTCAATAAAGTATAAAGTACTTCAGTAAATTTTGTCATAAGGAAAATCAGAAAAGTTAACCATGTTTGCATTACCACTCAATACAACACCAGCTGCAAGCAATTTGTCCCAATACCTCAACGATGACACACACACTCAACACTATTGACCACTATGCTTATATAAGCTTGATCATTGTTGTTGTTATTGTCACTGTTGTGGTCAAACACCCAAAGACCAGCAATTACTATTGTAATTTGCCAGTGATAGCGTGTTGTAAACAAAGCATTTTCCCTTTTCAAGCACCATATAGTGTATATACCTTACGGTAAACAAGTTGAGTGGGAAAATAACAAAACAAAGGCGAATAATAACAAAGCGGAATGCAAAGTAAGAGTTTTGGCAGAACAATGGACAAAAACAAAAAGACTTATGGTTATCGATATTGGCATCAATTGATTTGCCATTAAACGCACAAGCTGCTATAAGCCATTATGTATATACGCGCTCACACTTATATATACTGCATATATATATATACAGAAATGGTGCAGTGAACCATTGTGGGTGTGTGCAAGCGCTTTTATTTGCTTAAGCATACATGTGTGCGTCTACACCCACGAAATAGTCAAATGTAAATAGACACGAAGGTATTAGGAGTGTGCGGCGCGTAGAACACGTGTTGCCAGCTGTGCAGACAAACACTATTTACATACCACCAAAGGAAACGCAAATAGAAGAACAATAATAAAGCAACTATCTACTTCAAACTTCCCGCAAAAAATCGAAAACAATGCGCCATTAGCCACCAACACTAACACACACGCACTCCTCCATTTATAACTACTAGTGTGTGTATGTTGTTGTGGCGTGTCTTGGTAGGCGTTTTGCCAGCCACTTCAGTTTTATTGATTACCCACTTTCGTGAATCACTTCTTTTTGCCGCCTTCGCTTGACGCGCCTCTTTATCTTCGGGCGCTAGCACTGCGGTTTAGCGGTTCACTTCAGGCTTCATCAATTCGGTGGCAACGACGACGGCCAATGCCTTTCTCTTCTTCCATGCGTTCTTCATGCTTTTGTGTATGTGTGTGTGTTAGGTAAGTTTGTGCCAAAGGCGGTGTTTGAGCTGCCATTTTGCCGCTTTAGCGCGTCCAACAAATTAATTGTATGCGGTTTTCGGCCTCAATTCATGCGCCAGCTTCTTTGCATCGCATTCCTTCTCTTGTATGTTTCCACCTGTTTTTTTCTTGTTTTTTGGTGGGAATTTCAAGGCCGTTCACCAGCTCGTAACTCACCGACTCGCAGCTGCTGCAGCATTTCGTCTTTGACCTCTGTGGCGTGGCGCTGGCGGCACATGTTGCCAATGGCCTGCCACTTCGCTTGGTCCTTTTGCTTTCATGTCGCTTTAAGTTTTACTTTACTGTGTTCTTTTCTTTGCCTTCTGCTTGCGAAAATGGAGGCGAGACAGGGCGTGCGAGCATAATTGCATTTGTGTGCGCGTGTATTTATGTGTGTGAATATGCCTTGCTTCTCCGTTGCAGTGTGGCTTCAGCGCGCATGGCAGGCACTCAAGCGTCATGGTTACGTATACGCACTGCAGTACAGTAAATTAAAGAGGCGAGTTCTGTGCGGCATTAAGTGAAGTTTCAAATAAATGGGAGTATGCCGAAATTGATTAAAAATATTTGGGTTGTCGAGTGAATTGTTGCGATGCGTTAAAAAGAAAGTTAAGTGGAATTTAAGCGATTATTCGATTATATTTGTATTGAAAAGTATATGTGATATTAACACTAATAATTTGGAGCTTATATTGAGCATTTATTTAAAGTGTCCACAAGACTGTTTTTAAGTATATGTTAACCCGAATTCCCAAACCCAAGAACTCTTGAAAGGATTTCGTATTTCGAAGTTACGATGGGTTTCAAAAATCGATTTTTTTATTATTTTTATGATCCGAATAATAGTTTCGGAGATACAGCCTTGAGAATTTGTGCGCTCGAGGCTAGATAGGCTAAGTGCGCCGTCTTTAAAGCCGTTTTTCTCGAAACTGTGTTTTTGAAGTCGATTGGCAAGATTTCTGGAGAACTACTCAACCGATCTTCATAAAATTTCACACAGGTCTCTGAGATACAATTCTTAAAGACTTGGACGAAGATTTTTTTTCGATTACAACTATTTAAAAAAAAAAATGTCGCGAAATTTTTACTGAAATTTTTATTTTTTTTTGACAAATATCTGCCAATAATCCAATTTTCAAATATTTTTTCATTTTAAAAGATCCTTTAAGGAGTTATCCTGCCATTGCGGGAGCATCTTTTTTCCGAGGGTTTACCGGAAATGGCGTCCCAATGGCTTTTTATTGCTATAGATGCGAAAAATTAAAACATAATTGATGGGAAAATGATAGTCTTTGTCACATATTTGGACCACAGCGCCATGGAAGTGTCCTAACCTGTCTCAAAATCAAAAAATAAGAGCTTCCATATTTCAATGAGGCATACTAAAATATCCTTAACCACTTATTTAAAAATAAGGTAACACATAAGGAAAAAATTCATTGGAACGACATTTGTCTCAAGTTACTGAAAGCTGGATAAAGTGGATGCTCACCATCACTCAATCAATATTATTTACCGATTTAAAGCATACACTACAAACATTCTTAAAAAAATAAAATTATTTGTTTTTTAATTTTATATGGTACCTAAAGTTAAGAGAAAAGAATTAACGTTCAACACATATTAAAAAATTTAAAAAAATACAAAACAGCTTACATTTTGGTCACGTTCATCTAATACTCTAACAGTTTATCCAATAATCTTTTTTAATTTTTCGAATTTAAAAAAAATATATTTTTCCCGCACGAGTTTAACGTGATTGACAGCGAATTCATGCGTGATTATTAAGTGAGCTGTATGGGCACTTCTGTCAGTCAATCACTCAAGTGGCGGTTTGCGTGTTGGCGGCGTTGTGACATTTGATTGTCATTTTAAATGTCAAAATAAATTTGCTTAATATATATAAAATTTTTTTCTAATATTTTTCATGTTAACAGTTTGATGCCACTTATACTACATATTCATGCGTGGCAAGTTTAAATTGGAAAACGCCTGACCGCAAAAATGTAAGCTCTGAAGTCCACTTTATAATTGTTATGTAATGCATTTCGATTTCAATTACTTAACTGCCAAGTGTGGTTTGCTAAATTGCCATATAATTATTTTTGTACAATATATGATTTTAGATTTTAACTGAGCTGTTTCTAATGACTTATAAGCAAAGATAGGCAACCAAAAATTTCCTTGGATTGTGCTTAAGCAACGTCAAACACTGCTGAGTTGTCCGGAGTCCCATCGTTTCAACAACAATTGGATCATATTCCAGCAATATTTTTATTTTTTTACTTTTCTCAAAAACTATTAAAACACAACATCTCGCTGGTATAAAATTTTAACTGATTTTTTAGTATTATTCTTAAATAATTATGTAAAATCGACTATAGTAAGTAGAATTTATTTTAAAGCCCGCCTTTAAGAACCGGCCGAATATATCTACATACTTATATAAAATATCATTGAACTAAGTGTGTACAAATCATATTTTGGTATAAAATTGGTAACAATATTATTTTATGAGATAAATTTTTCCCTAAATTTATTTTATTAATCAAAGCCTTCTCAATGACTGCTTCAACTTTTTTGCCTCATAATGTTTCTTCCTTTTAAGACGAATTTTGTTTTTAAACTAAGTCAAACATTCACTTTAGTATTTGTGCATGCTTGTATGTAAAAATACACATACTTTTATATAAACAACTGAGCAAAATAAATATTGGCACGACACTCCCGTGAATACACACACATTTAAATGCATTTTAGGTTTGGCTAAGCTTTTACCTCCGAAAATGTGCCACATTTTTTTAACTTTTTTGAAATTACTTTCTGTATCGTTTTTTTATTATTTTTTCGTATTCATTTGGAATTTGTCGCTCTCGTCGCTTAAATATTGTGCCAAGCATTAGTCGATTGCTTTGTCATCGTAAACCCAAAGGCAAATGTGTGTCACCTCGCCTAATGCAAATATTTGCTTAATTGCTTAGAACGCAGCTAGAATGTTAATGAACTACACAAAAACAAAAAAGCAAATTAAATACTAGGAGAGTTGTGCGTATACTTATGTACGAGTATAGCATATACAAAAAAATATATTTTTTGTTTTGTAGAATATTTTGTTTACTCATTTAATTGATGCACTCCTGGTGCTATGTAACCAAGAGACGAAAAACAAGTTTTTAGGTTAAAAGAGATACTAAAAAACAAATTTATACAAATTTTAGAGTATTTTATTGTGACTTTTTGGGCTTAATTCAGTAAAATAACTTTGTATTTGCAATTATTCATTTGTTTAGTGCAACAAAGGATCATGTCCATGTGAAACAAGCTATACAACTTCTCATAACTTTAAGAAAACTTCTCAGTTTGATAAGTTTTATAGCTTACTTTGAGTAGATTTGAACTTAGTATGTTCGGAAAGTTATAGGACTGATTTTCTTCCGTCGCGACTATACTTCGGAGCGTGCGCGCACCGACTGGATTCAATAGAGCGCGTTCCTAGCTAACGAACGAGCGGCTGGTAAGTTATCTCCGAGCACTTGGAGATTCAAAACAAACATTTTCACGCGACGTGTTTCTGTGAGTGGTGCAAGCCGAAAATTCAGCGTTCGTTAGAGCAGAGGTGTGCGACTAAATTTTGAGTGAAACTCGGTAAATCTGCAAGAGGGACGTTTGATATGATCAACCAGGCTTACTCAGACGTTGCTTTAGCAAGTAGTGGAGCAAATCCAACGTGAAAACGATGCTCATTGCATCGGCCACCATGAATTTGTTCCTCCCGGACAAATCGTCAATACCAAGTTTAACGTGGAAGTCCTCAATAGACTCAAACGAAGGGTCAGTCGGTTCCGACAAGACATCGCAGCCGATTGAAAGTTGCACCACGACAACGCCCCGGCTCACACCAGCATCCCAATGCTTCCGCAGCGACCCTACTGCCTATATGTGGCCTTCCCGGACTTTTTTGTTTCCTTGCCTGAAAAGGCCAATGAAGGGCAAGCACTTCGAGATGGCAGAGGGGTTCCAAGCAGCATGCACCTCGGCTCTCAAGGCTATTCGGGAGAATGTCTTCCGTGACGCCTTCAATGCTTGGAAATCGAGCTGGCAGCGCTACATCGATGCAGAAGGAGTCTAGTTTGAGAGTTTTTAAAGAATTGGAACGATTGGTTCAATAAATTTTTTTTAATCGACTCAGTCTTTATATTTTCTGGACAAGCCCTGTATATAATTTTATGGTAGCGAATGTAGGTTGGATAGTGGTCCGATCTGAAATATTATAGATTATACCGTTGCTTTGATCAATAATCTATGATCAAATTTTATGAAGATATCTTGTTTGAGCAGCTTTTGGAGGAATGAACGAGTGAAAAGTTCGTCTCAAAAAATTACGTACCGTAATGCTTAAGCATTTGTTAGCGAAGTAAGTATTGACGAAGATACTTATATTTTTCTTGGTCTTAAACGTTTCTTTCTTGGTATTAGAGACTTCGTAAAAATTTTAATTTACGCTTTTCAGTTTATAACAAACGCAAAATCATGACACATAAAGGAAAGTAAATAACTAATAAATATAAAATTTACCTTCACTACAAAATCACGTCGCTGCTCATCAACACCTTGTCCGCCTGCGGGCACAACTAAACGCCCTGACGAAGCAAACACATTCTTCGATTGATGCATATCGAAAATATCTTTCGTATCGTTATCACTATTTAAGTTCAAAAGTGTATTAAATGCAAATCCTTGCTCTTCTTTCGCATTCAGCTCGCTATTGCCACTACTAAATCCGGGCGATATCCTTGCGCTGCCATTGAGAATCAGTGGCAACATCAATTTAGCAGCAATGTCAACACTGACTGATGATGCTGTAACTGATGCTGATGCTGATGGAGATGCTACCGATGATGGTGAAGCGCTGTAGGCACTCGAATTTATGGAAGCTGCGACACTAAAACTACTACGATTGCTTGGCGCTGGAGGTGCGGCACTATCAGCAACAAATATTGACGCATCGGATTGTGCCGTAGTATTTACCTGTGGATTATTGACCAATGTCGCTGATGCATTTTCATTCGTTGCTGCAGCGTTGCCTTTACTGCTAGCGGCAGCAGTATCTCTGCTCTGCAATCGCTCATGTGTCTGCTGTCGTCCAGTCGACTGCGTAATCGCATGCGTCGACACTGCTGCCGCCGCATTACCACTATTCGCCGCAGCATCTACTAATGCTGCCGTCGGTCGTCCAATTAGCGTCGCACCACTGGCCTCAACAACTGCTGAGGCTGGATTTTGCTGCGGCATACCGTCATCCCCTGTTAAGTATGCTGCCGCTGCGGCTACAACTGAGTACTGCGCTGCGGCCGCTGGCAGCGACTGTGGATGTGGGCCCACAGCCAGTGCATAGGGCGCTGAGAATTCATCGAATTTGTATATGTTTTTCGGATGATTATTGGCGTAATTCATATCGCGCAATTCGGCGTCGTGTGAGCTCATGCTGTCGCTGGCGACTTTCTCGTTCAGCTTGATGATGTTGGACAAATTGAGATTATTGATCAGCGTCACGCCAGTAATGCCGACCAGCACGATGACGAAGCAGACGCCGCCAATTAAGAGCAACGGCGTTTTCGATGTTTTCGTGCACATTTTGGGCTGCTGTTGTTTTTTGTTTTTTTTTTCCTCTGAAATTTTCGTTTTCTGCGTTGAGCAAAATTAATTGATGTTTGGCGTTTTGCTGCGCAACTTTTTTATCATGGCAATTGGTTGATCGGATGTTTTTGCTTATTTTTCTTCTTTTTTTGCTTATTTTTATTTTATTTTTTTTGTTTTTCCTCTTTATTCCACTGAGTGCTCGCTTTTATTTAAGCGCTTTAAATTCGAATTAAATTCACTGCTTTTTTTGTTGGATTTTTGTTGCTCGATTTTCGTTTCGCTACTTTTGATTCGTAATTTCGTTTCGTTATTTGGACTTTTTTGTTTTTGTAAATATCACAATATTGATTTTGGCCGCACTTTGTACAATTTTATTTATATATATGTATATATGTATATATGTAGATTATTTTCTCTTTTATTTTGTGGTCAGACGCATAATACTTTTATTAATACAAATGATGTTTCAACCGCACAAATTGAGATTTATGATTCTTTAATTTTTATGCCCAAAATTTGGGGGAAAATGGTTACTGCAATTTCTACTTTATTACGCAGCATGAAATTGAACAAAGACTTTAATTGGATTTTTTTCATTCCGTGTTATAGAATTGTGTGAGAAGAAATGTTGCCTACATTTAGGCGCATTTAAAAAAACCAAAATTCTGTAGCATTACGTAAGAAGAAAGCCTTTAAAAAAAATTTAAGATTAAAAATTTCTAGAGGTACATGACTAAACTATTTTGTTGATGTTTGGCTATCTCAAACGTAATATGAACCATCCGTTTCAATCACCTAAAAAGTCGTTAGCGATTATTAAAAAAATCCTAATAAACAAACACCTTTTATAAAGTATTTAATTTGGATAGTTATCATTTACGCTAGAGGAATATAGTGATACAAAAACTAAATATTATTAAAACATAAAAAAACGTTAACTTTGGTTGAGTAGGAAACTATAATACCCCTACTCTAACCCAGACTAACCTTCTGGGTACAAGTCCAGCACGCCGGAGAAAGGGCAGCGAAAATCACCTCCCAACTTAGTACTACTAAAATTAGGCGGACCAGCCTAGGAAAGAGAGAGAATGTCGACTACAATCAGGGTCCTATTATACGGAGCTTGAAGATCTAGGCAGATATGATAAAAAAAAACTGCAGCCCAGTACAGGGCATCAGCCTACCAAAAACACGAAATAACAGGAGCGCAATAAAAAATAAATAAAGAAAGATTAACAATATAGCAATGAATATGAGAGAATGAGTCGAGGCAGATGGGCGGCCAATTTAGTAAAATACTTAAACTTTTGGACAAGCCGTCGTCAATTTGGAGAAGTCAACTTTTACACAACTCAGCTGCTTTCCGGCCACAGCATATGAGAAGTGGAAGAGCCGTCATGCGAGCCGAGGCGACGCTGAACACAAAGGAGCTCCCAGAGATTAGATGTAGTTCATTTCTAAATTAATATTTCTACTAACGCAAAGACTTAAAATACAATTAAAAAATATTACCATAATATGTGTAAAATTTTTGGATCAATAAATTTGAAAGTTTTCTTAGAAAAATTTCAGTAAAATATTTAATTTTTTATATGAGAAAAAAGGCTGTTTTTTACACGAGGGAACCCATATACCTCTTTAATCTAAGCACGCCCAAGTAAGCCTTGGCTGTATAAAATAAATTCCAAATCCCTCCATTTGAATTAAAATATATCTAAATCATAAAAAGGCCTTAATTAAAGCATCCTTCAACTACTTACGGCATGAAAAGCGCACAAATCTCAAGTATTTTTCATTTGCTTTGCAAATTCAGCAAATAAAGGCAACAAAAAGCTATAATTACCATACTCAATGCGCACCATGTTTAATGATGATTACAATAATAATGATAGTAAGTGTAATTTACATAAAATAATGGCGAATATGAATGACAAAGGTGCGAACACCGTAATAATTTCGCCTAAACAATAACGGTGGTTTTAATTTGCGAAAGTATGGAATTATCAAATGATAAAACAAGAATGCCACTACGCCAATAAAGAAGAAGAAAAAAAAACAAGAATGAAATGACAAGAATGATGTGCACAAAGCAACTGAGAACAATAAATAATAATAATAAAGGTGTAAATTGCAAATAAAGGATTTACAAAAATTATGAGGATAGTGTAAAAGGAAAAACAAAAAAGGCTTCAATGCAAAAATTGCAAACAAACACAAAGAAAAATTAAGAAAACAAAAATAAAAAAAGGAAAAAAATAACACAAAGAGCTGCGGTAGAGCAAGTGAAATTAAATGAGATGTTAGAGCGTGTCCAAAAAAGCCACATATTTTAATGCCTAACGCCATATTTTATTGTATCCTTTTGTCATGATAGCGGAATTAGACGAATAAGGCATGCAAATTAACATAATATTTTCATTTTAATTGTAATAATGTTGGACGTTGGCCCAATGTAAATTAGTAAGAGTAGTAAAAGAGAGAAATAGTTAACTCTGGTGTGCAATTGAGAAGTGTGCGTAAAATTGTTTAGTCACTTCGTAACTAGTTGTGAACTAGACTTCTATTTTTTTACTTTTCTATATTCCCTCCTCTTGATTTTGGACAGTTATCAAAAGTTAGAGTTTACAAGAAGCCACGTATCGGTGTAAACTTTCCAATTTCTCTTGAGGGGTTAGACCAGCTTGGGAAAAATAAACATAATATTTTTATTTTAATTGCAATAATATTGCACGATGGCCCAATACATGTCAATAAGAATAGTAACAGAGAGGAATATTACATAAAATGGTTGAGCCACTTTATAACTAGTTGCAAACTAGATTCATATTTCTCTCCTTATTTTATATTCTGCTTGAGTTTGGATTGTTATTAAAAGCTGGGTTCGCCAGTTTCCACGGATCGATGAAAATTTTTCAAATATCTCTTAACGGGATAACGAATTAAAAAAAAATATTGATAGAAACCTAGGGTTTTAAAATCAATTTTCAAGTGATAAGACTTCCCTACCCAATCGCCTACATTGCCCAAAAACTGCTTATGATATTTCGTTCTCATAGCGACTTTTTTGTAAGCAATTTATTCAAGTTCAGCCTTAAAAAAATTAAGCAAGGCTCAAAACGTGCATACATTTCTAAAATGCCTTCTGTAGAAGATGATCCGTTTTTATATTCTTGCAACGAGTTGCTACAGAGTTTTTAGCTCTTCCTTACTTGTTTAGTTTGTGTCAAACCGCTCGAATTTCCAGAATAGCCGTCGGTCGTAGAGGCCCTTCTGATAACGATGTTTTGTATATAAATCGGATTAAAGGAATGATATGGAAGGAATGATATGTCTAGAATATGTTCCCAAAGATTCAAGGCAATCGCAATAAATACGTTGGAGATAGCGCCGTTGGAAGTGCGACCCGTCAGAATAGATCGGTCGGCTACTTCAATCTTTGATCGTGCTTTTCTCGAAACATCGTTTTCACTGTCGGTGGTCACGATTTCTCAGAAACTAGTGAAACGATCTTAATGAAAATTTTCACAATTTTTTTAAAACGGATGACCTTCTGATTAATCGAAGGATTTTTTTTTTTATTACAACTCATTTTTTCAAGGCAATTTGTGGCAAAAATTATATTAAGATTTTTGTTGGCAACTTAACAAAAAATTTATTTATTTTTCCAAACCCTTCGATTTATCGCAACCTACACTCATCTGCTAAACGATAAAATTTGATTTTGGATGAAACCTTCTTCTCTTACGCCGACCACCGCGTGGAGACGTTTTTGGGCGGCGCCTTTGGAAACCGGCTGCCAATGACTGAATTTCGAAAACATATTTATGAAAAATTTAGAAAATATTTTTAAATGTTACTCTTTGGTATGCTCAAAAGTTTCAATAAATTAATTCATTTATTGTATGAAAAAAAGTTGATGAAAATAAGCAGTCGAAACTCACGTAACCCTTTAGTAATGCTAGAGGAAAGGACTTGGCTCCCTATTTTTTACTCACAAAATACATTCTGAGAAAGGCCTGTATCAGAGCTCTACACTGGCCTAAAGCAATATATATCATTACTTTTATGTTGAACTTAGAACCAAGGTATGTGAAGATTCTTCGGATACTAGAAGACCAGTAAAAACTCAAGCCAGCTACAGTAGGTTACCACAAAAAAATAATCATCGAAAATTATATAATAAGAGTTCTCAAGGGACTAGTTCTCCTCACAAACAAATCAATTTTTTGCCTATTGGGAACAACCCTTCACCCCTACAGAACCCTTCCGATCATATAGACCCATACAAGCACATATTAGGCGACCGCTAAAATAAGCGAACCGCAGAATGAAAAAGACATCACACTTTACAATGGGCGCAACCGAAAAATATAGCACCTGCATAGCCCAAAAAAAGAAGTAGAAATGCAGGTGGCATGCAACGCGACCAAGTACAATGGAAAACAAGCGCGCACAATGCGGCAAAACGCAAGCCGACGCAAACACACGCGCTCACACGAATATAATTGCACGTATACACGTAAACATTCGACAGCAGCAGTAGCAACTACAAACAGCCAGTACAAGCAGGTACGCAACACAAAGCCACGAGAAAAAGAGGTGGCAGCAAAGAGGAGCAGAGGTGGCAACAAAGGCGCAGACCCAGCGACCAACACGCGAATGGCAACATTCAACGCTCATTATTTGAGGTTTTCAAAGGGCTTTTCATTATTATCTCACTTGGCAATGCGCACACCACACAAATACAATGACATGACGGTGCTGCAACGCCGCCTCAACAACACACGCACATACCAAAACAGCAACAAAAAAGCATCTTGTAAGAGTAACACCCCTCCTCCGCACCCACCACACCCCCACCAATCTCTCACGCTTTGGCATCAGCGATTATTATGTATGCATGGTCTATACGCTGGGTGCATCCTTCGCTATTTTGTTAAGTGCGCGCACAAAAGTATGCTACTTTTTGTTGCAAGTGTGCGGTTGTTGCAATACCGGTGCATGTGGTTACCGTTTGCGTATGCGTGGCACACACATTTGCCTTTGTGTGTGTGTATGTATGTGAGAGCTGCCTTTTGTAAAGGTAGTTGGTGTCTGCTGTATTTCGGCTGCGCGCTCGTTTGGTAATGCACATTAAGAAAGTATATCTTTTATTTTACTCCGCTCACGTTTGGACTTGCTTTTATCTGCTTTCTGGCCTTCTTTTATTTGCATACCTTTGGACGGCCTTGCCTTTCTGCACTTTCGTGCGCCTGCAATTCGGCTGACTGCATGACATTAACCGAATATGCTCGTATTTCGAATGCACAAAGCCAGTAGGCAAGCAAGCAAGCACCTACGCAAATGTAATGGATGAGGCGCTAGGTCAAAGGATATCTGCAGCAGATTTTTCATCTGCAAATTTGTTTGAAATGAACCGATGCTTGATAAAGGTAAGTTAAATTTTACGTGTGGAGGAAGAAAATATTTAAAATTTGAAAAGTAATTTAAGATTTTGAGGTTAGGAGATTAGCAAGGTGTAATATGGAATTTTTTATATGAGATTGTTTAAATCAAGATTTATATAGGTATGGCTTGCATGAAAGCTTAAATTTCTTATAAATTGTGCAAAGTGTTGTCATAATTGTAAAAACGTTTCTCGCTAGATGCCGCTATCATAAAAATGGTTAAAAATTCATTTATAGATGGGTGCTTACGTTGTAGCTCTCTTGTCTGCGTTTGGCTGCCAACAACAAAGACTAGACAAGTATAGGTTCCTATTACCAAAAATCTTTCTTTGAAATTGTGCTGAATTTCGGTATTACAACTAGTAAACAGTATTAGAATTCGCCTCTAAAGCAAATATTTTTCGTTTTAGAAATTGGTAGGAAATTGTTTACAATTCCCATCAAACATTTGTTTAGAAATATTTGTATACTATAACCTTGTACAGCTTTTTGTCGAATAATCCATTTTTGTTTATAAATTTTGCCTTAAGCTTACAATAGATGGCGCTGCAGTATATTTTGCTATTTATTTTGGGTATTTCACCAAAGAAATCCACTTTTCAGTTTTTACGATGTCATATTACGTTATTAGTTTATATCTATAGAATTATTAGTTTTTATCTAAAGACTAAAAATTTGTATCACTGTTAGACTTATAGTTATTAACTTTTGGGAAGCGTCGATATGGAAGCTTTAACACGTCGTGATACAGCAATTTCAGCTTTGAAAGCTGCTCATGTTTCGATTGTACATTCTATTGCTATATTTGTTTTGATTGAAAAACACGAAAAAACATTAACTTCAGTTGCATATACTCTTCACACATCCTTATACCTTATAGACACATTGTAAGAACTGTATTGTGATCGGTCAGTTTGTATGGCGGTTATATGTTATAGTACTCCCATCTGAACCATTACCTATGTATGCCAAATTTTGTTAAGATATCGGGTCAAATACAAAAGTTTCCCATACAAAAACTGGATTTCCAGCAGAGATTAGAGTTGCTGCTTGGGGAGAAAAGGACGTATGATAAATTTCTCAAAAACTAAAGCTAAATCGATTTCGAGGTGATTATTGGTACAAATATTTTATATGTAGGAACTCTGGCGTTT
The DNA here is from genome assembly GCF_023373825.1 of Bactrocera dorsalis. Lineage (NCBI taxonomy): Eukaryota > Metazoa > Arthropoda > Insecta > Diptera > Tephritidae > Bactrocera > Bactrocera dorsalis. Next base: position 60,031,844 of record NC_064306.1, on the reverse strand, counting down.
CCTTTGGGTATTATAACGCGTGATCCAAGTGAAGGTCCATTATTCTATAGCCTTTTTTTAACAGATCACACGTGAGTTGTGTCAAGCTGTGATGTAATTTCTGTTCAGTATTGCTTAGCAATTCATCGTACAAAGACTTACGCCTGAACAAAGTTTACAAATCGTTCATCTTTTGCGAAAATTCACGTTCTGTAAAGAATTTACTTCAAGTTATTAGTATAGTCAACCTAATCAGACCGTGGAGTTTCGATTCAGCGTCATTCACATCAACTCGAAATGACGTATGGAACGACTTGGCGCATTTTATATCGATATCTTAAATTGAAAGCGTACAAATACAGCTTGTGCAAGAACTTATCCCGCTCGATCTTCTCAAGCGACATCGTATCGGTCTATGGGCCCTTGAAAAGTTCCAAGAAGATCCGACGTTTTTGCGTCAAATTTTGTTCAGCGATCAGGCAAATTTTTCGCTCAATGGGTATGTAAACAAACAATCTGAAGAGACTCTAGAGTTGCCATGACATTTCATTCAGAAAAAAACAGGGTTTGGTGTGATTATGGGTCTGTGAAATTATCGGTCCACATTTCTTCAAAAACGATGCTGATGATAACGTAACCGTTAATTGCGACCTTTATCGCGCCATTATATCGTGATTTCGGCGACATCTTGTTTCACCAAGAGGGCGGCACTTCCCATACATCGCATCAATCATTTGATTTATTGAAAGGACATTTCGGTGAGGAGATAATTTCAAATTCAGGAATTGAAGCAAAACTTAACGTGTGTCATTCGCCAGATACCAGTCAAAATGCTCGAACGGGTCATTGGACTCAACGGATGAACCGTCTTAGATGTAGCCGCGACGAACATTACAATGAGATAGTTGTCAAAAAATAAATGCCAAAGAAAGTTCTTTCGAAATATTATATTATAAAAATTCCTCATTAAGTTTGAATATTCTGAGCTTTTTCTTTAAAAATGTAGGAAACCTCGAAATGTATCACCTGTTAATACGAAAGAAGGAAACAGTTCAGTTGGAGGAATGTGAATAGTTTCAAGAGCTCTACTTCTCACACCAGCCACATAGTTATTTGCCTCGACTTTTTTTATAATAAAATTAATTACTAGTTATATAATATGTTAATTTTTTACATATTTTATAGTCGCCTTACAACGACTTATGGGCACAGATACACGCTTCAATATTTTGAACCGTGTAAGCAGGTACGAGTTACGACATTTTTCCCAATGGTACAAGGCAATTACGAGCTCTTAGATGCGTGCATGTTACTTGCAACAACATGGGGCAAGCATAACACGGATAAATTTAAATACGAAATGCAAGCAAGTAATTGCAGAAGCAAGCGGAGCAAGACACTGGGCACTCAAGTTGGATAAAGCAAAGCGAATTACACACAAATATTGTATATATATGTACATGTTCATATATCCATGCGTAACGACAAATTGCGACAGGATGTGCGTGCAAAGAGCACTTGCTACACAAATATTGTCAAAGCAGAAACAAAGCAGGCATGGAAATACAGTATGAATAAAAACCCTTGAAAAAAAGCAAGCAAGTGATATTAAAGTGATGCTGCAATTTATGCTTTGTGCCAATTTTCTTCCTACGAGGTCGGTACACAAAACTACGAAAGCAATTCAAATTGCATACTTTTACACTTTCCGTTTCTCTGTTTGCCTCTTGACTTGAATGCAGCTGTGCTGATGATTTATGGCGTCATAGAGCGACTGAAAGACATGAGCTTCTTGTTTACTTAATGCTAGGTAAGTCTTTGCAATTAAATTTTGAAACGCAATAAAAATGGAAGGACAGGATGAGAAAGATAACTAATTACTCATATGACTTGCAAACGACCTTGAACTGATTGACTATGGTATACTCTGCTAGTAGAATACATACACATGAAAACACTGAGAGATATCTCTTGAGAGCTAATAAAGCCACTGAATAACAAAGAGTTATTAAGCAACGTTAACAAAAGGGTACTGAGAAGTTTGAAAATTTTTCGTTGGTAAGTTTTTGTATATTACAATATCAAAATAGTGTCGTTAGACTACAGTGGACTCACTGGCTACCAAACTCAGGCAATTAATACATATTTCTAAATCTCTGTAGTGCTGAACATAATCTCATTGAGCTCTCGCTTGATAGCAAGCTCGTATTGCGGTCCAAAAGCAATCAATTATTCTACGATGGCTTAGGTGAAAACGGGTTTTCAGACGCACTGCATATTCTTCTTCTTCAACAATATGTGACAGACTCTTGAAAATTATAATTTAATATATGTACAGTGGAGCTTCCCCAAAAGGAATGACCATAACACAAAACAACTTAAAGTTAGAGAGATTTCGAGTTTGACTTCTATTGCTAATTCAAGACTTCGATTTATGGAAAACTTCGAGTTATAGAAGTTCAATTCATGGAAGTTCAACTGTATACCAATAATTAGAAAGATGGAATTAGTGATTTGCAAGTCTAGAGTTGCCAACAAATTTAACTCTGTTAAATTTCCAGATATCTAAAATCAACCTAAACTTTAGTCTAAAAGTAAACAAAACTTTATAGTATCTATTTATGTATAATGCAAATTTGCAGATTGCTTCTTTCTTTAGGGTTGCCAACATTAATAAAAAAGTTGAGCTTGACAGCAAATTTTCAAGATGAAATTAGAATAATAAGATGACTATATAATTATTTTTCACTACATATTACATGTTTTTTGGAAAGATATTTAACACAAGCATTATTTCTAACAGGGTTGCCAACAAGTTGTCAAAGATAAAGGAAATGGAAAATTATCAGACAATAAAAAGTACCTATGTAAAAATGGTTTAAGAAATCTAAAAAATTTCAGAACAGAGTTGCCACGTATTAAAAAATTATTTTAAAATTCTAATAAAATCTCAAAATATTATAATATTCTTCAAAGAATAAAATCGAAATGTTAATATATTTATTGAGCCTTCTAATTTAAGAGAGTTGTCACTTTTATCAAATAACCTAAAAATAATTTTAACATGAGCTCAATAGCAACAAGCGATTCTAGGGTTAGCAACAACCCAAAGTTGATTTTTAAAAAATATTTGTTATAAAGATTGTTTACAAAAGTAGTATTAAGTCCAGACAATATTAAAAAACAGGTGGCCACGTATTTGAAAAAAATAAATAAATCCTAAAATTGAAAAACAATTTTTTAATGTGAATTTTGGTAAAATAAAATTAAAGTGTAAATTTTTATAAGAATTTTAATTTGAGAAAGTTGCCACCTTCGTCACATAATCTAAAAAACCATTTTAACACCAGCATAATACTAAAAAGCGGCTTGGAAAATGTCATAGAAAATAAACGGCATACTTTGACAGCCTTTTTCTTGAATAGTTCCAAGAAAATCCGACGCCAGTGATGAGGACCATTTCTGGCTTCTTGGATATGTATAGTAAGTAAAGAAAATTGCTACACTTGAGACGAAGAGCAATCTGAGGAGATTCAAGAGGCGTCATTTCCCACACATCGCATCAGTCAGTGGATTTATTGAGATAACACTTCGGTGAGCAGATAATTTCACTTTTTGGGGTGGTCGATTGACTACCAAGATCGTGTGATATCATACGCCTGTGGAGATATGTAAAGTTTAAAGTTTATGCGGACACGCCCAACTTTGATTCAGGCTATGGAGCAAAACATCACGCGTCTCATTCGTCAGTTACAAGTCGAAATGCTCGAACGAGTGCTCGAAAATTGGACTCAATGGATGGACCATCTACGCGACTAACATTTGGAAGATATAATCATCAAAAAATAAATGCCAAATAATGTACTTTCGAATAATAAAAGGCATGTCTCATTAAATTTGAGAGAACCTTGAAATGGATCACTTTTTATAATACTAATTTTCAGTTTTCGTAGCGTTCTACAACTAATAATTTAATATATTTCACTTTGTAGGGCAACACTACATAGTACAGCACAGCACCAACAAAACTTTATATATATTAGGCAAACCGATAGGCGACAATTGAGCTAAAGCTAATGTACACACACACACATGCAAACATACGACAAAGGTACGCTTGCATGAACATGCTTTTAAGCCGCTTGATCCCGGCTTTTTTCAAGCGTTCACATCCATATGGATGAGTTAGCGTGTTAGCTGTACAAATATACACACGCATAAGTATATATGTGCCTACTTGCGTGCCGTTGCAGTGTGTGCGGGCAGGCGATTGCGCTTTTATGTATGCAAAAACACGGGCATGTTTCAGTGAAATTGCATAATTTTGCATATGAGATGGGCAAAAAAGCCTGCCGCCTGCTGCCAGCTGCAATTTATCAAATGACAAGCATAAAAACGTCAAACTGCATTGAAAATGTGATTTCCTGTTTTTTTTTATATTTTTTTGATTTTTCTGCTTTTCTCTACAAAAATATGCTGGCGAGTATGATAGGCAAAATGGCGTTATTTAATCACTTTTTAGCAAGAGAAAAAGTGGTTTATAAATCTGATTTGCTACGGCAAACGCGGCGCAGATAAATTCACCCAAAATATTTTAATATCAATTTTCGAGAAAGGCAAACGAACAAAAACACACTGCTCCACGGCTAAATTCATGCTAAAAAAGTGCAGATAAAGCGCATAAAATACAGAACTAACAGTTGCGCGCAAAAGTATGCTACACAAATATATGCAGTAAATTTACTGTTACAGGCTGTTTCAAGCAAAACAAAAAAAACATTATACCAAAATAAAAAACCGTTAGAGGTAAATAAAACGTCAAGTATATTTGAAAAAATTTCACACATTGAACGCAGTGAGTCGTGTTGCCCCAAGCAATTCCGCGCCGCCCATGCGCCAGCAGACAACGGCTCAGCGGAAATAACAGGCAGGAAGGAAAACAACCGTAACATCCGGCAGGCAGCTCAAATAACTGTGAGTATAGCAATATGAGCGTGAAAGGATAAGCATTTACATATATACATATAACTGTACTCGGCATATATTTACATAGCAGCAAACCGAGCAGCGGCGAAAAAAGAAGAAAATTGCGAAAACGCGAACTGCGGATAGTTAAGGTGGCGAAAAAGCCACGAAAACTGTGGCAAAAAGCGGTCGCATGCAACACCATATCAGTGCAGTTATGCGCGAAAAATTTATTTGCCGCACTTTGTGTGCATACAAAATGTTTTTCGATTGCGTGCAAACACATTTTACCTTAAATGTAAATATAAATGGGTTTGAAAAAATTTTTGCTGTGAAAAAAGTAAGGCGCAAAGGCGCTTAACCCGCCGCGATAAAACCTTTCGATATTGAGTTAATATTTAGCGGTACTAACGATGATTAATGGAGGAGCGTTTTTGTGGGGAAATTATTTGCTGCTAACGGATTTTATTTCACGAGTTTAAAAAGTAAAAAAAATGGAAAAAATATTAAAAAAAAAATAAAAAATTAAAAAAAAAATGCCTTTTTTATTGAAACTCTATTGAGGAAAATTTTCATCATGAATTAATGGAATAAAAATATTTTAATATTATAATTGTTATGCAAACAATTTTTTAGGCTTTTGAAGATTGTTAGCATTTTAGTTGTAAATATTTGTATAAGCAAACATATTTTCTAAAAAAAATGTGAGTTTTTTTTTTTTGTAGAAATCCTATAATCCTATATTCATCATAGTGCGTCCATAACAATAGTAATGCAACAACTTCTTATATATAAAAATTTTTCTTAACAAATTCTAACTTGCCAAGGCAACAGAGGGATTATTTTGGAAGAATAGACATTTTAAATTATAAAAACGAAAAAATCCCGTTACATTTGTCTCCACTGCCTTTTCTATGACACATTTTTATGTTTTCTGCAAAAACCAACTGTTGACTAAAGTAGTTGTACTTGTTATTAGGGGTCGATAAATGGATAGATAGTTGTGACGAAGAAGTGCGGAAAGCAGAAGAAGTGATTTAAGTTTTTTTTTGATGATTTTGATTTGAAAATCCCCGTCCTCCTTCATTTTTAGTGGGTAGAGGAAGCAATTATTCTATTGAGAACCGGTAATTAATAATAAAACTTAGGAAACAAGACGGAACCTAAAGGGAATCGAAGCTGTAGTGGGATACAGCTCTAAAATGATATGCAATGCTGTATAATACAATAATAAAGCAGAGAATCATGGAGAAAATTAACAAACATCAATATTATAAGACATACAGATTATAACATATTTAAAATCAAGTCCTTAACATGCTCAAAACTAAAAAAAATTAATGTCGCTTACTACTCTTACGAATCGTAGGAGGCTATTTGAAAACAATTTGAAAATAAGAAGTTCCCCAAAAGCAATTCTTTTGACGAAGAAACATATGGCTGCAAGAGTAAAGTTCTCAAAAGAACATTTCAACTGGCCATTTACAAAATGACGGAACGTGATGTAAAACAATGAAAGCACAAGTTCTTCTTTTTACAGGAACAGGGTCCAGAAAGTATGTACGTCCATTGAAAAACACATATAATATCATTTCAGATACACTACCAAAATTTTTAAACAGCGATATCTGAGCATTATGGTATGGGCTTGCTTTTCGTACTATGATGTTGGTCCTAGATATTTGATATATAGCCTCTACAATACTGTCCTAAATTTTCAAGTTGATCCGAGTGATAGTTTCGGAGATACACTCTTGAGAACATATGCGCAAAAGGCTGGCTAGGCTCAGTCCGTCGTCTTTAAACGCGTTTTTTCTCGATACTGTGCTTTAAAGTCGGTTAGCAAGATTTCTCGAGAACTCCTCAACCGATATTCATGAAATCTCACACAGGTTTTTAAAATACAAATCTTAAAGACTTGGACGAAGAGCGTTTTTTTCATTTTTTTTTTCAAAATTTTCACTGAAATTTTCAATTTTATGTAAAAATGTCTGACACAAATCCAATTCTAATTTTTTTCCATTCGTCGGGGTTCTAAGTTCAGGTTTTAACTAAAACATGTACTTTTCACTTCAGACAATCTTGTAAGGAGTTATCCTGCTAAAGCGTTTGCAACTTTTTTTCCGAAAAGTCATCGCAAATGTCGTCCCAATGACCGAGTTAAAAAAAAAAATTTTTTTCAAAAAATTTCAGAATTTCTTGGTCAATAGTGTATATTTGTAACAATAAAAATTTCTAATAAAATATTTCATTTTTTATATGAGAAAGCCATTAGTTGAAAAAAATTATATTTTCTACCTGAGGAAACCCAAGTAGCCCCTTAAGTTCAGAGTAGAGTTAAGAGCATACTTTTTTCACATACATCTAAGCATGTCGAAAAGAATATTATTATGATTTAGCAATTACTGCTACCTTAACTGCAAGTTTCCGCTCACAACTATTCTACACATGACTCACACAACAATAATTACATGCAACTTCCTGCCTGATATTTAACTTAATTAGTCTATAAACAAAGCAGCGTGTTGTTGAAAAGTGCAAACCCTTGCTGCAAACACAAAAAAATGTTCGCTAATTCTCTTCTTCGCCTGCATAAATAGCACTTCACGTGAGCAGCTGGTACTTGACACTTCCGCGCTTTGCTTTGGTGACCTGAATCGCTCGCTCGCTAAAAAGGCAAAAGAAAACAGTAGGAGAGCGCAACAAAGCAAAACAAAATTATGCTTGCACAAAATTTGCCAAGTCAAAAAGTTTCATGACGTAGGCTGGAAAGTTTCTAAGCTGCACATATTAACAAAACAAAGGCTAAAGACACACAGAGCAAGCATAAACTAGGCAAGGAAGTGTGGGCAACGCAAATAAGAGGAAAAGAGGGGTTAATAAAAATAAAACTGAACACAAATTCCGAAAATTACTACAGGGTATATAACCGTAAATATTTGTAGGGAAGTTTAGAACAATAATAAAGGAAAAAGAGCTGCAGTGAGTGAGGGTAAAGAACCAACTCAGTGTTCACAAAAGAATTTTAGAGAAAACAGTAAAAGGACCAATGGGTGTTACGAGATTAACAATAGGGATGCCATTAAGTGCAACCTCTCAAGTACGTAAGCTCAACTGAGCTGACAACAACTATAACCAAAAAATGTTCGACCCTATGCATAATAATAAGATCCAGAATACGTCGTGACTATTAGGTTAGGTTAGGTTAATCTGGTAGACTAATAAGCGAAGCATAGACCAGTTTGGTCTTTTACGATACCAGATGGGAGTTCAGTTGCTAGGTTCAAGAGGAGTAGTCATCATTTAGGATACCTGTGCTTGACGCAAATTTTAACAGACTCTGCGGCCTCACTGTCGATATCTCCTATCATACCGTGGGGTATGAGTATTAATCAAGTACAAAATACTGTGAACAAGTCAAAACTCTTCATCTAATGTGAATTTACTTCAAGCTTGCAATTCTAGTCAAGTGTTCCGTCTACTTCTGGCTTTCTATAAAAAATATATCTTCTCCATTTATAATATTTACTTTATAAACCAACTGAGAATTACAAACCAGAGCTAAACAAGTGAATGAAACCATATCTTAAAAAGTATGGGAAAAATTGCAAAGAATAATAATATTTTTGTTTGAATAAATTTTTGAGAATGCAAAGTCTGAAATCTGGCAACACTGATTCTGTTATTCAGGTATTATAAACAAAGAAACTGACGACAAAACCCTCGCGTATACAACAAAGGCCTGTACTCTACGCTATCAACTTTACATGGTATGAAAATAGCAACAAAGCTGCAACAACAAAAATAGTCAACGCCGAAAGCTATGCAAGTCAAGGTAAAAAATGTGCGTAAGTAAATCTTGGCGGCGCTTGCCGGCGCTGCACACTGTCCTACTTACCTATTTCCACAACTGACGTACAAAGTTTTACACGGCTTAAAGTTGTATTTAATAAGAAGTTGTAGTAAAGAAAATCATAATAAGAAATTGCTCTCGAAACTACTTTCTGATTTGAGGCACTAAGTGGCAACTACTTGCCACAGAAACAAACAATATAAATTATGGGAGACTTACGCAGCAGTTAAAAGGGCAAAAGTCAAGTGGAAAAAGTGAAGCACTTATGAAGAATGCAATTTTCGTGATTGTCATGGAAGTCGCAAGTCATAAGTGTGCGCTACAAATGACTAAGTCAAACAAGAATCTTGCCACTGACAAAAGCTGGAACAGCACTTGGGCGACAAGGAATCAGCTGTGTCAGCAGTTAACGCAGCGTGACTGCTGTTGACGAACATTTTATTTGCTGACGCGCGTCTTAGCCATAAAACAGGATATCACAGCTGCTGGACGAGTAAATCCCAACTATCAGCAATATGTACGAGTATAATATAAGGTCTACACACAGTGTAGCCGTGCTGAGCTGCCGATAAGGATATGAGCTAACGGACAACTTCAAATCCACTCAAACTGTTTCATATATACATGTATGAATACAAGTACAGTTGATACACCTACTTCAGATTACTTGGCGATTTCTTATTTATTTTGAACTTAAAGCAGGCAGCTGCTACCATGTACAAGAAAGACCAACTGCAGTTGAGATAATACCTTGACTACACAACGCTCAGCAGCACAAACGCCTTCTTAGAAATGTAATACGCTAAAAGTGTATTCCTTGCTGCTGCCGCTGCCAATAAACTTCAGCAATGTGATGAGCTGCCACTGACCGGCGGTAGCCCAGCAACTACCAAACGACCATACATTCGAAGACAGAAGATGTTGCGATATTGTAGAATCAAGTTGCCACAGGCTGCTGCACGGAGCAAGCTCTTCAATACAACTTTTGATTTGTGGCATGCCACAACGAGCATAGTTTCTTGGCTAATAACTGGATAAGAACACGTAACCCTGAAGGGCGTATATTATTTGCGCATAAAAGTATACTTCAATCAATATCAGGTGAAAGAAAATACTATGGACGCAAATCTCAATCATCAAATGATAAGTATCTATGTATATATCTATGAGTACAAGCTTATTATTGTTAAATATAAAAGCTGAGCAAACTGGTTGTTCTTATCAACCAAAGTAAATTGAATGTAAATTGTAAGTAGATAAGTTTGATTGTGGCGAACTGAAAACGAACTCTTGTTTGGTATTCTTCAACAGCAGAGTTAATCAAGATTTGAGGTGTCATTTGACATTTTATTATAATTTTAGGCGTTACTAACACGAATCTTCAACAAGTTAGAAACATAATATTAAAATGGTTCATTGGAGTATCAAAATAATTTTTCCCGTGTTCGCATAATACCTAGAAGTAATTTATACCAGGTATCCGAAACTAGGCACCGACGAATTTATTCACATAAATATAATATTTATATTAAGAGTTTATTGCACCCTATATGTAGGCAATATTTGATGTTCGGTCTGTAAATAACCATTACAATAAGTATTGACATAATTTGCTGCCTACATTTAGGCGCATAATAGTTATTTTTACCCAAGTAAAGATTTTTGAATATTTTTATCGTAATATTATTATTTCAAATTAGTTCTAGTAAAAATTAATGGTATAGTACAGTATATATTATCACAAACTTGCAGTAAAATAATTAGAGTTAGATTTGATCAGAAATAAAACCAACAACTTAGTAAATGTAAGTCAAGCACTGTGATCATAAGCTCTCCTATTCGTCTTTTTTTTCTCTCGAACACTCCTCAGACCGACTCATCAGATGATATCATTGTCCATGCAGGACGGAAAATATGAGGAACTTGTAGACGATTTGGTCTTTGTTCGTCGAGAGAGGACTTTACTTTTCAATCGCCTACCCAGTTCAAAGTATGCTTTAAATTTCAAGGCTGAGGGGTATAATGGAGTATAGACATGCTTATAAGTAAGTAGTTATAATCGTATGGGTATCCCAATTCCTACTCTTGCGTCCTCGTCGCGTACCATGGAAACGTTAAAAACCTTTGTGTAAGATGCCTGGAGTCTGAGGTCTCTGCTAAAAGATAGGAAGCATCAGCAAAGCCACTCCGACATATTTGGTTTAAGGGTTCGATGAAGTCTAATTGCGGCATCTGTTCACCAGAGGTGCGATGGCGAGCGAACGTCAGTCTTGAAACAAACGGCACGGTAAATAAATGTGTACTCGTAGTCTTTATGTAAGGTCTAGTGAATAGAAATATATTATTGTTTACGGGTTGTAGAATCGTGATACGACTCATTTCTGAAGCGAATGGTTAACGGTGTTTAAAAGTGGGCCACTAGCCCCAACGGCTAGTGAAAAGGTTGGTGTTTGATTGCCAAGAATGAGCAGGAGGAAAGAGTGGTAATTCCAGGTTTGATGGAGGATGTTTTCTTATGACTTTGGTGAGATTGGCAGAGTGTCGTCTACTACGAGCTGCTCAACTATGTCTTTCAACTTTTAATTCGGACAGTTACTGTCAGCAATTGGACAGTCTGAATCAGTAGCAATCGTTCAGAAGCGGACAGATTTGATCAAAAGGAAAGGAATTGTCTGCCAAAAGGATCACGACAGTATACAAATATCGATAAATACTCGCTAGAAGCTTCGATTGCTTAATTAGGAGGTACTACTGTATCCATCTTATAGTTAGGTTAGATTAGAGGGCTCATCAAGATCAAGATCGCTGGACTTCTAGTATATGTACTCCTTTGTGAAGCCGCAGAAAATTCTATACATCTTATATTATAGTAGGGACGAATGATTTTGATTGTGAAAAATTCGCCACAAAAGAAGCTTATGAAAATCTTCTATTTCAGTTTATAGCCACTGGAGCTATGGGCCATATGAAATTGCTTTCAAAAAGGCAACAAGTTATCGAACAAAGCGGTACTGATGATCTAAACGGTTATAGAGAAGCTTATAGTTAAGATTTATCTACAAAAAATATATATACCATCATTACCGAAATTAATTCATGAGTCACAATTATGAGAGAATTGGATATTACTCTGCCCTTAATTTCCATTTTACATAATTTAATAGAAAAAAATATACTACAACTGAATTTTCAACTTTATTTCTACAATTGAAAGATATAACGGGTGATTTTTTTGAGGTTAGGATTTTCATGCATTAGTATTTGACAGATCACGTGGGATTTCAGACATGGTGTCAAAGAGAAAGATGCTCAGTATGCTTTGACATTTCATCATGAATAGACTTACTAACGAGCAACGCTTGCAAATCATTGAATTTTATTACCAAAATCAGTGTTCGGTTCGAAATGTGTTTCGCGCTTTACGTCCGATTTATGGTCTACATAATCGACCAAGTGAGCAAACAATTAATGCGATTGTGACCAAGTTTCGCACTCAGTTTACTTTATTGGACATTAAACCAACCACACGAATGCGTACAGTGCGTACAGAAGAGAATATTGCGTCTGTTTCTGAGAGTGTGGCTGAAGACCGTGAAATGTCGATTCGTCGCCGTTCGCAGCAATTGGGTTTGTGTTATTCGACCACATGGAAGATTTTACGCAAAGATCTTGGTGTAAAACCGTATAAAATACAGCTCGTGCAAGAACTGAAGCCGAACGATCTGCCACAACGTCGAATTTTCAGTGAATGGGCCCTAGAAAAGTTGGCAGAAAATCCGCTTTTTTATCGACAAATTTTGTTCAGCGATGAGGCTCATTTGTGGTTGAATGTCTACTTAAATAAGCAAAATTGCCGCATTTGGGGTGAAGAGCAACCAGAAGCCGTTCAAGAACTGCCCATGCATCCCGAAAAATGCACTGTTTTGGTGTGGTTTGTACGCTGGTGGAATCATTGGACCGTATTTTTTCAAAGATGCTGTTGGACGCAACGTTACGGTGAATGGCGATCGCTATCGTTCGATGCTAACAAACTTTTTGTTGCCAAAAATGGAAGAACTTGAACTTGGTTGACATGTGGTTTCAACAAGATGGCGCTACATGCCACACAGCTCGCGATTCTATGGCCATTTTTGAGGGAAAACTTCGGACAACAATTCATCTCAAGAAATGTACCCGTAAGTTGGCCACCAAGATCATGCGATTTAACGCCTTTAGACTATTTTTTGTGGGGCTACGTCAAGTCTAAAGTCTACAGAAATAAGCCAGCAACTATTCCAGCTTTGGAAGACAACATTTCCGAAGAAATTCGGGCTATTCCGGCCGAAATGCTCGAAAAAGTTGCCCAAAATTGGACTTTCCGAATGGACCACCTAAGACGCAGCCGCGGTCAACATTTAAATGAAATTATCTTCAAAAAGTAAATGTCATGAACCAATCTAACGTTTCAAACAAAGAACCGATGAGATTTTGCAAATTTTATGCGTTTTTTTTTTAAAAAAAAGTTATCAAGCTCTTAAAAAATCACCCTTTACTAACAAACATTAATTCATTTCGAAGTTAGCTAGAAAAAAATGTATGTATGTAGATGTAGGATGACATCGAAAAATTTGCAAAATTTCCTGCTAACTCATACTAATACCCATTTGATTTCCGCTGATATTTCCATTACTCACACGCTAATCTCTACTGAGATTGCTAATCGATTTGTATGCACTAACTCACTTACACACACACACCTCACACATACATGCACACCCTTCACCACATATGAAATCACATACATATGTAGATTATGAGCAGGTCTACCAGCATCGGCCACAGTGGGAATATCCGGTTGCAACACACCTTCACCACCAGAGTCAAGCAACAGTGACTACACGTTGCCACACGCCGACGGTTGGCGCTGCAAATCTCATTACATTCGCCACTGTGTAGCAAAAGCAGCAGCTGAGGAGCAGGCGAGCATACATATGTATATGGGGCTTGTGGGTTAAGAAGCCGGGAAGCCAAGCGACCGCAAACCAACCAGCAACATTCATCACCAACACTTATGAAATAAAAATCAAAACAAACAAACAAACAGACGAAACGGCAAGCCAGTAACGGTAGTAGACGGTCACGAGCAAAGAAAGCATTTCCATCAGCAATCATGACTGCGCGATGAGCATGTGTGTGTGTAAAAATGTATGCAAGTGGTTGAGGATAGTGAGAGACCAGGTAGTGAGGTGCAAGCGCCGAAAGGAGGCCTGCGGACGCTTATATTATGGTGAAGATGATTGTTATGATGTTGGTGATGTTGGTGATGATGATGACAATTGCCGGCAGTCGGATGCTGCATGAGAAGTGACCAAGTGGCGCTGTTGAGGCTACTGCCAAGCTCTTGGTATTTCAGGTGATGCTGAAAAAATGCCGACAAAATAAATGTGCGAAGGAGAACAAACTCGTAGTTGCAAGCAATTTTTACAACACAAGTGTTTGTTTGCAGGTATGTATGTGTGCGTGTGTGCACTTTTAATATTCTGACACCTCAAGGCCGTTCGCTATGAAAACCAACTTGAACTTTTACGGCGAGTTTTACCGACGACGACGAGATGGGGATGACGTCGTGTTAACGTGCCGATGATGCGCAGAGTACTCATAACTGTAAATACACACATATATAGTATGCAAGGTATAATTACACACAAAGCTCTGTGGAAAGGTAAACAAGGCGAACTGCAATGTAAATATAAAATAAAAACCTATATGATTGTGGGTAAATGAAAAATATTGTTTGTAATCTCGGGTAACGCAACTATTTGCATCCAGTCTAGTGGACTCTTTATGATCCTTAAGGGGTTACATGGGCTTTAAAATAAAAAACAAAAAAATACTTTTTTTTTATAATTTTTTGCAATTATTTGTTTTAAATTATTTTATTTTACTTTTTTTTATTTATTGTATTTTTATTAAATTTTTTTTTCATTATATTTAATAATTTTTTTATTTTTATTATTTTCTTATTTCCATTATTTTATTATTATTTTTTTATTACTATTATTTTTTTATTTTTTATTTTCATTATTTTTTTTAATTAAAAAATATATTTTTTTATTTTTTTGATGATTTTTCTAGAATATTTCAAAGCAATCGCAATAAAAGTGAAGGAGACAGAACCTTTGTACCCTTAGATCGGTTGGTCTCTTTCTTTACCAAAAAACTCATAAAATCACCAAATATTTCACATTCGAATGAATTTCCTACCGGGTACTTGCTCTATATACGCGTTATTTTTTCGTTTACGGTTAGTTGGAGACAATGCTTTCCTGTTTCGGAAGCGCCAGTTCGGGCATTCAGTGTTTACATTTATTTTTGGTGTTGTTGCGTTTGTAGTGGTAAGCCTACATAACGATGAAAACCGAACGCTGCGCAACAGTTGAGGCGCGTAAATATACTGACACCTACACATAGCAAAACACATTTACGCATACATACGTATGTATGTATGTCAAATAGTCGAAAAATGGCATGGAAAATAAATTTCATTTGCACGTGGTCACACGGAGGATAGTGATATAGGTAAGACCTAGGCTCCGCGTGCGTTATTGCACACTTTCTCATTCTTATTCAGAGGTTGTGTAACGGGGAAAACTTTAAGCTATGCGCATAGTGGAGCGCAAACAGTAATGAAACCAACGAAAAAAGAAGAAGGGGATATATATTGATCAAGTGAGTTTTAGGTTAGGTTAAGAGGTCGATATATAAGTAAGAAAAATACATCTGTAAAGAATGTGTTTCGCGCGCTTCGTTCAACTTATGGTCAACATAATCGGCACACTGGACGGATTATTCGCAACACCATCTTGAGACCCAGCGTTCATTATTGGGTAATATTTGACCGAAAGGACCACGTCCAGCACGTTGTAAAAAAAATGAGGCAGCCTTAGCAGAGAGTGTACACTAAGACCGTGGAGAGTCGATTCGGTGCCGTTCGCAGCTACTTGGACTGACGTATGGATCGTATTTTACGTCGAGATTTTAAATTGAAAGCTTACAAAATATTGCTTGTGAAAGAACTGAAGCCGCTGAACTTCCCAGCAACATCGCTTCGCTCTACGGGCTCAAAGTTCCAAGAAAATTCGACTTTTTCAAGCCGAATTTCTGACTCAATGTGTATGCAAACAAATAAAACTGCCGCATTTGGGACGAAGAGCAACCTAAAGAGATTCAAGAGCTGCCATTTCATCATAAAAAACAACGGTTTGGAGTGGTTTGTGGGCCGGTGGAATCATCGGTCCATATTTCATAAAAAATGATGTCAGTGGGAACGTAACCGTCAATGGCGACCGTTAACGCGTCATGATAACCGACTATTTGATGCTAGAAATTAAAGCTCGTGATCTCGTTGACATTTGGCTTCAACAAGACGTCGCCACCTGCCACACATCGCATCAATCAATGGGTTTATTGAGAAAACATTTCATTGAGCAGATAATTTCACGTTTTGACCCAGTCGATTGAGCCCGTAGATCTAGTTATATACCACCGTTACACATTTTTTGTGAGGATATGTAATGTCTTAAGTTTAAGACAATCACACTTCACGCCTTGGAGCAAAACGACACGCGTGTCATGCACTAGTTACTAGTCGAAATGCTCGAACGAGTCATCGAAAATTGGTCTCAAAGGATGCACCAACTGAGACGTAACCACGGGCAATATTTGAAAGAGATAATCTTCGAAAAATAAATGGTAAATAATGTTCTTTCGAATGATAATAAACATTCTCCATAAAAATTTAAATTTCTATGTTTTTTTTTTTTAAGTGGGGAACCTCGAAAAAATTTCCCTTATGTATATACTTAGTATAGAGATATACTTCGATACCATAGATTATACTTTTATAACGCTCTTTGCTACCATTTGGACTCCGAGTCCTGGAAAAAAAACTTCAATATACAGATTTTAGAGATTTTGAATGTTGATATTCATGCTAAACTTCGGAAGAATCCTCACAAAATCTAAATACTGTGACGAAATAATCAATCTATTATAAGAACCTCATAATAGAATATTTTGAAGATTGGTTAGGTTAGGAAAAACCGGCGATCAATTGGACAGCTGAAAACACAGAAACTTTGTTATGACACCTACCCCAAGTATGAACCAAAAATATCTGATGGAATCATATGTAAATCTGAATCATGTCTGATGATAGGGTTCTTGGGAAAAATTCGTTTAAATTTTTTTTCCACACAAAGCCTGACTAATTGGTAAAACAATGGCTACAAGCCGATACGATCAAAAAGCAGGAATACCAATTTATAAAGGACTAGTTGCAGACCTTCCGGATTCTCACTTCAGGGATGGGATCTACGGATTGGAGGATTGTTGGAGCAAATGTATTAATGTTCATGGAGATTATACTGAATAATAAAGCGATTTTTGAATCATAAAATGGTGTTTTTCTTATCAAATGAATTAATGATTGAATGCATAAAGTTCCAAAGTAGCAAATAATTTGAAAATCGAAGAAAATAAAAAAGATTTTTTGTGCATTCAAAACACTGTGAAAATACAATAAAAATATTAATAATATTTGATTTAGAGCTAAAATAACACAAAGTAGAAAACATATTTACACCATATTAACATATTTTTTCATCATGTTTGGACCATATGTCCGTATGTATGCGTACATGACCCCCGTTAATTCACGCTGCGTCTATAAATTAGAAATTGCATATCCTTTCGCCCACAACACACACAGCAATGCACTCATTAAGAGCTGTTTTGACGCTTTACCTCAACGATGAATACCGTTATTCACACTAATTATTTGCATCTGAACGCAGTGCTGCGCTTCGTTATCCTTGAAAATGTACAGCATACCATGAACAGGATGCCACAAATGAAAACACTTTTTTTATATGCAACAAAAATATTACTAAAAATCGCGACGTTTTTTTGATATTTGGCAAAAATTCACTGCTATATTTTTTGCTTCAACAGCAAGGATATTACTTTTATTTTGGTTAAAAAAAGGTTTGGTAAAAAATAATAATAATATTTGATTAGCACCACACAGTAAAACCGCCCGTTAGACTTTGCGGTCAAAATAAAACTGAAAACTGTAATTTACGGCGAGCAACAAGAGTGAGCGAAGCGCACGGAACATTGTGGCATGTGGTCCAAGCTTGAGCCAATGCACGCTGAGACAAACGGAACTGGAAATGACAAACATAAAATGTGGCTGCGCGTGCATTGCAACGGAAAATGGAACGAGCTGGCGAAGAGACGACAATAAATTGCAAAAGCAAAAGTGCCGCCAAATTGAAGATATGAGCGCCAAAGTGGGAAAAGAACAAGCAAAAAATTAAGAAATATTAAAAAAAAAAAATAAAAAATAAATAACATTAAAAGCACTACAAAAAGAGGGCACGCGAAGCACATATGACCGCGAAGAATGGCTTCAATTGAATTTGATTAGACATGAATATCGGCGGTGAGCAACAGCGACTGGATATTTGAGTAGCGGCGTTGATGCGCTAATAAGTGTGTCGGTATGTATTTTTATGACTCAAATACTTGCTGACACAAATAAATATCAATTATTGGGGCGCACAAGCTCATAATGTTTATACTGGCGAATATAAGAGCCCCAAAAAAGACTTCTACAAATTTTTATTTATTTTTCTTCATTTTTTACTTCGCTTGGATTTCTTGGAATCAAAACAAAATACCGAAAAACAACAATAAAAAATAAAAACAAAGTCGCAGCAGCTTCTGACAGTTGTCCCGCACAGAAAAGCGCGCAAAACTGCCAGCGTCGTTGAGGCAAAACAAAACAGAGAGCGTCTTGAACCTACCTCACACGTTTGCTCAGCGCACCAAATATGTGCTCAGTGGCGCTCACCACCAACTGCTAGCCAGGCCTGCGTCTGCGCAGGAGTAATTTCGAAAGTTGTAATTGTCAAAGTAGTTCACTGCAGCAGCCCCGCTTCAGGCGACCCCATTTAAGAACGTCACACAGAAAAAGCTTTCGAAATTCCGAAGAATGCGTAGTCTGTTGTGTCAACTGCCCTACAACTAGTTGCCGTAGTAAATGTCAAAAGTTTTTCTATTTGCTTGACAGAATTTGCATCTTATGCATAATTTAAAGAAATATACAATTTGTGTGTGAAGAAGAAAGCACGTAAAGTAGCAGAGTTAGGTCAGTTACTGTGAAAGCTTTGCTGCGCTTTTTGCAACGTTTTGGGGTGACTTACATACGTTTGCTTGTGTGTAGGTCTAGAGTTGTAAGTTGTTGAAGGAATTTCGCCGGTGTTTTGGACCTAACGCAATGTAGTAGTATAAGATGCGTAGGAACTCAAAAGCATATGCAGTGATTTGGAAAGTAACGGATTTAAAGGTAAGGTATGGAAAATAACAGTGTTACTTTTAATAACAAAAACAAATATTTTTAAATGAAATTAATTAAAATAGCCGATTTTAAAACAAAATGTAAAAAAACAGCAAAAAGTTAATACAATAATCAATCGCAACAAAAATTAAACAATTTAAGAATAA
Organism: Bactrocera dorsalis; assembly: GCF_023373825.1. Taxonomy (NCBI): domain Eukaryota; kingdom Metazoa; phylum Arthropoda; class Insecta; order Diptera; family Tephritidae; genus Bactrocera; species Bactrocera dorsalis. The sequence goes on along the minus strand of NC_064306.1, from coordinate 60,012,499 downwards.
TAATGATTTAAAAATGAATATAATGTAAACATAAAAAATAATACTAAATAAAAGGTGCCCAAATTTGTGATATTTAAAAAAAAAATTATAAGAAATTTTAACAATAAATATCACAGAAAAACTGTTAGTAAAATAGTAAACTATTAGTAAAAAATATAATAATTGAATTAAAAATAAAAACATTTTTTTTTTTATTTTAAAATTTTTAAATTGTATTTATTAATTTTTACACTTTGAAGAATATAACTTTGCAATACTTATTTGAAAAAAAAAATTAATTTTGTAAAAAAAGTAACTTTTTTTTTCAAAAAACTATTACAAAGTTATACTCTTCGAAGTGTAAAAATAAATAAATATAATTTTAAAAAATTTTAATAAAAAAAAAATATATTTTTTTTTTTAATTTTTCCAAAAAATTAAAAAAAAATCGAAAAAAGCTAGTAAGGAAGTGCTAAGTTTGGGTGTAACCGAAAACAAAATAACAAAGTTATATTTTTCGAAAAGTAAAAATTAATTTAATGAAAAAAAAGTTAACATTTTTTTTACAATTTTTTTTTTCCAAAAAAATTTTTTTTTCAATTTTTTCAAAAAAATTTTAAAAACTGTGTTTTGTGGGAGTAAGCGTGGTATTAATCTGATTTCGCCCATTTTCGCACGTTAATGTAAGATAAATACCTTTCGTATTTTGCCGAGTAGGCAGGGAGATATCAAGTTTCACCTATAAGGAGTTGGCACCGATTCCTTTTAGTAGTGTTTAGGCAAATCGTTACTTGAAAGATATGCTTTCAAAGAATTTCTATACTACAGCTCAAATAATTTAAGAAATATGTATATTAAGCTTATTTGATTGCAGGGCCACGCACACTTTATACAAATTTGTTTAACTATAGGTACGCCTCCCAAAGGAAATTTGTTGTACTAAAAAGCAGCTTTTCGATGAATGGTATTTGGTGGGCTTGACAATGCTCCGATTCCACTCACTTGCTATACAAACCCTCCTTGGGTGTCAAGAAACATGTATACCAAGTTTCATCAAGATATTTCAATTATTATCTGAGTTATCGCTTACACGGACGGACGGACGGGCAGACATATATTCACTCGGAATTGAATTCGTCTCGTTATCCTGATCATTTATATATGTATAACTCCATATCTAACTCGATTAATTTAGGTGCTACAAACAACCGTTGGGTGAACAAAGCTATTATACCCTATAGCGACAGGTTGCTAGAAAAAAGTTGCTTTTGACGCTGGAAAACTTCATTCGTGATTGGACCAATGAAATAATGTATTTACAGATGAGTCAACTTTTATATTATTTAACCCTTTGAGATGTCTTTAGCTAACGAAAGGACAAACATTTATTCAAAGAATGTGCATGCTTATGGATGCTTCGCTGCTCAGGAACTTGGAGGTCCTCACAGAAAACCTGAACGCCATTAGAATGATAAAATTGTATAAAGTGGGTTTACTGAAGTCAGCCGAAGTGCTTTACGCCCAAAATATCCACAATTGAGAAGGCAATAATCCGAAACATAGGAGCAGATTCTACACTCAATGGAAAAATCAGACTATACACTCAAGAAAACCATAATGTTACTTTAGATTGGCCAATACAGTCAGCAGACGACAATCCAATAGAGTATGTTAGGGTACAATGAAAGCCAAAACATTAAGAAAACATTTAACTTCAACACCAGATTTCATTCAGCTACTCTAAAACTGGAGTACATTTGCAAAAAATTTAGTTTCAAGCGGCCAACAAACCAAATAAAAATGCATCAATTAAGCAATAACAAGATGACCTTCACTCAAAGATCAGTAATTTTCATTATTAAAGTATGTAAAAAACCTTTTGCAATCAAAACGAAAAAAACTATTAAACTCAAAGTGCAATTCAGCAGCATACAAGTAGTAAATTTGATTGCAAAACTACTCAACTTTCATTAACTATCAAATTCTCAGCAGGTTTACTTAATTTTCTAAAGACGACTCCCTTGTCGCACTATTAGTAAACTAGGCCATGAGGTGCCTTCTGCGAGCACTTACATATACATATGTTAAGGCTTATGTGAGTAATATATGTATACGCTATGCTAAAATGTAAAATATGTTGCAAGTGTGGCACCAGTGGTCCCTATGGCTTGCTGCACGCTTTTAAGTAAATAACAGTGAATGTGTGAGTTCGTTCCAAGTACGTATGTACACAAGGATAAATATTAACAAGCAAATAAATAGATATGTGTATTGGTAACAAATATGTAGTAGTGTTAGATGTCGGGCACACTTCACGCTTTGTCACACAAGCATACACACAGGCGCTAGAGGAAATGCAATCGTCTGAATGCCAAATGTGGTTGTGACGTCTGGGTGCGGTGAATTTTAAGTATTGTTCAGGATGTTTATGCTTCTTTTCATATGAAATATGTCGTTCTTATGTTAGTAAAGTACGACGGAAGCATAATATAGCATGAATGGATTTTAATGGAAACTGATATATTGATATATTTTTATTTCAGAGTTTGGTTAGTAACGTTTTTTGAAGAATCTACAATACCTTAAAACTTTGGCGAAATCTTTCCAAATGGGTCAAGGCTGATCGGCTTAGAAAGTGCCAGATATATGGTTGTCTTAAATTCTAGATTCCAGCACAAGAAAATACATCAAGCCACATGGCTGCCTCCGGATCGAAAAGTCCGAAACCTGATCGATTATGTTGCGATAGATGGACGACAAGTATCCCCCCTCTATACAGCAAAGCACGCCTGTCAACAAACACAGAGAAGGTACGACGTCGAGAAACTATTATCACAACCGAAAGCAAAACGGTTTTCTACTCAATTCGCACTCATCAGTAACTTGGTACAAGGGAAGGGAAGGGAACTGCAAGCGAAACCATTGCTTTTAGTGAAGGTCGAAAGAGCCGCTCGTACTTAAGAAGCTGGCGGACAGGAGTAATGCTCAAAAACTCAAGGAAAAGAAGTGGCGACCAGCGGAAGGTTTCAAGACCGGAGCACTTGTAGGACTCAAAGTTGTAATCTAGTGGTAGATGTTCAGAACATACTAAAGGGAAGGAAAGGGAATGTCCAACTTCTGGAGATGGCGTACCCAATTCCGCCATCGGTGACGATGGAATTGATGTTATGTGATGGATAGATGTTGCTAAAGACCTCTCCGAGTCGTTCGATATCAAGCGAGGTATAATACCAGCTGCAGAGCAAAAAAAAAGAAGGTACAGTCTTCTATAAAAATGTACAGCTGCTGGCATACGCCGATGACATTGATATCATTAGCCACAACAACCGCGCCGTTAGTCTGCTTTCTCCAGACTGTATTAAGAAGCGAATGGATTTGGTTGTATACAAGAACAAGACGAAATATCTCCTGCTCTCAAACAAATAGTCATCGCGACTTGGAGCGTCACTGTTGACAGTCATAACTTTGAAGACATAGATAATTTCATCTATCATGGAACCAGTACTAACACCAACAACAATATCAGCCTGGAAATCCCACGTGAATTACAATCGCCAACTGGTGCTACTTTGAATTGAGTAGGAAATTGAACATTAAAGTCCTTTCTCGACGAGCAAAGACTAAACTGTTGAAGTCCCTCATCATTTACCTCCTGCTGTATGGTCAGTGCAGGAAAAGCTTTGCAGAAGATCCTTTGCGCATTGGCAATGGCGACACTGGCATAGTTCATCAAGAGACAGCGGCTGCGCTGGCTAGGTCGTTCGAATGGATGAAAATATTCCAAACAAATGGCAAAAAGAAGAAACGACCAGCGCTTTCACAAGTTTATCTTTTTGTTGGCATTACCACAGCTGAAACTCTTTTCAAAATAAATTATTTTCGCAATTTTTCTTTCGATGTGAAGCACTTGCTTAATTTAATTTTCCGTTTGGTTCTGAGCAGCTAAGATTAACTTCCAATGCTGCGCTATTTCTCAAGTTTCTCAAAAGTTAAAAAATATATATTTTAAGAATTTTTTTATTATTCTTTTAGAAGTAATTGTAGTATCAAAAACATTTCCTAGTTGCTCAGTACGAAAGGAAAAATTAAATAAAGCAAACACTGCCCAACCGACATGGGTATTCATCAGGAAAATTTCTATTGTCATTTTAATAATATTGTTGTTGCTTCGGCAGGCATAGTAGACTGAAATGCCAAACATTCACACGAAGTACATAAATGAATGAGAAAAGTGCACTCAGGCAAATATACACATATTAGTGCATTGTGTTTTGACTAAGGCATGCACACAAGCATAGAGAGAGAGAAAGTGTGTGTGAACATGGAAGCCATATAGACCGGCAGTGCATCATAATAGCAGATGCTACGCACTGCCAGCAAATGCAAATAAAGTGTAACAATTCAAATTAAAATTGAATTGAAATTTTTCGAAAAGCCCAGCACCAGCACCAGCTCATTTGTTCTACACACTCGTATTTATTTAAGTTGTTAGTACAATGCCTATTGAGTTATATATGTGTATGTGATGGTATGTGTGTGCATGTGGTGGCAAGGGGTTTGCATTGTGCTGTGGCAGGAACGCATGACAGAGCTTTCAAATGCAATTTAATTGAAGAGTGCAAAAGTGGTTAAGTGCTGGGAGTAATTTTATGTCTGCATGGCGGAGGCGACTATATTGTGCGTTAATTTGTGCCCGGTTTTGTTAAGTTGATTAAATTCCAAAGCACAACGCTATTGTGGGCGCTGAATGGCCGATGCGTGAGTGTATATTGTGGGTGTGTTAACAGCAACAGAAATATTATAGATAAAATAGAGTTTAGGCGATTTTTGTTTAAAGCACTATAAGGGTATAACGAAACTAACCAAAATAGTACCTAAAATCACTTATTTTGATTATTTGAAAGTATTCCTTAAAATCACTAACGCAACATAATATTCTTCTAAGGATAAGGAGGACCTATTCACATTGTAAACTTTTTTTTATCAGCACAACATCTTTGGAAAATAGCTTAAAAAGTACTGTAAGGTCGACCATCAATATCAAGTGATGGACGTGGTGAATAAAATAAAGGAATTGGTGTTTGGGAATCGATGATTAATAGTCAGAGATCTGACTGACATCGTTGAAATATCGGAAAAATTAATGAAAACCATTTTGAGAAATAATTTGTGCTTAAAAAAGGTGAAAGCACGATTGGTTCCAAAATCATTAAATTTTTTCGAAAAAGGACGTCGCGTTAACGTCTGAGAAACAATGCTTTCCGACTACCAAGTTGTCATGAAACATATTATTACTCGCCGTGAGTCTTGGATCTATGCTTACGACCCGAAAACAGAGGATCAATCAGCCGAATATCGTGGAAAAGGTGAACCGAAGCCGAAAAAGCCACTTCAAAGGAGGTCAAAATTCACGGTTCACTTAAGTTTCTTTGAACAAAGTCTTACTATTTTTTGCTCATAGTAATATTTATATTATTCTATAGATTCGCTGACGCTTCTTTCTGTATGTAATTTAACATTTTTCTAACGAAAAGCTCAGTGAATGCCTTAATTGCTTGTACTCAGCGTCGTACCACGTACAGGCTTTTAAATCAGCAATCTGCTAATCTTGAATTTTTGTTAAGTTAGCTTGTGGATCAAAAAGATCAACGCATATCGGCAAAACGCCCAGACAAATTTATTGAAGCAGCTAATATCAATTCCAACCAATTCGCCGGGTTCGTTGAAAGTATGGCAATTGAGATGCTTAAAAGTCTGGCGCAAGATGGGAAAATGGAGAAGAAAATATCTAGCCTCACTGCGAGTGCCAGTTAGGGTACCTATTATTGCGGCATGAAGAGCCTTGCTAAGAGTAGCACTTCAACGGATCTTTCACGTTCCACTCAAAGCCAACAAGTCTTCATAACTGCAGAAGTGCTGGTTGCTGATCTAACGCGATCCATAAATCTTGCGGCTGAATACACGAGGACAGGGGAACCATTAGGAAAGATTCTGATGAATTTTTGGTAGCGATAACTTTCTTTTTCCTGAAAACTCATCGGTTTAGCTATTCAATTCACAACAATGTACCAATCTTATTTTTCTCTAGACTTTTTTGTATCTCAAAGGCTCACCTATGTAGCGGGAAGGGCGTATAATTTGGCCACGGTAAGGTATGCCTATCATAAGAAGCGACTAAAATCCATATGCATGCAGGCATGACTAGAAATTTCAGCACAATCTTTATCAGAAATAGTGCTATAATACTCAGCTTGAAATGATATTATAAACTTTGAATGAGATTTTTTCTAATGAAAACACATTTGATGTTCAAGCGACAAATGTCACCAGTCATTGAGGTTGTTGGGTGCTCAACTGGTAGTAGCAAAAGCTACAATGTCTGACCTGAGACTGAAGTCTGGTGCCACGGAAAACAGTTAGCCCTTGGAGTTCACACCAATCTGCTTGCTGGGTTTGGCGGCTTGGGGAGATTCCTGTTGGCTATGGTTTAAACCAAAAGGCAGATAGGAATGAAAAATTCCATACAGTTTGGAGTTGCACTGCGGCCGGGTACCGGACCCCAGCATGCAGTGGTTTAAGATCGGCCTCGAATCCGACCAAGGTGGAAAAGATGTGCTTCCACCCGAACAATTGAAACCAAGAAATACGTGCAAAACACATTTATTATTTGGGGCGCTGATCAACACATTGCATTGATCTATGTGCTTATAAAAGCCGATTGTTGTAACCTAAAGGCTTAGAATATGGTATATAAATAAAACAAAAAATTAACCGCTAGGTGGCGCTGAGTACTCAATTTTCGCAAAAAATTTATTTTGTAAGAAAATTTCGAAAAATTTAGAACCTACCTAATAAGCAATTACAAACAAAAGTTAGAAGCACCCGCTGTAACTTGCAGCAAACGCATATTGTCAACTATTACCGTTGCAAAAAAACAATTTGCCTGCATGTGTTATCTTTAACAATTGTTGTCAACGACAGTGCGTGGTCAGCACAATGGTTACAATAGTAATAACAATGTAATTGATAAAAAAATAATTTACGCACATAAACTGTTACATGCCAAAGCGTTTGCAACCAGCATCATGTAGAGCAGCAACAACATACCTACACAAATGTTGTTGTATGTGCATATAACTATTGTTTAATTTGTACGTTCGTTATCTGTTAAAATGCATTACTCGTTTCAACTATTATTGTCTCTACCGGCTCCCACACCCGCATCGCTGCGCGCCTCCGCTGCTGCTACATTTGTTTGCAATTGTGTAATTATCCTACAATTGCAACAATTATTTGCAATTTTTACTTCAATTCAGTAATTTGCATGCGTGTGTGTGCGCTTTTATCTGTTCCGTTGCTGGTAATTAAAATTCTCGTGCCGGTGAGATAAGCATTTTTTTGTTTTAGTGGAAAATGTGCACCATAAAAAATATTTTAAGCGGACTATAAAAAAATAAATTTATTTTATTTAAATTATAACAATGCACATTACGAATAAATAAGTGGCACAAAAAAATTTTTGTATTTAATTATGACGGCGCATGTATTTGTGTGTAAATGAAAAATATCGATTTATGCGGTTTCATTTGTTAACGAGATAGTAATTTGGAATTAATGATTTTCTAATTGAAGCCGGCATGGCATGCCAGCTTAGATTTGATTAAAATTAATGAAACTAATTAAACGCCTATTGTGATTACTAAATATTGGAGTTTTTTAGATATTCCAATCACTTGCAATAAAATTGTTTAAATATTTTGAGCAGAGTTTTTATCTCAGAAAAAAAATTCTCTAAACATACCAAGCATATGTATAGCATTTCGATTTTAATTATTTCAATTAGGTTCCACTTAAGATGTTAAACTTTAACATTTTCAGTTTTGAATTTTCTACCTTTGAGGTTAAATCCGAGATATAAGTAATTCCAAATTAGATTTTTATTAAAAGGGTATTCTGGTCTAGGACGATTTTTTTGCTTATTTTGAAAGTTTAGACTTTCAAAAATATGACCTTGGAAGGATTTTTCAAAATTCGACTTATTTTCGGAGATACGGCCGATTTTGTGTCCGTGTTCACTAGAATTGTCTCCTAAACTTTAAATGCGTTTTCTCGAAACTACTTTTTTTGCATTGGTTGACATGATATCTCAAGTTCTACTGAACCGGTTCCTTTGAAATTTGGTATATAACTTCTTTATGCAATGCTCTATCGCGTCTGTCTTGGATTTCCAAAAATTTTGATTTCAAGTTTTTTGGGTCAAAAAATAATTTTTTCAAGTCGATGCCATTTTGCTTTTTTTTTTTTTGAAATAGTCAACCCGATAACGACATTCTTACTAATGAAGAATCTTCTTGTTTTTTTGTGGTTTTGATCTCTATAAGGGTTGAAATCACGCCAGGACGCACCGTTTTTTTGAAGCCCCCACTCCACCGGCCAGTATCTAGACGAATTTTGGTTTTTTTCTTGCATTTTTTTATATTATTAAAACGTCAATAAAAAGCATATCAAAAAATGGATGATAAAAATGTTTTTCATTTTTTTATCTTAGTTTAAAAAATGCCTAAAATTCATGCGTCTACACAAAAATACCCCCTTAAACAGGCATATATGTACATACGTTAAGGTTTTTAAAAAGCTTATCAAATTAATATTACTGACACGGCTTCACTTTTGAATACAAAATAATGTTAAGAGATAATTTCTTTCTATTTTAACCTCAAACTTGACATTTTTTTCTATTTATTTAAACCTTATTTTGCTCAAATATTGTATTTCAGAATTGTTTTATTATTGCATATTGACTTACGCGATAAACAGCAATTTGTTTAAACTCTTACCTGAAAAGAAAAATGAAAAAAATTATTAATTATGTAATATAATGAAATATTGTATAAAAAGAAAAAATATTTTGGCATATTTAATATTTTCACAAATACGTAGTATATAAAATTAGAAAATTTGAACTTATTGTCTAATATGGAAAATACGCCACACCAAGGTCTCATGGAACATTTAAAAATTTCGAAAAAAAATTCGAACATTTCTATGTATAAAAATCGAAAAAAAATGTTGTATTATAAAAAGGTATACTATCTTCTTGTAGATTTTCGAAAGGATTGTAGCTTCTTTTACAAGTGATTCTCAGTCATTCGGCTCACGTTGCAGGTAGGCACAGGTAACGAAGTTGAGTGAAGGTGATTTAACTGCGTTCGGCTTAATCCTTTGGCTCGTCGTGTTAATCTTATTTTTGCGACTTTCCAAGAACTTGCTTTTGTCGTAATCGACTACCTGTGCATGATCGCGTAAAGTAATCCTTTGATCTAGATTTGTATGGAAATAATTTTATTTTTACCTGTGAAACAACGATGCCACATTTTACCTGGAACCTCCTATTTTTTTGTTTTGGGTAGCTTAATTTTTCATGTAACAAAAGGATTATTCTTTTCACGGACAACTCCTTCAACTTTTGTGGACCTGATGCTTTCTATGAATTATGTAATATACAATTTTAGTAAAAAGATGTAATTATGATGAGAGAGCATTCATGGTCTCGTTAAGGATCGTGCCTTGATGCTTTGGTATTTTCATAGTTCCAAATCATTGTAAACTTAATTTTGAACAATACATGAAAATAATAAAATAAAATTAAAAAATTTAAGGGAATATTGCTTCAAAACGCTTAATTTTTAAAACCTCTATGGATATTTGCTTTCCTCAGCCTATGTTCGCCGCTTGAAACTCGTTTCGACTTGAAAAGGTTAGGGAGTTTTCCGCTGTATACAATATTCTTTTCTTGGAAATTTTTAATTTTATGTTTTCGATATCTTTGAGATGTTAATAGAAAAAATAAGGTGTATTTAAGGGGTGGATACCTTTAGTACCGCCAGAAAATGTAATTTTTTCCACTTCTATTATGGGAGAATAAAAACAGATCACATCCCATATTTTTGCAGGTACATATATTAAAAGGTATTATTGAACTACAAAATAAAAATTATTTTATGTAAAAAAAAAAATAAAAAAAAAAAAATTGCGGAAATATCAACGATCCCGTTGATTGACATTTTTTGCGGCCATATGCGAAACAACAAAAGAAGAAAGAAAGAAGAATAAGAAAGAACTCAAAAAAGCCATTATCGCACTTTTTATAATTAACAACGATTGTTATAAGCCTCCAAATTGCTTCAAACATTTCAAAAACATATTCATCATAATTATGAAATTCTGATTGATTCTTGATTGATTTGAATTTGGATTGCTCAATTGGTGTGACAACCACATGGTTAAGTGGTCCGCTCTCAGCAATGTGTTCGCAACATTGCCTTCGACAGTAATCTAAACCAACTTTCGTGAAAAGATCTGAGCAATAAAAGTTTCCCATACAAGTATGACAACACTGTAGCACATGATAGTGGTCCGATATCGGCGATGCCGACAAATGAGCAACTTTTTAGCGACATTTCAAAATTAAGAGACGATTTGATTTTGCCATAAATCTCTTCCCCTCCGTTTGCCCATGTTTCCATCAAATATTACATATTGTATAAATCACATTTTACCCATTAGCCACTCCACGTATTCATCTGATATGGCACCGTGTGACTTCTTCTTTTTCGAAAAAATGCATTTGCCCATGAAAGGAATGCGTTATGCAGACGTAGAGGCCATTCAAAGGGCTTGCACCGGCGTGCTAGCGGCCAAACCAGCCAACGAGCCAAAACATTCGTTCGACATGCTTTTGGACCGTGCAAAAAGTTGAATTGAAGCAGGAGACTGTTTTGAATAAAACAAATTGATTTTGCCAAAAAAAAAAATTTGTTCTGTTTTTTTTTTTAAGTCATGTTTAATTTGGAAAATAGGAAAGTATGGAATTTTCGTAATTAAAAACTACCATCTATGAAAATTCTATAAAGCCTTACTTAAAAAGCCGAATATCTCGAGAAGTATTAATGATAGCGTTTTTGACATCGGACCTTTTTTATAGCAAATAAAATTTCCCATAAATTTGTCGTTAACATTTTTTCTATAGCTCTTGTCATTTACGAAAAATATGCAAAAAAAAAATGCGAAATTCGTGGAAAAATCGGGTTTAGAGCCTCGTACTACCTCGCGGGTGTGAGTTACGACTATGTTGCACTGGGCACTTTTGTAGAGTGAACAATTCTGAGAAATTTGCGTCTAAAGTCAAAGCGATGCGCTAAAATACCTCTGCGCTGTAGGGATTTAGGATAAAAAAATCACGATGTTGTGTGTTTTCAATGGAAAATTTTTACATGCCTTGGTCCAGTTCTTAATGTTAATGATAAGTGCAAAATTTTCAGGGAATTTGTTTAAGGTATTTCCAAGGAAATTTCGTGACGGGATTGAAAATTAATAGTTCAAAACAAAAACACACCCTAATGTATATATATTTTATATGGTCCCTGTTGTTTTCCTCTTCAGGGTATAAACTGAAAGCGATTCTGGAACAGTAGCAAAAAGATGACAAGACCCACTAGCATAATATATGAGTCGAGAAGTCCTTGGATTGACTTACGAATCTTAAAGCGACAATAAATTATTTTGAAATTGCCACTTCTTGACTTGAGAAGTAATTCGATGGCATACCCTGTCCCACTTGGAAGCCATTCTCTAATACTGTTGCGGCAAAAATGACTTGCTTGCATAAAGACGGTGTGTTTTCATAATATCAACAAACCCCAACCTACCCACTTTAAAATAGTAAAATATTAAAATATTTATACGCTTACAAATTACATCAACTGTTTATTTTTTTTTTTTATTTTTATAATTTTTCCTTTTTTTTGTTTTTTTTTTGTGCAAATAATTAATTTTTTTAATATAAAATATTTATCTTATCCATCTGACCGGCCGCTTTGGAGGGATCCTGTTACGCACCTTCCACATCACCAACTCCAAACAGGCACGAGAGTCTTCCACACTGTCGTGACCGTTGTTGCCACATTGTATATCGCGCTTTAAGTATTTCTTAGTCAGATTCTTAAGCGAATGACGATATGGAAAGCCTAATGGGTGTGGGAACTCGTGTGCAGTGTCGACTACCTTTTTATGAACAATCTTCAGCACACGCAAATCGTTCTCCATGCTATGACCTATGAGTATGGTATCGGCATCGATAAGTTCCAGCAAATCCTTTTGAACTTCGGCAAAGGTCTTCAAATTTTTGTTTTGCTTTTTACATAAATCTTTGGCGGTTACGCCTGAGAAGCGTGTACAATAATCGACAACTTCACATGTCGGCTTCACAAAATGGTCGTACACCACTTGACCATCGTAACCAACTAACGATACTTTGGCCACTTCGAGTCCACGTCCAGTGTAACACATTTCACAATCCAAAGCGTACACTTTGGCTTCATCATTCGATTTATCGGAGCGTGGTTGTGTGTACAGAAAATCATCATAGGGTCCGTTTTCCCCATCAATAATCCCATTCCACACGTGCAGCTTATTACGCTCGCAGCCCTCTGAGTTTCTCTTACCCCCGCAGCATGTGAATTTCTCTTTAAATCTCCCCCAATGGAAGGCACATCTTTCTTTGATTAAATATTCTCCAGATTCGCTCACGTAAAAGGATTGATCGCATCGTTCGCAAACACGTTCCTCCAAATTCAGGCCCCAATATTCTGAGCGGTTTCGTGGCTTAAACGAGTGCTTATATATCAACACAGAGCCGTCATCGAAGTAACTTGCCACTGGGTAACCATAGTGACGCAAAAATTTTCGTGTCAAGATATGCCGAAAGCGACGTAAACGTTTCACGAACTTGACTTCTGGTAAATTGAGTTTTATGTACTGATCTAATGGTGGCAAGGTTTTTGGCAGCATCACGTTATTATAACGTTCGATCTTGTTAAGTTTGAGATCTTTTTGTAGTTCTTTTCCTAAAAGATTTTCTAACTCTTCCCGTTTAATAAGTTCTTCTACTTTTTGTTCGAGTTCTTCTTGTTGCTTTAATAGCTCGTCAATTTGTTTCGTTATGTCTTCTTTCTGTCGTATTAGTTTATTTGTAGCGATCTTTACTAATGTTTGTTTTAGCTGTAAATAATTCAGTTTTAGCTTTGTAGCCAAAGGTTTATGCTCTTCTTGCACCCAGTCAACTAGTTTCTGGAAGCTTTGTCCGGTGTTTTTGTTTTTGGATTGTTTCTCTAAATTGTTCATTTTTTAAATGTTTCGTTCGTTGTGAGTTTTTAGACGAAAAGTTGTTTAGTATTTTTTCCTTGAGATTTATGTTTTAGAAAACAACCGCCTTTATATAGTATTCGGTGGAGTTATTATAGCAGATATTAGAAGACTTTTTAGTTGATCGTGTGGAATGTGACTCTATCGAAGTAGAAGTGATACTACATCTTCGAAATGATTGTCGCTTCTTTTATAGGTGATTCTCAGTCATTTGGCACACATTGCAGGTAGGCACAGGTAACGAGGTTGAGTGAAGGCGATTTAACTGCGTTCGGCTTAATCCTTTGGCTCGTCATGTTTTTCGTATTTTTGTGATTTTCCAAGAACTTGCTTTTGTCATAGTCGACTACCTGTGCATGATCGTATCACGTAATCCTTTGATCTAAATTTTTATTTAATCTAATTTTAGTTTTATCTGTGAAACAATGAGGTCAAATTTTACCTGTAACCTCCTACTTTTTTGTTTTTGGTAGCTTAATTTTTTTTTAAGTAACAAAAGGATTATTCTTTTCACGGACAACTCCTTCAACCTTTGTGGAAATTATTTTTGGTGTTACCTAATGCTTTCTATGACTTATGTATTATACAATTTTAGTAAAAAGATGTAATTATGATGATTTTTTCCAGAATATTTATATTTAAAAACCTCTGTGGATATTTGGTTTCTCAAACTAATGTTTGCCCTTGAAACTCGTTTTGTCTTAAGAACGGTGGTGGATTTTCCACTTGATACAGAATCCTTCTACCTGGAAATTTTTATTTTTACGTGTCAATATTTTTGAGATGTTAATATAAGAAATGGACGTGTACTTAAGTGTGGATTAATTCTTATATCGACTCCCTTCTGCGACTAAAATTCTACAATATCGCATATTTCATAATTCATAGATTAACATTCGGAGTTACAAAGGACTATAAACATTTTTTTCTAATTTCTTAAAATGTTGCCATGATATTTCAAATAAGCACCATTAACTATTTGATATAAAACTCTTCACAGAGAATCTTTTATCAAAAATCTTTATCTTGATTTGGATTTGGATTCGTCGGTTGGCATGACAACCTTTCATTCTACAAATAATTTTTTATAATGAAGTTAGCCTTTATAGTTTATATTTATTTTCATTATGTACATATATTCAATGTGCTTTGGTTAGCTTGGGTTGAATGGCTGATCAACATGCACATGGACTACTTTATGTTGCCCTTTGTGAGGCCATAGAATGGAAGAACTCCTGTGTTCGAACTACAAATTAGCTAAACTCTTAGTAGCCAATACAAATTTGCACAGGTGTTTAACTTTTCAACATTCCAGCCAGTTCGACAGGATGTCTGAAGATGTGTGTTCTCAAGTGCTTAAGTCTTGACCTCCCAAACGCGGGACAGTCAAGAAGGAAGTATTAAGTGTTTACCACCTCATCTTCTTCCATACATCTTCCGCACGCAAATGGCGTCAGGTATAATTCCCAGCCTTATTGCATGGTCGCCAATCGAGCAACGACCCGTTAAAAGCCGCAAAACTAGGGAGAGGCTAACCTTACTGAGGGCTAACAGATCACTATATCTCTTGCGATCGATCTTGAGGCAAAAGGTTTTTGGTAGAGCGCAGGCCAAGCTTCCGCGAGGACCAGCTATTCAGTAGTAGAACACAAGAGGGTACGGGAACACCAATCCGCTCCCATTCTACCGATAGCGGTTGTAGAGTGCCATTTGTTGCTAGCTCATCAACTTTGCAATTTCCTGCGATTCCGCTATGGCCTGGCACCTATACCAATCTTACCACAAAGAGACTCGATGCTATTAATAGAGAGGTTCGGTACACCTCGATAAACCCTGACGGCCCTGTTAATAATTTCAAGGCTAGTATCGCCGTCGTGCTATTTGAATGAATGGATGGTCACTTCTCTGAAGAAGGATGTAAAACGCAGCAGTACATCTACTGCCACCTTAATTAATCTACTGCTAACCTCAATCTCGGCTTGGAAGACACTGCAATAGTCAGGAAGTCTGAAGCCGGAGTTGATAGAGTCATAGTAAAGCTATCCATCAACCTTGCCCACAAGCTTTGATCCATCCATAAAGAAGCTCACTGTCCTTCTCCTTCAACGGCTTCTTCCCACCTGCAAATCCCTCATCGGTATATAGACAGAGAGGGAGCCGCCATAGTTTGTTTTATCGACTTCCCCACCGCCATGACTGGCTCGAAAAATTCCAGCCAAGAGTTCAATTTTCGAGTACTTTGTGTAGCATTTGGCAGCCACATGCTAGCACTCACCAAATATTCTCCTCCAGGACGTCAATCCTCTCGAACTTATTGGCGTAGACAAGCGAATGCATATACATAAGCTCAAGCAATAGTCCAGCGGTGATCTTGAAGACCACGACAAAGGCCTAAGGCACGAGATTATACGCTCACCAATAATTTCATTTAAGAAATTGATGGTTTCGTTGGCTGTAAGACATGCAGCGCCGTTTTGCTGGAAATTTTTAATTCTCAAAAATCTACTTTCCGGCTACCCCACTTCGGCACACTAAATGCAACTTATGATTTTGAGTTATGTAACTTTCGAATTAGATTCACTACTACTTTCGCCACCATAATTTATTCACTGTGAGATCTCCATTTCTTTTCAACCTTCTGAAAAATATCATTTTGTCCGAACTTATCCTTATGACAGATTTACCGCTATGCTCATTTGTCTTCCACACTTCCTGCGACTGTTACTCACTTACGCCCACATTACACGCTACGCAACGCGCATACGAGCACGTACTTCAGCACGCAACCACAGCGGAAATGCTGGCGCTAATTTCAACTTCCCTTCGTCCACAGGGCGTTTTATAAAAAACAAGAAAAAATCTAACAAAAAACATTTAGTTGAATTTGAGATATTTTTAAATTGTAAATCTCTTTCGCACATCTTTTGAGCGTGCGTTTTTCATGCTGTACGTGCGTATATTAATTTAACCTTGATCTCTGAATGTAACACAAAGCATTGCATGAATTCTTATTCGCATTTCCGTTTCCTTTGCTGTTGGTGCTCTTGGCATTTTGTACATTCACTTTTAGTTTCTTTGTAATGTTTTCTTTTTTGTCTTTTCATTTTTCACTCTTCATTACTCATTTACCATTTCAGTTTTCAAATTTTGTTTCTCATTTTAGATTTTTGTTTTTGCTTTTCGTTTCTCTACTTTTGCGTTCTTTACATTTTAACATTTCCTTGTCACGTTTCAGTTTTCGTCTGACATTTTCCGCTTTTGTATTTCATGACAAACTGACCTTGAACTATGTATTTATTAAGGAAATGAAAATGACAAAAGATAAAGTGTTTAGATTTTTGAGTTATTAAGGTCATTAAGGGAGGAGTGCCTAAAATCCGGAAACATAAAGCTCAGGCTGATGTATTTTAGAAAAATAATTTTTGAATTTTTCCCAGTTATCATATCGGATTGATTACTTTATATCTCTTTGAAACGTGATCCAAAGAAATATAGCCTAGATTGTGCAAATGATATTATTTAGCTGAGCATTGCAAGTGAAGTGCAAGAGTAATTCGAGGGTGAAGCTGTGTTACAAAACATGAGGATTGTATTGATTTATGCGTCGATTTTGAAACGTTAAATAAATATTCCGCAGCATTCAACGAACTACTTGATAATATCACTGGTTTTCTCAGTTGTCTTGATTTTCAACTCAAGTGACTTCTTCAAGTTTATACAAACCACCCGTGGAATTGTCGGCGGGTATGTGGTTGCAAAGTGAGCTCGAAGGTTAAGGCAAGCTGGGTGTATGAAGGGGTCCGAAAAAGAACACGTCGAAATTCTCTCCTCGCTCCCAGAAAACTTGAATCACTGCGTCTTAGGGGTCACTCGTGGCGATTTCTTCTCTGCTCAAATACCGACTAGAGATAGGTGGACGAGAGGAAGTCGCTGGAGAAGATGCGCAATGAACTTTTTCACTGATGGTTTCGAAGCTAGGAGGGGTAGATTTTTGTAAGGCGCCCTCCGTCAATATAACCTTTAGTTTACCGGACTACTGTAGTGTTTTTCAGGCAGAAGTAACCGAATAGGGATAGGTGGACGAGAGGAAGTCGCTGGAGAAGATGCGCAGTGAACTTTTTCTCAGAGCGTTCGAATCTAGGATGGGAAGATTTTTGTAAGGCGCCCTCCGTCAATATAACCTTTAGGCTACCAAAACACTGTGGTGTTTTTCAGGCAGAAATAACTGCTAACAATGTGGCGGTAGATGCTCTCGTACGAGGCATGGCTTCTTTCAGGGAGGTGATCATTCACCCTGACAGCATAGCGACAATACTTGCTCTGAGCTCGCTTGGCGTCTTGGGTTCTAGCACTGAACCCAAAGACCCCGCGTACGCATAACTTGCGCTGTTCGTAGACGAACTCCTGCGCGACTGCGAGATCAATTTGGTAGAATGCTAGCGATCTTTTTGCCTTGAGTAAAGTCGTAGGAATTGTAGGAATTCTTACTGGATACTGTCCAATAAGCATACACACGGTAAGACTAAGAATCTTGGCGGACGCTAGTTGAATGAAGGAGGGTGAAGTGGAAACATTTAGGCACTTCCTGCTCATTATCCAGCCTTTGCACGACTGAAGCTGAAACATCTCGATAGTCCCATATTCGGCAAAACAGAAGACATAGCCGAAACTGAATTTAGCCTCCTCAAGAAATTTGAGATATCCTCCAGGCGCTTGGTCGATTTGTAAGGGTCTTACAATATATAGGAGCTTGTAGGTACCAAAAACGGATCGGCTTTCTAAGCTGTTCAAGAGAGACTCGTGTTGGGATCGACTAACGCACGGAAAACGGTGTTTGGTATCAGATCTAAGCTTATTCGATTAATTTCACAGTAGCACAAGCGGAACTTTGTTATGGTGGAAAAGAAAAAGAAAATTCCGACTGTATCGGGGATTCGAAAAGGCTTTGACAAAAGTGCGTTTTAGCGGACTTTATAACAACTCCGACTGACGTATGGAACGACGTTTTCAATTTAAGATAACGACGTAAAATAATCTTAAATTGAAAACGTACAATAGCTTATGAAAGAACTGAAGCCGGTCGTCCCTCCCAAGTGACATCGCTTCGTAAATGGCCTCTTGAAAAATTCCAAGAAGATCCGATGTTTTCGAACCAAATTTTATTTAGCGGTGAGGATCAACAAGTCAACGAAAATTGTACTGAACAGATGGACCATCTGAGACGCAGCCGCGGCCATCATTGAAAGTATTTTATAAAAGTGTTATCAAAATTTAAAATTATTGTCGAGAATAAAACTGTAACAACTGTTTTATGTTATCTACACTCACATTTATTCTCGCGAAATGACAACGCGAGCTCCAGAATTCTCAGGCGAAATTCCACGAAGCACGCGAACGCAATTTCAGCACACAACGTGTTGGTCAAAGCACGCAGATCCGGCTAATATATTAACGCCAAAGCGCGGATGCTCCCGCTTAACTACACCTGTTTTACTGTTATGACAGTAGCGCCTTGGCAATAAATCCTGTTAAGAATCTAGACATTTCTCATTTGTTGCCACCTGTCCGTGAGTTACACGCTCGAGTGAGCTGCGAGCGATAAAGTAGATGCCAGCGACGGTTAGCGAAGACAGCGGAAAGTGTAAGAGAGAGAGACTCCCGACAATAAATTTTCATTCATTTGTCTCATTGTTTTGCGCGCTAATGCTTTACAGGCACTAATTCTTTGCTGCAAGCTAAATATTTTGAAACGCACATAAATGATAATTTGGGACATTATTAATAATTGATTAAATGCAAAGGAGTCTAAAGCAAACGACAGCGCAAGCAGGGCAGTGAAGTGACAAGCGTGGGATAAGATAAATGAGTTTTCGTAGGCAGTGAAAGCCGATAGAAGCAGAAAAAAGATTGTACATGCCGTAAGTAGCAAGCAAACCAGCATGACAATGTAAAGCTGCTGGCAGAAAATGAACAATAAGCGAAGCAGTCGAAAGAAAAAACTGGAAAACAACAACTTAATACAAAGCAGGACGAAAAAAATGCCGCCAAACAAAGGAAAAAAATCTGCCAGCAAAAAAACGAGGGTGTCACAAACTAGCAGCGATAAGCCTGATAAGCACGAAAAGGCGCCTACGCACACAAACAAACACATGCACGCATACATAGACAGACGCATGAGAGCACAAAGCCAATCCGCCAGCGCTGACGACGAAGGTAGAGAATGGAGCTGAATCGCAGACATTCTGTTAAATGACACATGTAACATTCGCAACCATTATTGCACTCATTGTTATGCATGACATTGTTGTTGTTGTTGTTTTCGTTACACAAGTTGTGATTTTTTCGCCTGTATGCTTGGCTGTAAATAACTGTTGCTGTGACCGCCCGCACAACGGCAGAAAAGTGGCAAAAAGCGGCGGCGGCATTAAGCGTTTTATGCAATCAGATATAAGCAGCAACAACAACAACCAAAAAGAAGATGGCTGGAATAACACAAAAACAGCAGAGCATAAACGGCAGGTGGAGAGGCTGTTATGCATATGAGCAGGCGAATAAAAGCACAAAGCTAATGTGGGCGCGCGGTGAATAAAGCTAAGGTCAGGCGGATTGTGCGTGCGTGTGGGTGTGCGTTTACATTTAACCAGCCCGCAATGTGCCATCTACAAGTGTGACATAAAAATGTAATTTGGTTGCTATTTTGGTTTGCGCTTTTATTATTTACGTAATGCACATACACACATATACATATATGTATATTAATAGCAACATTTGTAAGTATGTGAGTGTGTGCGTGCATACTTTGTTACTTTGGCGTTACTTAGATACATTTATTTGGAACATGCACAGCAGAACACAGATTATTACTTAATCAAGAACTGAGCTATTCTCTTAAGAGTTTAAGCCTAGAGCCTAGAGCCCTAAACAAAGACCTGACTTTGACAATTTATTCTGGCAATCAGGAAAAAGGAAACGAAATTCCTTCAGATTTTATTAAAAATGTATTTGAGTATGTTAAATAACTTTATATTGAGTTTTGATTAAAATTGGAAGCAGCTAGGCTAATATTCAAAGTCACCTTTTTTCAAAAGGCCTTATAATAGCCATGTCACAATCGATTTATTCAAAACCAAGTTTGGTGAACGTGTTATTTGACGAAATGGCTCAGTCAATTAGACGCCTCGGTCATGCGATTTGATGCCAAAGCCAGCAACGATTGATGAGCTTGGTACGAATATCGAACGAGAAATTTTATCATCATCATCTATAAGTCGACTGGTGCGTTAGAATCTGCTATCTTTATCGATTGTCCAGTGAGAATTTCATGAAATCTCATCGTTTGAAGTGAAGTTATTGCGTTTTAAGTGTCAGTATGGTTGTGTTATCGGTGCGAAAATGAGCTGCGATCAAAGTGCCAACATTAAATTTTTTTTTGTTTCAATTGATGAAACAAGTTAATGGCGATGATTGCCTATCCCGTAGCAGAGTGCACGAGTGGTTTCAACGTTTTCAAAGTGGTCGTGAGGACATAAATGACGATCAACATGTGGGCCAATCAAAATCCGTGATCACCGGAAATTTCATCGAAACTCTGCGTGAATTCATCAAAAATCAGCCGAAATCATTATTGAAGTTCATGGAATTGGAATTGAACATCTCCAAAACATAGATTTATCGCATTTTAACCGAACATTTGGGCTTACGAAAGGTGTTTGCACGGTTTGCTCCGCACAAATTGACTGACGACCAAAAGTTGCTCAGAATCTAACATTCGAAGAACGATTATTTGACCAAAAATTACATTTTAATCTTTAATCACTCCCCGTATTCACCTGATATGGCACCGTGCGACTTCTTCCTTTTCGGAAAAATGCATTTTCCCATGAAAGGAAAGCGTTATGCAGACGTAGAGGCTATTCCAAAAGCTTGCACCGGCATACTGGCGGCCATACCGGACAACGAGCTAAAACACTCATTCGAGATGCTTTTGGAACATGCAAAAAGCTATTTTGAAGCAGAAGGAGAATAAATTGATTTTGCTGAAAAAACCATTTGTTCTGTTTTCTTTTTAAAGTCCTGTTTACTTTGGAAAGCACCTTGTAAAGCTAAGAATAAAATGTTCACAATAATTTCGATTTTCTAATTCACTCTGAAATCACTTAACTGAAAACTCTAAAAATTGGCTAGTCCTTCGATTTTTGCTTGTATCCATCTGCAATAATATTTTTTTTTTTTTTTGATTTTTTGATAATTTTAAGCAGAAAAATCTTATTCACTGCGAGGAATTCAAAATTTTGAACAATGAATCGCTGATTACATTGAATTCTGTAAATTTCATTCATTAAATCAAATGAATTTTAAAGAATATTTCCACCAAAAAAAAAGATGGTTATGACTTGAAACTGAATTCAATTCCTTCTGTCAACAAATATCTCGATCTATTAAAAGAAGTAAAAAAAAAGTAGAAGAGATTATTGTCGGGACTACCATGAAATCTAGATATCTTTATTTTCTTATAGTGATAATTTACAACGCTAATTGGGTACGCTATTACAAACCCACCACTACACGCTATATATTTGGGGTAGATATAGAGTAAACAACCGACCACTTGCTCTACCTCCACCGATGGATACAAATCTTTGCAAGTGAAGACGAATTTTTATTGATTAAAATTTTCGGTTTCAATCTTTCAAACCAATTTTCATCAATCGAACAGCAGCTTTCAAGAAGACAAACATAATGCTGGTTGAATCTATAAGGATGAAAGATGGAAACAAAGCAAAAATAATTGAACAACCTTTGTGGATAGTCAGCTCGGATTTTTGACAACATAATCAAGGCTTAAGTAACAAGCAGAAACTGCAATCGGATGTTCAGTTTAACACATAAATCAATCTTTGACTCTCATATCTGTTTAATTGACCAAACATCAATGCTAGGGCTGATGAGACACTCTGCATAAAAACGACTATACGAGGCTTATACATATATACAATAGTAACAGCACATTAAAGTTTTCTTAGCAAGCTAGCTGATTTTAAGGAACCAACACGTGATTAATAGTGGAGCTAGTTTACTTTAAAATATGATCCGGTAGATGACTGCAACCTTTTGTAGAATAAATGTAATTGTTTTATTTTTAAATACACATAAGTAATACTAATATAAGCGAAAAATTCCAATAAAAAAAATTAACCTATACAGAAACACTAAGTAATAGTAATTCAAATTTTCAGTAAACATTTTTTAAAAGCTAAATATTGCAGACTCTTTTTTTTGTATATAAAAAAAACCTATCTTTGTTTGTATGTGTGCATATATCACCAATAGCAGTGATTTGCAGAAAAATTCCGCCAGTGCGTATGAGTAACATTATCAGATATAGAGCTAAGCGTCTAAGGCTCAAAAGTTTCATTTCAAATTTCCCTTGAAAGTAAATAAACCGAAAATATACTGATATCCCACAGCGCTTGAGGCGCATAAAGAAGCTTACGGAATGCGCAAGGGAAGCAAGTAAAAGAAGTGTAATAAAATAAAAGCAGATAAAGCTAACAATAAAAGCCACAAAGGGTAGCAAAAAACGCGTACCAAACCAAGAAACAAAAGGGAGCCAATGATAACGGCATAAAAAAGCACAAAGACATGACAAAATGTTGCTTACACTTAAGACGCTTTAGGGGCTGCAATTTAGGCGCGTTTGGCTTAATGTGCAGGAGTTGTGTAACAAGGATTGATTGTTTTTGGTTTTTTGAGGTATTTTTTGTGTTCTAGTATATTTTGGGATTTGTTTTTAACAATTTTGAAGTAATTAAATTTAAGTTTTTAGTGAAGCTTTGAAGATTTTGACTTTTAAGCTCGCAACTGTAGTCTTAAAAAAGTGGTAGTGAGTTCGAAATGTATAAGTACCGTTATTTTTTCAAAAGTGAAAGAAAAATTAAACAATTTTATGTTTAAAAACAATTGTTGATCAAAAAATTTATAACAAAAGCCACGTAAGTTTATATTTATAACGTTTACTGCGTCACTCTAACGCACGATATTTAAAGAAATATTTTATGAATTCATTTATTCTTTTTAATGAACATTCATACATTCTACTTGACGAAATCGCAAGAAGAAAAAATGTTCCAAATAAGAAAAAACAAACAAAATCACCAACACAACGAATAAAACTAGAAAATATTTCGCTTTAAGCTCATATAGCCTTGAGCGCCATTCACTCAGGCGAAAATCAACAGAGCCAAAAGGCATACTAGCAAATATAAATACATATAAGTGTGTGCGTGTAATGGGCGCTATTGATGTGAACCGAAAATCATACCCAAAATAACAAAGCCGTAAAATGTGAGTATAGTAGTATGTGTAACAAAGCAGGCAAATGATGTGAGCACATAAAAAACAATAACGTTTGCCACACTAAGCACACACTATACCACACACCAACACAACTAAACGGCAAACGCATTGTAATGTGGTGTACGAAATTGGCGTTGTAAAAAATAAAAGCGACGAAGCAGTAATCACTACGCACTCAATTCAACGCACTCGCGCTAAAAATAGACAAATGAAGACCGAAACAGGGGCGGCAATAACGCGATAAAGCTGGTTGGTGGCAGTTTTGTGTGATGTTTTATTTTTCATGTAGCAGCATACATATGTATGACTGTATGCATGTACCTACATATGGGTAGAAACGTACTTTTTAACAACATATTCAAGCTTCAACGCATGATGTGGGAGCCACAATGGATAGTCCCAAATCGATTTATTGACTGGAAACCACACTTTTGGCGCACACATGCACATATGAGGACACATATCCCAATCATATGTATGATGGTAGACATACCTTCATAGGTTTGTATTGGAGGCATAAAAAATTGCGTATGCGCCATGTCGTCCGTTATGTTCATGCAAGCTCCGCAGGTACACCGTGACGTATGAGTAACATACATTTGCTTTTACTTTGTATATGGTTCGAATGTATAGATACGGATAAGGATTGTCAATGGGAATGCTGAGAAAAAATCAAAGCCGTGATAACGGTATATATAAACGAAATAGAATTACAAAGGCTTAATATTATACATTTAGAAGTATGTATGCATATATGACTCAGTAAGGTAATTTTTAGACACCGGATTTTTGTTGAATTATTTTTGCCACAACTACGGTGTGCCATGACGTATAAGTTAATATTACCATTGGAGGACTGAAGAAAACTGTTTTATTATTTAGTATTATTTTGGAAATTATTTTTGTTATGCAAATTTATTGCACATGTTTTGTTATATATACAGCTTTGTTTGATGTATAACCAGATATTAAATTGATGAAAAAATATAAAGTTTAATTAATTAGTACTTCATCGAATGGCCGCAGAGAATGAAGCTGGGCAGCTGAAGTCCACCAAGATAACCGCTTCGAGTTGGACGGATTCTCTTTCCCCACAGCTTCCTTGACCTCTGCTCAAATATTCCCAATTGCATTAAAGTCAGATGACTAAGCCAGCTCAAAACCTGTACGTTCATTCAGGCACTTCCATATTTTATTATACCATCCGGGAAACATATCTAAGATCAAATGAAGCATTTTCTGGCCACTAAAAACATTTTTACTTGTGTCGGATCACAATACGATGCGTTCTCGACATTTTCTTTCAGGATTTTTCTTTCACTTTTTTACTTTTCGCAATCGCAAAAATTTTGGCAGAACGTCCGAGCAAATCTTCGATAATCTTACATTACGATCGACAGTATTCAATGCGTTTTTTTGGCTTTAAAATCGGTCACAATCGTACCCCTTTTGCAAACATTCAGCTTTATCGGGCAGACGAGTCGAGCAAGAACGCATTTCATACGCAAAATATGCACCAAGAGCATTCGAGCGGACTCAGAGAGCTCTCTTGCCATATCTCTAACACTTGCCCGACGATTTTGAAGTACCATATCCTTCACTTCCAAGGTGGTCCAGAACGAGGCATGTCTTCAACGATCTCTCGACTGGCATTGAAGGCTTTGTACCAGTCGTAGGCTTGTATAACAAATTATATTTTATTACCAATAAAAACATCAATAAAACACTGAACTTCAAAAACTGTTGCCTTCATTTTGGTGCAATTTAAAAATCTATCCAAGTCACACACCTAATTTGGGGTCGAAAGAAACACTATTTGATTATCGATCATAAACGTCAATAAAGCACTGAACTTCCAAAACTATTGCCTACATTTTGGCACAATTTACGAATCTAGCAAAGTCACACACCTATTTGGGGGTCGGTAGAAACATTATGTGATTATCGATCAAAAACGTCAATAAAGCACTAAACTTCCAAAACTGTTGCCTACATTTAGGCGCACTTTAGGAATCTAGCCAAGTCACTCACCTAATTTATGGTCGAAAGAAACATTATGTGATTATCGATCAAAAACCTCAACAAAGCACTGAACTTCCAAAACTGTTGCTTACATTTAGGCGCACTTTAAGAATCTAGCAAGGTCACATACCTTATTTAGTTTCGAAAGAAACTGAAAAAACAAAAATATTTAATAGGAATTAAATTCTGAGAAAGGCTTATTCATTTATACTTTCAAAGCAATTTCTGCCTTCACAAAAAAATGCCATAAAATTCATTATACAAATTCAATTTAAATTCCACCAACGCTTACAATTTTAATTGTCCGTCCCGTAAGCCAATGCATTATAATATTTACACTGATTGTACACTTGTAAAAGAGAACCCTTTCAAAGACACTGTCTCTCCATTGCGCAGTAATTTATTTGCTCCCTTTTACCCTCATCCTGAAACAGTATATTTTTCGCCTCCTCTTTCGAAACCTCTCAATGTCACACTAGAAAAAGTAATAAATTTTCCGCTGCAGCGACATTAAATCCTTTTGTATGACTACGCGACTGCTGCTTAAGCCGAATTGTTTATGAGCTTTGAGTTGCTGTAATTTATACCACGTTTTTTATTTATTTATCGCTTTGTTTTATTTTATTTCATTTTTTTTATTTTTTATTTTTTTTCTGCGCTCAAATGGTTTATGTGACTGTAGTAGAAGTGCATTTGAGCATTGAAACCAATTCGTGTTGTATGCCACATGTGGTCGCATGAAATTAAATTTACGATTTTTAGCGTTTTAAAATTATGACTTGCCACTTACCGCAACAAAAACAAAAACAAAACTTAGAAAAGTGGATTTAATGCGCAAAGCAGTTGTGGCATTTATGCGCTGCGTTGGACTTACCAAGGAAAAAATTTACTGCTGATATTTGTAGTATATAATTTACTGTTATGGAAGCTAACAGTCACATGCATTTGTATGAGTGTGTGTATGTGTACATACCTGAAAATAAATGGAAAGTTAAGAAAGCATTAGTGAAAGTAATTATAATGAGAAATGGTACTGATATGAAGAATGTGTATTAAGGCGCCTAAATGTATGCTATGGATATATGTAGCAACGCCCTCTATGCATACCAAAGCCGCCCACAGGCGCTATATATCGATTTCAATTTAATGTGGGTATAAATATGTGCATATATGTACATTTACAGACACACATATATATAAGTACATATATCTATATGTATTAATACACATTACCAACATAAAATCACACACATACACAAGCATATACATAAATACGTTAGTGTAGCGAGGCCAAGGACATCGTTTATTCTCAACACAAACCAATTGTGGTAATTGTTGTTGTTATTTTTATATTTCACTTATGTTGTTTTTTCTGTGTTTGCCACCGTTTAATGCGAAAAACAGCATTTTTTATCCTTTGTATGCTTTTTTGATGGCGCTCAAAGGTCATTACTCGGCTACACACGTACAAAAGCCGTCATTTTAAATAAAAAGCAAGCACACAAGTAGCATGCAATAACAACAACGTCAATAGCAGCAATATAAAAAAGTGATGAATTGAAAATGGAAAATCGCTTAATCGAGTGCAATACGTTTAAATGACCCTTAAGGTGCGGAATACATAAATCTTTATGCATATTTGTGGCCCGAAAGCAGGGGGAAGGAGAGAGCAAGGAAGAGCGAGAGCGTGATAATGGCACGGCGAGGAAAGATTTATGCTCAATACAAATCTTTCAATAAAAATGTGGATTGCAAGGTGGCAATGAGAAAAAGTGAAAGGCAGGAAATTTAGTTTTTAGCAGAAAAATGTACAAGGTGGTCCTGAATTTGTAATTTTTCTTTTTATTTATTATTATTTTTTTTTTAGGCAGAATTTGTTTTTTTAGCCTTATAAGCCCAATAATACCTAATTCGTGACTTTAGAGCTATTTTCTGACACTTAAAACTGTATGTCTTGACTAAAATTTTTCAAAACTTCAACCAAATCGGCTTTTTGAGCTCAAACGAAAACAATTTCAAAGCAAACACAACAACAACAATTCTATTTGAACCTCACACACATCAATTCTCAAAATCTGTCATTCAAAAATCACTTCCAGCATTCCACCCATTTTCATACACTCTCAACTAATTGGTTATGAATTACAAAACTTCAATAATACCAATCAATATTTGTATATCTTTTAATAGCATGCAGATTTTTTCGATTGGGCATTAACGGTTTTGGCAACTTAAATTCTTGCTCAAGCGTTAACTCATAATCGATTGTATTTTATTCATGTACACTCGTTTGTGGCATGAAAGGCAATGGCAGTGACGGACACACAGACAAAAGGCGAAACATTTTGTAAATAAAAATAAAAATTATTGACAACAAAAACAATAATACATACACAAGTAAGGTAAAAACACATAAAAATAAAAGAAATTGAATAAATATGAACGACAATGCAACAAAAATGAAAGCCTTGTGCTGCGGACACATGCAATATGGACAACAGTGGTTGCGGTTTTCAAACAAACACACGCGTGCAGGCACGTTGACATAAAACACAAAGATTAAATGTGTTTAAAAACAATACTTTATGTACATAATATTTTATAACGAAGCATATGGATGTATAGGTAGTTATGTTAGGGTATGCTTTAAGAAGGATAAAAAGTAAAACAAAACACTTTATTTTGAATTTAAAACTGTGTCTAAATGATTTTATAGACTACCAAAAGATCGTAAAGATTTGTTCATAAAACAATCTTTAGACGCCTATACACAGTTATGGGGTTATGGGTTTCAAAAAAGTGATTTTTCTATTTGTTTTATTAATTAATCCGAGTAATAGTTGCGGAGATATATAGCCCTTGAGAACTTGTGTGCTCGTCTTTAAATCGATCTTTACGAAACTTGAAATTTTACACTGTTCTTTGAGATATCAAAATGTCTGCCAAAATCCAATTTTCTGTGTTTTTTCCTTCGTCCAAGTTATAAGCTAAGGTTTTACCTAAAAAACGTATTTTTTCACTTTACATGATCCTGTAAGGAATTATCCTGCAAACGCGGGCGCATTTTTTTTTTCCGAGGGGTCACCGGAAATGACGTCGCAATGGCAATGTTTAAAATATTTTTTTCCAAAAATTTCAAATTTTCTTCGTTATAGTGTAGGGTTGTAACAATAAAAACAATCTTTTAAAAAAAATAATTAATTTTTTATATGAGAAAAAAAATAATAATAATAAATTTGTATATGATGTCTAAAAAATAATAATTAATTAAATCGTTTTCAAAGTATTGGATTAACCAATGAATGTCAAAGTAATGGTTAAAATTTCAAAATCCGATTGAGGGTGACACAGTACCAGAAAATAATTCCATACAAATGTATATGTGGCAAAAATGATTTCTTCTTTCCTTGCTTTAACTTATATCTTTGAATTTTTTTTGTGTACACACTTCGTTCGTATATTTTATTGGTGTTACATCAGGCATAACGGCTTTATATGTCTCTTAATTTTTGTTCATTTTTATATGCGAAATTTAATTGTGCCTATAATAAAACATTTTCATAGAAATACTATAAGCAATTTCTTGAAAAATCCTTCTAATTATGCTTCCATCAAACACAGAGGCTGAAAACACAAACTATTGATGCTCCATCCATCCGAAAGGGATATTAAGAGCTTAGCAAGTGAATGCAGAAATGAGCAGTGGTGAAATTAAATGTCATAAATGGTGGAGAATCGGCTTGAGTTGGATTTTGCTTTGAAGGAAAGACTCCAATTGGCTTCATTTCAACTAAAATGAACGCGGAAATATTTTTTTAGTTATTGAATGATGAACTATCGAATTTGCGGGATTGATTAATGGCGATAATGGACTTTTCAGCAAGATAACGCGCCAATTCACTGTGCAATACAAATCAGAGAGTATTTTAACTCGAGAAATATAAGGTTATTGGACTGGCCAGCAAAAATACCAGATCTAAATCCTAACGGGGACCTCTTGGATTGGTTTTGAAAAAAAAAAACAAATTCTCGGTGTTCACATGAATTGGTGAAATGGAAATTATCCAAAAATAAAAAAACAGGTGTCCTACGCCATTTAAAGTGTAAACTGTTACTTTTCACTAAAATAGCGCCATTTGTAGTGAAACTAAACATTGGGAGGCGGTATATGTCAACAATGTGTACAAAGATTGAAATGAATCGGTCAAGTAGTTTGATTTTGAATTTTGATTTTGATTGGATTTTGAAAAAGTATTTTGAGAAAAACGCGTCTTAAGTTTATGGACTAAAAAACTACAACGTTTAGTTGCATTTTACTCATTGGCTTGTAGTCTAGGCTATAAATTGATTGTGTGGGCATTAATAAAAAAGCAATCAGCAAGAGGAATTTAAATCATCAGAAAGAATACCAAATGAAAGAACCCAAACAATTATGTCAGCTGATGAAGCATCGTGATCGAGTAGCTGGCTATGAGAAAGTCAGATACTGGTTTTTCAATTAAAATACTACTACTTAATGTACAATATCTAATGTACTAAATTAATTTGTACTTTTACAAAGTACAAATACTATTTCTTTAACTTTATCGAGGCAAATTTTCATTAACTTCACTTAATGTTTGTGTCACCCAGATCCTTGTCTTGGTGTGATACAATGGACTCTCAGAATTACTTTAGAAATATGTTAAACGATTTCGTAGCCATGATGCCATTGGCAACAAAAATATTCAAGCAAAGACTTTGTTTAAATTTTTATGCTAAAAATCGTCCAGCATTTCCCGTTGAAAAGAAACGGGCTGCCAAACCCACACTAGATATACACTCGAGCACAAAAAAATCAATCTAGGAAATTGTTTTTTTTTTTTTAATCGATTTGGTTGTTTTATCGATAATACCTATCCGGATTAAATTGATCACATAAATATAGCTGTTCATTGTTATATTATAGAATTTTAGAATCACATTCTGTTTTACCTATGAGAAAAATTTTAAAAGCATTCTTGCTCACTTTGATGATACCAAGTGAAGATTCAATAATTATATTTAGGCTGGAGGAAAGCGTGTTCCTTTTAAGTTAACTTTTCACTCTCTCAAATAGGTATGCATCATATTTTAACAATTCTCAATCACAAAAATTACTTTCTCCGTTGCAATGGCAATTTTTTTTGTGGCCACGTGCTTCAAGATTAAGCAGATATTACAAAATATCTTGACGACTAGTTTACTTGAGCGAAATGGTCAAAGTAGAAATCAGTCAAACAACAGTTAAATCCATTAATTTTCGCAGCAGCTGGACAAGAAATAGCTCAACAGCTGTCCCGCTTCAGTTTTTATAGACTTACCATGTAGTTGTACGTACAAAATGCGCTCAATAAAACTTAATTACTGTATAATAAACCCACTTAAAACAAGCGATTGTAATACACAGACGCCAGCCAGACGGTCAATCAAGCAGACAGTTGCCAGAACAAAATACCAGCTTAAATTAAAAATTTTCGAAAAGGTTGCAAATACTTCGGGAGCGGCGTAAAGTGTCTGGCGAAATGCAAGAAAAGTCTGAAATATTTCAATTTTACGATAAATATATATGCAGTTTTAAGTGTGTTTGTGTGCATGCCATAACAGTAAAAGCAGTAAACGAAATTTAATTAAGTTGGTGTGTGGCCGCAATTGACTCAAGCTGAAAACAAGTAAATATTTGCATGGAAATACATAAACGAGTACATTACCCTTACACACAAACATACATTTATATGTATGTATATATTTTAGCCCGTTTATGTGTGTAGTTTATAACCACGCTGTGGCACTTAGAACGCATACAACTTTAAAGCGCCAACAGCGAAATATGGCAATTTGATTTAAGCGCCGGCCAGCCAGCCAACAACTGCCACAAACGGTGTATATGTGAATGTGTGTGTGTGTTGTTTCCGTGCTGGTCGCGAATTTACGAGCAAAGTGTGTCATAAAACTGCGCTGGACTAATAATTTGCTAGGAAAATATTTTCACTTAACCCGCCGGCGACAACAACCAGCAAATATATAGCAAACACACACATACACATACATATATTCACACATACATACTCCTGTACATACATATATATAGCATATGCTTGTTGTTGCCAAATATTTACATAAATAAGCAATTTATACAGCAAATGTACTAGCTCATATCTGCTTGTCTGCCTGCCCGCTGCCCACCTCTTTGCCCGCTAACCCATTTTTACTTAATAATTTGCGCAAATAAAATGCATTGGCCACAAGCAAGCAGTAAGCAACAGTAATGGCTCACGACCAGTCTTTAACTTTTACGTCAGCAATGACAACATCGTAAAGTAAAATACGAGCGTCAACGGTAACTTTTCGTTATTGCCATATCCTGCTGCAGTCGTGCATATTTTAATAGCAAACAGGGTGTCTCTACTTTCTACTAGTATTATTAACCTCTTTTCAATTAAAATATCCCAATTAATAACCGATTAACAGTTTTTCCTATGATTTTTACCATGAAAAATATTACAATGAGGTTTCTTTGAACTTTGTGTTGCCAATGGAACCTAGAACTGCTTCTTGGAATTCTGTGGAATGGAGAAGTGTTTTGGGGAGTCTATTTTATACAGAGTACAAGTATTTTTGTGAGAATCTAGAGAAGGTTATGCAGTTATCAATGACATGCCGGATGTGAATCATCCATCCAGCGAATAATGTTAATAAGAAAAACATCGAAAAAGTTAAATAAACAGTACTGGAAAAATTTCGTGTTGCCATCATAAAGATAGCAGAGAAACTCAGCTCCTCTTATGGTATGACTTACCACAGGTGGTTAATGTTTTTTTAGTCCGAGTCAAATTTGATCAGGTGATATATTTTACGAATTATTGAAATTTCAGTAAAAGCCATAAGAAAGATCATTCGCAAATACTTAAATTAATTTTTGACAGTCCGGGTCAAATTTGATCAAGTGATATATTTTCCGGAATATTGAAATTTCAGTAAAAGCTATAAAAAAAAAGATCAGTCGCAAATCCTAAATTACTTTTTTTTCAGTCCGGGTCATATTTGATCAGATGGCATATTTTCCGGAATATTGAAGTTTTAGTAAAAAACTATAAAAAAAAAGATCATTCGCAAATGCTTCATTTTTTCAGTCCGGGTCAAATTTGATCAAGTGGTATATTTTCCGGAATATTGAAATTTCAGTAAAAGCCATAAAGAAGATCAATCGCAAATACTTAAAATATTTTTTTTACAGTTTAGGTCAATTTTGATTAGATGGTATATTTTCCGGAAAATTGAAATTTCAGTCCGGGTCAAATTTGATCAAGTGGTATATTTTCCGGTATATTGAAATATCAGTAAAAACTATGATAAAGATCCTTCGCAAATACTTAAATTTAGGGTAAAGAATATTTTTTCATAAAACTTAACTCCAACACCCTGTAAAAATAATTTCACGACAGTCACCAGGAGCAACACACGGTTAGCGCTACAATTCCAACTGCTTGTGACAGCTGTTGCTACTATTGACTGCAGTCGTTGCAACTATTATTATTTTTATTACGCTGCACATTCTTGTTGTTTTTCATTAAAAAATATTTTTTGTTTCATTGTTTTTATAATAAAATGCGCAAGTAAGTCGATTAGTAAAGCCCCACCACAGACATAAATTTCATTACGCACATATGTACAGGCATACTCATACATACAAACAAACATATTTCTCTGTGTATTTGTGTGAGTGTGTGCATGCAACAGACGCCAGCAGTCACCCTTTTGGTTGTATACTTTCCTGCGTGCAACACACAGCGTTATTTTTATGCAACAATTCGCAGCCATGAATATGCTTTGCGGCCGCCGCCAGCAGGTCGCTGTTGTCTCGTATTTTTCCGCCGCCAATGGCTGTTGGCGCAACAGGTTGCATGTTGCTGTGGCAGAGTTTTACCGAACAGCGTTGCGTTTTTTGCCCCTCAACATCCTGGTTTTACGGGCGAGATATGACGCAAGTGGAAGCGCTACTCTGCAGACAAACATACACACACACAGGCATATTGAGACTCGCAGCTACACGAATACACATTCATACTCACATCTATACACCAGTACATGTATAAGACACTGCGCACATAATAAACGTACAAATATTTCCGTTACAGGCTGTTTGCCGTTAAATAACGGCAGTTATATATGTCATACATACACACACATACGCACACTTATGTAGGTGAATAGTACACCCGCATGCAGTCGCTAGAACTATCTCTAGCGCAGTCTACAGTATTCACAGGTTAGTCGTGTCTGTTTGTCTGTCGTGTCTGTCCGACCGCCAGGCAGCCTTCGCAGATTATTGTTAATGCATGGCAATGGTTTCAAATTGAAAATAAAAATAATAATGTTCGCATGTGTGCACATGAATAATCACTTGTATGTTGCTACTTGTTGTTGTTGTAGTTGTTGTAGTTGTTGTTTTTGCTAGTATAACTTTCTGTTGTATGTTGTTGTTACTGTTGTTTGCTGTGCGCGCTTGTTAGCGTACTTCATTCTATAATATTACTGGTTGTAGTTTTTGTTAGTGTTGTTGTTGTTTCGTATGCATTAGAGAAAATTGTATTTTCATGATGTAATTGCAATATGGCAATTGAATTGTTGCACCCACACATACACCGTTGCATGGCAAGCGCTTGCCTACACGTTGTTTATTATTATTATTGCATATTTTTAGGAGCGCGTGTGCGTTGCAGCGCATAGTTGCGGTGGCATTACGGCGTTATTTAGCCTTACATTCGCAATTAAATAATGTTTTTAATTAGTCTTGCTGGTTTTTAATTACTTTGCGTGCAATTAATCATTTTTTTAGTTTACAGTTATTGTTGTTGTCGTTGTTGTTTTGGGTTGGTAATGGGAATAAATGGATTTTCATAATATCTTTGACAGTTTGGCGCTAACTAAATTTATGATATTATTTATAATCTATTGTATTTAACGAAGGAGAAGTCAGGATGGATATAAGTAGTCTCTAATGGGGGAGATAATTATATTAATACTTAAATATGGACAGTCTTAATTTATTATGAAGGAGTATATAGTCACGAAGAAGACGGATAGAGGCAGTAAACGACGTCATAATTTTTCCCGCTCTTTTGACATTTCCTTTCAGTAAGGTTTGCCATTTAATCACGGAAAATATATGATCCAACAACGAGTCCAAATTAACAAACCGAAATTCGGAGTCGGTGGCCTCAAATTTAAGACCGCTACGTCCAATTTATGATCGTCATAAACGTGCTGTCAGACCAACAATTGAGAGTCTAGTGAAAAAATTGTAATCCACAGGCATGGTACAAAATGTTCCCATACCAGTGAGATAAAGAAGTGCCCGTGGTGTCGAGAATATTGCTGCCGCTAGCGCATCAATTTAGGAAGACCAAAATCAGTCTCACATACGACGCTCTTAAGCGTTTAGCATCTCTGTGACGTGACATCTCTGTTACGCCTACATCTTTACAAGCTAAAATTGACGCAAGAACTGAAGCTACTTGACCAACAGAATCGTCATATGTTCGCGAATTGGGCTGAGGCTTGAAAATTATCCGGATTTTCATCGAAAAATCATCTTCAGCGATTTGGCTCATTTCTGTCTGAGTGGCTCGAAAGTACGGGCGATTTATGCTTAAAAACCATCGAAAATCATTCTCAGAATGGCGGCTATTCAAAAATAAAGTTCGCAGTTTCCAACATTTTTACTTTTTCGAAAAGAAAGCTAGGAACGGTCACCTTAAACATTGATGAATTCAACGCTGCAAAACTCATTGAGGTACTTTGGTGACATAATTGATACAAGGCTCAGTTTCAAAGGGCATATTGAAAAAGCTTGTGGCAGGACAGCTAAAGTGACCGCACCCCTGTTAAAAATAATGGCTAACACGGGTGGCCCTAGCGACGTTACTAGCCAAAGTTAGCCAGTCAACACTGATGTAAGCAGCTCCTATATGGGCGACAGCACCGCGTAAAAACAAATGTCAATAAGACAAAAGCAGGGTCTAGGTTATGCGCCAGTAGAGTGGCCTACGTGGTCTAACTTAAAGACCAGATATGAGTCTTATGCCGTCGAATTCAATGGCCTCAGAGCTAAGAAGAGTCTATCAAAAATCTTAACTCACATGCTGCAATGAGAGTTGGCATGGGCAGAAATGAAGGAATGGGCCGCAATAATAATCCAAGAACACAACATAAAAGAACGGCAGCGGAGAAGCGTAAAACTAGCCGAATAATCCCGCAAGGAGTTTGTGAAAAGGCATTCGGGTCCAGCTTAGTTCTGCGAAATATGACTAAGCGGCGATCTCCCAACTCCAAATACAAGCTAAAGTAGCCAGAGTTAAGGGCTTATTTCTTACTTTTGTCAAATTTTAAAAAATAATACAAATGAAAAATTTTCAGGTTTCGTTAGATAACAAGATCGGGAGATATTTAAGGAATATTCATGCTAAATTTCAATTAAATCATCTTATTAGAACTTATGATACGTGATCACCGCTTCGAGAAAACCAAAATGGCCGAGTTGCCAAGACACTGGTACGGCTATAACTTTAATATTAATTCGATAATAGAATGCCGCCTTAATAAGGAAAGATTCAATATTTTTTTAGGGTAACATAAGGCAATATTGGATCATAAAAAGACTTATATGGCCTTGAGTACCATTGGTCATCCTTCAGTGATTAACAGTCATATTTATGCAGTGGCTATCAAATATAAATGAAGAAGTGAAACAACGATGAAAACCATATAAAAGGTGTCTCAAACTAACTAAATACTCATTAGAGCCACATACTGACGTGTTTCTACCGTCTTGTTCACAAAAACCCAGACTAGACGGCAGATACTTAGTGGGATCGCCAAATCTTCTAAGACAGCCTGAATGAGGCCGCTGCCTGCCTGCTGCCTTTATATTCATTTTGTCTTCATGTACTTGTACAATAGATATGAAATGTTTGAATTTGAACCAGTATTGCACTGCATTCAAAGATATCATCTCGTGAAAATTTTGAAATACTAAGTATAGAATAAGGTATGGTGTCAGATATTTTGTATATGAATATAGAAGCTCTAGACTAGGAGTCAGAGTGATATAGAGTTCATTGTAAGCATTATTTCTGTGGTGTTTCGTGAGTTTGTGACTTAGGCACTGAAACCAAGGAACATTTTTTTAGATGTACCAGACATTGCAAGAAGCTACAATCTCTATGAGGTTTGATATTTGCCAAATTAGTGTTGGACTGGACTCATTTTACAGGGTGGATATAACTATATGTAAATTATGCCAGATCCTAATGCTAAATAGTACCATATCTAAAGCCAAGCAAAATCAGACAAACTCAATCTGTTAAAGAAGGAGTAGAGTCGTGAATTATAAAGTAAGACATAATTTCCAATACATGCTTGACTTCACTCAAGTGTTATAACGTGCACTCCAATCTCTAAGATCAAGCTTTGCCTTTTCTACATTATAGAAAGAGAATTGTGGCTGGAATGATATAGGGATGTGGAACGTAAGTTGTGAGATGGTGAATGGGCTGTGTCAGTGGTGTGCGTCTAAGTAGTGCTTGTGTGTTGAGGTTCACCTAGCCAATGTATATCAATTAAAGACTTTGTTTAACACATACGAGTTTTAAAACTCGAGTATGTTGAGAAAAATACTTTCTAAAAAGCAATTCAGCTATAACATCACTTCTCCAACAATAAAAACTTCAAATTTCCATAGTCCATTAAGCATTTTTGTGTGGCATTGCTGACCATATTGGCTACAACAATGCGGTCACGCAGCAAATTTACGCGCTCAATCAAAAACAGACAAAGTTATGACTGCATGCACACACAAAGGCAGAAGCGGAAGCAGCGCGAGAGACCGTTAAGAGTAAATTTGCGCAAAATGCGGCAACAAAACGGCAAAACGTTGCAATATGAACCACACAATTTGAAGGCTATGAAATATATTAGCAATGGCAAGCCGCATATTTCATAGAAACAACAACCACAACGCGTAGTGCAAGCCAACGAAAACAATGGTTGCGTACAAATAATGCGCGCAGAAAATTAGTGAAGCGCCGAATAAGTGGAACAACTCAATAATTCAATCAGTAGCCATGAGCAACAATGGAGCTGTAACAAAAACAACAAAACAGAGCAGATGCAATGGATGCTAAAAGCAAGCGAATGCTGGATGGGAACGAAAACAAAATTGAAAATAAAACGTGATATTCGGTGACGCGAAGGCTATAATACCCTTCACAAGTAAAAAAGTTGAAAATACTGGATTTGGAGGGTTCAGTTTTTATGGCAGCTATATGCCATGGTGGTCCAATTTGGATAATTTCTTCGGAGATTGTAACGTTGTTTTGGATTTTAATTCGTGCCAAATTTCAAGATGATATCTCGTTAAGTAAAAAAGTTTTCCATACAAGGACTGGAATTTGGTCGATCAGTTTGTATGGCAGCTATATGATATAGTGGTCCGATTTGAATGATTTCTTCGGAGGTTGTACTGTTTATTAGGGCAGTAATTCGTGCCAAATTTCATGATGATATCTCGTAAAATAAAATAGTTTCCCATACAAGGACTGGAATTTGGTCGATCAGTTTGTATGGCAGCTATATGCTATAGTGGTCCGATTTTAATAATTTCAGCGGATATTGTACTGTTTCTTTGGAAAATCATTCGTGCCAAATTTCATGATGATATCTCCTAAAATAAAAAAGGTTTCCATATAAGGACTGGATTTTGATCGATCAGTTCGTATGGCAGCTATATGCTATAGTGGTCCAATATCGTCTATTTTGACAAATGAGCAACTTTCTGGGTAAAATAAGACATATGCAAAATTTCAGATCGATATCTCAAAAACTGGGGTACTACAAGGCACATAAACAGACAGCCAGGCGCAGCTAAATAGACCCAGCTCGTCATAATTTATGCTGTTCAAGGTATAACAACAAAAACATTTGGAAATTTAAGTGCAGCGAGCATATGTGGAGCATATTTACATATGTATCTATGAGTGTTTGTAGATGTGAGTCATCGAGCAAGTGTGTGTGACTACAATACACTATGCAAAGCAGTTGAGTAATGCAATTGTGTACATGTGTGTGTGTGTGTCGGTGACTGCGGGTGCGTACATGCAAATAATTGCGAATGTGTGCATTTGACCGCCAGCAATGCCATTAATCACCGGTGTGGAAAACAATAACCGAAGGCGCTGGAATTGCATTAGACAATAGAGAGTTTGGCTGCGGCGCTGGCATTTCATGGCGAAAATTGAATGAAATGGAATTGCATTGAATTTAGCGACATGACACGAGTGGCGCATGTGGCAAGGATAACTGGCGGAAGAGTAAGCGGCTGGCGAAGCCGCACTAACACAGTGCATTAAAAGGACACAGCGTGCAGGAAAAGCAGGGCGCTGATAACACCAACCGCTCGAAGCGTTATGTACTCTATTAACAAGCTCAGCGTGCGGCAGGAAATGAGCGGATATCAGAGGTACGAATAACAGCAAAGCAAACAAGAGAAAGGGAAAAAAGTTTTTTTGTAAAACTATAGCTGACAACAACAACGTTAGAGCTGCCAGGCATGTGGTGGATACAAAACACCGCCACAACGCCACAACTTCACCGCTGTGACATTGCGAAAATTTTCAATTTCAATTCCGAAACAATTAGCTGTGACGCTGTCATCGATAGCACCGGCGACAGGAAAACGAGTTATAGCCGGTGTTGAACCGACGCATTGCGGTTAAACCGAAACGTTGACTGGAATTGTCATGATCACACATTAATAGAGCGGAGCATGCATGACGGCAAGCATTCGATATGCCATTAAACATTAGAAATTTCGAGTTCATTTGCTGTGGCAGAGAGTTAAACACACACACTGGGCGGGGGATGGAGCAAAACTAGAAAAAAAGTTAATTTAATACACGTGTCAGCATTTGAGTATAAGTTTCAATTATGTGTACAGAGAACACACCCACGAGCAGCGAATACTGAATATGCTCTAGAGCAAAAAATTTCATATTTCTGCGAGCTGCAGTCATCAATGGCGTTTTTCGTGGAAGAGACAAAATAGTGTGGTTAATTAAAAAGTTCATATTACTTTGTGTATGTACATTTGTAATGAAATGTAATGAAAATCGACTGGACAGTTGACATTCTGCAAACAATCCCGAATTTCTAAAATTGAAAATAGCATTCAGTTTGAAATAGAATAAGCTTATAAATCTCAAAGTAACAATAATAACACCGATATTTTATTTAATCCCGAAATTTTATTTGGTTTGGCAACTTTCCAGTCATGAAATTTTACAAATATTAGAGCAGACATGTTGTAATTGTGTCTTGTCTTCTATGTCAAAAGGACTTATTTCAAAATCCATCAACTAGATTCAAATCTAATCTAAAATTATACCGAAATTTAATTTAGTCCAAAATTTTACAAAGGGCTCACAGCTAATTTGGAATATCCTTCGCTTTTGTTTTTTTTTTTATTTTAATAATCGGTTAAGTCCCGAAATTTTTCTTTCAGTCCCGAAAATCTTTTTCAGTCCCGAAATCTTATGTATTTAGTTTGTAAATTTTACGAACGCAAATTTGGAATATCCTTCGCTTTTGCTTTTTTATTTTAGTAATCGGTTCAGTCCCAAAATTTTTTTTCAGTCCCGAAAATATTCTTTCAGTCCCGAAATCTTATTTATTTTGTAAATTTTGCGAACGTAAACCAATCAATTTTGAAATCAAATCTTAACAAAAAAGTATCGAAATTTTAGTTAATCCCGAAATTTTACTCAGTTCCGAAAATCTTTTTAGTTCCCATATTCCAGACATGTTACAAAGTAAATGTTGAATTGTTGAATATTTTTGACATAAACACGTTTAAAAAAATCCCGAAATTTTAATCAGTCTCGTATTTTTATTTACATACTTACATACATATGTACATACATACATACATACGTACGTACAAGAACATATGTATGTCAGTACTAGATTCTATACCACACAATGTAGAAACGTTTAACTATGAATTTGGAATACGAAAACACAAAAATGAGTTTTACATTTCATGTAGAAAAAAACTTTAGAAAAAAAATTGAAATTTTTTTACTCCTGAAATTTTATTTGGCCCCGAAACCCTTTTCAGTCCCAAAATGGTATACAAGTTAAGCAAGGGATGTTGAATAATTAATTTTAAAAAATAAAAATAAAAAAATACCGAAATTTGATTCAGTCCCGAATTTGTACAAAATCCCGAAATTTTACATGTCGGCATATGTTTTTACTCCTAAAGTTATATATAACCCCGAAACCTTATTTAGTCCCCAAATGGTATAGTAACATGTATACGAGCGACGTCGAATATTAATAAAAAAAATTTAAAATCCCGAAATTAGGTACAGTCCCGGTTTGTACTTAATCCCGAAATTTTGCATACCTCTCACAATAAATTTGGAATATTTGTCGTATTTTGATAGTAATAATGTGATAGGTGAAAACAAAATAAATTACAATGTTGCCACCTGTTTGAATTTGTTTAAAGGAAAGAATCATTTCACAATGAAGCACCAAAAACTGCAGAGCTGCAAAAAAAAACTACATTTGAAAAAAAAATCTGAGGGTTGCCACCTATACAAAAAATTTAATTCAAAAAATTAATAAGTTAGTTATTTTTTATTGCAATGTTGTCAAATTAAAGAAGTTAAAAGTCATACGCTGCAATAATTGGATAATTGCAATAATTGGTTGTCAACTACTCAATAATTTACATAAATATGGCAACACGGCCATAAAAAAGATTTTAATTAAATTCTGGTCGCCGTCATTTTCGAATTTTAACTTTTTTTAAATTCCATATCTCTAAGCTGAATATCTGTGTAGCTTTCACTACAAGCGAGCACAACTTTAAGCCCAAAATCAACACATGCTTGCCACTGCCGTCTGGCCAACAGCAAACTACGCAACTAGTGAACCGTTATCAATCAAGCCTTGCTGCTGCTGCCGCCGCTGTTGCTGCTCGTTTAATTGTGAAGCAATTTAGTAGCGATTGCACGCAAATGAGGTGCTGATTAGTGGCGGTGAGGCGGCAGAAAGGCTGACTCCAAGCGACTTCAGTGCTTGCGCTTAAAACCGCACACATACACGCACAAATCAGCACACAGTTGGCAACCGTCATTTGCGTTTCGCTAAGCTTTTAGCTTGCTTCACTGATTACGGTTGGCTTTGCGAGCAAGACGCTCTTAATTATGCATAATTAACCTGTGCGCGCGCCCATATCTGCTAACTGTGTGTGTGTATGTGTAAATGTGTGGGTGTGGGTACCTAACGCTAAAACTAGTGTGCATTAGTGTGTGTGTGTGTGTGTGGATAGGCTTAATGGTTTGTGTTTTTAACTTATTCACCGACAGCCAGAGTTAGTCGTAGGCTTTCATTAATCCAATTAGTGCAGAGCTCTCTGTGTGTGTGTGTATGTGGAAGCGCTGCTCTGCAGGTATACCTGTGTAGCCTGCTTCACCTTTGCTTACTTGTAAACATGTGTGTGCTTGCCAGATAATGCCGTTGATGTGATTTCATCTGATTTACAATTGTGTGTGCGGCTTAACTTAACTTAAGCGTCGTAAAATTCAATTTCACTTTGCATACTTTTAGGCAAAAGCGCTGAAGCAATTGACGGCAATTTTATTCAAGGCAATAAAAGTGAACACATTTAATCCTTTAAATGGCTTTGCATATCAATGAATAAGTAAATAATGATGTACATGCATGGGTGTGGAGGAATACATGTTTGATGTATGTATTAGTGCCGTCCTTAATTTCCAAGTTGATTGTTTTCGAAGACGCAAAACGAAGTTTCAGATTTTGTTCTAATCCAACGCAAATAAGCTCTCTATGTTCAATTTTAATATAGTCAAATTTTTTTTAGTTTTCTCGAATATTTTATATGAAGTTTCTTCATCTTTTGCCATACATTTTTTGTCTCCAAAGCTAGCAAATCTCGAACATCGAAAATTCGATATTCCAGTACAAAATGTTTCACTCTACACAAAAGATCTTCATGATTTTTTTCCTAAAAACATTTCTCTAGAAATTATACGCAGTTAAAATTATTCGTCAAGTGTAATGTATTCATATAGTACACCATGTCGTATGAGCAACACAGGCTGAATAAATAACTTGTATGAGTTCTCAGGTCATTTGATGCCTAACTTTAGCTGCGTATAACTTCTAAAGGAGGAGTTTTATGGAAAAAATTATTCAGAACTTTTTTGTAGAGCGGACAATTTTGAATTAGAATATGACATTTTAAAATTGTAGATTCACTTAATTAATGAAAAATAACAAAAAATCCCAAGCTATAAACATAGACAAAGTTATATGAGCTAGACACGGTTTCAGTCAAAAATAAAGACTTTTTTCACGTTCGATTCTTTTTTAAGCGCAAACACTGAAACTTTAAGGGGCGTTTACAACAAAAAGTCAACTTGGAAAATAACAGGCACCCTAGCATATAAATATATACATATATATATATATATACACATATGTTGACAGCACTCCGAGCTAAAGCTTTATTTTGAAATAATTGATTTCGGCCTTACAGATTTTATACATTAAATATTGAAATGTTCATCGCATGGTATGCATATATGCGTGCAGGCATTTGCGGCAAAATTGACTTAGAGCATAGAATTCAATAATTTTAATAAATCAAATGAAACCAATGACAGCAACAGCTTGAAATAACAAAAATAAATATTTAATTTTGCAGCAAATAAGAGCTTAGATATGTTTCAAAATTCAAGATATACGAGAAAAATGTTGGTTATTTCATTAATGGTATTTAGTATAAGGAATTATGTACAGATGGCATGATAGTTAAGGAATCTAACATATTTATTAAAGAGTCGAAAATATAAATAAAATATATAAAATAAAACAAATGCCTTGGAATTATAATTTTCTTGAATTTATTAAAGGTCGGCTTTTCATGTTATGAAATTAGTTCCATGGCAACTTTGTAGCAGAAAATACTATTACATACTCCTCTGAATTATCAATAAAAGATATTTATTTAATTGGCGTAGACACCGCTTATGCGATTATAGCCGAGTCAACAACAGCGCGCCAGTCGTTTCTTCTTTTCGCTACGTGGCCAATTCCAAGCGAGGCCAGGTCCTTCTCCACTTGGTCCTTCCACCGGAGTGGAGGTCTTCCTCTTCCTCTGCTTCCCGCGGCGGGTACTGCGTCGAATACTTTCAGAGCTGGAGTGTTTTCGTCCATCCGGACAACATGACCTAGCCAGCGTAGCCGCTGTCTTTTAATTCGCTGAACTATGTCAATGTCGTCGTATATCTCGTACAGCTCATCGTTCCATCGAATGCGGTATTCGCCGTGGCCAACGCGCAAAGGACCATAAATCTTTCGCAGAACTTTTCTCTCGAAAACTCGCAACGTCGACTCATCTGTTGTTGACATCGTCCAGGCCTCTGCACCATATAGCAGGACGGGAATTATGAGTGACTTATAGAGTTTGGTTTTTGTTTGTCGAGAGACGACTTTGCTTCTCAATTGCCTACTTAGTCCGAAGTAGCACTTGTTGGCAAGAGTTATCCTGCGTCGGATCTCTAGGCTGACATTTTTGGTGGTGTTTTCGCAGGTTCCAAGATAGACGAAATTATCTACAACTTTAAAGTTATGACTGTCAACAGTGACATGAGTGCCAAGTCGCGAGTGCGACGACTGTTTGTTTGATGACAGGAGATATTTCGTCTTGCCCTCGTTCACTGCCAGACCCATTTCTTTTGCTTCCTTATCCAGTCTGGAGAAAGCAGAACTAACGGCGCGGGTGTTGGGGCCTATGATATCAGTATCATCCGCATACGCCAGCAGTTGTACATTCTTGTAGAAGATAGTACCTTTTCTGTTTAGTTCTGCACCTCGAATTATTTTCTCCAGGAGTAGATTGAAGGAGTCGCACAATGGGGAATCTCTTTGTTTGACACATCGTTTGGTATCGAACGGCTCGAGGGATCCTGCCCGATCGTGATGGAGCTTTTGGTATAACATTACATCCGTATTAGTTTTGCGGGGAAACACAAATTCAGACATCGCGGCATAAAGGCAGCACCTTTTCGTGCTGTCA
The DNA here is from genome assembly GCF_023373825.1 of Bactrocera dorsalis. Classification (NCBI taxonomy): domain Eukaryota; kingdom Metazoa; phylum Arthropoda; class Insecta; order Diptera; family Tephritidae; genus Bactrocera; species Bactrocera dorsalis. The sequence continues at coordinate 59,967,750 of NC_064306.1, read as the reverse complement.
AAAGCAGCTTTGAAATTAACGTGGTGTACGTCGATCCTCTTTTCACGGATCTTTTCCAAGATTTGGCGTATGGTGAATATCTGGTCGGTCGGATTTACCAGGTCTGAAGCCACACTGATAAGGTCCAATCAGTTTGTTGACGGTGGGCTTTAATCTTTCACACAATACGCTCGACAGAACCTTATATGCGATGTTGAGGAGGCTTATCCCACGGTAGTTGGCGCAGATTGTGGGGTCTCCTTTTTTATGGATTGGGCAGAGCACACTTAGATTCCAATCGTTGGGCATGCTTTCGTCCGACCATATTTTACAAAGAAGTTGATGCATGCTCCTTATCAGTTCTTCGCCGCCGTGTTTGAATAGCTCGGCCGGCAATCCATCGGCCCCTGCCGCTTTGTTGTTTTTCAGGCGGGCAATTGCTATTCGAACTTCTTCATGATCGGGGCAATGGAACGTCTGCTCCATCGTCATCGATTGGGGAATCGGGTTCGCCTTCTCCCGGTGTTGTGCTATCACTGCCATTCAGCAGGTTGGAGAAGTGTTCCCTCCATAATTTAAGTATGCTCTGGGCATCGGTAACTAGATCACCTTGGGGGGTTCTACAGGAGTATGCTCCGGTCTTGAAACCTTCTGTAAGTCGCCGCACCTTTTCGTAGAATTTTCGAGCATTACCCCTGTCGGCCAGCTTATCGAGCTGTTCGTACTCACGCATTTCGGCCTCTTTCTTCTTCTGTCTGCAAATGCGTCTCGCTTCCCTCTTCAACTCTCGGTATCTATCCCATCCCGCACGTGTTGTGGTCGATCGTAACGTTGCGAGGTAGGCAGCCTGTTTTATCTCAGCTACGACACGGCACTCCTCGTCGTACCAGCTGTTCTTTTGCACTTTCCGAAAACCAATGGTTTCGGTTGCAGCTGTACGTAAAGAGTTTGAAATGCCGTCCCACAGTTCCCTTATACCGAGTTGTTGACGAGTGCTCTCAGAGAGCAGGAGTGCAAGCCGAGTAGCGAATCGTTCGGCTGTATGTTGTGATTGCAGCTTCTCGACGTCGAACCTTCCTTGTGTTTGTTGGCGTGCGTTTTTTTGCTGCACAGAGGCGGGTGCGAATCTTAGCTGCAACAAGATAGTGGTCCGAGTCGATGTTAGGACCTCGGAGCGCACGCACATCTAAAACACTGGAGACGTGTCTTCCGTCTATCACAAAATGATCGATCTGGTTGGTAGTTTTTCGATCCGGAGACAGCCAGGTAGCTTGATGGATCTCTTATGCTGGAATCTAGTACTACAGATAACCATATTTCGGGCCCCGGCGAAGTCGATCAGCCTCAACCCATTTGGGGAAGTTTCGTCGTGGAGGCTGAATTTACCGACCGTAGTACCAAAGATACCTTCTTTGCCCACCCTGGCGTTGAAGTCGCCAAGCACGATTTTTACATCGTGACGGGGGCATCTCACATAAGTGCGCTCCAAGCACTCATGAAAGGCGTCTTTGGTCACATCGTCCTTCTCTTCCGTCGGGGCGTGGGCGCAAATCAGCGATATGTTGAAGAACCTCGCTTTGATGCGGATTGTGGCTAGACGTTCATTCACCGGAGTGAATGATAGTACTCGGCGACGGAGTCTCTCTCCCACCACGAATCCAACACCAAACTTGCGCTCCTTTATATGGCCACTGTAGTAAATGTCACAAGGACCTACTCGTCTCTGTCCTTGTCCCGTCCATCGCATTTCTTGGACGGCGGTGATGTCAGCCTTTGTTTTCACGAGGACATCAACCAGCTGGGCAGCGGCACCTTCCCAATTAAGGGACCGGACATTCAGGTGCATGCCTCAATTCGTAGTCCTTATTTCGTTTGCCATGGTCGTCATCAAAAGGGGGTCTCTCATCCGAGGCTGGTTATGACTTTTCACTGGGGGTGTTTTTTTACGTGGCGGGTCCCAAAACCCAGCGCACAACCTATGCAGGGGATGCTTCGCCTTCTCACGTTAGCTCGCCTTCAAACGGATGTTCTTAGGCTACCCAGAGGATACTTGGTCAAAGACCGGAAGTCGTGAGCTGCTTGAGTCACATGTAAAAGAATCGTTTCTGGCCACTCCCAAGTGAATGGCAATCAGAGAACTTTCCTCACTTGCGTGAACTTCTACACATGACTCCATCCTCATCCTCATGCTAAAAGATATTTACTTAGTTAAAAATAAATAAAATAAATCGTTGCCTACATTTGGGCAATTCACTTTATTTTAGCAGAGTTCCAAACCATATGGAAAAATGTATGAGTAAATGAATCGAAGTTTGAGGTACGGTAAACTATGCCTTATAAAGGATTTGATCAAAATCGTGATGGTTTATGAGATACCGATTTTGTCACTTCATTAATTTTTTCACTTTATTATATAAACAAGACAGTTAGCGTAGACATAGCTGAGGTTATAAAAATACAATATATTTTTTTTGGACACAAGGACGGTTAAAAGAAGTAAATGAGAGCTAAGTTAGGGTATAATCCGCAAAAATTATAGCCAGGTTCCTTACAGGCACTTGATTCCGACCGTCTGGGAGAAAAAGATATATGCAAAAATTCAGATCGATTTTTCAAAAACTGAGAAATTCGTTCGCAAATAGAAAGACAGACGAACGGACTTGACTAAATCAACTCATCATGCTGATCACTAATATACACTTAGGTGTATATTTTCCAGGGTCTCCCATGTTTCTTTCAGGGTGTATCAAACTTTGTGCCAAACTTAATATATCCTATTCAGTGTATTCAGAGTATTATGAATTTTTTATGTCCAAAATTAAAAATTAACTAATGAAAACACTTTAGGTCAAACATCATGTGCAGCTTTCCTTGCAATTCTTCGACAAAAAACTTGTCCGAAATTTGAGCGAGAAAGTAAATAATACATTTCAAAACAAACTTTACATATATAAAGGACTGGGCATGGCATTTTAATTATTTAATTATTTTCAGTTTTATATCCCCTATGTTGATAATAATAAACATGTTATTTTTATTATTTTTTTTTTTCTTTTTTTTTTGTAAAAAATCGGACCAAAAAAATATTATATCATTTAATATTTTTATTACATTAAAAGCTAAATAAATTCTCTTATTACAATACAGTGTTATTTTTCATCATGACCAAAAGTATTTTAACCTTACTACCATAAGCTCTAACAACGTTATTTTGCTTATTTATGTTCGACCCAGCAGAACGCCTTTAATTCCCCTAACGAAAGTTAAACCACCGTGACAGCAAGAAATGGTTTCGAAATAAATAATAAACTCAAAAAGATCGAAAAAGAATACTTTTTGATAACTAAAGCCCGCTAACGACGGTGACTACGAAAGAAACCCAAAAGATTTTTTCAAACGAGTTGGAATATGACAAAAAAAAAGAATTGTTTCTAACGTGCTGGTGCAAGATACACAGTAATTAGATATTTATCGCTTAATATAAAAAGTCGAAATATCGAAATACCCGCACAATAATCTAAAAATTCAAGAACAACGCACTTGGAAAAGCACCCTATCTAGTCATGGTAGAAAGCGCCATAGTACTCTTTAACACCAAAAAATATTTAAAATAAGCATTAAGAGCTTAAAAAGACATGCTCTCCAATATTAAATCTCCACAATTACATTATTTTTGTACATACACATACGCAATAATATAACTAAATATTTGTATGCACACATACACATATCACTTTACAAACTTGTCGAAAACAATCTTGAAATTATTCAATTAAATAAAATATAAATCAAATATTTACAATATTATTTTAGCAATTATCTAGTCTGCAAAATCAATTTAATATTCATTAATATAGTGGTCATACGAACGTAAATGTACATATGTATGTAATTTAATGCGCGCCTTAACAAATATTGGCCACCCAAACAATTTAAATGAAAGCCTCACCAAAAGTACACGTAATTATTGCGGCATAGCAAAGTAAATAACTTCGCTAATCTTCATTTGTATATACTTAAATATATAAAGACTTGCTTGTTTTACAGCTCAGAATAAATGTACAGGCACATGCGTATAGTAACTGCTTGTTACGTATACGCCATGTGCAACTCCTTGCTGTAAGCGTGTGGCTACAATTTACAATCCACATTTGTGGTAATATGTGTAAACAGCTTGAATATTGTGATTCGTGGTATTTGCACAATTATTCAGTAGACCACTACATACACATATTTGTATATATATACATATACATACATGAGTTGTGCACATGTAAATGACACGTAGGTAATTACTTGCTCATATAAATATGAATTTAAGGACAGGACATCGCCACAATTGACATGAGCCAACGAGAAATTGCTTAACTCAAAGCCTAGCAAACCTAATATTTGTGGGTTGAGCATTTTGGTTGAGAACAAACACCGGGCCAGAACCACACACACATGCATTACAGAGAAAGGACATTAATGTGCTAAGTAAACATGAGGCACATACACATGAAAGGGTTTGCAAGTGAAATATATAACGTATATGCCTACATTCATTATTCTAATAAATACATAAATTATGATCCAAAAGGCATATACATTAAACCAGGATTAATTGTATGCAATAATGAACGTGGTTAGTTGGCAAATTTTCGAATAAATAGATGAACCCGGATTGCACAATTATTTATCTTTCAAGAATAGACACAGTGGTAAGCTATAAGCTTTTACAAGCTTAATTGTTACTGTTAACTGTTTGAAGAGTTTGACAAAAGTTTGTTTGATTTGAGATTGCAATACAACTTAGTATTAAGTAGGGATAACCCATGCATACGAGTATAATTTTTAAACAGAAGAAAATACTAGAATAGTAGAAAACACACTTAGCTTGGAAATTATGATAATATACTTAAAATTTGAGGTGGTTATGACTGCATTAAAAACATAAAAGCTTAGATTCGATTAATTAAATTATCAAAATTTTTTGCAGATTCAGTTTGTTTGGGTGAGCATACTTCGAAAGACAACGAAAAATCTTGTGATAAAATCGATTACCAATTGTTGTTGTAACGACAGAAAACCTTTCCTACTTCATTGTGGGCTGTTCTTGGCCAACATCATGTTGAGTGTGATTCGGTTAGATGCAACAATCTATTCGCTTTAAAACCTTCAGACATTGCCTCACATATAACAAGAGGAGCTACGCGAAGTACATATATGATGGAGATGTCTGCCAACGTCATATAAAAATAAATCATCTCTTGGTCATCTTAAAACTTTATTATTTACGCGAGTATACGTACATATATACCAATAATGAACCTAGCACCAAACTTTTGAATAAGGTTGCCTATTATTTAAATAGGTTTATTCAAAAATAAAAAATTATGCATGTTGCCTCCGTTTTCAAGTAGACTGAAATCAGTGGCTCTACCTAATACAAACAATTACCAGGATATTATACTTTTGCCTTACACAATTGGGTGGGATATTCACCAGATCTGACTTTATGGGAACCCTTCCCGTTTCGGCACTTTAGGTGAAGATATGAGTTTTGGTTATAAAATGGTTATATATTATATTTGATAGACGAAGCTTAAACTTTTATGTATATACAGCCAGTCATGTAAGAGCGTGGTCGACTTTACCGACAGCTAATGAAAGATTTCGCTCTAGTTCCTTCGCGAGCCGATAGAGGAAAGCTTTGTCCTTGATGCATTGTCAACAAAGGTTCAGTTGTCGTTAATATTTTGAAAGAGAATCACGTTAAACGTTACGAGTGCTAAGTACGCGTCGCGCTACGAAGCTGTGTTCCTTTGAATGCACCCGAAAGGTCCCAAAATGTCGCAATCAGCGGCTGCTAAATATATGAGAAAGTCGAAGGCATTTGTACAGAAGTGGATACAGCGATATAAAGTGGCTAAAAATGTCGATGATTTACCAGAACGTGGTTCGATAGGAAAAGTGGACAAAAAAGATGAAAAAAGAGTAGTGAATCTGTTTTCGCGGAATCCTGCTTTAACACTGCGGCAAGGACAAACAAAATTAATGGCAAAAGGTTTAGATATATCCTACGAAACTATCCGAACCCTTCTTCATACTCATGATCTGAAATGGCGCAACACAATGAAGAAGCCTCTATTGACTGAAAAACTTGTGACAAAGCGACTCGCTTGGGCGCATGAGAATATGGATAGAGATTTAAAAATGTCATTTTTACTGACGAATGTTCTATATGGGCACGTTCTGTCCTCACGCGAGCCTAGTCAACTTTCACCAATAGGCTTGTTCAGTGGACCATAAAACATCGAATAAAGGTGCATCTTTGAAGCAGCTTCTCAAAGCAGGGATTCGACCCTTGGTTCCTCTTTACTGACAACCTAAATGCCGAGAAAATGTAAAAAATCTACAAAAAGGCTTTACAGCCATCTGCCAAACGATGGTTCATAAGAAAAAATGAAGATTGCATTCTGGACAACGATCCTAAACATCGCAGCAAGCTCTGTATTCAGTGGAAAACTCAATCTGGCATCGTTACATTGGATTGGCGGTCGCAGTCGCCCGATGCAAACCCTATTGAAAACATGTGGGCATATATTAAACAGAAGCTTCGTGGAAGACGCACATTCACTTTGAAGCAGTTGTCTTACGAAATTCGTCGGATCTGGAGATCCTTGCCACTAGAATACGCCGTCAAATTAGTAGAAAGCATGCCTCGGAGATGCCAGGCAATTATCGACGCCGGTGGTGACTGGACATATTATTGACCAAATTTCATCATTGTTTGTAATGCGTACAATGTATATATATGAATATATATATATTATGAAAGTATCATAAAATATTTTTTTTATAAATTAAGACGACCACGCTCTTACTTGGCATACTGTATACGAGTATAGGCGAACTAAGCCCTCAGTTTTTGAGGTATCGATCCTCTTCAAGGGACTGCTCATTTGTCGGAACCGCCGTTATCGAATGGGTATAGCACACAGCTACTTCAAAAACAATCAAATCATGTTTTTGTACGGAAAATTTTTTTATTTCCGAAGGATTTTCTAGCTTCGATACAACTGAACTTAACGCTTTTTTCAATCCTATATTTGTAATTTGAAGGTTTTGAAAATTGTTGCAATTAAAATTTTTGGGATTGGATAAAAAAAAAAAAGATAAAAACAACAAAAAAAATATTTCATTCATACATTTTTGGCAACCCTAATTCAAAGGCGCACTAAAAGTGACAACAGCCTGATTGACGAAGAATAAGAAAAACTTTTCAACTTTTGCCAAACTAAATCATGCCAACTTAAAGCAGAAACTACATTCATAACACTTATTCGCGCTGATAGACACACGCCACTTTAAGTCATCAAACACTTGGAAAATAGCACACACACATGCATACATACAAACAACAAGTATTACATGCAAAGCATTGCGAGAAAGGGAAATAAATCATGCGCTCAACTTGCAACGACGACAAAGTGTAAGCCATCAAAAGCATAACTGCAACTAAGCCACGCACACACGCGCAAACAAATGGAAGTAAATGCAGAAAAACTTGCGCTAGAATGCATAACACTCATCTTTTCGTATATATATATATGTGTGTGTGTGTTTGTGTTTACCACAGCAATCTATTGCCAATCCGACAGCGCAAGCAACGCCAATCTTCGGCGCGTGGGTGTTGGCGTGTTGTCACCAGCGCCGAGCTGTCAACCAAACGCTCATATGAATGCATGGATATGTGTGCGTGTGTGTGCTGCTTTTTTTCAACTCTCGGTTGTTTGGGATGTTCGTGTGTGGGCGTGTCTTTTTTAACTTTTGTTTGGCTGTGTTACACCGACATTTTGCCACACAATTTGAATTATGTGCAATGCCAAGGCGATTTCAGCAAACCGAATGTCGAGTGAATGAATGTGGTGGGGAGCGCAGCGTGTAAGTGCTGCAGAACACCGTAACGCGTGCAGCATTTTGTCAGTCTATTTTTATCAATTTTCCACACTATTGAACATTTGGCAAAAGGGCAAAGTCGAGCAGGTCGTTGTGTGTGGTATGAGGGCAAATAGGTAAGCGTAAAAAGCAGAGAGTAGTTATGAGAGGGTAAAGACAGTAATGTGATCAGTAATAGAAACACACTGTGAAATTTTGCAAATTTGGTTAGCAACATGATATAATTAATGTCCGCAAAGTGAGTCAAGTGAGTGTGAGTCAAATATAATTTTTACAAAAACTTAAGGCCAGAACAGGCTGACGTAAAATTATCATTATTTCTAAAGCTTTGATTTTTATTTGAACAAAAAACAAAACAGTGAGATCACACCCAGCAGGAATGGACGCTGTTCAAGCACAATTCGAAAGAATTTTTTTATCATTTTGTGACTGCCAACGAAACATGGATTCATATACTTACTGTATATACCAGAAAAAGACTTGATAATACCGGAATATCGGGACGAACTTTTTTCAATAACTTTCTCAAAATTAAAAATATTTGGAAGTCATATGATTGATGACTGCTTATTTAGTTTATTGAGAAGCTTATTTAAGCTCATGAGAGTACCAATTTATAGTATGCCGACAAGGCCAATTTATATAAATGAAACGCCATTTCTATGATCACTGCTGTATTCATCACCATGTAGCAGGTTATTAAACAAAAAACCGAGGTTTGCACTGATTTATTTCAATAGTTTCCCATAATATTTTTTGTTGCGGTTTAGCTGCTGCGTATGCATTTCATCATTGTTTCGAGTACACAGAATTTTTGTTTATTGAAATGATAAAAATACTGCAGCACAAATACATAAAAATAGCAATATACTCGTCTAATAAAAGAGATAAATAAATAAAAATAAACTAAAATAAATACAAAATAAAAAAATAATATATAAAAAAAAACAAGTAAGGAAGGGCTAAGTTCGGGTGTCACCGAACATTTTATACTCTCGCTTGATAAAGTGATAATCGAGATTTCATCATCCGGCATTTACATATTTTTTTTATTTTGCTGTAAAATTAATTAGAATTAAATTCTGAAAGATTTACCGATATTTTCGGTGAAAATTAGGTTAGGTTAGGTTAGGTTAGGCACTGAGTTCTTGGTGTTCGATATAAGGGACCTTGAAAAGTTATAGTCCGATCACAACAATTTTTCCACACGGGAGCTGAGGATCACATACCGTATTTGTGTAAAGTTTTATTTCCGCTATCATCATTGGTTCCTAATGTATATATTATACAGAGAAGGCATCAGATGAAATTCAAAATATTGGAAGAAGCGTGATTGTGAACCGCTTTCACCCATAGTTCGTACATGTCATCAGGGTGTTAAGAAAATATTATATATCGAATTTCATTGAAATCGATCGAGTAGTTCCTGAGATATGGTTTTCGGTCCATAAGTGGGCGACGCCACGCCAATTTTCAACTTAAAAAAAAGTCTGGATGCAGCTTCTTTCTGCCATTTTTTCCGTAAAATTTAGTGTTTCTGACGTTTTTTGTTAGTCGGTTAACGCACTTTTAGTGATTTTCAACATAACCTTTGTATGGGAGGTGGGCGTGGTTATTATCCGATTTCTTCCATTTTTAAACTGTATATGGAAATGTCTGAAGGAAACGATTCTATAGAGTTGGTGACATAGCTGTAGTAGTTTCCGAGATATGTACAAAAAAAACTCAGTAGGGGGCGGGGCCACGCCCAATTTTACAAAAAAATTACGTCCAAATATGCCCCTCCCTAATGTGATCCTTTGTGCCAAATTTCACTTTAATATCTTTATTTATGGCTTAGATATGACAGTTTATAGGTTTTCGGTTTTCGCCATTTTGTGGGCGTGGCAGTGGGCCGATTTTGCCCATCTTCGAACTTAACGTTTCTTATGGAGAGAAATACGTACACCAAGTTTCGTCATGATATCTCAATTTTTACTCGAGTTATAGCTTGCAGGGACGGACGGACGGACAGACAGACATCCGGATTTCAACTCTACTCGCCACCCTGATCACTTTGATATATATATATCCCTATATCTGACTCTTTTAGTTTTAGGACTTACAAAAACAAAACTATAATACTCTCCTTAGCAACTTTGTTGCGAGAGTATAATAATAAATTTTTCTTTAGATTTTTATATGTCGAGAACAGAAAAAAGTATTTTTTAGACAAGTAGTTTTCAAGAAGAAATAAAACGCATATAAAAATATTACAAATCATACTAAATGCAGCAACAACACGTGATTGCACGAAAACTCTTGAAAATTGTAGTGCAGACGTGTGTAGGCATTTGAATGATGTTTGTAGGCTTATTTATGAATCTTGGATTATGGCATCCATATAAACGAATGCACAGGAGAGGAGTGAATTACGCAAATGTAAAAGATAAATAAAGTATTTGGTTGTCAAAAAAGTCTTGCGGCAAATTTTATTGGCGGCTTGAGATCCATTTTTGCCTTTATCGTAGTAGTACTGTAAAATATGCCGTATTTTCTCTTTATTTTGCTCCATGTTTGCGACGCTATAACTCACGAACGACTTAAAAGAAACGACAATCAATCACGTGTTAGCGCGTGAAATGAGCTTTCCAAAAAGGTATAGCATGACCCGATGCGACGAATAAAACTAGAACTACGCGCTTTCAGCGCCAACTAGCGAAAATACCGCAAGACTTTTTTGACAACCTAATATAAAAAGCTAAATATTTTGTGAAAATGAATCAAGAAAGTGCTCGATTCTAATTTATTTATATTTCTTAGAACTTATTAGAGAAAATAGCACTTTAATTTTATATCTTGCTAATTGCATCAGCGCTGGCATAAATTTCACAAAACCGGGGTGACCGCAAAAATCGAGCTAAAAATCGTGACATACGATCAAATAATATCACAATAAGAGTATTTTATATAAGCGAAAGACCCCCAACTAAGCTTGAAAAAGGCCCAAGAGAAATCGATACCATATGGTGAGTTTTCACAGGTTTTCCGTCTATAAAAGCGGTTTTCATGGACTTAGAGACTTCAGTAATAAAATATGTAACATAAAAGTAATAAATCTTAACACACTTTCTAACCTGCGAACCTTGCTTTGAGAGTTGATAAAATTATACACCTTTTCAGGCATCACTTAGGTTTACATGAAGTTCGCTTGCTTACCTACAAGGAAAAATCATAAAACATGTTTAGTGGCAAATATTTGAACACTCAATTTATATAGAAAGAGTTTAATAATTTTAAATATAGGGTGATCCATTTCGAGGTTCTCTACTTTTTTAAAGAAAAAACACAGAAACTTCAAATTCAATGGGGAATGTTCGAAATCATTCGAAAGAACATTCTTTGCCGTTTATTTTTTTGAAGATTATCTCTTTTAAATGTTGGCCGCGGCTCAGATGGTCCATCCATTGAGCCCAACTTTCGATGAGTCGTTCGAGCATTTCGATTGGTAACTGGAAAATGACATGCGTGGTGTTTTGCTCCAAGATCTGAATCGAAGCAGGATTACCCGCTGTGACTTAAGACTTTACAAATTACCACAGAAAAAAATTCTTACGGTTTGACATTGGTGAACAATAGACAGGCGCAAACCGTGAAATTATCTGCTCACCGAAGTTTTCTCTCAATAAATCCATTGATTGATGCGATGTGTGAGAAGTGGCGCCGTCATGTTGAAACCAAATTCCCCGAGATCACGAGCTTCAATTTCATGCATCAAAAAGTCGGTATTATCATTTCACTGTAATGCTCGTCATTGACGGTTACGATCTCACCGGCATCATTTTTTTAAGAAATTTGAACCGTTGATTCCACCGACCTACAAACCGCACCAAACCGTTGTTGTTTTCTGAAGGAAATGGCAGCTCGAATGCGGCAATTTATCTTGTTTACATACCCATCGAGCCAGAAATGGGCCTCAACGGTGAACAAAATTTGGCTAGAAAACGTTGAATCTTCATGAAACCTTTCAAGAGCCCATAGAGCGCAGCGATGTTGCTTTGGGAAGGTCGAGTGGGTTTGGTTTCTTGCTCGAGCGGTATTTTATACGCTTTAAATTTAAGATCTCGAAGTAGAATGCGCCAATTCGTTCCGAATCGACTCTTCGGTCTTCGTGTACTCTCTCAGCTACGGCTACTATGTATATCTCTTAACTGCGTAGTCTATTTGGTCGGAATATTGAATGCTGGATCTCAAGATGGGTGTTGGGAATACTACACTGAGTAGCCTGGAAAAAATCATTGTCTCAATTAAAACCACAAGTCTACAAAACACACTCGTTATAACATGTCCTCAAATAGAATGTAAGGTATACTAGAATGATTACTTTTTATGCTGATTACCTGGCAATGAAGACTGTTTTACCATGATTACATAGCAGTATTTTGGTTTAACTTTTGCTCTCTGAAAGTATTTACAATTTAAATCTATTTACTCTTTGATTTTATTCTTACAATACTCCTGCATAAATGACAATTAGCAATTATGTTGCTGTGCTGCTATTTTTAACTTTCTACACTTCCATCCCTATCACGCTCTCTTTTCTAATCACTTGCGATGCGCATTTGCCTTGCCGTTTTTCACCGTAATTGAGCCTTATTTCATTTTCTTACGGCTCATTCGAGCTAATTCAATTACGGTACCGCAACAACCGATAATTGATGAGGTTTGGAAAATTACTTGGCAAATTTATGCCGTCAGCCACACAAATCTCGAGTTATCTCTAGTAGCTGCAGTTAAACGAGAGAATAAATTTGTATGCATTCAACGAGCTGTAAGATATGCCGTTACTGTGAGCACCACACCTACACACATTGAGAGAAATTCGAAACTGCTATTAAAATGAAAATCAACACAAGCGCCTCCAGAGCTGAGGGAATGCAGCCGCAAACGAAAAGCGTTACAAATAACTGTAATAACCACAAAACAAGTATTTGCGCTATAAAACAGAGCACGCCGAAAAGAGAAGATAAATAAAAGCCAACAACAACAAATTTCTAGTACAGAGACTATAAACTCAAGCTATCTGCCACGAGAAATCGCTATCGATAAAATTTGGGGTATACAAGCGGAGCAAATGTATGTGTGTGGCACTGTGTTTGTGTGGGTGTGCGCTTAGTTTATTGTCATTGCTCGAAGAAAATGACTGCAACGTAGGTAGCTAAAAGCAACGAGAAGGACTAAAGGAGTAGGCGGTGTGTGAGATAAGAAATTCTGTGGCAAACTTCATGCATTCCCCAGAAATGTAAGAACGAAAACACACTGCAGCGGAAGTGGCGTGGAAAACTTGCGCTAGAAAATTCATTAGAGAATTTTAAATGGCACACACACAAGCCCACACATGTTTATAACCTCATATTGGTTGGTACTGGTATATGTTGCAAGCGCACATTGAATGTTGAATGTTGAAAATGGCAAGTTGCAAGTTGCACGCTGTGCGAATGAATTCACAATTAGATGCGAGCAAACAACGTGTGCAGGTGGCAAGGCAAGTTAGCAGTAGCAAGCCAGCGATTGGGGCGAAGCAAAGGTAACAGCAGCACCAAAGTGAAGAGGACTCACAGCGGCTTATATGTGTTGAAAGGCGGTTTTGTGTGTATGAGTGTATGTTTGTGTGCATGTGTATGAGTGTGTGAGTATATGGCTCAGTGTAAGTTATATGAAAATGGATTGCTAAAACGCAGGGTGCGCTCTGAGGTTGATGTGTTGCATGTTTATGGCTGAGCCGGATCTTGTGGTGGTCACATAAAATTCCAAGTATTTTAATTTGTTAAAAAGCTGATATATTTGACTATTTCTAGATATTGGCTGGTAGAGAGGGCAACACAATGCAGTGAAATTTTTGGTATTAAAATTTTCAGCCGAAAAATCGATTTTTTATTTTTATATTAGTAGAACTACCAGTGTAACATTCAACATTCGAAAAGGTTTTAAGTGACCTTGAAAAATTTAAAAGTTGAAACGTTGCCATTTTTCAATTTGTTTATAATTTAAGTAAAAACACTTGCAATTATACTGTAATGAAATATGAATACAATACACCCTATAACAAAATATATGCAACTTGTTAAAAAAAATAGATACATTTTTTTAATATGGCAACCCTATTCGAAGATATTTTCATAAAAAATGATCGCAAATCACTCCATACCACAAAATATGAAAATCCTTTCTTAAAAAAATAAATAAATTTTTGTAACATGGCAACCCTGTTCGAAGATATTTTCTAAAAACCACAGTCTATCCGAAAATAGTTTCTTAAAAATAAATCACAATTCACTTTATAACATCATATTTGCAAATCCTTGCTTAGAAAACTAATTTTTGTTTAATATCAAGGTTGCCATATCGAAAACATTTTCTTAAAAATTGATCACAAATCACTCCATATCACCTAATATGAAAATTCTTTCTTAGAAAATTAAATAATTTTTTGTAATATGGCAACCATGTTCGGAGATATTTTCTTAAAACCAGTCTATCCGAAAATATTTTCTTAAAAATTGATCACAATTCTCTCTATAACATAATGGAAATCCTTTCTTAGAAAAATAAATACATTTTTGTAATATGGCAACGCTATTCGAAAATATTTTCTTATCCATTGATCACAATTCACTCCATTGCACCAAATATGCCAATCCTTTCTTAGAAAAATAAACAAATTTTTTTAATATGGCAACCCTGTTCGAAGATATTGTCTTAAAACCGCAATTCGTTACAATTTTAACATAATTTAGCATATTTAAGGGACTTCACAAGCTGAATAAAAATATAAAAAAATAAAAAGGTGGTAACGCTGTTAAAGGGAGTAGGGTACAAATTTTCCATATGACCGCAGAAAAATTATATTTAATATATAATATTATATTATAATTAAAAATTTCACTATATCGGATAATTTTTATTTCAGGGGTCAACAGTAAGAAAACCGCTGTCAGGTAACACATCAGGTTTGCAAGGAGAAAAGCAAAAATTTGGAAAAGTTTTAGCATATCTAATATTAATTTGCAGAACATCAAGCTAACCAATATTAACTACGAATGAAATCAATTAATAATTTTGGTTCTTCTTAAGAGTTTAGGCCAGTCAATAGCCCCAAAAGACTCGACTACGATCTTTTAGTTTGAGGGTGAGCGAAAAGAAATTGAATTTATTTCTTTCAGATTTGCTTTTATAAAAAAACATTTACATTAATATTTTCAATTATAATATCGATCATTTTCGATAATAATATCGATAATTTTCGATAACAATATCGATATTTTTTAATAGTATCGATCATTTTCAACTAAAATATCGATAATTTTTTTCAAAATTTTCGATAATAATTCCGATAATTTTCGATAATATCGATAGTTTTTGATTATAATATAGGTAATTTTCGATAATAAAACCAACTTTTTTCGATACCGTATTTTTTAAGAGTTACTCTACGGATAACGATTAAGAAATACATGACATCAGGTACTAAATAAAAATCGGGATCTAAATCTACATTAGATTTGCTAGTAAAGTACGTGTGCTTTATATAACTTTTTCGAAAATTAGCGGACTCGCAAAAATAAGTTCAAACTCTACCGGAAAATTCACAAAAAGTGCTTTTCCGCAAATGTTGAAACAACAAACCAAAGACTTACTGAACTTACATACACACATTCATTTTCGGGCACTAAAGTGTATTTAAGAAAAAAAATATCGATTTTTGAAAAATTCTAGACTATACTTACACCATTAACCCACAAAAAATGTGAGAAAAATACCTAAAATTTCAAATTGATTTCACTTAAAATTCCCAAGCCGCATTTTATTCGTCATCAAAATAATTTGTCACCTTGCATTGACTCACAGTCATCAATAGGAGCCTACAATTACTGAACGACAAAAACATTAAGCTGCGCTTTTGCTGACACTGAAAAGAAAATTTTTCTTAGAAAACTACAGCCGTCATACGACCGCAGCAGCACACTAGTAGGGCCTCACAGCTGCATGCTGATAACAGCATTCAGAACACAGCTGAAACATGCACGCCACAGGGCGTATGAGTAACTTCTGCGAAAGTTTCACGTGTTCAGCGCCTGGAGGCAATGTCTTTTAACGTTTATGCATATATTTCACTGAATATATAAGTAGATACATATTTCACTACACACATACATACATATGTAGTTACAGAATATATGCATAAATATTTGTTAGCGGTTTGCGCGTGTGAACATTCATGTGTAACAGAAAACAAGTAGAAAAAGCGGCAGTGCAAAAGTTGATATTAAAAATTATAACAACAAAAAGCAATGAAAAGGTAACGAAAAAAAAGCATAAAGTTCGCTGTTATGCATGCAACTGTTTAGGATACTCATGAAGCCTGCTGAGGCTGCTGGCAGCAAAGTGGCAAACTTACATAACAACAACTACAATAACAGCGCAGCACAGCACAGCAAGATAGGTAGGTAGCAAAGCCGAGAGCAAGTGTAGCCGTAAAAGTTTTCACCAAAGTCACCGCCACCAACCACCAACTAAGAGTCATCAGCAAATATTTAATGGAGAACAAGGTGAAGGGATTGAAGAACAAGGCGACGGGAGTGGATAACAACAGGGTGAGTGAGTGAGTGAGAGAGAGTGAGTATGTGGCAGTAGACAGCCTCGGTAGGCTTACCGCACAGCAGGCCAACGTTTGAGGCCGGATGTGAGTCAAAGCATAAATTTGGTCAAAGTATTAAATTCTACACTAGAAATTTTCTACTACAAACAAACGCGAGGGACAACCGAATATACATACATACATACAACAGCAGTTATGTAGCAGCAGTGGCAAGTATGCTGCATTTTATTGGGCAACTGAAGGTCCTAAGTAATGTAAGTAATGGCAAAATGGCTAGCAAAAGTATGCTGCTGTATGTGTGTGGCAATCCTCACACAATGACAATGACTTTTCCAGCCGGCCAACAGTTGAGATGATTGCTGTGGCTGCTCTTGATTTTAATGTTGATGTGAATGCTGCTGCTGCTTGCCTGCGTTTTTGTAACTAATGACGAGCATGATGATGATGATGGCGATGTTTATTAGGAGGTTGTCGGCAACTACTGCCACATACGTCATCGCTTAGCAACAATAACAAAAAAGAGCAAAGAAATCAGCAAATGCTTGTGCACTTGAAGGACGTGCCTCGTAATGCCCGTTCGTTTGACGTATGCGAGGATGAATGAAAATACAGTCAGCTTGTTGAAGAATTTCAAAGTCACCGCTGTGTGGGTGGATGATGTAACACGTGATTTGGAATGTTTATTTGTGCAGTTTTGATTGCAACTGATTGATAATTTTTTGACATAAGTAGTGCTTTTGAAGAGAAAATTCTCGCTCTTTCGATTGAAACCTTTTTCAATGTCGCCCTTTTTGAGAAAGATAACTCCGAAGAAGGAGGACCCAGTAGCCACGAATTTGCAGCCACATGCCAAAATAACAAAATTTTTTGCACTAACAACTTACTTAAGAATGTCTAAAAGAGTGGACTACGATCCTTTTTCCTTACTCTCAGAATAAATTGTGAAATTTATTTCTTCTTCAAGAGCTACAGACAGACCTAATTCTTTCTATAGGTTACCTTTAGGGTTACCACTTGGTGGGTGAAGACATAAATATAGGTTGACATTCAAAGCAATCGGCCTACCGGTCTTTAACTACTCCTAATTCTTTCTATAGGTTACCTTTAGGGTTACCACTTAGTGGGTGAAGACATAAATATAGCTTAACATCAAAAGCAATCGGCCTACCGGTCTTTAACTACTCCAAAACAATATGGCTTCCTGAATATAGTAAATCGGAGTTCAGACGTCAGAACACTGCCCTACGGACTATAACGGGATGCCTCTTGATGCCTCCCATTGACTATCTGCATAGGGAAGCTCGCTTGCTTGTTAAGGAGCATAATGAACTCCTCTCCAAGCAGTTTCTGCTATGGTGTTTTCGTAGAAATCATCCCTGCAGTCATCTGCTTGAAGCGAAACTGCCTCCCAGGATCATCTAGAGGTTCTTCATCAACTACGACATAAGACAATATGCCAATCAGACTTCGAACGCAATTAACTTCAGACATGCACAGACTGACATTCATAGTGTAGCCATAAACACCTTCACCGACTAACTCTCAGTGAATGGCGTACTTGAAATCAAATCACCACCCATCGACTTGGAGTCAACCGCCACCCTTTGCAGACGAAGAGCTCAAGTTGCCGCGAGTCGAGAGTGACCCTTGCACAGGTCCGTCCGGACACTGTAGTAAGTTAAATTCGTACTTATCCAGAACCTACCTCGACATATCAATCATATGTCCAGCATGCAACGAGTCCCCGCATGACTCTCACCACCTCTTTTCATTCCCAGCTAACCCTGCACATCTGGCATCACCCTCCTTATGGTGCGATCCCGTCGAAGCAGCACGTTTCTTGGGCCTATCGTTGGACTACCACGATGACAACTTATCCTGAATGAACAGAAATCGAAATAATTTAAACTCTGCAATAAAGTAAACCTAAGGCCGTGCTATGACAGTCATGGAACTCAGGAATCTTTGAAAATTAGCACAAGTTTACTTTCTTCTAACAATTGACCAAAAAATAGTTCCAAATTAAGGCAGCCCAACATACATATGTTTGAAACTGCAGAAAAATTAAATCAGCGCTAATTTCGGCATTTTCTCGCTAACACAAAAGGGTTCAAGTCTGCTAACTCCTGCTTTAAATGGACTGACCGCAGCTATTGAGGGCAACGAGCGAACGTCACACAGCAATCAACATAAAAATGCCTTCATAAATATGTAATGAGATTTCTTTTAGCCATTTCTAGTAGATTTCGCAGGCAAACGGAACACATACAAACAAACATGTATACACATAGCACATACATAAATATTTACTAGGGCATAGAATGAGTGAAGAGGGAAAAAGTGAAAATCAAAACATTTTGCGATTCAAGTGGACCACTATGAACTAATATTGTTATTTGTTGTAGTCGATGTTGTTGTTGTTGCTGTTGTTGACATTCAATTGCTTCTGCCCTCTTGATGACGGACAAATTTTTTGCTGGGGTATAGAGTGCTCTTAGCCATAAATGTTATGCGCCTGCATGTATGGCCTGAGTGTATGTGTTTGTTAGTGTATAGGTATATATGAGTGTGTGAGTGTAAGTAGATAAGAGCCAAAGGGGAGCACAACACTAAGTGGTCGCTCGGTTAACTATAAAACACTTGAGGGTCAATTTTCAAAGCGCTCCCATGCGGCGACAACAGCAGCTATCTAGCCCCAGCACACACTGCCGCTAGCCCTCTCACGTCACGTAGCACTTGTATCCTACAGCGGCACCAGAAAAAAAAAACTCACTTCGTAATCTTGGCAGAATTTGAATTCTCCTTCGTATGAAATATGAATATTTGTGGCGTTGGCATGTCGTGATATTCCATTTCGTACACTCTTGTGGTCTGCTCTTGCTTACAGACAAACATAACTGTGTGCGTCCAAAAATATTTGTACTTATCGTAAATTCCGTTATGTCCTAAAACCCTGAGTGCCTTTGCTACTATCACACACATCATCATTGCGCCATTTTGTTTATTATTATTTTAGTTTTATTTTATTTTGGGTTTCTCTTGTCCATTCAAGGGTCGAGCACTGAACTCGCCCCAACTTATCAATCCTCGTGTGTTTTTGTATGCTGCGTGTCCACTTACTCAACTCACACTCCTTTTAGCAGGGTATCTGTTTACCCGAGCACTCACTACTCGACTGTCCGGCCTGAAACATCACTCAAACCACTCAGCAAACATCTGGCAAATAAATTCATTTAGCTTCTACCGCCTACGGTATTCTACCCGTCTTAACTCCCCATGCTAGATATAGTATGTATATACATCCCTCGAGAGTCAAAATTTTGTGACTTTTTGGCTACATAGTTGTAGCAAATATTTGCGTAAATCTTGACATTAAAATTTCCATAGATATTTCTCTACATGCTTGTGTTCGTGAATGTATGTATGTATGTGTTTTCGGATGGAAAATTACTGCGTCGCAATTCTTTGACACGACACAACGGCACATTTTCATGTAATGCTTAATAAACAGTAATGCTTATTTTGCCACATTTATACCATTACATTATATTAAGTCATATCAGATTACTAAATTCAAGCGAATTTATTATGAAATATTGAAAGCAATATATACATACATACATATGTATAATATATGTATAATAAATACGGATATACATATGTCTGTACATAAATGTATGTACATATATCTATATATATACTATATATTGTATTATTAACATGTAGTATACTCATAGTTACTATTAAACATAATTATATAAACATGTCAATATTATATTTCGACGTCTCTTGTGTTCATCTAACAGTACGTAAACATGTCCAGTGGAAATCAACTAGATTTTAGTTGCTCTATGTACTAAATAAATACATTGCTCCAAGTATTATAAATATGCCGAGGGCAAAACGCAATTAATTAAGGAAACTAGTTACAAATTAATTTATTGTGCAGTAATAATGATATTAATTTATAGAGCAATAGTAATAGAAATATGCCGAGCGCAAAACACAATTTATTAAAGAAAATAGTTAAAAATCAATTTATTGTGCAATAATATTGATATTAATTTATTGAGACTTAGTATTATAAATATGCCGAATCCAAAACACAATTGATTAAATAAAATGGTTAAACATTAATTTATTGTACAATAATATTGATACTAATTTTTGTGTGTAATAATATTGATTTCAATTTATTGAGCAATAATATTGATTTTAATTTATTTAGCAATAGTATTGATATTATTTTATTGTGCAATAATATTGATATTATTTTATTGTGCAATAGTATCATAAATATGCCGATGCCAAAACGCAATTGTTTTTTGGAAAATAGTTAAAAACTAATTTATTATACAATAATATTGATACTAATTTTTTTGTGTAATAATATTGATTTTAATTTATTGAGCAATAGTATTGATATTATTTTATTGTGCAATAATATTGATACATCTTTTCTTTTAAGGAGTATAAATCCGTGTATGGTTTTAATTGTTCAATTAAGATATTGATTAAACATAACAATAGCAGTCGGTGTTGCCACTTGAATGATTTTCATGATTATGATGCACACAGTTTTTCAGGAAAAAGTTACCATAGTATTAAACATTCCCTAAAGCAAAAAAACATGGATCATAAGCGTAGGAAGCCAAGTCTTATGGGATTAAAATATTCATAGATAGTTCAAATGGCGTAACAAATTCTTTATGAAAAGTCAAGCATTCAATAAATTTTTATAAGTCGTGTCAAACTATCTCAGCTCACTATTTCGGGCTCTTTGACACATATGGCTTTGTTCAGTTTAGGTACCACAAGACACGAAAACTTAACGACAGCTTCTGTTGAAGCTGTTAATTAATTTTAGCATGGCATCTAAGTTAGGTTATGGCTTTATCACACAGCGATCCATTAAGAGGTCTTCTATCTTCTCACTCAAATTTCGCGCCCAGTTTTACCGATGGATTGCAAAAATTTATGTTATTCCAAGAATTAATTCTTAAAGCTTAATATTGAAAAAACAATTTTTTTAAACTTTGACCTTGAGGCGTCCTTGAAAGCACCACAGCTGGTGCAACGTAGTCTTCTTATTGACAATAGATTAAAGACTCAGAACCATTTTTTTTGTTTTACTAAAAGTTTATAAGCTCAGTTATGTCTAGATTCAAACGTTTTTAAATTTTTGCGTCATGTTTAGAGAAAACAGAACACGGGTCTTCCTTTTCCAAAAAGCTTTCGAAAGATTGAACAACTTATGATCTTTCTTCATTTTGTTATGTGAGAGCAAGTTAGGTATAGAAGATTATCTGTGCTTACATCGCGCTGTTAGTAAGTAGAGCGAAGATCCTTGCTTTAATAGCAGAATCTCACCAGATAAATATTTCAATTTTATTTTCTAATAAAATATGGACCAAATTACAACTACAGCTGTTATATAGCTTTTGAGTCGTACCTGAAAGAAATAAGATTTCTCTACGGTATTGGCATCAGCGCCATCTTTCGGATAAAGAAAAATTATTCTGCTTGGCAACCAAAAGTTATACTCCACAGTGAAATCGGTTTCCATGACTGTTGAAATTCAGAGCAGTAATTTTTCAAATTCTATTCGCACCATCTTTAAAGAGGTTAAAAATATTTCAACAATTTCAGGAGCATAAATTTTGATACATCTTTAAACAGCTACGGCTTCAAGGCAATCTAGTTTCAATTTGCAAGCAATTTCCACGCTCCACTTGCAAAACAAAAAATAAATATTTCTTACAAGAGCACTTAATTTAGAAATAATATTTAAGATACTTTTTACAACCGCAAAAGCACTTTAAAGTTCGCAGCACTACAACCCACACGAAATCGGCGAGAAAACAACAAGAAAAAAATCCTGAACAAGAAATAAAGAAATTTTTTTATTGCTGCTTTTCAATTCACTAACACCCAGCTATTAAATAAAACAACTCGAGTGCAAGCTGTTTTTATTTTGTAGCACCAAAGAGCAGCTGGAGCTGAGAAATGAAGGCACGAAAGAACGCGAGATGAACTGAACTCGCCAAAAGTGCAGATTCATTCACACACGCGGACAAACTTTGATGCATTTATTGAAACAATTGAAGAAACTAAAAATTCGAAGCAACACTACATACATATAACGGTATATACTATACACAGTTAGGTTGATTTGGGGGCGGAGAGAAATGAAAACTTTGAAGAGATTTTTTGACAACGGTCGAACAACTTTTTAAGGATCTTGTATACTTATTCAATTTATCAGCAAAACACACAAATGATTGATGGCCGAAGGCAGAAATGAACGTAATGAGACGGTTAGAACGGCAGGAAAGGAAGACAGAGAGAGGAAGGTGAAGAGAGAGAGAGGAAGATGAAGAGAGATGAAGACTGCAGAGCTGAGGAAAACCATGAATAAGCAAGCATTGCAATCAGCAATTCGTCAAATTGAAGGGAGTCTAGAGGCAAGTGGTGAAGCGCTAAATACATAAAGCGGAAAAGCAAAACTAAAAACACTGAACTAATATATAGTATAGAAGGAAACATAGACAAGATTGTCCGTTGAATTGATGATGTATAGGAATTAGGTTAAGAGCGAGCCGACAACAAGATGAAGTAATGAAATTCTTTGGAGCGGAAGGCAGGGTGGCTAAGCAGGGTAAATGCAAGAAAGCGCAAGGTCAAGAAATCCCAACTAACACGGAAACACACACACACAAATATTGAAAAATATATAAGCAATTGAGAAACACAGTGAAGAAATTCAAAGGAGACAGAAGCGGAATGAAGAAAATACATGGTATGCACCACAGTGACAAGGAAAATTGATAATTAAGTAGCGCTAAAAACCGTCAGTTGACGAGCTCATTGACAACATTATAAATTTATAACGAAAAGTAAGTATTTGCGGTAGTTTTGCAAGGGTCACGGCACAGCTTAAGATGTCAGAATACGAGGAATTAAAAAATAAAAATAAAAGAAAAAAAAAACAAGGAAATAAAATGAAGAACAGAGTGAAATTTTCAGTGACTCAGCAAAGTACGATAAGTGGCGAAAGCATTAACTGAAACCGGAAGTGGCAGCAACTGAAATTGCCGCTAACGACGCCGTGGTGATATGAGCTGTGGAGGCTTTGGCCGGAAGTACGCTAGCTTATTGTATAAATATTGAAACTAAACCAGCATGTGGTTGCTGAAGTGCAAAATTCTGTATTTTCAAGTACAATAACAACAAACACAGAGAAATGTGTTGACTCTTGAAACAGCTCAAATTGTCACAACTAACTGAATGGCACTCATCAGCAAACATAAAAGCAAGAAGTAGGTTTATAACCAAAACTCAAATTTTGCTTCGATAAAAGTGTATGATAACCAATAAATAACCGGTTTATAACCAAAACTCAAATTTAGGTGACGATATATAATACATAAATTGGCTTATACCTCGTGAAGTCCAGAAAAAGATCAAATCGATCGAATTTTGTTTTTTCATAATTCGATAGTTTAATGTAGATATTCAAAAACATCGCTCGAAATGTATTTTTGAAAATTCAAATTATTTCCGAAGTTATAGTAGTTTTGCTGTGATCTTCATCATTGAAAATTCATTGTGTCATTTGGATGGGAATTCTGTGATTTTGATATATAATGTATATAAGAAATATAATCCTGGAAAGCTAAAAAGGATAATAGAGCATTTGTAGGTACGCATTTTTCTAAAAAAAAAAAAAAACAAAACAAAAAAAAAACATTTTTTCCTTTAAACTTGGTACTATATTTTGGAAAAAAATCCCAAAGCTTATTTATGAATCATTTTTTCCATTAAAAATTGTTTACTGTAATGGAGAACAAGCTACCTAATACCTACCCTAATGCTGTCGCACACGTTGTATATAATATATACGCTTTAACACCACACACCTTTGCTCCACGCAACCAACTTCCACCGTTTTTACTTACTTGCTGACAGAGCAAGCGGAAATTGAATACTTTCCGGTATCGAGCACTGATTATTCCAACAAACAAATGACGAGAAATTCAATCGACATTTTCAACTGCACAAAATCAACAAGCCAGGCGAAAAATATAAGCAAAGCAACAACAAACTGTGCACGCAACAACTACCAACTTGCGAGCAATAAGCTAGATCCACAGACGCTCAACAACCGGGCGGCGAACAATAGCAGCAGCTTTAGCTGAAAATCGACAGCAACGACATTAGTGTCAGCTAAAAGTGAAATATTCGCCAGGAAACGAAGACGCACTCAATACCGGTGAGGGCGGACAGACAAACGGACCGACAGACAGAGAGACGGACAGATGTACAGCAAAGCGACAATGCACTCGATGGGGCAACAATGCAATTTGAAGTTGAAAATCCAGTAGAAAATCTATAAAGCTCTCTAAGCAACAACAACAGCGATAAGCAAGCAACAAGAACAACAACGCATGGTTTACAACCACAAGACTCTTAGCAGGTATCTACGTGTGTGTGTGTTGCATGCTTCGGCACCGACATCATTATCCCTCGATAGTTCAAGTGATTGTTGTTGCTATTGCCGTTGTTGTGACTATTTTGAGTTTCGTTGTTGTTGTGACAATTTTGTGTTTCGTTGTTGTTTTGTTGTTGTGCTTTGTCGTAGATGATGACAACTTTCATCGCAAAATAAGTACTGGTATTCATTACAATCTAGCGAACTATTCAAGCATTACTCCTTTACTTACAGGGCTTCTTCTCAAGCTCAAGCAGCAGCGGCGGCAAGTCGCTTGACTGCACACGTTACAGTGCACGCGCTGATTACAAAAGCCGGCTAGCTGATTGTCGGTTGCTAAGCGGCTGACTGCCGTCCGACCCTGTACTCCTTTCGAGCTCGACTCCACCGACGCTTGTATGGAAGTTTTGGCGACGCCTGTCGCAGGAAGCGTTTCAGAGATTTCAGTAGAATGTCATTTCCCGGCTGATGGTTTAACAATATCCGCTGTGTTTGGCACACTTGACTTTTTGTACTTTCTTCCTCGCATTGTGTAAGTACAGTTAAGCGAATTGTTGCTTGGCTGAGCAGCAACATTTATAGGGGGTTTGAGGTGAAGGCCGAATGTGTTGGCATGAATTGTTGCCCAGGCGGATGTAATTTAAATATTTGTGGATTGTAATTATAGAAAATTTAAACCGTAATTTAAACAACTATTGGAGACGAAGAGTTCAGGTAAACTATACTTTTATATAGGCCATTTAAAGTTGACCCATTTGTTTCTAAAAAAAAAGAACAAAAGAAAACAATGTTTTTTGTTCATTTCAAAAATAATTTATTTTGGTCCAAGGGGATTTGTTTCAGCTAATATTTAAAAATTAGATCGCGTAAATGGGCACCTTTAGCTTTGACAGCTAAATGCACTCTTTTTTCGACATTTTCCATGACTTTGGCCAATGTTTCGGATGATATGGCGGCTGTTTCACGTCGAATGTTGGCTTTCAGTTGAGCTAAGGTCTTTGGCTTATTAGCGTATACCTTGGATTTCAAATAACCCCACAAATAAAAGTCTGGTGGCGTCAAATCTGGTGATCTCGGTGGCCAGTCAACATCACCATTTTTCGTTTTCAGCCATTTCGATGGCCCATTTGCCAAAATTAAGGCGTCGCGGATAATCAGCTGGGTTTAGTTTTTGTGCCATTTGAATTTTATATGGAAACATCTTCAAATCTTTATGAATTATGCGTCGGAGAGTGGTGCGAGAGATGTCTAATTCCTGAGAGCGGCGATAACTCGATGTCGATGGAGTCTCCTCAATACTGGCTCGTACAGCTTCGATATTTTCATCAGAACGTCTTGTGCGTTGTCTGGATGCATGACTGGCATTACTGAGATTACCGGTGTTCACAAATTTTGCGTATAAAGACTTAATTGTGTTCTTAACTGGAGCACTTTTCACTTTATTTTTTTTGCGAAACGCTCGTTGAGTTAACACAATTGAAAAGTTATTTTGAATATAAAGCTGAACAATTTCAGCGCGTTCTTTTGGAGTGTACTGTTCCATGGTATAAATTGTCTTCGAATGACGCTTCTAACGCGGTATGACATTAGCCGATTTGTCAGCGCTGTTAAAAGTTACAGCGTTGCCAGATGGGTCAACTTTAAATGGCCTACCCTGTATTTATACTTTGTGATAGTTAACTCCTTATGATCAAACTTTAGAACTAGAGGTATTATAGTGCAGACTGATTTCTTCATCTTCTTCTTACATCCCCTGGATCTTTAAGGATAGTAGATCTTTAAAAGAAATTCTTATGCAAATTCAATAACATAATCGGCCTACTGGGCGTACTATTGGTAACACAATCACTCATCTTGAGACCCAGCGTTCATTATTGCAGAATATTCGCCCTTGTCCAGCCCACAGTGAAAAAAACATAGCAGCCGTAGCTGACAGTGTATACGAAGAACTCGGACTGACGTATGGAACGACTTGGCGCTCTTTACGTCGAGATCTTGATTTGAAAGCATACAAAATACAGCTTGTGCAAGAACTGAAGCCACTCGACCTTCACAAGCGAAAACGCGTCCATCTATGGGCTTTTAAAAATATCCAAGAAGATCCGCTGATTTTGAGCCAAATTTTGTTCAACGAAGAGACCCATTTCTGGCTCAATGGATATCTAAACAATCAAACTTGCCACATTTGCAACGAAGAACCACCTGAAGATTCAAGAGCTGCCATTTTATACAGTAAAATCAACGGTTAGGTGCGGTTTTGTGGGCAGGTGGAATCATCCATACATATTTTTTTCAAAAATGATGCCGGTGAGAACGTAACCGTCAATGGTGGCCGTTATAGCGCCATGTTAACCGACTATTTGATGCGTGAAATTGAAGCTTGTGATTTTAGCGACATTTGGTTTCAACAAGACGCATCAATCAATGGATTTATTGGGAGAACGTTTTGGGCTCATCGATCGGCCACCAAAATTAGGCGATATCGTACCATTAGGCCTTTTCCAGTAGACATATCTGAAGTCTAAAGTCTATGCGGAAATTCCTGCTTCGATTCAGACTTTGAACCTACAGCATGCGTGTCATTCGCCGTAGACAGAACAGTGTTTCACCCAATAATAATTTCACGTAAAAATATTTCGGCAATTGATTTCTTACTTGACTATAATTTCACACACACTTAATCCATATTCTGTATGTAAGTATACATATGTGTTTATTGCATTTGATAAGAATCATGCGAGCGATTATGTATTATTATTAGCACTTATGGCTCGTTATTAACCTATGACCTGGCGCGAATAAATCAATTCAACGCTAGTGAAGCGAGTAAGAGGGTAATAAAAAAATCTAATAAATAAATTTGACTGCTTGAGTGAAAGCGAATGCTGAATGGCAGTTAGCTGAATAATATAAATGGTTCATTATTTAGTATATATGTGTGTATGGGTGTAATAGTGTGGATTTATAGTGTACTGCTATATTACTAAGGCAGAGATTTAGAATATACATAAGTGGAGTAAAAAATATTGGTTTATGTGAGTATACAGTTAAAATAAAAAAATTTGATAGCTTGGACAATAATTTTTGCCAATTTTCGAAGATATATCGTCAAATAAAAAAGTTTTCCATACAAGTACTTGATTTGGATAGGACAGTTTGTATGGCAGCTATATGATATAGAAGTCCGATTTGAAAACTTTTTTTTCTGAGATTGTAGCTTTGCCTTAGACCATAATCTATGCGAAATTTCGTAAAGATATCTTGTCAAATAAAAAAATTTTCCATACAAGTACTTGATTTGGATAGGACAGTTTGTATGGCAGCTATATGCTATAGTGGTCCGATCTGAATAATATGTTCAGAGATTGTGGCGTAGCTTTAAACAATAATATATGCTAAATTTCGTGAAGATATCTTGTCAAATAAAAAAGTTTTCCATACAAGTACTACGTTTCGATAGGTCAGTTTGTATGGCAGCTATATGCTATAGAGGTCCGATTTGAAATATTTTTGTAGGGAATATAGATCTGTCTTGGGCAATGATCTGTGCGAAATTTCGTAAAGATATATTGCCAGATAAAAAAGCTTTCCATACTAGAACTACGTTTCGATAGGTCAGTTTCTATGGCAGCTATATGCTATAGTCGTCCGATCTGAATAATTTTTTCGGAGATTATAGCTTTAACTTGGAAAATAACCTATGCTAAATTTTGTGAAGATAAATTGTCAAATAAAAAAGTTTTCCATACAAAAACTTGGTTTTGATGGGTCAGTTTGTATGGCAGCTATATGATATAGAAGTCCGATTTGAAAACTTTTTTTCTGAGATTGTAGCTTTGCCTTGGACAATAATCTATGCTAATTTTCGTGAAGATATCTTGTCAAATAAAAAAGTTTTCCATATAATCACTTGATTTTTATATGGCAGTTTGTATGGCAGCTGTATGCTATAGAGGTCCGATATCGGCGGTTCCGTGACGAGCACGCAGCTCATAACAACACAAGCTTTTAAAATATTTTTATTTCACAAAAATTGCACATAGAAAAACAACCTCACCTACACACCTCTATAAATATGGTGCATACATACGTACATACATATGTATAGTATGAGTATAAAGCAAGAGCATTGTTCTTTGGTGGCATTTGCTTGCCGTCGATGAGTTGTTTTAAATTTTATGCCCACTTGTGTTTGCATTGCGTATTAAACGGCAGCGAGCAAATAGTGAGCAGCGCAAATAATTTTGCATTTTTCCCACAATATGTGTGCGTGTATGTGAGTACTTAGAAAGGCTTGCAAACAGTCGGGCGCAAACACAAAAAAGTAAATATGTATATAGGTATGGAAAATATACAAGTATACAAACTGTAGACATAAGCGGCCAATTAGCGATGATTATTGATGTACAGTTATGTGTACTCACATGGAAGCGTTCATGAGACATTAGAATTATTCAAATGCATATGTTAACTGTGTATATAAGTGTATATTATAACTCACACATATGTATGTATGTGTATTTATTGCGGCGAACTCTGTTTGATTGCACGTTTATCTGAAGGCATCAAATGTAACGGTAAACAAATGCAGTATGCAAATAGCGGTTGAATACAAATGAGCAGCATTCAGTCGATGCAAAGGTGCAAGCAGCTCCATGTATCTAGTAGATATGCAAATATTTATAGCCGTAGTTTGTAGACAGTGCTGCTCGAGAAAACATACTAGTTACGGACTAGTTCTTTTTTAGTTGATTTTGTAACTAGTCCGCTTCGGATTTCTATCTTCGTACTCGAAGCACTTTGTTATCTTTAAATTAATCGCGTGCAGATTAGTCGAAATTTAATAGTTGACTTTCGGGTTATATGAGATCAAATTTAATAGATTTTGAGGTTAGGTAAGATCTGGACCATAAACGACATGTAGTTGAATGAAAGGAAAACAAATGGAGGCTTGATATACACTTTTCAAACTATGAAAGTTATTATTCACCTGAAAGCTAAACAAAATAATCAAAATTGAAAAAAATAAAGGTACTCCGATATTTAAATTTAGACTAAGTCAGGTCGGGTATCTGAATAGAACACCTCATCACTAGGAAATGACACTGAAAAGTTATGAGAATATCCCACAGATTCAAAAATGAACCTCAAAAAAATTTTGAGAACTGACACAGCTTGTGGAGACCTGTAATGGGTAGAGCATAATACTATTAACCGGATTTTCTTATGTCAGTAAAGTCCATTTTCAACCGAAGAAATTTCGGTCACTTCCCGACTTCTCTTTACATCACAAATGCGACCGCGAATGTAGCTTAGTTGAAGAAATATATTTTCCAACGCTTAGCGACTTCTGAAACGAACAGGCATCGGACTTCGATTAAAGAAATACGAAATACAAAAAAAAAAAAATACATTTTTGGAACAAAGTAGCATGCAGTCAAGAACATACTTTTCAGTATAGAGCTCCTTCCACTCGGGCATTGGACCTCCATATTGTCGTATCATTTAGTACCAGCATCAGATTTTAGATACGATCTTAGATCCTCTAAGTACTGCGCTTCAAGTCACTTAAATTTTAACTACAGCACTCGTGTATTAGTTGAGACAACGTAAACTCTTTCAAAACAAATACCGTTTTACTCATATTTAATGTATGCATCTGTAACAACTGTCTGTAAAAGTTCTGCCATATTTCCAAGCACAGTTAAGTTCGTGTGCGCACTGAATGGAGGTATGATTGCTGTCAGAGATTAAGTGGCTATATTTCACATCGTTATGGGGTGTAATCATCTCTTTCTTAACAGCTGCTGTCAATCAACGAACAAGCGCATATTATTCACGCCAAAGCAAAATGGCTTATATAATACTTATTTAGTTGTGAAAATCCCAACGTTTTAGTGCCTGCAATAGAATAATGACTGCTGGTACTTAAGTGGTGTTTTGATGTTCTACAACTAAATTTTTTAAAAGTCTGCGTTAAGTTTACATACACGTAAAGAATAATAAAATCTTCTTCTTTATTGGCGTAGATACCGCTAGGCACAAAAGGTTAGGATAGGTTAAAATCCAAAAAAACGGAATCTCGCTTGGAGAGCTTGTAATGCAGGTCTGCTGTGGTGTTATATCATGGAAAGACTTACGATTGAACAACGTTTACAAATCGTCAACTTTATTACAAAAATATGCGTTCTGTAAAAAATGTGGCTTCGCGCGCTCCGCTTAACTTATACTCAACATAATCGGCCTACTGAGCTTACTACTCGCAACACCATCACCCATCTTGAGACCCAGCATTCATTATTGGAAAATATACGACCGATTAGAACACGTCCACCCATGACTGAAGAAAGTACTTATAGCATCCGTAGCTGAGAGTATACACGAAGACCATGAGGAGTCGATTCGGCGCCGGACTTGGAGCATTTACGTCAAGATCTTAAATTGAAAGTTCCCAGAAGATCCGATGTTTTCGAGCGAAATTTTGTTCAGCGATGAGGGCCATTTCTGGTTCAATGAGTGAGTAATAAGAAAAATTGTCGCATTTGGGAAAAAGAGCAACCTGAAAAGATTCAAGAGATGTAATTTTATCCAGCACCAACAACGTTTTGGTATGGCTTGTGGGCCGGAGGAATCATCGGTGCATATTTCTTCAAAAATGATGCCAGTGAGAACGTGTGTCATTCATCAGTTACCAGTCGAAGTGCTCGAACGAGTCATGGAAAATTGAACTCAACGGATGGATCATTTGAGACATAGCCAAAGAAGTTCTTTGGAATGATAATCAATCAACATTCCCCATTAAATTTGAAGCTTCTGTGTTTTTGCTTTAAATATATTAGAGAACCTCGAAATGGATCACCCTTTACTTCAGAAAGACAAGCGTATACCAAGCACTAATGATTATTTTGATATGACATTTGGCACAGATGTCACGGGCAGTCATACCAACCTAGGTAAAAACAATATTTGGAGGAATGAGTTTTCGCACGAGATTTAAATTAAAAAGTCTAACTATTTTTTGTCCACAGTAGTATTCACTGTTCTCAGCCTAGAGCCCAACTGCTAGGGCTGAGATCTAGAGCAACGTTTTAATTAAATACGTAGTTTATCAAACTAATACTTACTCAGAAAAATTATCATTTACTTAACCATATTTGAATATTAGTTCACTTGGTTCTCGAAAAACTCACCTGAAAATATACAAAAAAAATATATATAAAATAAGAAAAATATATTACAATACGTTAACAGACAGAAGAAATGCATATGTATATAAAATCTTAAAATTTTAATATCGAAAAATTTTTAACATTATTCAAATTTCCGAAAATTGCAACAACAAAATATTATTCTTTTTGCAGAAATATTTTAATTGAAAAACACTTTTGTAAATAACTAAATGCAATTTTTCTTTAAAAGTATATAAGATATTTGATATTTCACTAATTTCCATACTTGACATACTTAATCAATTGACTACTCATAACAGTAAATTAGTACCAAACCTAAAATACAAAAAGCAGAACATAAACAATACAAACACTAAGGCACTCAGTTAATATTCAACGAAGTAATCACGCATCATTTCCGAAAGTAATTTAAACATTAACTTGGCAAGCGTTCACCCACTTACGTTGACATTGCGTAATGTGAGCTTTTGTTTTATGTTTTCGGCTCACGGGGAATGGGAAGTGTTCTATTTAAATTACTAGAATTTACTAAATATTTAAATAAAAAGGCACTGAGTTTCATTTGTTGTAATGAGGGAAATAAATTCCAGATAAGAGTGACAGCTGTCAGTGAACAAAGTGCTTTCTAGTACAAGATTGACACAAAACGCAAATTACCTGTAAGCAATTAAGTAATAAAGCAGAAATGAGAGCAGATGAAGCAACAATGACTAACAAATACAAAAAAGTGATCTTGAGCAACTGAGTAGCAACACACACATATGTATAATTTTAGCAAATATTTTACGTATGTATGTCGAGGCGGATTATTATATGTAATTGGCAACATTTTCACGAAGGTCAATTGGAAAAATGTGATATTTAAAAGCAGAAATATACTGCATTCATATTCATTTTGTGCAAAAAACGCGCGGCAGGGACCCGTTTTACTAAATTGCTATCCCCATATTTTCTACCATTATATAATTATTGTGTGAGTGATATCAAACATTATTTTAATGTAGTTCAAACCAGTTTATAGCTGTATTAAGCTCATTACCATCTATGCTTTCTATTTATTTATTATTATTTTTTCCAGTATGAATTTGCATTTTTCATTTTGCATCGGTTTAAAGGCCACACTATAATTATAGCAAAACCTTTAATTATATTTATTTTAAATTCATGTGTGCTTTTCTAGAACAATGTTGTATTAAAATGTCTGTGAAGCGGTCACTTACTACTGGAAGTACATATAAGTGCTACTCTATGTAGAATGTGTTGCTGTAATATGGCAATAATAGCGTATTACTCACAATTGCACATATGTACACATACATATATCTGGGCTGACTAACGCGATTATGCAAGCGAGCTTTAAGAAAGTTGCTTGTGCAATAATCAGCTTCCGTTTGACTGGCACTTAGAGTACATACTATACATATGTACACACACCAGACAGCTAAGTTGTTGCCGCTGCTGCTGGCGTGCTGGCCGAGGCAGTCACATTTGCATATATCTTTCGCAGCAAACAGATTGTGGAAATTGCCAAAAAAGTTGGACTTTTTCTCATACTTTATTTAAACTCATTCTTCAACGCCTCAGCTGCGGCTTAATTTGTGGCGCGATTGCACGCCAAGTGAGCGAGTAACACGCCAAAGCGCGAAACTAAAATTAGCTGGCGAATTTATCGCGCTCAAATTTATTCTCACATACAGACTTTTTGCACTTTTTTACATATTTTTTATTTCTTTTTTATTCTTTTTTATAATTTTTTTATTTTTTTGTTTATATATTTTATAGCGTTCTGTTTTTGCTCTCGAATTCCTCGCATCTCCTTTGCATATTTGCCGTTTTGTTAATTTCCTTTTTTGGCGCCTCAAGTGCTTATGTAACATGTGCAAAGTTTCACAGCTCAAGAGCAGCGGCAAAGCGGTGCAGAAAAGCGAATGGAACAAAGGATTTTCGTTGGCGGTTATTTGCATGTTTGGCGCTTGGCATTTGACTTTTTGTTGTTACAGGCGAAGTAGCGCTCGCTTCTCACAAGTCAGTGCCACTTTAGACACGCTCACACACATATGGAGTACTCTGCTGTAGCTGGCAGTTTTGCAGCCCGCCCCCGTCCAGCATTACTCTTCCTATTGCTTTGTTGCCGCCTCTCACTCGCTTTGCCAGTCTGCTTAGATTTATTTCCTTTGGCAAACAAAAGTCGCACTCGCTTGCAGCGGCGCATTGCTTAGCTGCTACGCTACTCCAGTGCTTTAGCGCTTCGGCATGCGACTCTATAAGCCAGACTAATAAATTACTCGTGTGTACTTGCCACTTAAGCAGTCAAACACTCGTACTTATGCAACGAAACAAGCGAACTACACTAGCTGGCGAATGACAAGCTGCTATGTGAAGTGTTGCACAGTGGGCTGTGATTGGTAAAATAGCAAGCAAATAATTGAAATTAACTAAAAAATGTTTAATTGTTGTTAAAAAATAAATTATTAAGGGACTTAAGGACCGCTTCGCTCTAGGGCTCGAGCGTGGCCGAGAACCATATCTCCCGACAGTTGCCAAAGCTGTTGATGCTCAGGTTTCGGATGCGGTGGATATGACAGGTGGAGATGGTCAAACGAACATGGAGAACGAAAAGAGTCTCTCTGACATAACAAGTTCTGGGTGCGGTTCATCAATTGGCGACTCCGTCTTCAGTCTCGAACAGCAGTTTGAGGAGGTTCGGGTCGAACACGACGTGGTTCTGGATTCTGAAGGATAAGATTCCTCTAGATTAACCTCCAACATACGAAGGTAGGCCTCGCCAACTTACTGCTTCATCTAAAACTAGTGAAGCCGATGTCTTCCTGAAACAGAGCCCGTATGATGTTCCAAAATGAACGGTATTTTTTAATCACCTCTGTGAAAAGAAAAGATCGTTCTTCAAAATTCCAAATCGATTTCTCAAAGATTAGTTCACGTACATACATATATATGGACAGACAAACGGCTAAAGTGGCTAAATTGACTCAGCTCGTCACGATGATCTTTTATATATTACAAATACAGTGTTACAAACTTCTTGAGAAACTTAAAATATCGTGTTCAAATCAGGTCGATCCAAACAGGAATCTCACTTGGACAGCTGAGAACACCGATCCGTTAGGATACCTTTAACCAATATACGATTGATCATAAGACACTCAAAAATTGACAATGCTTATCACAAATTTGTGGAGGGGGCTAATGTCTGTTTCGGCTATGTATTTGGGTTCGCCGAATGTAAGATCACCGTCACCATCACCATCCTCCATATAATTTTGAAAACTTATGCCCGACAAGATTTTTAGCCTTACTAAATAAATACCCTTTGTATAAATTCCAAGAAGAATACCTACTATTGCGTCAAGATGAACTTTTCTAAGGGCAAGTAGTTAAGTAGATCTACATTATACTCTCTGCGAATGTACAGGCAGTAGCACAGGAGCGGAACCCAAGATGCCAATGAAGATCTAACTCGTTCCCATTCCTCAACGGATTTGCAGTTTCCAGCGATTTTGTAATGGTTCGCTGACGATATAGCTTGATGCTTAAAGTAAAAAATATTTCAAATTTTTTTATCGATGACCTTATTATAAATATTTGCTGCTGACAAAATTTCTTCTTTCAAAGTAAAAATATTGGAAAAAATAATTTAATAAAAAATATAACCAAATATTGTCACATAACAAACCACAGTCCAGAGCACCGCGTTTGTCTACTGTCAGGCCAACATATGCTAACTCTATTTTCCTAGCGACTTTCAGTAGACTCATGTGCTGTGTTCTCCGAGATATTAATAGGCTGTGGCTTAGACGTTTCCTTGCACACTTCCTTGCATTATTTGTAACGCTTTTAACCTGTCTGCTACCTGATTCAAAGATTTTGTTAGCTTTTAGCCGCACTTTATTGGCGCACTTTTGCACCTCCTTTTGTGAATGAAACAAAGCTATTTTCGTGCCGGTGCACGAAGTCTGTATGTGTATGTGCATTAACGGAAATGTAATATCGTCTTTTATTGGAGTTTTATTTTCATTCGCATTGCGGTCTGTGGTTCAGAGCAACCTTATAGTGTCCCACACATTGCAAATGTGTTCTGCCGCTGCCTTCTTTTATTGACGTGCACTTAATTGCCTGGCATTTTAAGACTTCTGCGCCTTTGCGGTTTCGTATAAAATTACAGTTTTGTTGTTGTTTACTCGCTTTTTCATTTACTCGCATTCAATGTTATTTTTAACTTGGGGATCGTTTAATGTTTTCGTGGTGTTTCATATATAGAGAGACGAAGGTTTGGCGAAAAGGATGGTTACGGAGTTAGCCAAAGCAGTATATTACAACCTCGATTAGTGAATTTGTTCGGTTAAAACTTACAAATTTGGAAACCCCGAAAAGTAGACCTCAAAGTACGCAGAAATAAACTTTTTTACTGAGATTAGTCCTGCTTGACGCCCGCTTCTCGCTCTAAATACAAAATCTCAGCAGAACTTGTACCGTATTAAATGTGAAGCTCCAAACGGCTTATCAGAAACACTTATTTTAGACTCTTAGCCCTATACTATACACAGCCAATTGAAATCGTCCAAAAGTATTTAAGGAACGCTAAGGCTATATTTGCATCAGCGAAACAATTTTGTTACCAAAGCTCCTCAACCAGGAGTTCACACCCAAAAAGAGAACTTAAAGTTAAAAGTAAACTTTGAGAAAACTGTTTAAACAGCTTTAAGAATATGAAAGAAGATAGAAACCTCAGAGCTTTGCCGTAAAATAGTAAGTCTGGGACAATAGAAGATCACACGGCAAAAAAGTTGGGACAGTAAGAGAGCCTTGGTAAGACATATGTTAAGACTGTGACTGTGACTTATAAGCTAAAAGATGTCAATAAGCCAAGAAAATGCTCAAAGTAATCGAAATATTACTACTGTGTAAGCAAGGGTTGCTGAAGGCCGCAATCTAAGGCGTTGATTCCAAGACGTTCTCAAGAATTAGGACTGTCGCACACCACAACCTGGTGGATTTTAAGAAAGTATTTGGGGTTGCGTCCGTATAAAATTGTTCTCACTCAAAAACTGAAGGGGTTGGACCACCATAAATGTCATGCATTTGCTTTGGAACAACTTGTAACGATTATTTTAAAGAAATCATCTTCTCCCATGATGTTCACTTTCATCTGAGTGGTGCGATAAATAATCAAAACTGACGAGTCAGGTGCAAAGAAAATCCAAAAATGTTTCATGAACAACCATTACATTCACCTGAATTGACAGTTTGGTGTTGTTTTTGATCTGGGGGAATCATCAATCCGTACTTCTTTTGAAATGAAGCCGGGGAGACAACGTTACTGTCAATGGAGAGCGGTATAGATGGATGATAGCCACCTTTGGCCGCAATTGGAACAAGTTGATCTTGACAATACCTGATTCCAACAAAGCGGGACTAAGTGCCTCACAGCACGTGTAACAGCCAAATTATTGCGATAAAAGTTTGGAGATTCGATTATTTAAAGAAATTGTGACAGTGGATGGCCTCCAAGAATTTGTGATTTAACACCATTACACTACTTCTTGTGGAGTTATTTGAAGTTATTGGTATGTCTTTAGCAATAAACGGACTCTTTCAAGCTTTAGAAGTCAATAATTAACGTGATATTGATATGCGACTGTATGTAGTGTAAAAGTACTCAAATTCGATAAACTAAAATACGTTCCTGCAAAGGGTTATGGAGGTCATTTGAATGATGGTATATTTACATTTATTGCATAAAAAACACTTGAATTTACTTAACAATTAGTGTAATTTTTAAAAAACAAATCATACCACTCTTATTGGAAAACCCAGTAACTATAGACGATGTAGTCATTGCCGTCGGACTATCCTCTATCTAGTCAGTCAGTTTTTAAGATATCAATCAGAAATTTTGCACTCAATCAATGAAATTTACACAGCTTTTAAAATACATAATAAACTGGGGCCTGATCAAAGGATTTTTATTTTTTCGAAAATTTCGATTTTTTAGGACCAATTAACTGTTGATTTAGAAAAAAATTTCCTGAGGCCGCCATTTTGTTAATTTTGAAAAAAACAAAAATAAAATCCTTCGACCAGGCCTGGGATTATCTCTTTATAAAACTATATTTTTTTGTTCGATTGTTTTTAGATGAATCTCCAAGGACTTATGCTTGTCATCGCAAGTACCTTTTTTTGGAACAGGGTCAACAAAAACAACTATAACTTTTTTTTTTTTAATTTTCGTGACTTCAAGTCAACACATTCTATAATAATGCCATATTACTACTTATGTAAAATAACATTATTTAATAGCAGAAAAAAATATTGACAACTCTAATTTTTTCGTGCCTCTGACTACCCATAACCCCTTAAGTTCCTCTATGGAAAACTTTTTTACTTGAAGAGGTATATCACGAAATTCGGCTTTAGTTATTGTTCAAAGCAACGGTATAATCTCTTAACATATAATATTATTCATATCGAGCTGCCATACAAACTGACCTATTAAAATCAAATTGTAAGGAAATCTTTTGTATAAAAGGGGATATGTTCAAGAAATTTGGCATAGAATATTGTCAAAAATAACAGCTTAATTTCCGTAAAAAAATCTCAGATCGTATCACTATAAACTGGCATTCAAACTAAGCGATCAAAATCAAGTTTTGTACGGAAACTTTTCCATTTGTGAAAGGTATTATAGTTATGCCACCGACGTTAATGTTTTTATTGTTGTATTTCGATATTATGATTATTATTATTATTTTATTCAAATACATACAGATCATATTTTCACTACCAATTTGTTGCCTACATTTACGCGCATATAAAATGTTTAGCTAAGTCACATACCAAAAACGAATATGTCAAATGCAACCAGAGAAGTGATGAATTTATTTAAGAAAAAACACAAAAATTGTCCGAGTCAGTTTCTAATTTAATCCCTTCTGCAGTCTTTTTAAGCATTTAAATTTAATTTTCGATGTTTTCTGTTTTACCTCCACATCCTCACTATAAAAATATCGATTTATTTCTATTCTCTACATCGCTTGATATTTTTAGTGTTACTACAGTGAACTTTTGCAAAGTTTCAAGCGCTTGGAAAGTTGTTATTTTATCATAGTTTCTCTCCTTAAATCCAATATTAGCAAAATATTTGCTTTATCCACACAATTTATCAACCCCAACACTTCAGTCACTTACGCAAGTGCACTCTTCGCACCCTTCATGCCATTCACATTTCCCCCTCGCTAAGCACTGGCGCCCGCTGAGATGCAGATAAGCGGTTCTAAATATAGTACGATTTACACCAATTTTCCTCAAATCTTTGCAAATGTTGGCAAGTTCGCTCGTGATAAATGCCATTATTTTGCCAACTCAAAGGCGAGTACATAGCAGCGTCATCCAAAGACCCAAAGCGGGCACTTATTGTTCGTGAATGTTGGCCAAACAATTGCAACAATGGTTTACTGCGACGCGTTGATCCCGCACACAGCCCCGCGTGTGGGCAACGCAGTGCTGACTGTGATTATACTTCCTGTGCAAGAGAGAGGTCCATATACATATATTTCAAATGTATATGTATATACCACTGATCTACTTTTTGTTTTACGCAAAGGGGCACTTACTTTTATAGTTTTTATTGTTGTTGTTGTTGGCGCATACTTTTGATGACCTTTCTTACTTAGCAAAGCAGCAAAGTGCCATCTTCAGCGCTACGAGTATTAGATTACAAGCGCACAGCTGCTGCTGCTTTGTTTAAATTTCTTAGAATTACTTTAAGGTTTTGCTTTTTCATATTTTTTCTGTTATTTTTTCTTTGAAACTCTTGCGCCGTCGGGCCACTTAAGTTGAACTGTGGTTAATTTAACCTACTTAGACATAATGCTTCTCAAGCTGACTTTTTTGCGCCAATTCCCACTGCAATTAAACCGTATGTATGTACCTATAAACCGTTATGCAGCCACAGTTAAACACACGCACATATACCGTTAGAGCAGCGTAAATTGCATGCGAATTAACTTAGAAATTGGCTGGCACTCGCTTACAGTCGATCCGCTGGCCAAGTGCTGTTGAGTCTAGGTTTAACTAGGTTACATCGCATACATATATGTACATATGTGTAGGTGCGTGTGTGTAAGTAATTGCAATCGCAGTTCTGTAGTCTAGCGAATTTCCTGCATATTAAATCAAAATTGAAGCAGTTATTTAGAACGCACTTTACAAGTCTGCGCTCACATGTCTACATGCGTGTGTGTGTGTGTGGGTCAGTGGGGATCACGCTGAAGGGCAGACAGACAATGAGGTCAAAAGTTTAATGCATTTGCCCATGTGCGGTAGCTTTTAATTAGTGTGGCATTAGTGTATTTCGGTTATTATTTTCTACATTTGTATTTGGGTAATTGGTGAGCTTCGGATATTTTCTTCTCGGAACTATTTAATTATGTTAGTGAGTAGCAACACTTGTATGGCTCCATATAAAAATATTTCCAAACCATTACAAAGAATTCAGAATTTAAGCATAAATTTGATTTTCCAATTTTGACACTTTTCGATTTCGATAAATGTAATTACGCCTAAAGGTAGGCAATTTTCAGTTTTCGTAAAAATTTTGAGCAAAAAGATCTATTCAGCTATTTCTAGCGAAGCGAAAACTCCGAAGAATACGATTTTTAAAATTATAGTTTCGAACAACAAGATTTTTTAAGAAGACTATCAAGTTACCGGCTTGAGATTATTTTTTTTGGCTATTTAGGAGCGTCCATTAACAAAAGAATTCTGTATTCGTCGGTAGCGAGGTTGCGTTATGTGCCTTTCTTGGTTCCAGTATGTAGATTGATATAGACTGTATTGCGTTCTAGGTTAGCTGAAACCACTACTACTAGGGGCTGCCCACGGGGTGGGACTATATCTCCCCTATAATGGAGCCTATAATATTTGAACTCCTAGAAATGCTCACAAACAATGGGATTCGGTGCCAGGAGTACACCGCTGAAGCTGTCGCGAGGTAAATTTGAGAACAATCTCTGCGACATATTCCAAAGGGATAGTGTATACGGTAGGATTAAATATCAAATAGTCGAAAAGCGGAATCTCTTCTGGGCTTGAGTCAAATAATACTTGGTGATAAGGAGTTGGAGGTATCTAAAGAAGTCAAATTCATAGGCCTCACAATAGCCTCAACCTTAGGGTGGAATAGGCACGTAGGATTTACACTGTTCAGAGCCAACAAGACACTCATGATATGCAGACACCTAAACGGCAGATCCTTCGACTGTAAGCCAGGTATCTTTAGGTGGATGTATAGCATGATCGTAAGGTATATTTTCACTCATGGAGCGGTTGCTTGGGTATCGAAGACAACGCAGTTTCGGTAGGCCTTCAACTATCGAAGCTGCAAAGATGCGCCTGCGTCTGTGTGGTGTAATGCGCACTTGCCCAACCGCAGAATTTGAAGTTATGCTGGAGTTCACACCGCTGTATCCAGTGTTCAAACAGTGCACGAAACATACCATGCTGCTCATGACAATAGAGGGTTTTGGCAAAGGGAAGATATTGTCGTCTCAACACATGAAGACCTT
Organism: Bactrocera dorsalis; assembly: GCF_023373825.1. Taxonomy (NCBI): domain Eukaryota; kingdom Metazoa; phylum Arthropoda; class Insecta; order Diptera; family Tephritidae; genus Bactrocera; species Bactrocera dorsalis. The sequence goes on along the minus strand of NC_064306.1, from coordinate 59,925,924 downwards.
AGGAGAAGGCACGCCACTGGCCCTTCCAAGGGATGGCCTTACGAAGATGCTAAACTTTACAAAGAAGTTTAGAGTTAGTCTCGGCAGCAAGGCGGAGGATAATAATTCCACGCTCGACCTACTATTGAGGGGCAACACTATTCAGTGGTATACTGACGGCTCAAAAACACCGGAATGCATTGGAGCAGGCATTACGGGACCGCATACCAAGCTACCCATACCAATGGGAAATTTTCCGAGCAACATTCATTCTTTGCTAAAGGTCAGTGTGCAGAAATCAATCTCCATCGCAAGCAACGTATTGCTATACTGAGTGATAGTCAAGCGGCACTAAAAGCGAACTCAGCTTATGAGGACAAATCGCAATTATTGGAGGAGTCTATAGGAGAGCTGAGCCGCCTATCAGTTTGCAATCGTGTACACCTAATCTGGGTGCCGGAGCATAAAGGCAGTGAGCTGGCCGACGAATAAGCCCACTCAGCGGCAGCTTCCAGGATGTTGGGGCCAGAACAGTGCATTGCGATGGGGCCGCACACCATAATGGCGTTGCTTTGCACAAAGGAAAGAGTGGGGAGAGAACGGCACTAGCAAGAGGCAACAGAAATACGTCACGCGAAGCTACTACTGGAAGGTTACAACCTGACAAGGTTAAGGGATATTCTCTACATCCCCCAAGACAAATTTCGTCTCCTTTTCGCACCCTAAACCGGACACTACAGTCTCAAGAAGCAATTGTCCAACATGGGCAGTCTCATTCCACAAACTGTTGGTTTTGCGACATGGAACATGAAACTCCAGAACCCTTGATTCTAGATTGCCTAGCAATTGCTGAAGGCTCTAGGATCCAGCGGGAATTATTCAGAATGCTGGACCTTTGTAATCATATGTGAATTAGGAGAGGGCACAATAATTTTAATTATTTTTTATCTATCTATCACTCAGCCAACTGGCATCACCAGTACCACGAAAATTTTCCAGAGATGCTCATAATCAATTTTGAAAGCGCTTGAAGTGTTTTTCACATTATGACCTTTTAAAAGTTCAAAGTAGGTAAAAATATCTCAAACATACCAAGAAAGTTTAGTTTTTAAAGCTCGTTAAAGTTTTAGATATCGACCTACAAGTCGGCGTACCTTGTATTTTTTTGTAATTTTGTTATAATATTTGTGTTATTTTTTATAAAAATAAAATTGAATTAAAATAATTGTAGAACTCGCATTATAAGATAAGCATATATTACTAACAATTATGGTTATTAAATATAATAAAAAATTCCCCTATTAATAAGCACTACAAGGTTTTTTATCCCATTCCATGTAGCTATTTCTTATCGTAAAATGCTTGACTGCCTTAGCGAACATATAATTTTATATAACAACTATTGCTCAACCGATAATTTGAGCCAGATTGCATGCACTTAAGAGCCAATCGGTTTTTTATGCATGCAACTCAGTGTTGCAATTTCACAAGTGAGATTAGGTAGCGTTGTTATTAATAAAGCATGACAAAATATTTTCCAATATTATTTTATTATTAATAATTTATACTTTATAGCTGACGGCAGCGAAATCTTATGTGGATTGAAAGGGAATACGATATTTTCTGTATTTCATCATAGCCTGCTCCATATCGCAGTGCGAGTATGAATTCAAAACATGTTATAGGCGACATTTTTTTAACTTGGTGACTATATATGTAGCTTAAGCTTTTACTTTATCTTTATTAGAAAAATCTAAGGCTTAATACCAGACACATACATATATAAAAATAAAAAAAAATATATATATATAAAAAATTGAAAAATTTGAAAATTTGAAAAAAAAAATTGTAAAAATTAAAAAATAAATTAAAAAGTAAAAAAATTGAAAAATTTTAAAAAGAAAATTGAAAAATTAAAAAAAAAATTATAAAATTTTTTAAAAAAATTTAAAAATTTGAAAAATTAAAAAATAAATTAAAAAAATAAAAATACAAATTTAAAAATTTATAAAAAATTAAATAAAATAAAAAATTTAAAAAAAAAATTAAAAATTTAAAACATTAAATAAAATAAAAAATTAAAAAAAAAATAAATTAAAAAATTAAAAAAAATTTCAAAAATTAAGAAAAAATATAAATAAAGAAAAACATAAAAAAAAGATTAAAATAATACTATATTTTCGTTTTTTTAATATACTTGAACCACTGTGCCACACTAATATTATTTACTCACCAGACAATTTAAATATCATAAAATTTGCTTTCAAATATGTATATAACGGGTGATTTTTTTGAGGTTAGGATTTTCATGCATTAGTATTTGACAGATCACGTGGGATTTCAGACATGGTGTCAAAGAGAAAGATGCTCAGTATGCTTTGACATTTCATCATGAATAGACTTATTAACGAGCAACGCTTGCAAATCATTGAATTTTATTACCAAAATCAGTGTTCGGTTCGAAATGTGTTTCGCGCTTTTTTATCGACAAATTTTGTTCAGCGATGAGGCTCATTTCTGGTTGAATGGCTACGTAAATAAGCAAAATTGCCGCATTTGGGGTGAAGAGCAACCAGAAGCCGTTCAAGAACTGCCCATGCATCCCGAAAAATGCACTGTTTGGTGTGGTTTGTACGCTGGTGGAATCATTGGACCGTATTTTTTCAAAGATGCTGTTGGACGCAACGTTACGGTGAATGGCGATCGCTATCGTTCGATGCTAACAAACTTTTTGTTGCCAAAAATGGAAGAACTGAACTTGGTTGACATGTGGTTTCAACAAGATGGCGCTACATGCCACACAGCTCGCGATTCTATGGCCATTTTGAGGGAAAACTTCGGACAACAATTCATCTCAAGAAATGGACCCGTAAGTTGGCCACCAAGATCATGCGATTTAACGCCTTTAGACTATTTTTTTGTGGGGCTACGTCAAGTCTAAAGTCTACAGAAATAAGCCAGCAACTATTCCAGCTTTGGAAGACAACATTTCCGAAGAAATTCGGGCTATTCCGGCCGAAATGCTCGAAAAAGTTGCCCAAAATTGGACTTTCCGAATGGACCACCTAAGACGCAGCCGCGGTCAACATTTAAATGAAATTATCTTCAAAAAGTAAATGTCATGAACCAATCTAACGTTTCAAATAAAGAACCGATGAGATTTTGCAAATTTTATGCGTTTTTTTTTTTAAAAAAGTTATCAAGCTCTTAAAAAATCACCCTTTACATACATGAACGAACATATAATTTTACTACAGCACATACATACTAGTATTCATACACACAACTCCAGCCTTCCTCTAAAAGCTGCTGATAAATAATTGCGCAGTCTCAGTTTTATATGTACTTCAATAATTAGCATGGCTAAAGCATGACGAACGTTGCTGCATAAATATATTTTGTTACATGATCATAAATCTTTGTGAGTTCTATAGAAACTTTGAGTAATTTCTTGCATATACTACTGTGGGCAAAAAATAGTAAGGCTTTTTAATTTAAATTTCGCGCGAAAATCCATTCGTCGAAATAGAGTATTTCTAGGTTGCTATGACTGTCAATGAAATCTGTGTCAATTATCACATCGAAATAGCAAGATAGCACAGAGTTTGGTAAGAAATTGAAGCTTGAGAATCGACGATTAACAGTCAGAGGTCTTACCAACATCGTTGGAATATCGGAAGGTTCCATTTGAACCAGTTTGAAAGATCATTTGGGCCTAAGGGAAGTAATAGCACGATGGTTTCCAAAATTCTTCAATTTTTTCGAAAAACGCCGTCGTGTTAAAGACTGTGAAACAATGCTTTCCGACTAGCAGGATGTCACGAAAAGCATTATTACTGGCGATGAGTGTTTGATCTATGCTCGCGACTCAGAACACGTAGAATATCGTCGCATAGGTGAGCCGAAGCCGAAAAACCTCCTCAAAGCAGGTCAAAAATCAAGGCTATGTTGACAGTTTTCTTCGATGATTGAAGTGTGGTGCACGCAATTCCTTCCGACCGGTCAAACTGTCAAACTGTCACCAAGGAATACTATTTGTTATGCGATGCGTCGTTTGCATGAAGCTATTCATAAAAAGAGGTCAGTATAATGGGCCGAGAACTCTTAGTTTTTGTACCACGCTAGTACACCTTCGCATACTGCATTGTTTTTTCAAGAGTTTTTCACCTATTTTTCTACCGGTAACGTGTCGCAACCCCGGTATTCGCCTGATGTAGCTCCGTGTGACTTCTGGCTATACAGCAAACTCAAACGATCGCTCCGGGGAAACCGTTTGAGTCAATTGAAGATATTAAACGTGAATCGGTACACGCATTAAAAGCTATTCCGTAAATTGACTATAACAACTGTTTCGAGGATTGGGAAAAACGTTGGCACAAGTATATTGAGACCAAGGGAGATTACTTTGAGGGTGGTCGAGATTTTTAAAAATAAATTAAGAATTTATGTAGCATACAATTTTTAGCTTCCGTTGTCAGATATAACCGATATATAACCATTTTATAACACAAATATAAACGATATATAACCATTTTATAACCAAAACTCAAATTTTGTTTCAATATGAGTGATATCGTTTTTCCTTCTAAAAAGTGACGTTACGTTATTTTGCATTTTAGATAACGGTATGTAATAAATGTTGACTCAAATTATGGAACTACCGTTATGCTTCAGCGCCTACTCTGTTCAATTTCAAACAGAGAAATCCAAAAATAACACAAAATGCTCGCAGCACAACTTGCGTGTCAAATTCAATTAAATTATTTCGCCTAAATTAGCATTAGCACAGGGCATTTAGAGATCATTAGCGCTTTTATTGATAAATTTAGGAGTGTGTGTTTCACTTTCAGCTTCATTTCAAGAGCGCATGCGCCTACCACTAATTATTGGCGATTACGCGGCAGTTAAACTGTGAAAAATATATACTCGTACATATTTATATTTATATATTCATACATATATACAAAAATATTCACAGCATTAAAAAACTTTAATTTCTAATTTATTTGAATTTTCAGCTTTGCATTTAGCTCACTTCGTTTGTTTTGATATCGAATTTCGCGATATTTCTTTATGCATGTACTTTGTATTATTATTTGATTTTGTTTTCAAACTTGTTGTTTTTTTCTTTTAATTTTTCATTCGCACGATCGTGCAAATTGCTCGTTCGCTATTGCTCATTATTTGCTGTGCGTGTTAAGCCAATTTACATATTAACGCGCATTAGCATGTCTCACCTTCAAGTTGCCCGCTAGGAAATTCGTAGGCAAAAACTTATACACACTATTATGGTAAACACACGAGATCGCAGCAGTGAAAAGTCCATGCATTTATGTACTTTTATGTTTAATAGAAGCTTATGTTGTAAGGTTTCTAAATTCTATTCAGTCTTCGTTAATATTTCTATGGAAGCCTGAACTCAGTCAGAAGCTGTATTCCAAAAGCTGGGTCACATTTTTCCACATCTTATGAATAGTGATAGTGAAACACAACGTTTTTACGACGCAAAGCTCGGTTCCATAGTAGCGGGACTATAGTATGGAACATGATGTACGATTGGGTGCTAAGAATACATCATCCAAAAAATGTGAAGACAATACCATATGCGGATGATCTCATAGATAGCAGTGGCTAAAAACAACTGGATGACCTTGCGATCGAATGCAGTGGCTGCATAAATGTTTTGCGCCGATGACTTGCTACCATGACTATAGAGCTGGTTGAGAAGAAAACAGAAGTCTTGTTAATAAACTCCAGGAAAATTGAAAAAAGATATCGCTCACCATAGGAGAATGTGAGATTATTTCAGTCATAGTTGAAGTACCTTGGTGTAATAGTGGACTGAAGACACAACTTCAAGGAGCACTTCGAAAATACGACATTTCAAGCAAATAAAATCTATAAAGCTATGGCTACAGATGGTGCATCACATATCTAACAGACTGATTCCGAGCATATATTCGTGGATAGATAGACAGCCGGATTTCCACCTAAACCAAATAATCAGTGGTCATGGCTGCTTTAGAAGCTATCTATACAAATATCGTCATGGCGTTAGGGCATATTGTTCGACGTGTACATAGTGTATTGAAGACTCTGAACACGTAGTCTATCAATACCCTCGGGTTTCAAGTCACACTTGGAAGTAGTCTCACGAAGAAAAACTTGACTGCACTTACATATGTGCGAATCTTTCATGAAATGGAAAACTGTCAGCGAAATGGCAGCTCTAATTACGATAAGTTTGAGCAATTTACAACAGATTAGGCGTCAGTCAGTCCGTACGATAGAGGGGACCTAAATGTCTTAGTCCAGCGGTCTCGTGGGAGAGACATAAGATGGTAGTAGGCAACATTTAGCGGATTAAAGTCCCGCACCCTGGCATTCGATGCTTCCTCCTACTATAAAAAAAAATTACATGCATATCTAGTGATGATCACATATCTGTCTCTATAGAAGACTCAGTTCAATACTAGTTTTTAGGGATCACAAAAATATGTTCGTCAGTCAGATACCAAAAAAATCCGAAAGAAATTTAATACGTAGGAATCGGTGAAATGGGCAACTATATCAGCAATACAACTGATCATTGAGATTTTTTATACTTCGTCTTAAAAATCGCTGGCTCGAAACCAGAGCCATACCCCCTTACGTAAAGTTGCTCAGAATGATCCGTAGAACATTTCCCGCAGATGGGCCGTTTTGCCTTTTGCTAATGTGTTTTAGAAAGATACCATATAGGGTTTGTCTGGAAAGTAATAGAACTGATTTTCTTCCGCCGGGACTGTCCTTAGGACCGTGTGCGCACCGACTGGATTCGGTAAAGGGCGTTGCTAGTAGCTAACGAACGAGCGGCTGGTCAGTAGTCTCCAAGCACCTGGAAAGTCAGGACAAAGATTTTCGCGCGACGTGTTTTGGCTAGACGAAAGTGCAGCGTTCGTTAGAACAGAGATACCCGATTGAATTCTGATCAAGTAGGCTTACCCAAATGTTGCCAATAAGGCACCAGGCCTTTTTGGAGGGCCGGAAAGAGATCGCTGATGAAGACCGTGCTGAGAGACTTTCGACTTTGACAAACACCGACAATGTGACTCGTGTGCGCAAAGTTTTGAACTCAGACCCTCGACTAAGTATTCGTTTAATTGCCCAGATGTTAAATTTATCAAAATCTGTGGTTCATGACATTGTGACGGAGCACTTGAACATGCGCAAGGTGTGTGCGAAGATAGTCCCAAAAGTGCTAACTGACGATCAGAAATTGCGGCGAGTGGAAGTGTGCCAAGAAAATTTTAACATTAGTGAAAGTGATCCCTAATTTTTGAATAACGTAATCACAGGTGACAAATCATGGATCTTTGAGTATGATCCCGAGACAAAACGGCAATCTTCCGATTAACAGAGGGGATCCGAACAGCATGCATTAGGTATGGAACTGCTGCAAAATTTATATGACAGAAATTACATCGCCTAGCCGACTTAGGGACTGAATTGAACCAAAAATTTATTTTTGCCTATTTCCGAAACTGAAATACTTGGAAGAAACCGTAAAGCCATCTAGGTCTAAGGCTATAGAATAGTTTTGCCCAATAGGTACCAACCTCAATAAAAGCATTCAGAAAACTATACCAAGAATTCATATTTATAATTATCACTATTTTAAGTATCTATGGAACATTGCATACAAATTAAATACAGATTCTACAAATAAGAAAGCCATAATTGCACTGCAGCGCCCTAAATTATTACAAACTGAAGATTGCAATTAATTTTATGGCAGGAGAAAATTTTTAAGCTGCAAAGCGAAACAATAAAATGGCAGGTAAGCGAAGCAATAACTGTAAATACATAAATATATACAATTGTATGTTTGTGTGCTTGTGCCACTTTCGCCACTCCTATAATACCCATAATAAAAGTGGAGCTTAACATGAGGACGGCAAAAATGCAAGGAAGATATAAATGGCAGAAAACAAAAAGAGTCATGCATAACTGCAACAACGAAAAATATCTACCAATATTTACAAACATACATACATGAATACAAATGCGCATATAAAATGCAACGCAAAACGCACAAAAACGGCGAAACGCGAAGCGCAATGACAAAACCCACTTGGTATGCAAGCTGAATGCGGCGTAACAAAGAAAATTTGCATAAATAATAAAGAAGGAACTTATGCCACTTACTATATATGTATGTATGTATGTATGTATAAACGCATATAAATAAGAAACTCACGAACAAAACAAAATCAAAGGCGAAATGCAGGTAATGAACAAAAGCAAATAAATAAAATTATAAATAAATACCGGGTGCAAACACGTGACTGCTTTGCCATGGATAATGAATGAAAATAAAAAACGCATATACATATACAGTATCCGACAAAACTATGTATACCCCATGAAAGTTGAAAAGAAAATTATCATATCTTTTGAAAAGTGAAGTTTATTTTTTGCATGCTTTTTGTTTTTGCTTATGAGTACACTACATACAAAAAATTAAATTAATTTTCTGCATTTTAGTGCTAGTGACTGCAAAATACGCGGTAATCTGGAAAAGAGAAATTCTTAACAACGACAAAAGTATGTATACCCGAATAAATTTTGAGGTTACCTTCACACAAGAGCTTCAATATTTAGTGCTGCCACCCTTAGGATTAATTACTGCCAATAGACGTCGAGGCATGCTGAAGAAGTGACTGGGGTATGTTTTCCCAGGAGTCTTTCAATTTATTAAAAATCTCGCCTTTATTTGAACGGCAAGAAGATCGGTAAGCTTGTCATCCAAATATTGCCATAAGTGCTCAATGGGGTTTAAGTCGGGGCTTTGAGCAGGCCATGGTAGGAATTCTATCGATTTTTGTTCGATGTATTCTTTTGCAACCCGACTTGTATGCTTGGTTTCGTTGTCCTGCTGGTATATGAAGTTATCCTGTATGCCCATTTTTTGCGTAGCTGGCTCCAAATTGGTACTTAACATTTGAACATAAGACTCTCCCGTCATTTTACCTTCGATCATTACGAGATTTGAGAGAGCACTGTAGCTAAAACAACCCCAAACCAATACATTTCCGCCTCCAAACTTTATGGTGCTTTGAATGCATTTACTCTGAAGCTTCTCGTGGCTCTTTCGCCAAACTTTTTGCCGTCCTTTAGTATTTTTAAATTCAAATTTGCTTTTATCACTCCAAATTACTTTTTTCCAAAAATTTGGTGGCAGTTTGTAATACCTTTTTGCAAACTCCAATCGTGCCTTTAAATTTTTCTGGCTGATGAACGGTTTTTTAATCTTGTAGTGGTTGGAATACCCGTCTTCTCGAATTCTTCGTTGAATTTTTCGCTCGGAAACATCTATTTGAAGGCTCTGCTTAATAAATCGGGCTGATACAGTCGGATCTTTTTTCACTTCTCTCACTATTTTTGTCTCTTCGCGCACTGTAGTTACTCTAGGGCGGCCTGATCTTGGAGCACTCTCTAGCCCACCATTTTTTTGGTAATTTTTTATCACTTTTTGGATTGTGGCCTTGCTTTAAGAATATTTGTTTGCAATTTTTCCGTATCCCATTCCATCTAAATGATCATGAACAATCAATTTTCGCAGGTCAACGCTTATTTCTGCAGATCTTGGCATTTCACTAAATAAAATCTTTATATTATTTACCCAAACACTTTTATCAAGTATAAAATCATGAAATTTTACCTTTGTCGAGTTTGTTTCAAAATATTTGCAAAAACTATTTACGCAAAGAAGCACTACGCACAAATATTGCCACGGTATACATAATTTTGTCGCCTGCAAAGTTCAACTGATCATCAACAAGTGCACATTCTGCAAGCAAAATAAAAGCTAACGGTAAATATCATACCGTTATTATTTGTCAACTTACAGTGTGCACTTACCGTATGTACAATTTTTTAATTGTTGAACTTTTGAAAAAAATATTCAAAGAACAATATAAAATGTGCTGGGGTATACATAGTTTTGTCGGATACTGTATATATATAGATATGTATGCAAAAAATGGTATCAATAAAAACCAGTTGAGGGTAACAAACTAAATATGCAAACAAACTTCGGAAGAGACATGAATATGATTTATGACTACAGCTGTGAAGCAGACGACTGTATGTTGAAATAAAAATGCTTCGAAAGAAATAAAAGACAAAATTATATCTAAATATTGTCACCTAAAATGCAAAATGACGTAAGACTACTTTTATAAGTTTACAGGCGAAGGAAAAACGATATAATAGAAACCACTTTTATTGAAAAAAATTGAGTTTTAGTTATAAAATAGTTATATATTGGTTATATCTGAGCTGAAAAGCCGAAAAACTTTTTGCCACATACATATATACAAGTATGATACATACATATATATAATATCATTTAGTGAATTTTTGATGATACGCTGTTTTGCATTTTAGGTGACGTTATGTGTATATGAGCATTAATTGATAAACTTACAAACCAGGTGTTCAATGAAATTAAGTACAATCAGCGCGGTTTGATATTAATTTCAAAATTCGCAAAAAAAATTATTGTTTCAGTGAAATTGAAATATATCGACAAGGAAATGTTTCAGGTATATCGCAAACTTTAATTAATCCCCTAATAAGCTGGCCTTCGAAACTTCTTTCCTCGCTGCTTCTGTTTCAGTCGCTTAACTAATCATTTACAAGGGACATCAACAACAAAATTATCCAGTTAAAAACATTATAAAAGAGGAAGACAACACACCAAAGTGGCATAACCGCTTGCTAGTCGCTTTCTCTCTCTCTAATCAACATTTTTATTCTTTATACGAGTTAATTGTTCTATTCGCCACTTTCTAAATTTTGGAAAACTCAATGTCGAAACTATTAACTTTACAGTATCATCAAAGAGAACGGGATAAACTGAAGTGCTAATTTAATAGCCATTAAATAGTATTAATGATAATGAGTAAGGGCCTCAGCTTAAAATTTTGATAGTTATGTTGTAAACAATCTTTCACTTTTAGTCAAATTTTGTTAAAACTTCGAGAACTGATGCCCGGAGCATACTATAATTAGGAGGAAACACTTCTCCAATCTGTTTAATGCCAGTGAAAACATAACACCAGAAGATGCCCCAATCGATGACGACGTTACAGTGCCTGGCCATGAAGATGTTCGAAAAGCAATTACCCATCTGAAGAAGAACAAAGCGAAGTGGCGAAGAACTGATAAGGAACATTCATCAGCTTCTTTGTAGAATATGGTCGGACGAAAGTATGCCCGACGATTAAAATTTAAGTGTGCTTTGGCCAATCCACAAAAAGGGATACCCCACAATCTGGCCAACTAACGTGGGAAAACCCTCCTCAATATCGAATATAAGGTTCTATCGAGAGTATTGTGTGTAAGATTAAAGGCCACCGTCAACAAACTGGTTGGACCTTATCAGTGTGGCTTCAGGCCTGAAAAATCAACAACTTGGAAAAGACCCGTAAAAAGAGGATCGACCCGCCCCACCTCTTCGTCTTTTACAAAGCTGCTTTTGACAGCACGAAAAGGAGCTGCTTTTATGTCGCTATATCTGAACATGTGCATACTGACATTGAGCAATACCAAAAGCTCCGTCAAGATCTCCCTATCATTGCGACTTCTTCAATCTGCTCGTGGAGAAAATATTTCGAGCTGCAGAGATGAATCGATCCCACAATCTTTTTATAAGAGCGTACAATTGCTGGCGTACGCCGATGACATCGATATCGTTAGCCATGCGTTCCCACTACAGCCGGGTCTACGTAACCGGAAGGAACCAGATTTTTATCTGACTAAGAACTGTCACCTCAGCAGATTTCTGCCACTCGTACAACAACTAGTCTTGTCTAGTTTGTATTGTAGCTGATCATTCACATAGAACGGTTTATATTTCCAAACGGATTCCGAACTGTTACATGAAAAATTTCTTACTAAGTTAACGCCTATTCAGTTTATCTTAGATCAAAAAGCTAGACTTTATTAATCTGCAATAATTCTACGAAAACTAGGAACCCTCAGCTTATACCACAAGTATCAATTAGATCTCGGTTAGCTGACTTCCAAACTCAGAGAGAGAGAGAGAAGTTAGGAAGCTTAAACTCACTCCATCGTAAAAAGTGCTGATCACAAAAGAATCTTAAAACTAAAATTTCACCTAAGCAAAAGAAAGTATCTGAACTTAATAAATTTAAGAACTGTAAAATGCATTGAAAGAAAGTAATACTAAGAAAGCGTAGAAAACAAAAAGATGACAACACTAATGTCGTCAAAAATTGCAAAGATTAGCAGAATTACGTCCACAATGCTTCATGCCGACTGCCATATATATTTTTATTTTAAGAACGAAGCACGAAGTTTATCTCACAATTATTAAAAAAAAAGTACTTTACAACCACATGACACATGAATTATTGACAGTTAGTTGCAACAACTTAATTGCATGCTAATTAAATATAATGAGAAAAGCTAAGTATAGGTGAGAAAAACCAGCAGGCGCTCAACTCCCGATAACTTGAACAAAAACAATATATGTGAAGCTATTTTAAGTTATGAAAGCGCAATATTTTTACAACAATTTTATGGAAACAAACAAAATAAATTATAATTGGTGATCTATCACGATTTTATCTAACTTTTTATTCTCACTGATTTCTCACTCACTGTCAAGCGACACAAATCAAAGCCAAGCAATTTAGTGCATGTGTCGGGTGACAATAAAACAAAAGCGTAAAGTACACAAACAAAAACAACAACAGTGAGCCCATAAAACCATTGCTGTTACAAAAAAATTGAAAAGCGCTCGGCGCACCATATGTGTACCCGTCATAAATTGTCGAATTAACAACAAACAAATTATATTAAATGCAGTAACAGCATGTGATTGCACAAAAACTCTTCTAATTTGTAGTGCCGACGTGTGTAGGCGTCTGAATGATGTTTGTAGGCTTATTTATGTACCTGGATTTATGGCATCCATATAAACGGATGCACAGGCGAGCGTTAGTTACGCAAATGTAAAAGATAAATAAAATATAGATAGTTAAATATTTTATGAAAATAAATCAAGAAAGTGCTCGATTCTAATTTATTTATATTTCTTAGAATTTATTACAGAAACGGAATTATAATACAATAGTCTGCTAATTGTCTCAACGCTGGCATGAATTGAACTTAATTGCACTCTGTTCAATTTACAAAACCGGTGACCGCAAAAACTGAGCTAAAACTCGTGACATGTGATCAGAAAATATCACAATATTTTATGAAAGCGAAATACCCCCGACTAAACTTGAAATAGGCACGAGAGAAATCGATACTAACCATATGGTGAGTTCTATTTCTATTTTTAATACAGGTTTTCGTGGGTCGAAAAAGACTTTAATGCCGACATGAAGAAAATATTAGTGTACGATATGCAAGATTAATGAGTTTGCTGTATATTTTGGATATGAAACGCATTCTGATTCAATAAAGCTGAGTTTTCTTCTAAAAAAAGTACTGTAAACAGGTCTCTGAACGTGCTCAATCGTGCGTATCCGATCCCACATTAAGGATAGTATAATAACTGCCGATGAGACATGAAAAAATAAATATTGATGAATTATCCAATATTTTGACTATTTGTCACAATGCATATTCATTTTAAAATGCTACTCAAGAACATCACAAGCTTAATCAGAATAAAGACGAAACATTTTCTAAGCAGTTCTTTGATAACAACTTACAAGCTATAGCTCATCAAAAATCATTGAGGAATGAACTCACTTTCTTTCATATTAACAAATAACGCAACACTGCTTCCCTCGAAATTATTCCGAAATTCTAAAGAACGCTTCTGACTTTCTATTGTTTGTTATCCACCGTGTAGATATAACAGTTATATTGGTTAAATTACCAGTTAATTACCCAACAGTGCTACCAGAAATTTCGATTTAAGTTTCTATGAGTGTCTTAAGGCTCAACCGAAACTCTTGTTAAACGTGTGATTGTTTATCTCTTTCTTACGCAAGGATCTTATGAGCTGCGTGGTGCTTATGTGCTGTTTATGCGTTAGTTTCTGCGCTATTGCTTTTAATGGACAAATATGGTTACAGGCAATTGATATAAAAGCTTATGCTAAACAAATAGTTGCAGTGCATAGGCTTTCTTTTCTTTAGTAAGAGCTTTCCGGACTATATCAGCAGACGCTGCTGAAGTACTAACCAGTATGCCGCCCACTGGCATCCAGTGAGATGAACTTGAGCGTTTATATCAATTATCAGTGCCTAAAACAGTATCGGAAAAGAACAAGATAGGAACAAGAGCAACAAAATGTGGCAACTGCGATGGCATTCCTCATCCAAAAGGTGCTGAACCCACAGATTTATACCGGACATCCTCCCGTGAAATGGCAGATGACATTGGAGCTGGATTTCCATCTGACCCAAATACTTGGGTGCTCTAGAAGCTACCTTTACAGACATTAGAAGACACTAAACATGTATTATCTATTGCCCTCGCTTTTCAAATACAAGGGAAAAACTCGAGACCACACACACATCATTAAAGTTCGATAATAAAATAAGTAAGATAAAACTAATAATATAATACACTTTCTAACCTGCGAACCTTGCTTTAAGAGTTGATATTACCATATTATTCACCTTTTAAGGCATCACTTATACTCATATGACGTTCACTTGCTTACCTGCAATGAAAAGACATAAAAAATGTTTTAGTGGCAAATATTTACAGGCATTAAATTTAAATTGAAAGGGTTTTAGCAATTATAAATACAAATTAATCAAAAATACTTTGAACCAATAATATTAAAACAGTACCAGACCAAAACGAGATTTGTGATATATAAGTGGTAATAACTGTCTTCGATTCTCCAAGCGTTTGGTAGTAGCCAATCGAACAAGCTTTACGCGATGTTCAAACAAACAGCGTCAGAATACGTTTTAGTAACCCTTAGTTTTATTTTATAAGAACTATTATAAGTGTTTTTGGGACTTAAGCTTATGAAATCAGTAAAAGCACAAAAAAAATGTATTTTCACTTGTCAGCTGAGGCATTCTCTATAGTAAAAGTGATTTCAAATATGCAAAACTAAATTCGTTCGCATTGAAAATAGCAAGTACGGTTAGACCTTACTCTCTTGTACGAATGCAACTCGATAACCTTCTTGCTTCTATATGCATTTTTTTAGAAAATAGCAGAGAAATGGCGACATTGACAGGTTATAGGCATTTCAGAAAGTTCTAAATACATTCGTTGTATAATTATCTAATTACTTTTGAGTACTTCCGATGTACTGTTTTGCACACCACTTTTGCAGTTTGCACCCAGATAGCAGATTTTATCGGGATTTGGTTTTCTTTACCATGCTTCCGTCCAGAACGTCATATAGACAATGCATGGGTTTCCTAATGTTGTTCACATTTTCGGGTGTTAGCCATATATTATTCTTGGCAATCTTGTCCACTATTTCATTTCCTTCGATGAATTTGTAACCTGACCCTATGTAGAAGTGAAGTTATTTTTTTCTGGCAATACTTTCCCTATTTCCTAATACACTTCTGGCCGAAATGCGATATGAGGTTACTGCCTTGATTGCTAGCTGTTTACGTAGATGTTGACTCTGGAATTGCCTGCAGGTGCATTAGAGGCCAGCTCCGCGGCTTTCGCAGTAGTAAAGACCTCAGCTTGACAGCAATTTAAAAGGTTGCTTTATGCCTAACTCTGGACAGTATATTCCTGCACCAACTACATCGTCCATTTTCGACCCATCCGTATATGTACATGCTTAAAGTCTTGCGCGTAGCTAACATACCTTTACGCCAACCATTTTTTCTATGTTTACTTTGAACCTTCTTTCCCAGTTAGAAAGTAGGGTCATGTAGTCGGTGTTTGCTCAACTGTCATTACCCACAGAGCTATGCCCGAAGATTCTACATGTAAATTCCATTGGCTTCCGGTAGGTGGATTTCCGTACGCCTCTCTACCATACTACTGCACCATAGAGCAGAATTGGTCTTATAATAGCAACCAGTCCATGAGAGGGAGAAAGCCGCCAGGTTGTACCCAACATCTGCTTTTACGCATTGCTAGCCTTTCTCACTCTTTCTTCCACATTGTGCTTCTACAGCAGTTTGCTGTCCCAGACTACCCCAAGTTACTTGGTACGGTTCTTGAAAGAGAGTTGTGTCCCATTTATCGAAGGCAACCGTTTATACCGACAGACATGATATTTCAGATATGATCTATTTGAAATACATATATTTGAAATGATCTCCACTAATTAGATACAAACAGTTCATTAGTCAGAACCCTACTAGCATATACTTATTTCAGATTTGGATTATCTCTAAGTGGAAAGATTTGAAAAAAAAAGTGGTCAGAGTTTTCGAGAGAAAGGTTCTGCGAAGTAATTATGGTCCTTTGCGCTTTGGCAACGGCGAATATCACAGTAGATGGAACGATAAGCTGTATGAGATATACGAACATATTGACATATCAAGAGGCAGCGACTACGCTGGCTAGGTCATGTCGTCTGAGTGGACGAAAACACTCCAGCTCTGAAATTACGCCGGGGGAAGCAGAGAAAGAGGAAGACCTCCACTCCGTTGGAAAGACCAGGTGAAATAGGACCTGGCTTCGCTTGGCATTTCCAATTGGCGTCACGTTGCGAAAAGAAGAAACAACGCTTACTCGCCCATAATCCCGTAAACGGTGTCTACGTCAGTAAAGAAGAAGAAGCTTTAAGCTACAATGTCTACACACAGTTAATAAGTTCAAACTTAGACCTAAACTGCCTATCAAATTCTAACGTAACCCTTTTTAGTCACGTTCCATCGGAATTCCTAGAATAACATGTAATCATATTAACCGCTAAATAATATTACTGCTAATTCTCTAAACGTACTCACTCCACAAACATCTCATATACAACTGTACATACACAGGACCATACACTTCATATGTATAAATTCTCCAATTTACCTGCTTGACATGCTCGCGCTTCGCAAAGTCAATTTGACCGGGATTGTGATCGGCAATGCTCAGACGATCGTGCGGTTGTGGTGACAGCATTGGCTCCAGCGTTGTGGTAAACTCTGACGCATTCATAGCAACCGTAGTAGCCGTTGTTGCTGTTGTTGGGGCTGATGTTGTCGTTGTTGCTGCACGAAGCAGCTTTGTTTCGTTTTGCGCACGCAAACGGGTCTCCTGCGCATTGACCAACTGGGACAGTGACTCATTCAATTGGCGACCCGTAGCGGTGGCAGGCACCGAAATCGAATCAATATTGCCATCAACAATGGCGCTCGTTATGGGTTCGATGAGTTTATCGAGCAGCGTCTCAACGGCGGCAGAAGACTGCAGCTGTGGTTGCGCCGCGGACGCTGAGCCCGCGACCGCCATGTGGCTGCCGTTGGAGAGCGCTGTGGAAAAATTCCGTATGCCAATTTCGATGACAATTTTATTTTGCGCCGTCGCGCCAACATTTGCGTGATCACCAGCTGCCCCTGCACCACCGCTACCTCCTCCGCCCGCATGACTGCCGGCGAAACGTTGCAAATTCTTGGGATGTGTGGCCGCTATGTAATTCAAATCGCTACGCGACAAATGATGTTGTTGCAATGCGGAGTATTGTTGTTCGACGAGTGCGGCACGTGTTTGCACGGCATTCGCACCGGTCGCCGCAGCCGAATCGCTGGCGACCTTCTCGCGCAATTTGATGATATTCGAAATGTTGATGCTGTTCGTCAGCGTGATGCCGACAATGCAGACGAGCACAATGGTGAGTATGACGCCGAGTATGACCAGTGTGTGTACGCGAAAACATTTCTGGCTGCACATTGTTTGTTGTTGTTGCAACGTGATAACTATATGCCCAATGGCGGCGTTCAGACGACAACACAAAGAAGTAGCGGTCAAAGAAGACAGTAGACGACGGGGGTGGAAGGAAGGAAGAGTAGGTGGTGTAGCGCGTCGACTTTGGGTGCAGCACTGTTGTGGTGTAATTGATAAGCGCGCTCTTAACCGCACTGTTTTTTTGTTTGCGGAAAAAATCAATGGAAGAGCAGGCAATCGGAAAAAAGTCGGTTTTAAGCAATTGCAATTGAGTGGCTTGTATTTAATGCGGCGTTAAGTAGATGCTCATTTTGCGCGAGATATTTTTTAATATTTTTTTTTAATTTTTAATTAAATAGTTTTATTTAAACAATAATTTTAATTTTTTATGTATTACGGAACTTCGTTTATTTTTTAATTGTTATAAAATATGTTGTTTTGAATTTTATATATTTTCAAATTTTCTTTTCTTAATTCTTTTTAATTTTTAAATTTTTTTAATTCTTAATTTTTTTTTTAATTGTAGAATTTCAAATTTTTTTTAATTTTTTTAATTTTTTTCTAATTTTTTATTTTTATTTTTTAATTTATTACAGAAATTTGTTTCACTTTTTTATTTATTTTTTACTTTATATTTTTTTTATGATCTATAGGTACTCAAATATGATTTTTTAAAAGTAATTTTATTTAGAATATAATTTTTAACTATTTAGTTAATATTTTTGCTCTTCACAGTTATATAAGACCGACTTAATTCGTATTTTTTTTTTAATTAAAACTTTTTGTGTTTATTTTTCTTGTCAAACACACAGATTTATGCTTTCAAGCTGATCTTCTTGTAAACCAGTAAATTTTTATGGTTGCAGTTTTCAGTTTTAAAATTATTTTTTATAAAAATGAGGAATTTTGCTGCTAATTTTTTTCACTTGTTTCAGAATTTTCCTTGTTTTTTTACAATAATCACTTAGTAAATTTTAATTTTTATTCAAAAATATTTGAATTTTTATTTTTTTATGATTTTTTAAATATTTTAATACTTTTTTATTATTAAATATTATTATATTTAATTATTGTTAATTCTTTTATTGTAATTTTGGTTTTGTTTTATTTATTTGTTATATTATTTTTATTTAAAAAAAATATTTTTTTTTTATTTTTTGTGTTAAATTAAAAAAAAATTATTACTATGTAAATTTTTTTATATTAATATTATTATTTAATTTTTAATTATTTTTTAAATAATTTTTTAAATATTTTTGGATTTTTTTTTTTAATTTTTGTCTCCAATTTTTTTTTATTTGAAGACTCTAGCAATTTTTAAATATTTTTTCATCAATTAAATTGCTTTTTCAGTACTTTTATTTTTATTTCTTGTTTACACTTTTTATTCAACAGTATTTGCTTTTCATATTTGAAAAGCTTGCTTCCTTGTTTGGTATTCGCTTTAATGGAATTTATGATTTTCGCACCACAGCGTATAACTTGTTTCGCTGCTTTTACCGTTTTAAAGATGGCTTTGCACTTTTATATATTTAGCACACACTTTCCTGGTTTTTATTAATATATAGCATGATATTTTTTACCAATAAAATATTTTTTTTTATTAATATATTTTATTAATTTATTTTTTTAATTAATTAATTTTTTTATTTCAATTTTTTTATTTGAAATTTTTATTTTATTTTATTTAATTTATTTTCGAATTTCAAAAGGCACAAATACTTTATTTCAAAAAATAATCACAACAACAACAATAACAAGTAGGTTTGCTACTTTTCAACTGCCGCTTTATTTTTCAATATTTTTTCACCTTTTGCAATAAATATTTTTCTAATCAACAACAGTTGCTTTTACGACAACTCGCAACAACAGCTGTTACCGACGATCGCTGCACATGCAATACCACCAGCAGCGCGAGTCAAAGCAAGCGACCGATCAAATATCAACGCGCAAGCAAAGCGTATTAACGCATTCCTCTTTCGCATTTATTCCACGCCACTTCACCTATTCTATTTCGCTTTATGCGCTTTTGCCAGCCAGCTGCGTTGTTGTAGTTTCTTTGGTTTGATATTTTTTTTATGCAAGCTTCGCTGCACCTTTAGCTCCGCAATGTTGCCGCACGCTGCCCGCCAACGACCAATGCGACGTACAACACGCGTTTGTATACAACAACAACACAAAACACACTTTTTCGTTATGTATGCGATGTTGTAGTTGCTGTGCTTTAAGCGTCGTTCGTTCGCTCTAACGTCGTCTGCAACGCTTCGCGGCTGAGACACGAATGAAGTCAACAAACAAAGCAGCGTATTATTCACGATCGTCGCGCTGTGAGCTTAGCGCTGACCAACGACGCTTTAAGTTCGGCTTGTAGTGGACCGAAAATGTGTGGTGCATATAAGGGGGATGCGTTGGGGGGAGTCGTACGCGGTGTGTGGGCAACCCGGCGATCAAAGGTTCTTCAAAAGCTTTGCGGCTCACGCACGCCGCTGCATTGCACGTTTCGCAGCGCACGCGACTCCGATGACGTTACGTCGGCAGCAACGTATGTGTGTGTGTGTGTTTACAATAAACAGAGCTGCTGGACTCACACGCTCTGCGCTTTTCGTTGTGCTCTAGTGAGCGTTGGCGCTCGGCTGCGTTTGCTGTTTGTATTCGTGCGCTGCTTACTTACATTTCGCAGTCGCTGCGCTGCCACTGCAACGTCGACTGTAGTGAACACAATGTTAACAGCTGCCACTGTTATTCGCACAGTGCTGTCGTTACGGCTGTTGCTGTTAAAGCGACGACTGTTAGTTGTGATTCTTTAACAGTGACTGTGTTTATGTTGTCGCTGCAGTCGCTGTTATCGCCGACGGCGGCATCAGTGTTACAGTTGATGCTGTTGGCGTCTCTGCACAATGCAGTGGGTGTCCAGTCGTCGCCATTGTTTTCTTCCGGAGCACGTAACTCAATTAGCGTTGCAATGTTTATTTATATCTTTTAAGTTTGTAAATTATTGTACTTTTAATTAGTTAATTTTGCAGCATTGCCTGCTTGATATTCCGCTTTATTACGATCACTAAATGTTATTGTGTAATTAATATGCATATATTGGCTTTATGCGTGATAAACCGTTATTAGATTTTTGTGATTTATATGGCATGCACCTGTGTTGATTCGCCTTATATTTGTTGTTGTACTGTTAAGGTAATTTATTCACTTTATATTTGGTATGCATTTTTAATTTTCGTTTTTTATTAAGTATGCAATTCTGAAGGGAATTTCAGTACTTTGATAAAAATGTTTTGCTTTTTTCAATTTTTATTACAAAGGTGTGCAAAAAATTAGACTTTTTATGCACACATACGTATGTAAATTTTAGAAAAAAATTTGTTTTTTTATTTTTCGACGCACTAAAATTATTATAATTTTTTTTTTAATTTTTCAGAAAAACTTATTTTTTAATTAAAAAAATATTATTTTGTTAATTTCCGGAAAAATATTTTATTGTTTTAATTTTTAAAGAACTAAATTTATAAATTGAAAAGAAAAATTAAATGTTAAATTTTTGGATAATTTTTCTTAATTTTTAAAAAAGAATTTTTCTTATTTTTAAAAAGTATTTTTTCTTATTTTTTTAATTTTTTTGTTTGAATTTTTCACAACATTTTTTCTTTAATTTTTGAAAAATTAATATATTTTAATTAAAAAAAATATTTTTTGAATAATAATTTCTTTCAATATTTTTTTTAATTATTCTAATTTTTTTTGCAAAATTTAATACTCAATAATTTTTTATTTTTTTATTTTTCTTTACCGCCACACATGCACAAATTTGCTTTTCTCTTTTCCACAGAGCTGTCTTTTAAATTATTAATTTATTGCCACTTCTCGTTTGCTTTGTTGTTTTTTAGCCACTGGCGTAAATTTGCACTTTTTTATTAAAGAATAATTGAATAAAAATCAACACTTGACGGCGTTTGATGTGATTTCTGCGCTTTTTCGCAATTGCATTTAATTTTCAATAAATAAGACAGATTCTCTATATTATTCTCTGGTGACACTGACGGCGCGAACAATTGTTGCTATGTACGTAGGTGTGTGGATTTGTATGTATTGGTTTTCGGCTGGCCGCTGCTTCGCTCTGCGATGACTACCTGCCGTCGCTTGTCAATCGGCTAACTGGTTGCAATTGGTTTATTGCTGAATTATTGGTTTGTCAGTTAGTTGTCTAATGTTGTTATTGTTGATTTGCTGTTGGTTGTTTGGGACTTTGGCACTTAGTTTCAGGGACGAATGCAATCATCAATTAAATGTGCCAATTTTTTTTGTTTTTATTTCAAAAATTTTCTGTCATTTGTAGAGCGCAACTAATTCACATTATTGTGTCACGGCGCGTTGGTCACAAACTGGATATAATATTTATTTTTTTTTGGTATTATGAATGAAAAAAATTATAATAATTCTTATTATACAAGTATATAATAATTACAATATTTATTTATAATTTTTTTCATAGGTAAAGTTAGATCAATCGTTTGTAAGAAAAGGCTTGAAATGTTCTCCATGTTGCACAAAGATTCAAAATGTTATTATTTTTGAAAAATATCCCTTACACGTCTAAATCATAATGCAAATTAACGCTTTGAGTACAATATTACTCTTAAGAAGTGGCTAGATATTAGAAAAACATCTAGTTTGCTTACAAGCACATTTTCTCTCAAATTCCAACAACCTTAAAATATGTCCGATAGAAGACCAACCGATTTAGTCAATATATCAGTACAAAATTCTGTTCCAAGGTCTCCATAATAATACCAAGATATTAATGCCTCATTTTCAAATCACACACTGCCATGTGGGCACGAAAGCCTACCACCGTTATTCCTACATCAATGTAATTACAAATATATGCATGAATGCACCGTATAGCCATACGAACGAGCGACTAATGTAATCGTGTGTAACGGCAAATAGAGAATAATTGAATTCATACGAGAATTGATTTTATGCATAAATAATCTTAATTAGATTTTGTAATTGAGAATAAATGCTTGTAAGAACAAAGAGCAAGAACACCAAAGAGACTGAAAATGGCGCTACAGCTTGTGGGAAAACAAAGAACAATACATACTATGTACTCGTTTATACTCGTATTCATGTAACCATGTGTGGCTGCTTAAGAGGCAGACAAACAAAACTGGTACAGTGGTATTTATAGTAAATTCTTGGCATATTTGGCGACTGGCTTAAGGTAGTCAACAATTAATGAAAGCCATATTTGCTTGATTTGTTGCAGTTATATACATATGTAAGTACATATGTATGTATGTATTTACTATTGCAATTTTTCAGTTCTATGTAAAAATGTTGGCATTGTTTTGAAGAAATAAAATATCAAAAGCATTATTATAATATGAAAATTAAACTTAGTTATTTTAGAACGTTGCCACCTGTTCGTAAATCTAAGTAAAAATTATAAAACTAATAAAAAAATGTAAAAACTGAACAGATTATAAATGTTTCAGAAAAACTGGTGTGAAAGATGTTTCTGAGCAGTGATGCCACCTGGTTGAAAAATATAATTCCAAAAATTTAATCAAATATGTCTATTGAACTCCAAAATATAAAAAATATCACTAAATTAAATTCGAGTAATTAAGAAGGTTGGGACCTGTTCGTAATTCTGAGGAATATAAAGCAAAGAAAAAGATTACACACTTAACAGGCTATACATATGTACATACATACATACATGTTTCAAAAACACTTCCGTAAAAGATATTTCTGAGCAGTGATGCCACTTGGTTGAAAAATATAATTCCAAAAAAAAATATATTGAAGTCCAAAATATAAAAAATATCATTAAATTAATTTCAATTAATTAAGAAGGTTGCCACCTGTTTGGAAAAATTAGTGAAATTATTAAAAAATAAACAAAGAAACTGATAGCTGAAAAAATCTTAATAGTTTCAGAATATTTTCAGAGAAGATATTTCTTACAAGAGTTGCCACTTTGTTGAAAAATATATTTTCAAATAATTCAAAAAAATTAATCAAATAAATTGAAGTCCAAAATATAAAATATCAAAATAACTGAAAGCTAAAGTAATCGTACTAGTTACAGAAAAATTTCTCACCAGAGTTGCCACCTTGTCGAAAAGCATAGTTTTTAAAAATTATTACAATATTTTAGATATCGTAACGAATTAACAATGTGCAGAATTATAAATTATTAGGCAAATATTTATAACAAGAGTTGGCACTAGTCTGAAAAAATAAAATAATAAACACTAGAATAATTAGTATGAATGCTGAACAAATTATACAGATTTCAGAAAAACCTCATGTGAAAAAAATTTTTTAGAAAGGTTGCCACTTGGTTGCAAAATATAATTCCAAAAAATTATTCAAATAAAATAAAATTAAAATCGACGAAAAATTTTTATAGAAAAATATTTACAGGATGGGTTGCCACTTGTCTGCAAAAAAAATTAATACTTTTTTAATTAGTATCAATAATAATGGATCAAGACGTATTTTTGAAAATGGTACCTTTGCTAAAAAAAAAATAAAAAAAAATAAAATAAAAAAAAAATAAAAAATAAAATAAAATAAAATAAAATAAAAAAATTAAAATAAAATAAATATAATAATTGGTATGAAATATAAAAGATTTCTGGCAGAAAATTCCGCTACCGGTTTCAAGTCCCCTTTATATCAAAATTTATCTCACGAAACAAAAGCTGCAATCTCACCTCTGCAAACTAAGATAATTATGTATAAAAGTATGAAATAAAAATAATAACAAGAAACACAAAGATAATATAAAAAATAAAACTTAAGAACAATGAAACCCCTGACAAATGGGGGCAATGTTGTTGACGGTACTCAATATGTTGCCTTGCAAATAAAAGCCAGCCAGTCGAACGTGTAGCCGCCGCTAATAAATAGATGCAAGCAAGACACAATGTCAGACACTGCACACTAGCGGCTAGACAGCATAAAAAACGGCTGACAGTGCATGTAAGCAAAAGTAAGAAAACCAAAAACAAAGCGAACAAATAGATCACAAAAAAAAAAGAAAATCGAGGCGACGACAAGCGAGTTGTTAGGTTGTTAACAAGGTCCAAATGAAGTGGAAACGCAAGCCCATGAAGCCCATGCATTTGTGCGTTCTGCTGTCACACACAGTCTGAAGGTAGAACAAAGCATTTCGAATGCAAAAATAAAGTAGATAAAACGATTGGCTTAGATGCCAACAAAGAAACTAGATAAATTAGCTGTGTAGCAGTAAACAGTAACAGAGAAAGCAGCTGCTCGCACTCAAGTATCTACGAAGAGAGGTGAGCAAGCGCTGGTGGAGAGATCGGGTGGAATCTAACAAACAGCAAACAACTCAAGTTGCAATTTCAAGTAGGCAATTAATTGTGTGTAAGTACCATTACAGCCGTTCTTTGGCCTGCTTTGTTGCGCCACATTACACACACATAGAAAATACTTGTGCCTAGTTGCTGTTGCCGTATATTTAATGCTAGTACATAATAAAATTAATACTTGTAGTTACAATTGCGATTACACTTGTTATTTGTTTGCAGTTAGTTGTAAATGCATTGCCAACAACTAAAGCAACAAAAACGCATTAACTATGGCCCAAAGTTGTCGGTTTGTTGGTCATGCAAGTTAACGATGTAAGTCAGTTGGTAATTTTGTTATAATGACGGAGGGGAAGCACAAAAACAAAATGTAATAATAATAATATAAAATAGAATAAGGGAAGCAACATTTTCAAGTGGAGATTACAAGAGGTTATGTATTTTTCGTGAAGATATCTTGTTAAACAAAAAAGTTTTCCTTAGAAGAACTTGATTTTGGTCAATCAGTTTGTATGGCAGCTATACGCTATAGTGATCCGATTCGAACAACATCATAACATAATGCCAAATTTCTTGAAGATAGCTCATCAAATAAAAAAAATCCATAGAAGGAATTGATTTTTTTGTATGGCAGCTATACGCTATAGTGATCCGATCTGAAGAATTTCTTCGGAGATTGTAGCATTGCTTTGGACAATAGTTTACCGATAGATTTCGTACAGACAGTTCGTTAAAAAAAAAGTTTCCATATAAGGACTTGAATTTTCTTGATCAGTTTGTATGGCAGATATGTATATGCTACTGTGGTTCGATCTAAAGAATTTCTTCGGAGATTATAGCGTTGGCTTGAAAAATAATCCTTAGGTGGATTACGTGAAGATATCTCATCAAATAAAAAAAATTCCATACAAGGACTTGATTTTGTGCGTTCAGTTTATATGGGAGCTACATCCTAAAGTGGTCAAAAATTGGCGATTCTGGTAAATGAGCAGCTTGTTGGAGAGAAAACCACATGTGGAAAATTTCGGATCGATATCTCGTCTCAACTTGTTACACTGATCATCCACATATTGGGTAGTCGAAAAAGTCTTTTCGTATTAAGTCCATAGATGTCGTTGCAGTCATATACATATCTCCAGTGCTACCAATCACTTTGTGTCAATATAGTATTGGAAAGTTGAGATTTTAAGCTTCATTAAAAAAAATAAATTCGGGGAAGTCGAAAAAAGTTACAGCTGTTCAAAACTGAGTGAAAAGAATGTATAAATTCGCCGTATTTTGAAATTTGCATAAGAAAGAGAAGACCAGTATGCATGGAATAATATCTCTAGAGGAAAAATGACAAAAAGTGGCCGGCCAAAATGGTACATATTTGGCTCATTAAAGTTCATTATAAATATAAAAAACTTGAGTTTAAGTTTGATTAGAAATACGAAAAGACTTTTTCGACTACCCAATATATACCCTGGTAGGGTATGAAAAATTAGTCCAAAACCTATAAGAAATGCTATAAAACTCTATAATTTTACTCCATAAATGAAAACCACTAGACTAAAATGATTAAATAATTAAAATATAACAAATTAAGGTATCATAATAAACAAAAATAAAAGTAATTATCTCTGTTTCATAATAACAAAAAAAAAAATCAAAATATATTATTTTAACAATTAAAAAAATAAAAATTCAAGTCGCTTGCTAATTTGACATTTATATGGACATGTAATAATTATAATTCATACTTAATTTACAATTATTTTTATTTACAGCATTTTTTCTCAATTTTTTGCTGTTGCGCACAGGAAGCTACTAAGCAAGCCGATTGTAATTTTAAAATAATTGTGCATAAATTACAAGTAATCACTTGGGTGGTGTGTTTTGTGCGAAATTCGCATTATTGTTTTCATTTTTTGAATAATTACAACAAGCAAAAACATAAAACAACAACAATAACTACGAAAGGTACATTTCATGTCATGTCAGCGCCTATAACAGACATATCCGACAAACACACACACATATACACATACGAAAACAGTTTTTGCCTTGTAGCTTGTGCAACGAAGCATAAAGCAATCAAATCTGTAAAATTAATCACATAAATGGAAGAAATGTGAAATTTCAGCGTCACGTGGCATGTAAGCGCTGTGCTGTAATCGTAATGCAACGAGGGAAATTTTATAAGCCATTTAGTCGATCAAAGCGAATTTAAGTGAAGAAAATATGTTACGAAACATCTTATCTTTTTTCACATGCTGCACGGTTTGGCTGTTGCA
Organism: Bactrocera dorsalis; assembly: GCF_023373825.1. Classification (NCBI taxonomy): domain Eukaryota; kingdom Metazoa; phylum Arthropoda; class Insecta; order Diptera; family Tephritidae; genus Bactrocera; species Bactrocera dorsalis. The sequence goes on along the minus strand of NC_064306.1, from coordinate 59,898,467 downwards.
AGTATGTGTTTTTGACGCAAAACTTTCAAATTAGAAATAATTTATAATTATTAGCCAGACAGACCTTTGCATAAATTGCGAATATAGCAGTGCTTTAATCACAGCTGACAGGTTTGCTAACCGAGAGGTTTGCTATTATTTGTTGGAGGAGCGTACTTATTATAATTATGCACATTAGGGTGGTACTTTAAAAATTTAAATAGCCACCTTTTGTAGCCATTTTCTCATCACACCTTCGTTTACACCACGGATAAAGATATTGCACATAATTTTAAACAGCACTAGGGTGTTCCTGATAAGAGTAGAAACTCTGATCTTTGTATTAGAGAGCAAATAATAATTATTTTTTGTATTAAATACCTCAATTTGTATCCACTTTAACTAAAAAATACATTGACATTGTAGTTGTGCTTATATGTATGTATATGATGAAAGCATGTTGCACGGGTTTCATAATAAAAATTTTTCCGTAAAAAACAAAAAAATTTTTTCGTTCATCTAATTTTAGGTCTGATTGTCTGCGATTAAGTATGTCGTCACAGAAAACAAATGTTAGATTTTTTTATCAGGAATCTGATTTCAAAACTTTCTTACAACATTTAATGTCCTCCCTAATAGACACTTATTCATACTAAATATTCTTATTAAAATCTATTAGTAAAGCGTGTAACTAACAATTATTTTTGTTATTAGCATCAGCTCTGAATTATATAATGCGACTTGTTGCTGAGCAAAAAGTGGAAGAAAACGTAAAACATTAACTACAAAGGAAAAAAAGGAAAAAAAAGGAAAAAGAGGAATTACGAAAAATGTATTTTAGTTTTCCTTGATATATTTTATTTTTGAACCTTTTCCGAAAATTTTAATTTCTCCGAAAATTTGAAATTCTCCGAAAATTTTCGATACTCCGAAAATTTGAAATTTTTCCGAAAAATAATTTCGGAGACCGATTCATATTAATAAACATGAAAAAAACGTTATCTTTGGCTGTATCGTAGCGAATACCCTTTACAAATAAAAAAGTTTGTATACAGAAACTTGATTTTGATCGTTCCATTTATTTGGCAGCAATACGATATAATAGTCCAACCTAGAAAAATATTCTTAGATATTGTCGTTGCCCTAGGCCACAATCCATAACAAACTTCATACCTTAGACATTGAAACCAACAGACGCTAATTAATGATTTTACATGTCAGAAATACGCCTTCTTCGCTACAAAAAGAAGTTATTTTATTATAAGATCATAAGTGAAACCTGGCCTGGCATATCAACGGCAAAGCCGGATAACAATGACGTCAAATTGAAGTGAGCAATTGCTGGACGCCCGGAATTTGCGATTAGACACGAAATAATAATTTTGATTTTTTTTTAATCATGACAGCGAACGACCTCATGATCCATGACCGAGAATTTTTGCCTCACACGTCTTCTAGAACAATCCTTGCCCTTTCGGACCAATATTTGTGTATGTCGATATGGAACGCCTTTCCTGGAAGTCGGTTCACATCAGCACAGGGTATCAAAAATGAACTCCAATCATTCTTGTCTACATAGTCGGAGAAGTTATTTTGGTAAGGAATTCACAATTTACCAGAAAGATAGGGGACTGTTACAACTTTCGATTGGCAATACTTTAAAAATGACTCGCGTACAATAGTACATAATATTTTTAAATAAATTTTTATTGTAATAAATATGAGAAAAAACCCCACATGGAATTTATGAGCAATTAAAAGTATTGCAAAATCATAAATTTCGCTTTCACACAGATTTTGCAACAAATAATATTATATTTCATACCACACACATACATACATACATACATAAAAGTTGGTGTACTAATTAGTTAACTCAAACGAAGCCGACAATGTAATATATGCACATAATTATTATAAATGACATTAAAGTTGTGCGCGCGTGCGCAATGCAGAATTTATAAACGGAACACAAATAATAAATGTGTATTTTACGAATTTTAATTTCATTTGCCAGTAAATTACAAACAAAAATTAACCGCAGCGCAGTCGTTGTTGGCAAATATGTGCAATAAATCAAATTAATTTCGATTAATGAAATATGAGAGCATATTGTGAGAGAGAGCGATATGTTAAAGGAAAAAAACGGTAAATAAAATTAAGGAAAAATTTAATTTGTGTTTAACTAAACCACTTTTGTGTTTTTATGAATTTGTCTTTCGTCACGCCACACAAGCAACAAGCAAGTCACTCATACGCCACGTAGGGCAAAGGTTAAGTGCCTGCACGCGCAGCACACACAAGGCGGCAGACTAACTACAGTGGTATTACTCTATTTTTGCATATGAACGAAGTTTGTATGTATGCAAAAACGTGTGTATGCGTGTGTGTGTGTGACACACTTCAAGTGATAAATTTGAGTAAAACGTAATAACAAATTGACGCCGCAAGCGAGTAAGCAAGCGGCGAGCAAATTGCAGTTTAGAATTGCTTCAACACCACCAAAAGCTTATACATAAATATGTATGTAGATATATATATAAAATATATACATACATATGTATATTTGTGACTACTTGATAGAAGCTGTTGTCATCTGCTGCTGCTGCTGCTACTCCACCAACGCGCTGCTTGAGTGGCAGCTACGCTTCGCTTTTTCTACACTTTGCTACTCTGCGGTGGCAATGACGATGCGGCAGCAAGTAAAAAGAATCATCTGCGAATTGCATTGCCGAGTGCATAAGCACTTAGCCACTTTAGCATAGCAAATCTGATTACGCAATACTGGCAGCAGGCAGCAACTGTGTAGCCCAGGCAAGCCGGGGGAACGCTGGCAGACATGATGACTGGCGTAAATGAAATTATTCCGCTGTCAAAGACACTGACCGGCACACAACTGCTGTCTTGCTGCTGTGGTTGGCTGTTTTCGTAGCACTCGTTAGTTAGGCCCCCGCCGCCTCGTTGTAGGCATGAGACGGACGACGAAGACGAGTAGCGCAGAGAGAGTAAATGCAATCATATTCGAGCCTTGATTTATGGAAGACATTTTCTAGTTAAGAAAATTATTAATATTAAAATTATTTCAGGAAGGGTGAGGTGAGTTGTGCAGTGTACTGTATGCGCTGCAAGGTTGAGCAAATTTGAAGGACAAGTTGAAGGAAATATGGCTGAGCGCATACAAAACATAATATTTAAATAAATCAGTAGATGCTGTAATTGAAGGAATATGCGATTTGTAGTACGAAAGAGGAAGTATGCTAATAAGAAAAAACTTCTTTGAAACGTTTAGCGCCATTTTCGTATGAAATTATATAAAGCATAAAATTTTTTTAAAATATCAATTTCGTTGGAAAGCGTGATATTAGTCTGTAAACTCATTTTTCGTGATAAAAATAAAATTATAATAAAAACTTAATTCTTATTAAAGGTAATTTTGCAAAAATCTATAAAAATATGCCCGGGTCGTAGAGACCTGACGACATCAATTCCTGCACATTTTTTCCACGTCATTAAAGATTACAGGATGTTGTTCTAAAGGGTGTTCCATTTCGAGATTGTCTACTTACTTAAAGATCCACTGTATAGAATATATGTATATTATACTACTCTTCACCAATAAAGCAATAAAGAACTTAATTGTGATCGTTCAGTTTATATGGTAGCTATATGCTTAAGTGGTCCGATATGAGCAATTTTTTCGAAGATCGTACCTTTACCTCAGATAATAATCTATGCTAAATCCCATGAAGTTATCTCGCCAAATAAAAAAGTTTTCTATACAAGCATTTTATTTTGAACGTTCAGTTTGTATGACAGCTATATGCTATAATAGTACGATCTGAAACATATGTTGGCAGATTATAGCGTTGGCTTGGAAAATAATCTATGCCAGTTTTCGATAAAATATCATGCCAAATAAAAAAGTTTTCCATACAACAACTTGATTTTGATCGTTCAATTTGTATGACAGCTATATGCTACAGTAATCCGATATCAACAAAATCTTCAAAGAATGTAATGTTGCCTGGAAGAATAACACATGCAAAATTTCGTGAAGATAACTCTTCAAATAAAAAAGTTTCCATATACGAACTTAAATTTTATTGATTTGTTTATATGACAGCTACAGCCTGTAGTGTTCCGATCGAACTAATTTGTTCAAGTGATTGCTTTTGACAATAATTTATGCCACATTTTGTGAAGATAAATTATCAAATAAAAAGATTTTTCACACAGAGTTTCGAATTTTCTCGTTCAGTTTGCATGGCAGCTATATGTTATAGTGCTCCCATAGCGGCGGTTCGGAGAAATGAGTAACATTTTGGAAAGAAAAGCACATGGTCAAAATTTCAGACTCATCTCTTAAAATTTGAGGGACTAGTTCGCATATACAGGCAGACGAACAAGGCTAAATCTAGCCATCTCGTCACACTATACAATCATATATCATCATATGTATCACGATTATATGTATATTATACAGGTTAAGTCTCCAATTAATTTTTACAATTTTATTATATAGTCTCCGACCTTTCCGACTGGTTGCTACAGACTTCGTAGCAAACTTAGTCCAGGATATAAAAGTTAAACATGGACTCAGTCAGTATTGCACCTTACTTGCAACTGAGACCGATTTCTCCTTTCTGTTTAGACAACATTATCATAAAGCCGCGCTCAAATTTGAGAAATACTCAAGTGAGACTATAACTTATTGAGAAACAATATCAATTTAAAATAAAATCACTCACCACTCAAGTAAATAGAAAGCAATTAAAGCTAGCTACAAACCAATGCAAAAAAATTAAAGAACTTATAAATGTGTAATGAATATTCACGCAAAGCAGTGCGGCTGCAATTCTTTAACTTCTTCTTCTTCACTTCTCTTTCGATTCAACAAGAGAGTACACCCATTTGGCCACAAATGCAATAGTACGCGAGCATAAAAGCGAGCGTTTGACAGTAGACAGTAGACTTTGGCAGCGTTTTTGCTGTCGGCACAATTCGTTTCGCCTCTTTCAAGTCTTGTTAACCTTGCGGTTGTTGGCACTTTGGCGCAAAAACTTTTAAAGCGCTTTCCTACCACCATCCCTTCTTCACCCATCCACATTTGTATTTGTCTTCGCGCGCTGCTGCTTGCCGCGACTCCGCTGCGAAAGTCGTCGTCGAAAAGTGGTTACTAAAGACATTGCTGCGTCACAGCTGAAGAAGCGAAGGCAAAAAACAAGCCAAAGACACGACATTCACTACGTTGTGTGGTGGCACAGGAGCGACAAGCGCCGTAGAATGGCAATGAATGCCAAAGTTGTGACAAACTTTTAGCGAATGAGTAAATGCAATTAAAGAAAAAATTAAACGCGCGCTGTGGATTGGCTGGCTGAAGGCGAAGCCAGCGTGCAGCAGCATAAGAAGGAGATGGAGTAAAATAAATTCTTGAAGCCAAGGTAAGCTGTTGGCTTGAGGCAGCGCGCTGGAGCGGCAGCGAGTGCAATACAAATTTGCCAAGGGGATTATATTAATTTCTTTTAAAAAGTAGTAAAATGCGAGGCAAATAGCTTTTTATATTATAAAATATATATGTTTGAAAAAAATAATAATATAAAATGTGTACAAAAACAAAATGGAAGAAGCACTTGCGTCTGACATTTTCGTTAGCGCGACATATTCTACGTATGCTTGATGGACAAAGTGCAAAGCATTCGTGAGACTGAGAGTCGGGTAATTAAGACGCTAAGGAATAAATTGCACATGCACACTTAAGTGCTGTTGTTTGCCTTTGATATTGAAGACAAAAATGTGTAAACAAAGAAGATACAAAAAAATATTAAAAACGCTTAAAAGCAGAAAGCGTTTCAGTAAATAAAAAAATTAGATAAAAATAAAATAATTAAAAAAAAATATAAAATAGTTTCAGTAAATAAAAAAAATTAGAAAAAGATTAATAAATTAAAAATAATTTGAAAGAATTAAGAAAAATTAAAAAAAAAAAAATAAAAAAGTAAAAATTAAAAAAATTAATATAAATAATAAAAAATAAAAAAATTATTAAAATTTAAGAAAAATTAAAACAAAAAATAGAAAAAGAAATATAGTAAAATAAAAAAATAGACAAAACAACAACACTTAGTAAAATATAAATAAAACAATGTGAGTACAGCTTAAACAAAAATTATAAAATAGAGTTTCAGTAAAAAAAAAAAAATAGAAAAAATATAATAAATTAAAAATAATTCAAAAAAATAAAATAATTTAAAAAATTGGTAAATACTTAAAATAAAGTAAAAATAAAAAAAATAATAATAAAAATAAAATAATTTAAAAAAAAATTAATAAAATTAAAAAGAAAATTTAAATAAAAAAATAGAAAAAGAAATATAGTAAATTAAAAAAATAGACAAAACAACAAAAATTAAGCAAAATATAAATTAAAAAAATATAAGTACTGCTCAAACAAAAATTATAAAATAGAGTTTTAGTAAATAAAAAATTAATAAAAATAAAATAATAAAAAATAAATTAAATTAAAAAAAGCTAAAATAAAAAATTTAAATTAAAAAAAAATAAAAAGGTTAAAATAAAAATAAAATAATAATTAAAAAAAAATAAAAAGAAGAATTAAAATAAAAAATTAAAAACAAAAAAAGTTGAAATAAAAAAATAGAAAAAGAAATAAAATACAAAAAAAAATAAAATAAAAAAATAGAAAACAACAAAAAATAAGCAAAATGTAAATAAAAGAATTTAAGTGCAGCTCAAACAAAGACGTCAAATAAATAAGCACTTATGAGCGTGTATGCGTTTGAAAATTGACAAATACTCATGCTAATGAGTTGCGTTGTTGTTTTATACATGTGTGTATATATATGTAAGTATTTATATACTCGTATCCATATATACATATATGTATTATGTTTTAATAAGGCAACAACTTTATCAACTCAACGCAGACTCGGGCTTTGCAGTGAGACTGAGAACGTTGTAAGGCAGACAGTTAAAACATGTTAGAGTAAATTTGTGCCACGTGATGCTTGCTTAATGGCTGCCTGCTGCTTGTCTTATGCGTCAAGTAAACAAGACACAAATAGCATAATTAGAGGCGCATAAACACATGCACTTACAAGCGTACACATTTTCACGCATGTCCTTACATACATGAAGTTAAGCATTTTTATAAATAAACACTCACGTGTATAGGAAATTTAATATAAAAGATAAAGGCAAAATTAAATGCTGAACTAAAACCAAAAGGGATTTTTTTTTTTACTTAATTCTAAATATTAAATTTTGTAATATAATAAAAAATTAAATAAATATTGCATTATTTAAACATAGTTTCTTTCATTATTTTTCTTTAATCTAGAAAAGTACTTTTAGACTTTTTTTCTTTTTTTTATTTGTCTGCGAGAGGATGGTGCCATGAAATGTTCCCACAGGCGAGGAAAGTTCTCTGAGTGCCATTTAATTGGGAGTGGCCAGAAACGATTATTTTACATTCTGCTCAAGCAGCTCACGACTTCCGATCTAGAGTACAGAGTATCCTCTGGGTAACCGAAAAAAATCCGTTTGGAGGCGAGCTAAAGTGAAAAGGCGAAACATCCCTACCCAGAATTGAGCGCTGGGTTTAGTACCCGCCACGTCGAAAAACAACACAGTGAAAAGGGCACAAAAGCTTCGGATGAGAGACCCACCTTTTGGTGACGACCACTGCAAACGAAATAAGGACTACGATTTGAGAGCATGCACATGGAATGTCCGGTCCCTTAATTGGGAAGGTGCCGCTGGCCGGCTGGTTGATGTCCTCGTTAGAGTAAAAACTGGCATCACAGCCCTCCAAGAAGTGCAATGGACGGGACAAAGACTGAGCCGAGTAGGTCCTTGTGGCATTTCCTACAGTGACCATATAAAGGAGCGCGAATTCAGTGTTGAATTCATGGTGAGAGAGAGACTCCGTCATGTAGTACTGGCATTCACTCCGATGGTTGAGCGTTAAAGCAAAGTTCCTTAACATATCGCTGATTTGCGCCACGCCCTGACGGACAAGAAGGACGATGTGACCAAAGATGCCTTCTATAAACGATTGGAGTGCACCTATTAGACCTTGCCACGATGTCAAAATTGTTCTTGGCGACTTTATCGAAAGGGTTGGAAAAGGAAGTATATTTGGCACAATGGACGGTAAATTTAGTCTCACGATAAATCATTCCCATATGGGTTGAGGCTGATCGACTTCGGCTATTGTAGTACTAGATTCCAGCAGAAGAAAATTCATCTAGCTACCTGGCTGCCTCCGGATTGAAAAGCCGCCAACCAGATCGATCATAGAGAATTCAGGGAATTAAGAGTTAGTGGCTTCGCTGGCTAGGTCATATCGTCCGAATGGATGAAAACACTCCGGTATTCGACACAGTACCCACCCGGGGAAGCAAAGAAAGAGCAAAATCTCCACTCCGTTGAAAATACCAGGTGGAAAAGGGCCTGGCTACACGTGGAATCTTCAATTGGCGCCAAGCAGCGAAAAGGTAGAACGACTGGCGGGTTGTTGTAAACTCGGCTATAACCGCGTATGTGGTGTCCACGCCAAAAAGAAGAAGAAGAATTTTATGTAGTTGGTACAGCGGTAATTTTGTTAACAAAAAGAATTTTCTAAGGACTTCTTATTCGACAAAATGATATAAATTTAATACAAATGTTTTATTAAAAAAAAACTATGAACTTTTATTTACATACATGTATCACAATATATTTTAGACCCTCTCACAACACCCGAGCATCCCAGCAACAATTTCAATTTCCTACCAGTCACTACTCTACTTTCTAATTATGAACAAGCCGCGCAAATGTTTACTTAGCACATTGTTATGTTATTTTATTCTTTCATTTACTATGCTCTACTACTATGTATCGTTATGTTACCGTTGATACACATATAAGGAAGAGAGAGAATTTGCACACCTCGCCTAAGCGACGAGTGCTGTTTACTTAAGCCACGAAGAACGAGCTGGCGCTAAGCAACGCCTGGTGCGCCAACAAGCAGGACTATTTGCAACATTTTCGCCCCCTTTTGTTGGCATTGCGCCTGATATGAGTGATATGAGCGCGGCTGCATTTATCTCAGCGAAAATGTTTTAATGGCAAGCAAAGAAAATATCGTAACAAAAACCAACAATGGAAGATATGAATAAGTGAAAAATATTAGATAAGGGAGAAGGGAAGGAAGTGCGAAACAGGGTTGCCATTGAGCGCACTTATGTGCGTTTAAATATTGTTATACATATATGCAGGTGTGGGGAAGTGCTTGTGGAGATATGAAATTGTATACATTATTTTTTTTTCTTCATATGCCAATTTTTGCTTTACTTTTTTTTAGGTGCACTCAGCTGAACAAGAAGAGCACAGCAGCAAACCACAAAACCGCTAGAGAATGTTAAGCAACAAAAACATTCTATGTTTTTTTCGAATGTGATGACTGAGTGGAAAAGTATGTAGCGGAGAAAACGTAGAATTGTCCTACATAGCTTCAAGTGTGTGAAATTAATCAAGAAATTACGCTTAGAATTGCATAGCAACAACAAGAAAATCTAGAAATTAAGAGAATATATTTTCTTAAAAGGCTATACCTGTTTGACACTTTCAAAAAAAACAAATTTTTTGTTTTTTCGTTTGCTTATATTTCCATAAATATTCTGTGAAATCGGGAAGGTCGTATCTTGAATAGTTTTTCGATGGCGGCGTTCTAAAGAGCGATCGCTCGAAGGTGCAAACATATATTGTCAATTTGGCATTAAAAAGACGACCATTTTTTATATAAAAAAAACTATTTTTTTTTTTTTAATTACGCCATTTAGTTAATTTTTGATATATATTGTATAGGAAATATCTTTAAGTTTAATAAACTTTAAGAAAATTTTTTTTTTTAGCTACTCATTCGACCGAAGTCATGCCAGCAGTTGAGGCACTTTTTTTTTGGCACCTCTGATGACAGCCCATAACTCTGTTATTTTTCAACATTTTTGTGAAAAAAAAATCTTAAAATATAGCTGAAAATATACCTTATACGCTCAAAGAAGCTCAAAATATTCCATTGCGTAATTTCTCTTAAAAAAATTCACGAAAATCGCCTGATTTTTCATGCATCACACTGGGGTAGCCTCTTAAAGCAATAGCTTTTTCTACGCCAGTAAGGAAGAAGAAGAATAGCTTTTCAAGTTGAAAGAAAATGAAAAAGTCTTAAAAGCGCTTGCTTCGTTTATCAGATAGTATATGAGGTATAAATAATTGATTTTTGGTTCCAGGACTAACAATCATCAAAAATATGGTGCTAATAACTCGAAAACTATGTGAAAATTGGCTATTTAAAAAAAATCGACGACAGCGCCACCTAGTGGAGATGGCAATATTAGTCCTAAATTCTAAATTTCTTGACAGTGTTTTCGTTATTAACGGGTGATCCAAGTAGAGGTACTTTTTCCAATGACCTTTTTCAACAGATCGCACGTGAGACACTTGTCATGATATTTTTCATTCAGTAAATTTTGGCATGGTTTGACGCATGGAACGACTTGGCGTATTTTATGTCGAGATCTTAAACTGAAAGCATACAAAACAAAGATCCGACGTTTTCGAGCCAACTTTGTTCAGCGATGAGGCCCATTTCTGGCTCAATGGATATGTAAGCAAACAAGATTTCCACATTGGACGAAAAGCAACTTGATGATATTCATAAGCTGTCATTTTACCCAGAAAGAACAAAGGTTTGGTGTGACTTGTGAGTCGCTGGAATCATCGGTATATATTTCTTCAAAAATAATGCCGTTGAGAACGTAACCGTCAATGGCGACCGTCATCGGCCGTAATAACCGACTATTCGATGTCTGAAAATGAAGCTCCTGATCGGGGCAACATTTGGTTTTCAACAAGACGGCGCCACATCCACAAATCGCATCGATCAATGCATTTATTGAGAGAGCAATTCAGTGAGCAGATAATTTCACGTTTTGGTCCGGTCAATTGACCACCAAGATCGTGTGATGTTACACCGATAGACTTCCTCCTGCAGGGATATGTAAAGTCTAAAGTCGGCGGACGATTCTGTGGATCCCAAACATCACGAGTGTATTCGCCAGTTACCAATCGAAATGCTCGAAGAAGTCATCGAAAATTGGACTCAACGGCTGGACCGACTGCGACGTAGCCGCGGCCATCATTTGAAAGAGGTAATCTACAAAAAATAAATGCAAAAGAATGTTCTTTCGAATGATAATAAACATTCGCAAACATATTTGAAGTATCTGTGTTTTTTCTTTAAAAGAAGTAGGGAACCTCGAAATGGGTTACCTTTCGATTCTATAATGGATTAAGCAAGAGAAACTTTTGTTTACTACTTCCCGATTTTATGAATATTTTTAAGACACGTTAGCTTACTTTAAGCCAAAACGAAAGTATTTTTTGAAAATTCCAAGCTGATCTAACCCCTAAATTATGCTAGTGAGCTGTTTTTCTAGTCCCATAAACAGCTCAATAGTATCTCAGCAACAGCCGAAATCGACTAATATATATTACTGTTGCCGCTTTTAGTTACTATCTTACACAACCTAACCTCTGTTCTTAAATGAGCTAATTGAAAAATTTGAGTGGCCTGCACTAAAGACTCAACTGCCTTCATATATGTATGTACATTAAAAAATAATGTTCACAAAAAATTTTTTCCTCGCACATAATTTTCAATGCGTACCTCCTCCTCCTCATTTCATTGTTTTATTTATTCATTTTTCGCCTTGTAAGCTTAAGCGAATTTGCATGTGTGAGTAAGTGTAAGCTAAGTCAACAGTAATCGCCTTACCGTCGCATTATTAGACTGAAATTAGAAAACAATTATTAAGGCGAGTGCATAACGCGCCTGTATGTGCACGCTACGTGTGCATGTGTTGGCAGCGTGCGTGTGTTGGTGTATTCAAGCTGGTGTAAGCATGTGTTAAACTCATTTGCTAAAAGGTTTTAAGAGATAGACAGCAGTGGGTATGTGGTGTGTGATTAAATACATCGCTGAACACATAGAGCGCCTTAAAGTATGCAATGAGGTGTTTATAAATATATATTTACGGCTTTGTAAGTACAAATAGATGTGCGCGCCTGTTTGTTTATTTGTTTGTATACTAATATATGTATGTATATGCAAACCTTGTATTATAATACTCAGCCATAAGCTGATAAATTAATGACTAAACACGCACGCTTAGAGGCGAGCATGACGTGATTGAATAAGCGTCAGCCACACAGAGATTCAAACACACATAAGTGCTGGGATATGTGTGTGCATTTGTATTTGTATTATATATGTATGACATACATGTATATACATATATATAAATGAAGGTGTATGCGTATGTGTCGCTTCTCAGCTAAATTTCGTCTGCGCACACATTGCGTGTGTAATGACTTTATAATATACCAATACCAGCCGACAAAGCATTTTGCCCACTCAACTGTTCAACAGCTGAGCACTCAACCAATCGCATGCTCACTCTTGATTAATTTGTCATTTGCATAGCACCTGCAGGACACACACACATGCATACATACAATAAACAAACACACACAACCAAACACCCAAACAAACACTTTCAACCGATTGTAGCTCATTATGGCCGCAATTCACGCAAATTCGCATTCGAATTTACCGAAATCGAACTGCTTAGAGCGCAATTCGAGGAATTTCCAGCTGCTCAGCAGGCCTTTGTGGGATTTGTGTACGCATTTTAAACTCTCGAAATTGATTATAGAATAGCAGATCACACAATTGCAACATTTTGTGGCATTAGCATTGAGGCTTAACGGCTATGCGGCAGTGCAAATTAAATTTAAATCCTTAGCCAATTTTCAAAGCGATGCTGTGAATTTGCCAGAAACACACACCCACACACACACACACATACATGGAAAATTTCAAGCTTTTAAGCATTTTGACGGCACTCTAAATGTCCTTCCATATAAATTTGCGGCATATGTCACATTGTTGTGCGCCACCGCCAATGCCACACAGCAGTAACAGCGGCGGCGGCGGCGGCGACGACGAAGACAACAGCGATTGCCAAAACCATATGCAAATACAAACACAAACAGCGAGGCAAACACATGCTCGGCCTAATATAGCCGCATGTACATTTGCGCTTATCCTCGGGAATGCATTATCTGGCAACAGTTTCCTCTCATTTGCCACTGCGCTGCACACAACAACAACGGCGTTGGCAGCCAAAGCAATAACAACCGCGCAAGCAGCCTTCAGTCTTCCGCCTTGCGCTCAGTGGCAATTTTAGGCAGACAAATGGCATAAAATGCACACTCCACTGCCAAGTGTTGATAACGGTATTTGTAGCTATGTGTAGAGAGAGAGAAAGAGAGTGTAGGTGGAGTGTGGCAGCGCCGATTGGCAATGACAATGATGTGAGGGGTAATGAAGAAAACATGCCAAATGCCATCACAGCCGCCAACGCGAGCCGACACAGCTATTAAAGACAACAACAACAACAAACAACTACAATAAAGCGACAACAACAACAACAATAACCAGCAACAACAACAGCAATAACACAGCAACAACAACAATAGCACAGCAACAACAACAATGGAAATCCAAGGCCACGAACACACACACACTCATACAAAGTTGCTTGCATGCCAGGGCGTATGAGTGTCGCATGGCGAATGGTCGTCGCAGCGGATACGTATACGCACTGACGCACCAGCACGTGATTGGTAGCACAAAAAGCCGTAAATGTGTGCGTGTGTATGCAAATATGCACACAATGTAGCCACAAATGTTTGTTTAAATATACCCACCACATATGCGATTTGCCAATGCCAATGCCAATGTTTATGGCCAGAAGAAAGACGGGCAAAAAAGCTTTGCTAAGCACAATTCAATTTCGTTGTACAAGAAGCGAGCAAATTAAGCGAATGGTGGAGATATAGCTAAAGGGAAAACCGAATATCTTACATTGAAAATTGTATGAAGCAGAGACACAAAACAATTGTACAATATGGCTAGCAAAACGTATGAGTTGTGTGCGGCCGACAAATGTTCGAGTGGATAAGTGATTAAGAAAGAGTAACGGCTCTGCTAAAACATAGATAACTCATACATACGTTTGTGCATTTGCAGATGTGTTCTTCTATGTAACAGCCTGTATATTCATGTGACCACTGGCTGTGCAGTGATTACACAATTCAGAATTGCATTTCCCTAAAGAAATTTTTTTTTAAGAAAAATTGCTTCCAATTTACGTATAGTATAACGTTTATGACATCTGAATATTTAATTTGAAGAGTTCAATTCACAGCAGTATATTAGATTTTAAACTAGCTGTCAATTATTCCAGAGTGTTTCAAAAATCACAGAAATATACCAACAGAGAAAAAATTATCAAAAGGGAATCTAAAGAAATCGCGTGTAGAGCCTAATTTTCTAGTGGAAATATGTAAAAATTATATAAATTTTGAATGATGCCAATTGTTATAAATACAAGAAAACTAGATAAAGTCATAATACCCTTCACTGCTGAATTTATTATAGCTTAAGAGAGTATAAACAATCTTTATCTAGATTTTGATCGGTCAATTTATATGATAGCTATATGCTATACTGGTCCGATCTGAACAATATTTTCGGAGATTGTAGCATTATATTGAAAAATAATTCGTGCAAAATTTCGGAAAGAAATCTTGTGAGATAGAAAAGTTGCCTATACAAAGACTTGATCTTGACTCATCAGCTCGTATGGCAGCTATATGTTAAAGTGGTCCGATCTGAACAATTCGCTGGGAGATTGTACCGTTGTCTTGGCCAATAATCTGTGCCAAATTTTGTAAAGATATATTTTAAAATATAGAAGTTTTCCATACAAAGACTTGATCTTGACTCATCAGTTTGTTTGGCAGCTATATGTTATAGTGGTCCAATCGGAACAATTTGCTCGCAGATTTTACGGTTGCCTTGGACTTTGATGCATGCCAAATTTTGAGAAGATATCTTTACAACTAAAAAAGTTTTCCATACAAGGACTTGATTTTCATTCGTCGGTTTGTATGACAGCTATATGCTATAGTAGTTCGATCTGTAAAATTTGTTCGGAAATTATAGCGCTGTCTTTGATATCTATTTATGCCAAATTTCATGAAGATATCTTTTCAATTAAAAATTTTTTCCATACAAGGATTTAATTTTGTTGTGCAAGTTTGTATGACAGATATATGCTTTACTGATCCCATTGCTGTGGTATCGACAAGTTAGCAGCTTCTTGGCTGGAAAAGAATGTATACAAAATTTCAGAACGATATCTCAAAAATTAAGATAGACAATAATCCATAAATTTGCGCCCATCGCAAGCTGATTTTTGGGTCTAAATTTCAACGATTTTTAGTCGTTGTTCCGATATAAGTCATTCCATGGTAACATAACAAAATATTTTTGACATAAATGTCAGAAGCATATCGTTATTTTAGCTGTTCTGGCAGTTTTCACACTAGGAAATGTTTTACCCCCTGAAAAGGACCTCTAAAAGAGATGCTGCACTTCTAAGAGACCGCATAAAGCTATACATGAAAAGCTACACGTGAAATAAACCTTATGTAACAATCGCGAATAAAAATAATAATCAAAACATCTCAAGCAGACAACCGTAATTAAGAAATCGAATGATGATGGGACAAAGAAGTAGAAGCTCATAAGAGCATACATAAATTTTAGCAACAAGGAGAAGAAGTGAAGGAAAGAAGTATTCGTTGGCGTTAATTAGAAGACACAAATACTTGTATGTGTGCGAGTATGTTAGTATTATATTTCCTAGTAATTATGAAAATAGCACAATTCTAACGGCATACAATAGCCAAAGTGACAATGGAATTAATTAATTAACACACACTTCATTATACTAAGCAATTAAATTATTTGTCGTTGCTCTACAAGGGTTGTACCAAGCATATGGAGTTCTCAGAAAGCTATGTACATGAAAACATAAACTTTAAATATTTTCATATACATACATACATATACAATTAGAAGGTATATGTTAGGCTCTAATAACTTATTTGTGAGCTAAAATGCCAGTATGAAAT
Organism: Bactrocera dorsalis; assembly: GCF_023373825.1. Lineage (NCBI taxonomy): Eukaryota > Metazoa > Arthropoda > Insecta > Diptera > Tephritidae > Bactrocera > Bactrocera dorsalis. Next base: position 59,882,381 of record NC_064306.1, on the reverse strand, counting down.
CTGAAGAAGGTCTGACGAGTAAAGTTTGGACCAAACGACCAAAAATTGATGGGATTTTATTTTTGAATCGATAAATTAGTAAGCAATAAATTTTAAAATTTTTTTAATTATATTTTTGTTATTATTAGAGAACAAAATATTTTTTTTAAATTTTTTATAATTTTATTTTCTTTGGAAGGAATATTATTCTGAAGCTCATAATATTTTTAAAAACTAACTACATAGTTCTTATTTTCCTAAGTATTTTGTTATTGAAATCCCTAATATTATGAACTCAAATTTCTTTGCCACTACTTCCTTAATACAAGCTGCCATTTACTCTTATGTATTTCCTTTATTAAATTATATTCAATATTTCCGCTTTGCGATTTTTCCCCAAAACGGCACATTAATTTGCATATTTCTCAAAACTTTAAACACTTTCCGAGTTTTCTTCTTCCGCCACTTTGTCAACGACCTTGAAAGTCATATGAACGGCCAAGGACATAACAAAATGCTAAATATTAAAATAAAACGAAAGACATGCTAACAGCAAGATCGAAATGGACACATTTAGATATAATATATATATTTATTGAAATTCAATGAAAGCGAACACAGAATGAAAGGCAAGTGGCGAAGCAGAATGAAACTAATTTGCCGATTGAAAATCAACTAATTACGCATGCATAATGCCAATCAGCAGCAGCAAGCGGCAAAATGAACAAAATACTAGACGCTGTGAGTGTGAGTGTGAGTGTACGTGGTTAGAAAAACACAAAAAAAAAGAGAAATGCTAATAAAAAACGAAACTTTCAACGCTAAAAATGGAAAAAGAGAAAAGAAAATTGAATAGCAAACAAATGGAAAAATCTATGATTGCGGTAAAAGTGTATAAATATATATGTGTGTGTATGTGTGCATGCATATTTATGTAAATAGCATACAAAATATTTTGCCATAGAAATGACACTCACATACAAAAATATGTGCATAGATAGAAATCCAACTGATGTTGATTGAGCAGACATTGTACACGTCACGTGGACATGTCTCCTTGGTTTGCTGGAAAGTGGATGTAGCGGATAGTAATTGAAAAGGCAACAAAGGATTGAAAATTTGCATGAAATATATGCAAGTATATGTTTGATGAAAGCAATTCAACTATTAAATAGAACTTGAATATGACGGGAAAAAACGGCAGATCATGTACATATATCGTATATGAGCGATTTTAAGCAAGCAGTGTTAGAATGAGAAACAGAAATATTTTGGACCTTTTATGTAGAAGTTCACAGAACAAGTCCTAAGTCCCACAAAAGCCTACTATTAAATTATGTATGTATGTACTGAAAAGCGTTAGTTTAATTTGGACCAAAATACCAACTATAGATGAGATTTTATTTTTGAATCGATAAATCAGTAAATAATTAATTTAAAAACTTTTAATTATATTTTTTTATTATTAGAGAACAAAATAATATTATTTTTAGATTTTTTATAATTTTTTTAAAATAATTTCATTCAAATAGTTTTCTTTCTAAAGAATATTACTCTGAAACTACCGAAATCAGTTATTTTCTTTTTACAAAAATCGAAAACCGAGCTTTAACTGATACAATTTTTTAATTAATGCGTAATATGGCTTAGAGGTGCCACCTAGCAAAATCATGAAACTGTAAAGATTATGATATATTCGATAAGTAAACAAGTTTTCACGAAAATATTGGAGTAGTCGTCCATTTAAGCATTTTTGAAATAACAGAGTTGCCAACCATGGAAAAAAGCAAATATAAGAAAAATTAAAAAAAAAAATTGAGATTTTTAAGAACATTTAAAAAATATTTCTCGGAAAAGATTCGAGTATATTTAGACATATTTGAAAAAAGAATTGCCAACTATTGAAAATATTAAGTATAAGAAAATATTACAAGAAGAAAAATTTGACTGTTAAGGGGTATATTAGTCTTAAAATTTTAAAATAAATCAATTTTTTTTTTCGAAGTTTAATTATTCAAGAATCTATCTAAAAGAGGATTTTTCAAAACAAAAAAAAAATATTTTTAAAATATTTATTTTTTTTAATTTAACTATTCAAGAGTATGTCTACAAGATACAATTAATCTGTTTTTTTTTTCAAAATTTTAAAGTTTAAAATGATTTTTTAATTTTCAAATTATTTTCAGAGATATCGGTATTTTGCTGATTAGGCATCCAAACTGGTTCGGTTCAAACTGAAACTTGAATCGCATTTTACTCGAAGCAGTCTTTTTCCAAACCTACCGATGATTTCTCAGGTTCTACTAGACCGATTTACCTGAAAATTTTAGAGAGCCTTCTTTAAGACTTTTCTACAGGCATTACGACATTATGCTAGATAATAATTTTTCGTTTTCGATTGCTACTCGTATGAGGGTTAAAAGTAGATATGGTCACGTGCCAATTCCTTGAGATTTCCCATTTCATCAGCTGATATTTTTTATTTTTTTAATTTGTTTTTTTTTTCGAATTTTAATTTTTTTTTTATTTTTCGAATTTTTAATTTTTTTTATTTAAATTTTTTTTTCAATAAATTTTTTGTCAATAAATTTTTTTTTTTTACATTTTTTTTTCAAATTTTAAAATATTTTTTAAATTTTTTCCATTTTTCCCCTATTTTTTATTTTTGGACTTTTTCGGTATTCTTGTAATTTTAATAAATAACTAATAAAAATTCATAGTTAAAATATAATTATCTAGTTCTTTAGTATATGCCTCTACTTCGGGTAGTATACAACTCAATACCAACCTCAGTTACCAACTATATTGATTGAATTATTATAAAATGATTTTGGTCCTTTGCGATACCAGATGAAGCTCAGTTACTGGGTCCATGAGGAGCAGTCAACCTTTAGGATGCTCTTGACGAATTTTAACAGACTCTGTGGCATCACTAGCTATACCTCATACCGTGGGAGGATAAAATATTAATAGGGTTAAAGGTGTTTCGTATAGCCTTATCATTGACTAATTTAACAAGGTGTCTGATTTACACATTTGGCAAATTAAGATCACATATTAGCTTCATGGATCGCGCAAACTGATCAAAGAAAAATATAAAAGCTTCCAGCTTCGGAGCCACATTATACTTTTCAAATCTCTCAATAATGCTAAAAGGACCACGAAAGCATTTATATAAAACTGAGATATATTTGTTGATAAACTGCAAATCTTAATGTGCCACAAAGACAGTGGCCAGCCACAGTGAACATATGCCATAAGCAACTGCATAGGCTGTCACTCATCTGCATTAAGAGGAACAAACTTAATGGTTTGCAACTCATTCCAACAGTTAATCACAAACTAAAAGCAAATAAGAGGAAGGAAGAAGAAGTGTCGTCTAGAAGTCTTTGATGTGTCGCTTTTAAATCAACACTTACGTCAGAGCGGCATCCAAACTGTCAGTCAAGAATGCACTTACATACGTACAACTGAACTAGTGAAACGCTTTCACTATGCAGCACTGAAAGAGTTGGCCAAAGGGCATCAGTAATGAATAAGACAAGAAAAAAGAAGAAGAAGACACTTGGCTGTAGTGGTAAAAAAAAACAGTATGTTTAAATGTTTAAGTACTAAAGCCTTTTTAAAAATCAGGCTTAAAATAAATACAAATTAACGGCGCACTGCGCAAATTTTCTGATTTATTATGCTGTCTTTGTAGCAATCGCATATATAAATATGTATGTGGGCCTGTATGTAAAGTTATTCATGTAATGGGTAAATAAATTATAACTCCCCGCGGATGGTAAGCCATAAAATGAAACCAAAATCCACAATCATAGCTCCATAGTGGTGTATAATGAAGAAAAATGTAAAATAAATTTAAAATTTTATATACTTTTTGTCTTAAATAAAAAAAATAGATGTTGACTATGGAAAACTTAGAACAAAGAAATATTTTAATATAAAAATCAATATTGAATAACTGAAACGAAAAAAATCTTATAATCGAGAAAAATAAAACTATTTATCATTTGAAGAAAATATTTTTAACAGTGTTAACTGCAATCACAAAGGAATATTTTTATCAGCGTTTCCTAAAAGTCACATATTTTTTAAGTTTCTTTTCCTGATGATTTGTTATTTTTTTATTTTAAGTTTTTTATTTTATTTTTTTAAATTTTTTTTTTTATTTTTTTTTTAATTTTTTTTTTTTTTTTTTTTTTTTAATTTTTTTTTTAATTTTTTTTTAATTTTTTTTTTTTAATTTTTTTTTCAATTTCTATTTTCTTTTTTTAATTTCTTATTTTCTATTTTTTTAATATTTTTTTTTATTATTTATTTTTAATTTTTTAATATTTTCTTTAATTTTTTTTAATTTTACCTTATTTTTTTATTTTATTTTTTTTTAATATTTGTATTTTTTAAATTTTTTTTAAATATTTTATTTAAATTTTTCTTAAATTTTTCATTTATTTTAATTTTTTTAAAACTTATTTTTAATTATTTTCTGATACCACCCCACTGTGCATTGACAGCAGCACCAAGCCCTTTACCATCAATATTTGCTTGCATTTTCAACGGTATATGCTGAAGCCAAGCACTGCATCGCTATGTTAGCATACGCGCATAAATATTTGAATATAATTCGCTTTAAATACAAAAATACGAAATACAGTCGGTAAAAATATACATACATGTAGGTGTACCATCGCATGTGAATTGCATTTATTTTAATAAAAATGTTAATTACATTAATAAGCCTTGGGAAAAATAAGTAAATTAACAGTAATAAAATGAATTGAGAGCACGCTATAAAATATTAAGTGTGCGAAGGCGCAAATTCTTGGTGATGGTGGTTGATAGGGCTTTTGAAAATAGTTAAGACAAGAAGGGTACCTCAGATTCTTTGAGATTACATACATACATAGTACTTTTGAAAATTAATAAAAACTCAAATAGTTAATGACATTACAAAGCGAGACTCATAAAACGAACTCAGATCGATTTTAGATTTTCAGTTCGGAAGCTATCAAATGCTCAATTTCGATTCAACCCAAACCAAATTATAATTTATCACAAAAAGTATAGCATACATCTAGGCGACGGGAAGACAGAATGCGTTATTTTTCATTACAGTGATTCAGTTTTAGCAAAAACACAAGCCTAAAAGTGGTACAAAGTCTTCAATTACAGCTATTGATAATTCGACTCTCCGAAACCCGCGAGTAATGAGTGTGTCTGTCGTGTTAATTTTTTTGGTGAAAGCAAAGTGTTGAAGCAAACTTAAATAAGTCGAGGAAGATTTCACAAAATTAAACTAAGTAAAATTCAAACAATGGTCATCTGGTTTTTCCTAATTTTTTCCCCACTGCAAAAACACTAATTTCTCAATCTGTAAAAAACAAAACTTATCAACAACGAACTGTACTGTCAGTGTAAAGTAAACAAAACAAATTCGATTTAAAAGTTTTCAATAAAATGTCAAAATAAACTCGGCGAAAATGTTTTTAAACAAATAACAACAAAAAAGCAGCCTTACAGAAGTCAAGAGTGAAAAGTGACAGCCTAGCAAAGCCGAATGGTTAGTACGCATAGCAGGAAAATCAGCAAATGCAAACAGCAACAACAAACGACCACATGACCAAGAACGGCAGAGTCAGTGCACGTCACGTCATTTTACCACTTGGCGTGTTAGACACTTTGCCACACTTTCGAGTGAAGTTTGAAAGCAATAGATAGGTAACTGGCACCGCTGTGTGTATGTGAATGTGTATGGGAATGTATGTATGTATGTGTATGAGAGTGTATGTGCAGCGTGGCTTTCGAATAATGTCACACACGTAATTTATGTGAGGCAGCCAGGTAGTTTGCAGGCGAGCAGGCAGGTAGTCTAAACAGCTGGTCGTTGCATATGTTTAGGCGCATATGCGAAAATGTGCTCAGCGTGTTATGAATTATTAATAGCGTGGCAATGTTCTGCCATGACACATCAACACAGTGAAAGGCGACATGTTGCAGGACACTACATTGACACACACACAACGTTCCAGCAGCGGACGGGGCAAAAAGTGCAACATAGAAGCATAGCAACTACACATGTATGCGCGCAGGTGAAGGAGAAGAGTTAAGCGCGCGTGTGCATGACTGCAAAATGGCATAAGCAAATGTCGAATTTCGAATGAATAAGCAGCAGCTTCAGGTGAAAACTAAAAAAAAACACCGAGACATCTTTAAAATGCTAGTCGCTGCTGGAAAATGGCGAAACGCGTGCGGCACATAAATGTGAGACAGCAATGTATGGCAAGCAAGGTACAACTAAGGTAAGCAAAAGAAAGCATGTGTAAAATACATATTATTGTTGTAGTATATGGCTTGGCAAAGGCTAATGTGTGTATTTATAAGTGTCCTCTCAAAGCGGAGAGCGGATACTATTCTAGAGTAGCACTTTTGAAACGGTAACCGGCATGACATGTCGATTTCTATGTATTTGTAAAGTTCTGCATATAAATTTGAGAGGAGTGAGTATTTCAGCATACAAATAGGCTGTTGAAATTGTTATTAAAATTATTTTAGAAAACGTGACGTACTAAAACCGCCATAATTATGCAGAAACGTGCCTCGTTGACCAACTAAAAATTTATGGTTGTGAAAATTGAATTAATTTAAGCAAACAAGTTTATTAATATTCAAAGAGCACAAAAACGCCGCCAGCATTTTTGGCTGTATTAGTGCGACCAGTGTGTCGGAAAACTTAAAATAAATTATAAATATGATGATAAATTTAACTTAAAGGGTCAGTAGGGTAATATATAAAAAAAAAAAATTTTTTTTTTTGCTTTGTCTGTTCTCTTATATACTTAGAATTAATGTAGAAACCCACTTTTCCATTGGGAGGTTTCGAAAAAGGCCCAAAAATCATAATACCGCTCGACGTTCGGAGCGCTCGGAGTACACAAACTCAAACTTTAAACGCGTTTTTCTCAAAACACACTTTTTTAAACTGGCGGACATGAATCCGCTCGAACTACGATTTGCTTATTTTTTTAATATTCACAAAACGCTTGGCTATTGTCATTGTTTATTATAATTAATTTATTGACAATGTTATGACAAAATTTATGTAAAAATCATGGGGAAAAATTAAAAAAAAAGGAAATTACTTTTTTATTTATCAAAATTTTTTCATGATTCTAAGGACGATAACCGTTCTCGTACCATTTAAGAATAAATTGGGCTTTTGTGTTTCTGATGATCCAAACATGAGAAATCGTGTCCAGTGAAAAAATGCATCTCATTCACCCAGCCTCCGACAGATGTCATCACAATATTCCCAAAAAATTTGTTTATACACTCCACCATATACCTCATGATATAATTTGTGAAAAAAGTTATATTGTAAAATAAAAATTTCTATGAAAAAAAATGTCAAAAAACATGCCAGAATACCCTACTGACCCCCTAATAAAACTAAAATATTTATATAAAAACCAAACACATCAATTTAAGTGACGTCCAATTAAACTAATAATAGTTCAATTAAATTTTTTATTAAGAGGTTAAATCCACTTTGTACTTTCAATAAATCGAAGAATTTTTGGCACGTTATGAAGTATACACATTCGACTATATTTATCGAAAATTTTAAGTTGATCCGGTAAATAGTTTTGAAGATATGAGAAAATTTGTAAGACTCTTTCAACTTTCTGTAATCGACTCCTAGAAACCGCAATTTTATCATAAATTCATATCCATAGAAATAATATGTTTTTTTTTTTTTGGTTTTTAGATTTCAGATAATTTTAAGTAGAAAAACTTTCCCCACCGCAAGACACCTCATTTCAAAGGTAGCCTGGAGAGCAGCTAATTTTTCAGAATTCCAAAATCATACGTAGTTTTGATGAAAAGTATTCATTAAGGTTTTACAGTACTCGGTTTAGAGTTCATATGCTCTACTAGAATTCTTCAAGATCAACGTAGAGTGACTTAGATCACTACAAAATGATTGCAAAGGATAAGAAATACCTGTATTTTAGTGTTAATTAATTAAAGGCCGTACCGAAATGAAACTGAGCACTTTCAATTCAATATTTCTCATGAAGTACTCATTTGATCACTTTGCGGTAAGTAGCGTTAAAAAGCGTAATCAGTTTTGCTTCTATTATTTTTTCTTTCTCTGTCATTTGTTATATCATTTTCGCGATGCCTCGAATCAAAGACCACGTGCGTAGGCAAATTGTGCACAATTAATGCACCGAAAAAGCATTTCATACAGAAAGCTATCAAAACGGTTTAAAGTCAGAGCAAATGTTGTGAAAAAATATTATAACAAAGTTCAAGGAAACCTCTTCTCAAAAAATGTATCAAAAAGTAGGCGAAAAAAGGCCCTAGTAATCCAAATCTTTGAGTAGAGATGTTGGCCTTAATAAACTGAAACAAATCAATGTCTGTGCGCGATTTGGGGAAAACAGCTAAAACCACTGCCACTATTATACAAAGAGTAAAGCAAAGAAATGATTTAAAAACTTATAAAAAACAAAAGATTCCCAAAAAATATGAACGACAAGTAAAAATAGGGAAAACTACGCCACGGAAGTTATACGAATATGCTAAATATTCTGCTGACTACATGATAATGGACGATGAAGCATATGAAAAATGGGCTCAATAACATTAACAGTTCCCCAATTTTATACTAAACTAAAAGATGGTACTGTCGACTAGTCCGCGTCAACAATTAAAATAGACAACTCCATTTTTCACAAAGGGCACTATATCGACCGACAATTAAAAAGGGAGTGTCTAAACCGTCGCCTTATACAATTTTATAAGAAACACATCGTGTCAACATTATATTGGCCCAATTTACCTACAGTACACTATGCTCGTTCCACTTTGGCTTTATTGAAGGACAACAATGCCAATTATGTTAAAAAACAGAAGAACTCTGCAAACGCTCCAGAATTTCGTCCGATAAAGAAGTATTGGGCAATTGTCAAACGGAACTTGAAAAAGGATGATCGACTTGCCGAAAACGTCGACGGATTTAATAAAAAATGGCTTAAGGCAAGCCGTGCCGTTAGAAAACAGAGTGTGCAGAGTTTAATGAAGGGAATTAAATGAAAAATTCGGCATAAAAAATCTTCTATTTGTTATTAAAAAAAGTTGCAAACAAAAATTAATAAAATACGTTACGTTACAAATAAAACTTGGTCAGTAGTTCCTTTTCGGTACAATCTTTAGTATTACCATGCAAAAATATGACTTTTCAGAGCTTTAAAGTCATAAAGCTCACCATATAATGAAAGGTCTGAATTTTTTTTACGATTTTTGCAACGAATATTTTAAAACCTAAACAAAGGGGCATCATGTTGTATCGAAATTGTACCCTTTGAGCAAATTCGTCATATTAAAAGTTGTTTTTGATCGGCACTGTACCCAAGGCTTTCAGCTTTTTAAGTAATGCTGTATGCAATTTTCATAGATTTTTTAATACATACCAGCTATAAAAATTCTATAAAGCCTTACTTAAAAAGTCGAATATCTCGAGATGTATTAATGATAGCGATTTTGATCTCGAACCTTTTTTATAGCAAATAAAATTTCCTACAAATTTTTCATTTAAATTTTTACTAGAGCTCCTGTCATTTACGAGATATATACAATTAGAGTGTGAGTTAAGACTTTGTTGCACTGGGCACTTTTGTAGAGTGAACAATTCTAAGAAATATGCGTAAATACCTCTGATCTGTAGGAATTTAAAGATAAAAACTCACGATTGTAGTGTATTTTTAATCCAAAATTTTTACAAGCCTTGGTCCAGTTCTTAATGTTAATATTAAGGGCTAAAATTTTTAGGGATTTTTTTTAGGGTATTTCCAAAAAATTTTGTGAGGGGACTGAAAAAAATTTATAGTTAAAAAAAAAATAAAAAATAAAATGTATGTATTTATGTATGCCTATGTGTATATATCTTGTATGCTCATAAGCAATCGGCCATGCTATGCAAAATTTGTACGAAAGTTCCCATATAAAAAAAAATTACAACCACTACATAACTATATAACTATATATACATACATATAAACACGTGTACTACAGTTATGTGCCACAAATTCGTTGCAACGTTAACAAACGAGACACATGAGTCACACTTTAATGGCACACAGAGGCCAATAGATAAAGCAGACAAGAATGAAATATTTATATAACGGTAAAGGAATAAAACAAAAGAAACAACAGAAAAACAAAAATAACAACAAATTGAAAGCAAATTGCAGCAAGAGCAGACAAGGCTGTGCAGCTGAAGCAGCAAATGAAGGAAGACAGACGAAGAAGAACACACGAATGAAATGTAGAAAACGCAGAAACCGAGATGGCGCAACCGCAACTGCAGTGACAAAAAAAAACACAAACAAAAACAAAATAATTGCGTAGTCGAAAAGCCAAAGGCATAAAAGGCGACACACGTTGAGGCGAACAAATTTTTATATTTAACAAGATGTCTTGCATTTACTTACAAGTGTGATATACATATGTATGTATTGTATAAAAGAGGTATATATATAACATATATATATTTATACATATATATTTTGTTTATTTTTATGCAACTGGCTTGAGGAAAGTCGCAGGAAGTTGCTTTTACGGGCAGCCACTCATTTATACACACACATATACATGCATATAAGGCGTGTATGCACACCCAACGGTATTTATATACATACATATGTTACAAACGATAGCTAGTTGTCGCACAAGATGCAGATAAGGACAAAACACTGCAAGGCAAACAGCCACTTGCAGCTTATCTGCTTTAAGTGCACTCTCAGCGCAATGCTTATGCACGCACACACACACACACATGCATAGGTTTACTCATAGCAGCCACAACAATGCTTTCAGAGCCAAGAACGTAGCGTGAAAGGCAAGAAGTCAGCGAGCCAAGCCAACATAATAGCAATGCACATGAATTTAGACACACATACATACTTATACACCACAAACATACATATGTATATGTATAACTGTACATACATACATACATACATACATACAAAATACGAATTTGAATCTTGCATGAGGTGTCGGACACTCTTTCGTTGTTGCCATAAATAACTGTTTACATTTGTTGCCATATACTTATATAACTATTACTATATACAGCAATATAACGGTACACACTGTTGCTGGTAATTTTTGGCAGTCACATTTGTCGTTAAGACTTTTTGCTTTGTGATTATTATTTATAAAGTCGATGCTTATGGTTTGCATGTATTGTTTAACGGCAACACCAACCAAGAAGTAGCAAGAAGGAGAGCAGAGAGCACACGGTAATGAATACAAAGCAGGCGATGCCAGACAATTGTTTTTGTATGTGCGTGTGTAATGTTGTCAGCGCTGTGCTCGTTGGCATTGTGCTAATTTGTTAGTCTAAGATACATATCACAAGGTTATTGGCAGCTTAAGTGTAAAATATTTTTTTCATTAACCTTTATTTGATATCGAGGGAGAAATATACATACATACAATGGAATTAATAGAAAAAAGATAGGAAAATGGTTATAGAACCGCTAAATATTTCATTACAAGTAGACAGACTTAAATAAAATATCGCGTGTTTTGATGATATTAAAGTATAGCACAGTTTCAGGCGCTCAACTGAAAATTTATGGAAGTGTAAGCACACTCAGACTGGCTGAAGAGCGTGAATTGTAAGTATATTTGTGGCACATTTGTATAATAAGCACTCGAAATGACTACCAGAAAAATTTATAAAATCAAATTAAGAATGTATTATAAAACATTACTTTAGTACATTTTTTCGAAAAATATTTACAATTTGAAATTTTTATTTTTTTTTTATTTTTTTCTAGCATTAATAATAACACTCCATGCGCCTAACAGCAGGCATTTACTTCGTGTTTTTAATTTATTTAGCAGAGACACACACCAATTTTTCATAAAATATTTTAAAATTTGAAATTTTTATTTTTTTTTATTTGTTTCTAGCATTAATAATAACACTCCATGCGCCTAACAGTAGACAACTATTTTGTATTTTTAATTTATTTAGCAGAGACACACACCATTTTTTCAAAAAATATTTTAAAATTAGAAATGTTGTTTTTTCATTCTTTCTAGCATTTATAATAACAGCTTATGCACCTAAAAGTAGGCAACTGTTTCGTATTTCGAATTTATTTAGCAGAGACACACACCAATAGGAGGAATCTATGTTATTTTACAATACAATTTATGCAGTCGGACTTAAATCTTGCCGATTTTCACTCCATTTAGCTGCACATCGCCGTTCCCTATGCGAATTAATGAAACTTCTCACTTAAGTCGACATTTTTAACCCTCTTTTAAACATACAGTGGCGGGAATTGAAATCCGGATAAGCAGCTAGGTAGCAGTTATGGCAAAAATGATGCATTTAAGTGGTATATTTGTTTGAAAAATAATGTTTTATTGTATAAAACTAAAAAATATGTGCCGTTTCGTTAATTATTGATTTGTTTTTTGGTACATACAGTTTAGAAAGTAAAAAATATGTAAAACATGCCGAACCTTAAAAAATTACTACTGTGAATAAGAGCTAGATTTTAATCTTACGAAAAGAAAATCTTAGTATACGGAAGATCAGTGAAAGAGTTGGATTCAAAAAGTCTGCCGTCGAGGAAAAATTTCAAAGCAGGGGGTTTCTGAGTAGAAAACCAGTTTCAGAAGCAACAAGAAAAACATCTTCTAGGGAGGAGCAGCAAATAGAACGCATTAGCCCAAGCGGATTCATAACCGCTGAGAACATCAGGGTGGATATCATAGAAGACCTTGGAACCAAAATCATTGCTAGAACTATACGAAACAAGCTCCGGGATTCTGATTTAAACGCTCAACGACTTGCAAAAAAGCCACATTTGACTAAAAAAATTCGTCAACAACGCCTCCGGTGGCCTATAAAGTACCAAAGCTGGACTGAAGTCGATTGGCAGAAAGAAACATATTACGTAGCGACGGAATGTCGTACGTATTTAAAAAAAAACTGGTGAACGCTATAGCGAAGAGTGTGTCCGAAGAAGGGTTAAGCAGGGAGGCAGCTGAATGGTTTGGGGATGCTTTTCTCACCATGGACTTGGAAGACTTGCTCTAATAAAGGAACAGTAAGCGCAATTAAGTAGCAGCCAATACTGGAGGCATATTTAATACCTTCAATTGAAAAGCACTCTTCGCGAGAAAACGATCTCGTCTTCCAGAATAATTCTGCGCCATGACATCGTGCCAAAATGGTAGGTATTAATTTCTTTTCATGCCTGTAGTTTACACAAATTATTTTATAAACACCTTTTTTATAATACTTTCTCTTGCAAAATGGCATTTGACGTCAGGTAACCGCCCACATTTAGCCCCATTGAAAACCACTGGTGTTTTATGAAGACCAAGGTAGCAAAGAAGAGGCTCACTACCTTAGCTGAGTTGGATAAAATTCTCGAGGTTGTCTGGTATAACGAAATCGCAGCACAAACCTTGCAGAATTTGATAATAACGCAACGCCTTAAGGCCGTTAAAGAAAGCAAATGGGACTCAATAAAATATAATTTTATTCTTTTGTAGACTATCGTAGTAGGCTTAAGCCTTTTTTTTTAGTTTTACAATCATTTTATGAAAATAAAAGCATATTTTTTACAAAGAATTAAAAATATTGCAATAATTTAATAATTTTTATTTTTATTTTCAAGCAAATTCATTGGAAATTTTCCACTTATTTATATTTTTTAATATTTTTCCTTTAAATATTTATTTACACAAATTCATTTACAACTATTATCATAATCAATTCAAGCGCTATTTCCGAATCCGCTTTACAGTCTAATACCACTAGCATTTATCATGAAATTTATTACTAAATGATTTACGTAAATAGAAAATAACAATCTGCTAACTGTTTTAAATGTGTGTGTGTGATGTGAAGTGCGGATATTGGCATTAGAATAAATATTCCAAAATTATATGTGCGGCCATGCGCCAGCGAAAGATAATCTAAATTTATGTATTTGGATGCAGCTGGCGGCAACAAAATGTGGCTGCAGCGTATTGTGTACATAAGCAATGCAAACATATGCACATTTTAATGCTTAAGTGTTTTTGTTGTTGCAAAAATACAGCTGTATGTGTACTGTGAGGCTTTTGTTGCGACAATGAGGTGAAAAATCTGAAATTGTTTGGAAATTATGCATTCATGGCTGAAAATCTAATTAGCTAAATTATTTATGCTGTAACTAGTTACGAACTGTTTTTTCAAAGAACCAACTTAGAATGAGTTAACGGGTAAAGTGAAGAATCGATTTTATGAAGTGAAATGTCCAGTCTTTTGTTTGGAAATTATGCATACATGGCTTAAAAATATAATTAGGTAAATTATATTAGATTTAACTAGTTACGAACCGATTCTAAAATAGCCGGTTTAAAATAAGTTCAAAAAGAAAGTGAGGAATCGGGTTTGTGAACTGAAAAGTTTACCCTTTTGTTTGAAAATTATGCATTCATGGATGAAAAATATATAAATAGCCAAATTATTTACGGCGTAACTAGTTACGAACTAGTTTCAAAGGAACCAGTTTTAGGTGAGCTAAAAAACTAGAGTAAAAAAAAAATTTTGTATAGTATTTTTATCTAATTCATTAAACAACACTTTTAGAAAATTTTTAGAAGCAAGTACTAGAAGCTTTTTTTATTTTTTTTATTTACACATATTATTTGTGTTTAATAAAACAAATCTGCATTTAAAATCAACTAAACATGTGATATCTAATTTAACTAGTTACATATGTGACTAGTTATGAACTAGTTTTCAAATTGTTAATTGTTAGAAATTATATTGTAGAAATGATGTCACGGCCTAAAACACTACCCAAATAATCAAAGACTGCAGAAGAATTTACATATAGAACCTTCGGGCATAGCTTGGTGGGTAAAGGCGGTTTGGCAAATATGAACTACATGATCCTACTTTTCAACTGCAGACACCCTAAAGAATGACTACTTTTCATGGAACTAGCAACTGAACTCCATCTGGTATCGCAAAGGACCAAAACTGGTCTATGCGTGGTTCACTGGCCTACCAGATTAATCTAACCTAATAAATGATATTGAAAAATATGCCCGAAGACTTAAGTTTCAAGATCCTGATACAAAGAATATATGAGAATCCTGCTTTCGCTACTGCATTGCTGGAATTTTCGATAATATTGACTCTAAGCTCGAGATGAAGAACAAATTTTATCATATATTCGCTCGAAGGTCGTACAATATTCTCAAGAAGTTCGTTTCCTTTCGATAAAAATGGGAGTTATCTCTTCAAAGATAGAAAAATCAACATATTTTGGTCGAACGAGAAACGTACATACATACTAAGAAAGCCAGCAAAGAAAAATCACCAGAAGCCATTGATAAAAATCAGAGAATCTTACACACCTACAAACATACAAGTATTTGTCTACTAACAAGGACTTTTTCATTTCAGAGTCAGAGAGCTGCTACGGATTTTGGAGACTATGTGACACAACGTGCCAGCACTTAAAAATGCAACAGCGATATTAGAATGTGTACTAGAAGCGATGCACCGAATGCAGGGTTATCGCTCACGTTAAGCCACTGCTTGTTTGTGTACTATAGGTGTATACACATATACAACAACAAATTTGGTATGCACACATTTAGTGTCAAGCTGAGCGACGTGTGTAAGCACATACTTACCGCACATAACCAAGCAACATACATGCATATATGTATATGTAAATATGTATGTGTGAGTGCCTTGACGACCCATGGTGCAACGAGCTGCACTTAAGCTGGCTTAAAGTGTTAAAGGATAACATTGGCAAAAGGATAATAATGTGTATGCATGTGTAATATAGCTAAGCGATCAGGTGCTAGGCAACGCCAACGCTACCACACATACACCAACACATAATCGAAGGCATAGACACACACTCACGCCACTTTACTTTCGAGACTTTCGTGGAAAAAGCGTGCGCAGGGCGCGTGTTTGCATGTCAGCAGGTGAGTGTCACTGCAAGTGTACGCCGAGTTGTTGCATGACTGCGGTGGTTGTTGTTGTTTATAATGCTGGCATATAGCAAATATAAATAAGAGCACAGGCACGTGCTGTTGCATGTATCTATGCATATGCGGCGGTTCGTGCCACTCACTTGACCAACGTTCTGAGGCGCCGTTTTCTTTACACTTTCGATTGCAGTTTTTGCCTGCGAGTCGAAGTGAAAATATTTGCTCGACTCGAGTTGCTTTGCTTGGCAAATGTGAGCGTTGCACAAACTCTAACGGCCTTCTGCCACATACCAAGTTGTATGTCTTGCCTGTAGAGCCTTCTTTTACTTGCTTCTCCAGTACATAAACATACAATTTCGCAAGTTTAGAATTTCTATTGAAATTCCTACATTTCACCATCGTTTTAGTCAACTTTGCTTGCTGTCTACTTTTACCTGCTTTTGGCAAGTTTCATCCGTTGCTATCAAATTGTGAAGCTGACTGAGTGACTGGCGGGCTTCCATTTCACTAGCCAGCATCTCGAAAGTTTCTAAAAATTCAAGTTTTATTTAATTTTGTTGTTGTTTTGATATGTTGTTGTTATTTTGATATGTTGTTGTTATTTTGATATGTTGTTGTTATTTTGATATGTTGTTGTAGTGCCATATATTGAGTACTTAACTGTGAGCCCGTAAACAAGCAGTTAAATGAAAACGAACTAGGCGAGTGCCGCATAGAGCCGTTCGTTTGTAAACCCTGCAGGGTTCGGTTAATCGATGGAGGTATTTTTTCAATTAGACTACCGGCAAGGCAACATAAATTTTCCCAAAAAATTTCTATGTTTACATTTTGTTGGAGTTTTTCATTTGCACTTGTACGCTAGATTTAGCTCAAGCAACACCATTAAATATGCAGAGTCGCCTCCATAAAAAAAAAAGAAAAGTAAAGGAAAAAAAGGTATCACAGTGAAGCCAATGGAGAGGAACGATAGAAAATATGTGCATAGTTCTCAAGTATTTTAATTTGTGAGAAAAATTGTAGTGAGTTTTTTGCCAAATAGAGAATCAGTAGGACAAGAGTAAGCTCACCCTTTTTTTATAAAACATTATATACAAATTTTTTGAATAGTGGCAACTCTCGGTTGTCAATATTTTTAAGTCGAGAATTTTAATTTTATAATACGCAAAATTTTTACCAATTATGCAGTTAGAATTTTTTAGAAAGGCGGCAACTCTATATTATTATTATTTTTAGAAATACAATATTTGTTGATGTTCTGTAAGAGTAAAGGCTGACATCACCGCCGTCCAAGAAGTGCGTAGACGGGACAAGGGCTGAGATGAGTAGGTCCATGTGACATTTACTACAATGGTCATATAAAAGAGCGCAAATTCGGGATTCGTAGTAGGAGAGAGACTCCGTCGTCGAGTCTTGGCATTCACCCCGGTTAACGTTTAGCCGTAATCCAAGTTCTTTAACTCATCGCTGATTTACACCCACGCTCCAACAGAAGGGAAGAACGACATGACCAAGGATACCTTCTATGAGCCCACGCATGAGAGCTGCCTCCGCTATTATCGGGTTTGGCGACTTTAACACCAGGGTGGACAAAGAAGGAATCTTTGGCACAACGGCCGGTAAATTCAGCCTCCATGATAAAATATCACTAAATGGGTCGAGACTGATCGACTTCACTAGGGCCCGAAATATGGTTATCTGTAGTTATCTAGATTCCAGCTTCGAAAAATTCATCAAGCTAGCTGGCTGCCGCCTGATCGAAAAGCCACCAACCAGATCGACCATGTTGTGATAGAGGGAAAGCACGTCTCCAGTGTTTTAGACGTGCGGACGCTCCGAGCATTGACTCAGACCACTATCTTGTTGCAGCCAAGATACACATCCGCCTCTGTGCAACAAAAAAAACACATCAACAATCACAAGGAAGATTCGACGATGGTACGATGAGGGTTGCCGTTTCGGAGGGAAAAGAAAACATACTGTCTATCTCGCAACGTTAGAATCGACCACAACACGTGCGGGATGGGATAGATACTGAGAGTTGAGTACGAAGAGCTGCACCAGCTGGCTGACAGGGTTAATGTTCGAAAATTCTACGAAAAGATGCGCCGACTAGCAGAAGATTTCAAGACCGGAACATTCTCTTGTAGAATCACCAGAGGTGATCTAGTGACTGATGCCCAGAGCATACTGAAATTACGGAGGGAATACTTCTACAGATGGCTGAATGGCAGAGATAGCATAACACCAGCAGATGTCGAACCCGATTCCCCAATCGATGACGATGGAGCAGACGTTCCATTGCTCGACCATGAAGAAGTTCGAATAGCAATTACCCGTATGAAGAACAACATAGCGGCGGAGCCGATGGATTGTCGGCCGAGGTATTCAAACACGGCGGCGAAGGAGCATGAATGATAAGGAGCATGCATCAGCTTCTTTGTTGAATATAATCGAAAGAAAACATCCCCAACGAATAGAATTTAAGTGTGCTCTGCCCAATCCACAAAAATGGAGACAACATGGCATATCAAACTAATTATACCTTATCAGTGCGGCTTTAGGCCTGGAAAATCAACAGCTGACCAGATATTCACCATGCGCCAAATCTTGGAAAAACCCATGAAAAGAGGGTCCACACACCACGTCATCGTCGATTTGTAAGCCGCTGCTGACAGCACGAAAAGGAGCTGCCTTTATGCCACGATGTCTGAATTTGGTATCCCCGCAAAAATAATACGACTGTGTAAACTGACATTGAGCAATACCAAAGGCACCGTCACGTTCGGGAAGGACCTCTTCGAGCCGTTTGATACCAAAAGAGATTTCAGACAAGGCGAACTACACCAAAATCAAATTAAAATTTAAACAAGTAAGATCTGTCAACAATTCCCCGCATTTATTTGCCAAAAATGTGAATGTGTCTAACATCGCCACTGGACGACTACTAAAAATAAACCAGTGTCTTTAAACACAAAAGTACACACAGGCATACATATGTACACACGCACACAAGCACAAGGCGAAGTCACAATAAACACCAGTTAAGGCAAACAAACTCAGAAAGAGTCAAGTCCAAGTTCCGAAAATGTGAATTTTATTGCAGCAAAAGTTATTGGCCTTTAAGGGAGCAAAGTTGTAACTTAATAAATTGCAAGTTTTAAGCAGACAGCCACTGTCAAATTGCGTGCGCACTTGCACTAGTCAAGTACTTGTGGCATTCTTTTTTTTGCTCCTTAAACTTATATTTATTTAAGTTTTCGTAGAAGATACAAATTGATTGCTTTGAAAATGTCCATGCAAGTGAGTTAACTTTCTTGAGTAGACAGTAATGAATGAACATGTTTATGGTATGAGTTTATGTCGTGATTGCAGCGAAAAAAATGAAATTTTTTACGGACGAGTGAAGAAGAATTTGCGGAGTTTTTAAGGTACATAGAAAGCGAAGGCGAAATATGTGGTTGAAATGTGAGGTGATTCAGTGTGAATAGCTAACTTTAGAAACTGACTAATGACAGCTACAACGAATTTGACCGTCTTCGATTCGCTTATTCTCTACTCGCTAACTTTATGGCAAAAAAGTGGTATATTCTCACATCTCGTAAAAGAAATTATTTTGAAGTCTCTAGTCACAAGAACAAAAATCATATATTGGAGAATATTCTTCAAAACTGAAGCTATCACACTTCTTAGATATATTTGTTAAGTATTGAACGAAAGAATAAGATTTGTATAAAATTTAAAGATGAATTTTGTCCATTTCATCTCCTTCAAAGTAATCCCCTTGCTGCAATACCTTATGTCAACCAATTTTCTAGTCATCATAACACTTGGAAATCTTCCGTCGTGATGGCCATCAGAGTCTTCTTCGATTCAGCTTTTATATCCTCAATTGAGTAAAATCGGTGGCCTTGAAGTAATCATGTGAATTACTAAATAGCCAGAAGTTACACGAAAGTAAATCAGGCGAATGCGACGGTTGCGGCACGATATTAGTTGAAAATGTGGCAAAATGATCAGGAATAACCAATGCAGTATGTGTCGGTGCATTATTGCAATAAATTTAGACATAGTAAAAATCGAAGAATTAACATTTAGAACCTCACAAAACGACCCGTATCTCAAATATTAATGAATTTATGACTAAAAATTGCATTGCGTAAATTGAGCACAAACTTATCAAGCCGCTCGGTATTTAATATATGGACCACAAAGAGTATACTCTTGACATTTTACCGAAAATATCGGTCAATGTGTGAACTATATAATTGGAGTTCAGAGAGAATCCTTTCCTGATAGTTGGATGTCTGCGTGCTACAAATGGGTTGAATTGGGTCAGTACTTCCCTTAGCCTCCATATACGTGATATAAAGATTTTCGAACATTCGGGTGACTTTATACCGCATATATCGGCCAAAACATGAGTTATCTTACTAAAATTAAAAGAGTGTGTTTTTTCCCTAAGCACATTTGAGTTTAGAATGAATAAAATCGGGTGAAAACTCGCCCTAGACCCCATATAACTAACAAGCCTTAAGTACTTTGCACACATTCTTTTCTTCCCAAGAAGCTATATGTAGCATATATCTGCTATATAAAATCAACGATTAAAAGCAAGTTGTTGTATGGCAAAATTTTTTATTTGAGAAAATATCTTCATGCAATTTGGTACAAATCCAAGGCGGAACTACAATATCCGATCAATTTGTTTATATCGGGTAGCTATAGTATGTAGCTGTCATACATACTAATTCATCATCAAAGGTCCTCATAAGGAAAACTATTTTATTTCACAAATTATCTTCAGGAAATTTGGCATAGAATATTTTAAAGTCATCGGTATAATCTCCGAATTAATTTTTAATGTTGGATTACTATAGTACATAGCTGTCATACAAACTGAATTATCAAAATCAAATTCTTGCATGGAAAGCTTTTTTATTTGACAATCTGGCATAGATCCAAGTCAACGGTACAATCTCCGAATATATTTTCCAGATCGGCCCACTATAGCATAAAGCTGGCTTTAAGCGGAAATTTTATTAAATAAAGGAACACAGAAAAACGATTTTTTCTGACCTCCAGGTGATTTTACCTTCTTAATGAAAAATTTCCAAGATATTTGTCTTTAAAGTGTCCAAAATATCTCAAGATACCAGAAGTGCTTCACAAAATAGTTTTTCCTATTATTACCAAGGAATTTTTGTAATATACTGTTAGTTGTTTGGAATATTTACGCAAGTTTAAAGCCTCTTCAAAGAGTTGATAATATCTGAACCCGAGACAAAAGTAATTTATAAATATTTTTTTTTTGAACATACGTTCATACCTTGTTGGTTCTAGCACAAAAAAAAATTTTGATTCAAATTTATTCTTTATAAGTTCAAAACCACAAAATCAGTTTACTTTTCTAACCAAATTACCAACAAGCACATTATCAAAGCCATTCTTATGCAGCTTATCAGCTACAAATATCGCAGTTTGATTGCTAAACAATGGAGAACATTTCAAAGCCTTTTAGCGTTTATGTAAATATAAACTGTCTGGTACGTGCTAGAAGTGACGCTACCGTTCAGAAGCTTCAATTGGCGCAGATACACGCAGGATGTGGCCAAAAAGAAGTTACTAAAATAATTTACACGCAGACACTTAAACACTTACACAATACCGTTATGCACACATGTACGTTTGTATTTTGGTATATTGGAGGCAAGAGCACAAAGCGACAAAGTTATCGTTCGGTATTAAGGGAAATAAAACTTGCGCGCGCGTTTCAGACGTCCCCAGAGCCGCTGGAGGAGTACACGATAGGCGTGTAGGCACAGCAACAGTAGAGAGTGAAAGTGAAAAATAAAGGAGAAAAAACCGAAGCAGAAGCAGAATGTTGCGTAAACTGCTGTCACTTAAGGAGCAAACAACAATAACAAAGGCGAGCGTGTCACATTATCGTTGCTGGATTTTTCTCTTTGCACAAAATTCTTTTCAAAATATTAACACACATTTTCGTGACACTTTTTTCCTTCACGACTCTTTATTTGCTTAATAGAATTTTGCACGCTTGACAATCACATTGCAACCGGAGCTACAATAAAACACCCGCGCGAGTACAAATGCAGCGAAAACTTCACATTGGCTGCAAGAAAATGAAGTTGCCACACGCACCACCGACAACAGACACACAAACTACACTACAAACGCGAACGCGCGCGTACACAAGGTGCTACGTGGCGTATGAGTGTTAAAAAAAATCGCTTGCACTCTTCCAAATGTGTGGACCGTGGTATCAATTTGCTTTGGTATTAGTGGTATTTTTGTGCTGCTGCTGCTGCTGCTGTTGCACGCTGCTTCAGCAGTTTCCCGAACGCGTGACGGCCGCTTTTTCGCACTGTCGACAACAACTAACGGTAAACAACTGAAAGCATCGACCATCAAATACCGCGTCGAAGCCAAAAATACGATACGACGACGAGGCAAAGCGAAGCGAACGCCGCAACAACAAGCAAGACAAGCAAAAACATACAAAATACCAATGCGAAATATAGACACAGGCACACACACGCAGGCAAGTTCTTGCAACAGCGCTGTATATGAGCTCGTCGTCGGCGCTCGAAGGATATGCCGAAGCCAAGTGTAAGCCAATACAACAACAGCAAAGTTGACTAGGCAAAAATAGCTGAGGATAAGCAGAGAAGGCAAGAAGCGTGGTGGCCGCAGCAGTTACGAAGTGCCGACAGTGCAACTCTGCGAGCTTACATACATAGTTCATTAGAAATAGTACCATCAGCAACGAAAACAAAACACAGTCATATACAATAAGCAGTACTAAATAACGGTAGCCGTAGTTAATGCGCAATCCCGTTACAATCAGCCAACACTGAAATAGCTGCTGGGAAAATGTGCGGCACATTCGGTGTGAAGCTCTAAGTAGGCAACACTGCACAACGACTGAAAGCTTTCGTGGGTTTTGCCGCCAAAAGCTAAGTTCGAAAAAGCTCGACTATTAATGATAGCAATTCGAAGTGAGGTAGAGCTTTTTCACAAATATGTTGTGCATAGAGTGGCGCTCAAGAAATAGGCGTACATAGCTACATATGAATTTA
Source organism: Bactrocera dorsalis (assembly GCF_023373825.1). Taxonomy (NCBI): domain Eukaryota; kingdom Metazoa; phylum Arthropoda; class Insecta; order Diptera; family Tephritidae; genus Bactrocera; species Bactrocera dorsalis. The sequence continues at coordinate 59,859,258 of NC_064306.1, read as the reverse complement.
CTAGTGTTCAGAGCGTGAGCACTGCATTACCAGCACGAGAGTAGAAAAATGACAGTAAGCTTAGCTAGAAAAATTAAAAAATAGCAAAAGATAGGTAAATAATCGAATATTGTTCCCACGCAAACATACTTTTTTGTTCAAAATATATATTTTAATAATATCACAATTACTAAAAAAAAAGATGTTTATGAGAGATTGTAGGCCTGCTCAATTACGGAAATTAGGAGAAGTCATTTTCTTCCCAAAAAAAATTTCATCAGAAAAATTTTACTTTAAGAATTGATAGAAATTGATTTCACTTTATTTTTCCAAGATAAGACCAAAGTCAAGCCATTTTGGAAACATGTTTAAACCCAAATTAATTGCTGGAGAAACTACTAACGGGGTTTTCAATAGGGACGCTACAAAAGTAGACCTCTAGGGACAGCAAACGACGCTATATTTGTGCCATTTTATTATGGCAAGATATACGATCCAATAACGAATTGAAATTACTATCGATATTCGGAGTCAATGGCCTCAACTTTAAGAGCGCTACGTTCTATTTATGGTCGGCATTATCTTTTGGCAGATCAACAATTGAGCGTCTTGTGGAAATGCTCTAGTGCATGTGATAGAAAGGAGTGCCCGTAGTGTAGAGAATACTGCTGCCGCTAGCGCATCAATTGGGGAAGACCAAAATTAGTCTTTCACACGTCGTTCTCAAGCGTTGGGCATCTCTGTGTCGTCGTTGTAGCGAATTTTGCGAAAAAATCTTGGCCTACATCCTTACAAGATCAAATTGTCACAAGAACTGAAGCCGCTTGACCACCAGAATCGTCGTATGTTCGTGAATTGGGCTGAGCAACAACTTGAAAATGATCCAGATTTTTATCAAAAAATCATCTTACGCGATGAGGCTCATTTCCAGCTGAATGGCGCCATCAATAAGCAAAATATGTGTTATTGGTTAGACAGCAATCCACACGGTTTGGCGCGGTTTATAGACCGACGGCGTCATTGGGCCAATCTTCTTCCGTGGTGATCAAGACCAGCTCGTTACTGTGAATGGGAATCGCCACCGCTCAATGATTGTCGAATATTTTTGATCTGAATTTTATGATATGGACTTGGACAGTATGTGGTTCCAATAGAATGGCGCCACACAGCGAATGTCACAATCGATTTATTGAAAACCAAATTTGGTGAACGTGTTATCTCACGAAATTACCTATTCAATTGGCCGCCTCTTCTTATGTAAATAAAAAAAAAAAAAAACAAAAAGGAACACAACTAATTATTCACAATTACATCTATGGCATCAACAAATTTAATTCATATACGTTCGCTAGAAAGCATGCAGGTAGCTTTGTACATACATCAAAATTTCGCACTTTTTTATTCTAATTATTTTTGCTTTCTTTCGTTATGTCTGCCAAATCTGCGTGAAAGAAATCGTTTATATTTTTTCTCGTTCAAATCGGTCATTGAGGCCGGTTGCTCAAACAATTAACACACTCGGCGCGACTTCTTAACATATTCTTCAAAATGGCCAAAACTAATGTTCTTTCAGCATTACACAGCTTACTATTTGTTTAGTCTAGAACTAGCGTTGAGAAGCACAACATATTTATTAACTTTGCCAACGCTCTCTGGCCTTCTCTTGCATTGTAAACTAAAGTGTCGATAAAGCAGTGCATGAAGTACTCTACTGTTGCAGATGGTAATATTTGTTGATAATTTTCTGTTTTCTTATTTTTTACTCTTTGGAGAACATGTGCGGCGTGCAGAAACAATTAGTTAAAATATGCTAAAAAATAACTGAAATGCTTACAAGGTGAAATGAGCGTAAAAAGCAAATGAATATGAATATGAATGGCTTGTAAAGATTTGAGCTGTGGCAGGGGCTTCACTTCTTATCAATATAAATACTATGTATGTATGTTTTTATATATGTATATATGTTTTTAATTTTTCAAAAACATTAAGTGTTATTTAGAATTTAGCAGTTCATTACTCTTTGCTGATGAGGATTTAATACGAAAAAGAAATGGAATAAAAGTCATAAATGTTTTACAAATACTACTGTGAGCAAAAAATAGTAAGACTTTGTTCATTACTTTAAAATTCTTAGTGTATTCTTTAAAATCTATGTCGTCGCCCTCAAAGTAATCTCCCTTGGCCGAAAAACACCTGTGTCAACGTTTTTCCTAGTTCTCCAAACAGTTGTTAAAGTCAATTTCCGAAATTACCTTCAATACGCGTATAGATTCACGTTTAATACTTTCAATTGCCTAAAAACTCATTCCCAGGAGCGGTCGATTTCAATATTTTTCAGTGATCCTTTCGATATTCCAACGATGCCAGTAAGATCTCTGATTGTTAGTTGTCAATTCTCAACCACCAATTCCTTTATTTTATTGATTTTTTTATCATCCGTTGCCATTGCGAATACATTTTAGCGTTTTGTCACAAAGTCCATATTCTAGCATTGCCACGTTTCGTACCAAAATATTAATCACAATGTGTTGAGTCAATCCATAAGAGATATTGATCTTCTGCAACCTCTCTATTTGTCGACACGACGATTTTTAAGCGCTATTTCTTAAATTTTTTCGATGTTATCGTGAATAACAGAGGTGGATGGCGCACTTGCAAGAGGCAAGTTTTCAATGACTTTACGACCTTCACAGAATGCTATGTGTCACACAAATACCTGGGATCGTGATAAAGTAGAATCCCCTAAATACTACTGCGAATATTTTCAATGCTTCTGTAGCCAACAACACAATAAAAGGAAAGCGCCAAAAATGTCATTGCTTATAGCTTCAATATTAGGGGATTTAAGAAGTTACATACAAACATATTTGATATGAAAATTGTCGACTGACAGAAATGATAATGTAAGTAAGAGTTAAGTCCGGTTGTAACCGCACATTTCATACACTTGCAAAATGGCAAGAATTAAAGCCAGGGAAGTACTTTCAGACTTGTTAGTTACACGGGGTCTACTTTGTCACGGGGTCAATTTTGTTCATTCTAAGCACAAATATCCACCGTTATAAGAAAAATACGCTCACTCAATTTTATTAAGATAACTCACAGATTGGCCGATATATGCGATAAAGGAAGTTCGAAAATCTATATATGTATTAGGTATATCGAGGCTCAGGGAAATATTGAGCCGATTCAACATATTTGTAACACACAGACATACCACTGTTTCAATTATAATATACCTCTCACATCGACCGATATTTTCCATCGAAAGTCAACTATAGGTACCGGGGTCCACATATTCAGTACCTGGAGGCTTGAACAGTTTGGGTTCGATTTACGCAATTTTTAGTCATAGGTGGCTCACCTCAAATACACTATTCGTGCAAAGTTTTATCACGTTATATTTAGTCATTCTTGATTTCTGTACTGGAAAGTTAAAGTTTCAATTAAAATTTAAAATTGTGTTAGAGGAGAAGTAGGCATGGCTGTGGTCCGATTTCACTCATTTCCACCTTGTAACATAGGAATATCCATTGAATGTCATATACCAAAGTTGATTAAAATCGGTCGGGCGGATCTCGAGATATCTTAATTTTAGTTGATTCGTACAATCCTTGGGTGAACTAACCTATTATACTCTGCAGTAACGTATTGCAAGAGTGTAAAAAATAAGTAGTAGCAATAAATTATACTTCATATAAAGTAGCAACGTATTGCAAGAGTGTAAAAAATATGTAGTGGCAATAAATTATACTTTATATAACAAGTACATTGAAATATTTACCTTTTCTTATTACAATGATTTATAGAACTTATCATCGTAATAGATACTTGAAAGATAACAGCACATTGTTTTGTATTGAAGACTTACCTGAAAATATAAAAAATATGGAAAAGTTTAGTATTGACAAGGAAATATAAACAAATTGAAATAACATAGATATATACAAACTCGAAATTTGACAGAACAATCATGTGCCCAAATACCATCCCCCAACATCTAACATTTATAGTTAATATATCTTAAAATCGGCACAAAAATAATTTATTTACATACATATAATTATAATTATACATATAATATATATTTATTCCATGATTTCAGTTTTATCATCAATTTGTATTTATTTCCATATTAAAAAGCAATTAAAACAAAATAAAATGTAATTATTAAAAAAACATTAAAAATAAAAACAGTTTAAGTGATTTTATGGCTAAGTTTATTTATTTAATCTTCAATCCTTAATTGCACTTGAAGTGAAATTGCGAGCAAATATGAATGTGAGGTGACACCTCCAGTTTTCACAACAAAAAAACCAAATCGGATACTTCATACGAGTGTCAGTGCAATAAACCGACAAGTAGCAAAGCAATGTGTGATAATTATTGTTTGCTGTCAAATAATTTATGACAACAATTTACCGCTACAAAAGCAGTATGTTATATTTATGTGCTCTCCGTGTTGTTGGGGCAACCTGAATAAAATATGATGAGCATATAAATCAAAAGCAATTACTACAAATTACAGCTGTCGGCAGATTAATAAAAATTCGGTAGCTAAATTATTGAGAGATGGTTCATAATTTTGAGAACATTACGTTTTAGCTTGAAGAAAGTGACAAAATATGTAAGGATTTAAGAAGATTACTCGTTTGGTTCAAATAAGAGATTTAAAAATTAAAATCAAACAACAATCATTAATGATGGTTATTTGGTTTTGGAATGTGGGGTTTGTCTCTGAAGTAATTATGGAACCATGTGTAGAAGTTTATGGATGTGAGGAACGTTCTCTGAGCGCAATTCACTTGGGAGTGCCCGGAAACGTTTTTTTTTTTACATGTGGCTGAAGCAGCTCACGACTTCGGGTCTAAGATCAAGTCTCCTCTGGGTAGCCTAAGAACATCCGTGTGAAGGCGAACTAAAGTTAGAAGGCAAATTATAACTCCACAGGCTAGGGCGCTGGATTTGGGACCTACCACATAAAAAACATCCCCAATGAAAAGGGCACAACAACCTCGGATAAGAGAACCCTCTTTTGATGACGACCACTGCAAGCATATTAAGGATTACATCCTGCAAACTCCGGTCCCTTAATTGGAAAGGTGTCCCTGCATGAAAATAAAGGCTGGCGTCACCGCCGTCCAAGAAATGCGATGGACGAGGCAAGAACTGAGACGAGTGGGTCCTTATGGCATTTACGTCAGTGGCCATATAAAGGAGCGCAAGTTTGGTGTGGGATTCGTGGTGGAAGAGAGGATCCGTCTCCAAGTCCTGGCATTCACTCCGGTGGTTGAACGTTTAGCCGTAATCCGCAGAACGAAGCGAAGTACTTTAACACATCGCCGATTTCCGCCCACTCCCCGACGAAAGAGAAGGACTTTGTGACTAAAGATGTCTTCTATGAGCGCTTGGAACACACCTACGAGAGCTTCGCGGCCACGACGTCGAAGTCGACTTCGCCGGGGCCCGAAATATGATTATCTGTAGTACTAGATTCCATAATAGGAAAACTCATCAAGCTACCTGACAGTCTCCGTATCTCCATCAACCAGATCGATCATGTTGTAATAGACGGAAGACACGTCTCCAGTGTTTTGACGTGTGTACGCTCCAAGATCCTAGCATTGACTCCGACCGCTATGTTGTTGCACCGGAGATACGCACCCGCATAAAGAAAGTTCGACGTCGAGAAGCTGCAATCACGACAGACAACAGAATGATTTTCTGCTTGACTCGCACTCCCCAATCGAATCCGATGGCGCGGATGTTCCAATGTTCGAGCATGAAGAGGTTCGAATAGCAATTACCCGTCTGAAGAACAACGAAGCTTTGGGGAGCGATGTTTTACCGGTCAAGCCATTTAAATACGGCGGCAAAGTACTAATAATGAGTATGCATCAACTTCTTTGTAGAATATGGTCGGACGAAAGCATGCCCAACGATTGGAATTTATGTGTGTTTTGCCATATTTACATAAAGAGAGACCCCCACATTTTGCGTCAATTACAGTAGGATAAGCCTTCTTTACATTGCATATAATTCTAGGTAAGAATTGCTAGACACGTACCTGAATAGCTGAAACTGCTCCTACAAAACGATGTCGAGTTTGGGTATCAAAAGCGACGTTTGACAACGTAGCTTAGAACCTTACATTCAGCAAACACATCATTACTGGTGGCGAGGCGTGGGTTTATGAACACGACGTCGTTTTCAGATATTAAGTTTTATATTTACGTTAATATGAGAGATATTTAAATTGACTGAACATGATATTTGAACACAAAGTTGTTTGGTGTAAAAATAGATGAAATCGCGCCTTTAACTCCATCTCCATATAAATATTATCAATATGGAAGGTTTTTTAAAGAAATAAAGTAGACTTAGTTTATTGACTACACCATAACCTGGTCTAATTCAGCATTGAATGATCTAAAAATATATATTTAATTTATAAAATATGAGATGGTGTACAATTGATAACTTACACTCATATTTCAATGCAAAATAAATCAGTTTGAGTCAGCAACTTATCGCCAGTCAGCGTTGCATTCATGACATTCTAATGCGTGACAGGCAAACACTCAACGCAACACAGTCTCTCAACAAAAGCAACAGTTGTCTACAAAGCGCGGCTATCAATGTAATGAAAAAAGCTAATAATATATATACATATATACTTATTTATAAGTGTATAGTAGGTATGATGGGTGGCAACCGGTTCACTCATTATTTCATTATGCGACAGTAAAATTAGCAAAATCCACTGCAGTTGAGAGACCGAAGATTTTAATTACATTTCATTTCGTTAAACTGAATTTCATGTTTTACTTTTTCTTTGCGCATGAGAAGAAATAAATAAGTAAATATACAGACAGCTGCGGTGGTGTATGCATGTAGTTGGCCCAATTTTCATTTTGCTTGCGTTCGAACCGACAACAAAAACTACAAGAGAATTAAAAAGTAACGATGTTGGTTGCACCGGAATTATAATACCCTAAACAGGTGCATTTTTTATAAAATAAAAGGGTGAAAAAATATTTTTACCTTGATTTTGATCTTGGTTAGTTTGTACTTGTATGATAGCTACATGCTATAGTGCGCCGATATGAAACAATGAAACAATACAATGTTAAGTTTCTTGAAAAAATCCCGTCTTATAAAAATTTGTCCATACAAGACATTCAGTTTCTATGCCAGCTATATGCATATAGGGTAGTCGAAAAAGTCTTTTCGTATTTTTAATCAAACTTCAACTTAATTTTTTTTAAATTTATAATGAACTTCAATGAACTAGATATGTATTTTGGCCTACCACTTTTTGCAATTTTTTCGGTAGAGACATTATTCTAACAGTGTAAAACTTTTCTGGTTTCTCGGCGGAAAACTGCGATCAGTAATTTTCACAGGCTTCTCTTGAAGCCAACTTTACTACATTAAGGGAGTTCTGCATTGACCGAAACGATGGTGTAAGGTCAGGGCTATGTGGTGAATGCATCAAAACTTCCCAGCCAAGCTCTCCCAGTTTTTACAGAGTCATCAAAGATGTGTGTGGTCCAGCGTTGTTCTGATGGTAGACGAAGCCTTTTTTGTTCATCAGTTCTGGCCGTTTTTTTCGATTGCTTGCTTCAATTTTATAAGTTGTTAATAGTAAAATGTAGAATCAATTGTTCGACCAGGCTGGAGCATCTCATAGTGGATGATTCCTTTCCAGTCCTACCAAGCACTAAAGATTAACCTTTCAAGGCGTCAATCCCGGCTTTGCGACCATTTGTTGAGCTTCACCACGCTTGGACCATGATCTTTTTCGCACATTATTGTCGTATTTGATTCACTTTTCGTCTCCTATTACCATTCGCTTCAGAAATGGTTCGATTTCATTTCGTTTCAGCAAAGAATCGCAGATGTTAATTCGGTCCATTAAATTTTTCACAGACAATTCATGTGGTACCCAAACATCGAGCTTCTTTTTGTAGCCAGCCTTTTTTAAATGGTTCAAAACCGTTTGATGATGAATGTTAAGTTCCTTAGCGATGTCATGGCTGCTTATGTGACGGTCCTGGTCAATATTTTCTATAATTTCATCGACTTTTTCAACGATAGGTCGACCAGAGCGAGGTGCATCTTTCACATCGAAATTTCCAGAACGGAAGCGAGCGAACCATTGTTGTGCTACACGAACTGATACAGCATCGTCTCCGTAAACTTCACAAATTTTATTGGCAGCTTTCGTGGCATTCTTCTTTTTTTTTATAAAAAAATTTCAAAATATTGCGAATTTCTTCATTACTTTCACTCATTTTTGAACATGACACATTATGATTGGTAGCACTGAAGATATACGACTACAACGACATCTATGACAAAATACGAAAAGACTTTTTCGACTACCCAATATTACCCTGTTCAGGGTATAAAGATAAAAAATACGCCACGTGAAAATGCAACAAAAGCGTGTGAATGCGGTGACAAAGGCAAAGCCAAACAAAGTAAGTAATAATTTAGAGAGCTTTTCAGTGCAAGCGAAGTATTTTGAAACGACTAGAAGGGAGACGCATATATACATACATATATATATATGTATACAAGTATATGCGTTCTCACCGCTGCGACAAAACTTAAATTGCATTTTCACTTTTGCGCTCGCACTGTTTTAATTGCACTGTACTACAATTACTGTTGTTCGTTGTTGTGGCAATAACACGTGAAAAAAATTATAAAAACAAAGGAAAGCAAGCAAAACCAACAGCTGAACAGATGACTACAACAATTGCATGATAAGCGTAATTTGCGAAAGCAACAATGCGAATTAGTCGTATAACTCATTAATGAGATTCGCGGCAATGCAACGCTGCAGTGGCGGCAGCATCCGCAATTTTGACGCGGCGGCGAGGCGTGCGAGTTGCGAAACCTCGGCGGTATTTTCGCATTGCGGCTGCTGGCCAATTGAAGCGCTTAATGGAATGCGGTCTGTATAAGTTTATTCATAATTACACATTTTCTTGCGCATTTTTCATTATTTATTGCTTTTGTTTTCCATGGAAATAGTTTATTTTTATCACAGCGACGAAATTCTCCGACGTTTGATTGTGTTCGTCGCGGTGTTTTGCAATGGCAGCTGGTGAAATGGTTGCACATTTCGGAAAATCATATTTTGTGCGCAATGGTTTTCACAATAAAGGGTGTATTTTTAGTGGAACTTTCATTTCAAATTAAATAAAACAGTTATTTATTATATTAAAATTATAATAGATCACGTCCAGCACGCAGTGAAGAAAATATAGCAGCCGTGGCTGAGAGTGTGCACGAAGACCGTGGAGAATCGATTCGGCGCCGTTAGCAGCAACTCGGACTGACGCATGGAACAACTTGCTGTATTTTACATCGATATGTTAAATTAAAAGCGTACAAAATACAGCTTATGAAGGAACTGAAGCCGCTCGACCTTCCGACATCATTTCGCTCTATGAGCTCTGATTGAAAAGTTCCAAGAAGATTCGCGATTTTCGAGCCAAATTTTGTTCAACGATGAAGCCCATATCTGGTTCAATGAGTATATAAACAAGCGAAATTGACGCATTTGGGACGAAGAGCAACCTGAAGAGCTTCAAGACCTGGCATATTATCCGGAAACAACAACGATTTGGTGTGGTCTGTGGGCCGGCAATCGGTCAATATTTCTTCAAAAATGATGCCGGAAAGAAAGTAACCGTCAGTGGCGACCGTTATCGCGTCATGAAGGTCGTGATTTCAGCCACATTTGGTATCAATAAGACGGCGCGACTACCCACACATCACATCATTCAATGGATTCATTGAGAGAACACTTCGGTGAACAGAAAATTTCACGTTTTGGGGCGGTCGATTGTGTGATGTGTAAAGTCTAAAGTCTAAGCGGAAAATCCCGCTTTGATTCGGCCCTTAGAGCAAAACAAAATGCGCGAACGAGTCATCGAAAATTGGACTCAATGGATGGACCATCTTAGCATGGTCGTGGCCAACATTTGAAAGAGATAATCATCAAAAAATAAAACCCAAATAATGTTTTTTCGAATGATAACAAACATTCAACATTAAATTTGAATACATTTTCCTAAAAAAAGAAAGGAAACTCGAAATAGATCACTATTTATATATATTGTAATAGAAATGTTTTAGAAAAGGGTGAATAAAGATAAATATGTTCTAATAAAATATATTTTGGAGCACCGCGTATATGAAGCTACAAGAATTTGGGAAGTGGATATGAAAGAAAATGCAGGCTCGAGTCATTCATGTGAACGCAATGAGTGACACCGAATTTTCCGATAATGCGCGATAATAAATCCTCGTCTGAACGCAGTCTATCAATTTTATACCTCTGAAGAACATCCTAAGATGTCAAGTGTTCTGTCGGTTCCACTATCTTGAGAAAAATCCTATAGTGTCCTCTAATATTCTTCATTCTTTATTCTAAGCACAGAAGTATAAATGTTTTTCATGTTATGTTTCTTATATGTGCTTTCATTACTAATGTCTTCAAAATAGACTGTAACTATTTATGTCAATTATATTTCATTATCCAGTCATCCAGCTGGTTTTGAAAGAAAAATACACGTTCTCAGCGTAAATTTAAAAAAAAAAATTAAAAATTATTAAAATTTTATCTAAAGGGTGATTTTTTAAGAGCTTGATAACTTTTTTTAAAAAAAAAACGCATAAAATTTGCAAAATCTCATCGGTTCTTTATTTGAAACGTTAGATTGGTTCATGACATTTACTTTTTGAAGATAATTTCATTTAAATGTTGACCGCGGCTGCGTCTTAGGTGGTCCATTCGGAAAGTCCAATTTTGGGCAACTTTTTCGAGCATTTCGGCCGGAATAGCCCGAATTTCTTCGGAAATGTTGTCTTCCAAAGCTGGAATAGTTGCTGGCTTATTTCTGTAGACTTTAGACTTGACGTAGCCCCACAAAAAATAGTCTAAAGGCGTTAAATCGCATGATCTTGGTGGCCAACTTACGGGTCCATTTCTTGAGATGAATTGTTGTCCGAAGTTTTCCCTCAAAATGGCCATAGAATCGCGAGCTGTGTGGCATGTAGCGCCATCTTGTTGAAACCACATGTCAACCAAGTTCAGTTCTTCCATTTTTGGCAACAAAAAGTTTGTTAGCATCGAACGATAGCGATCGCCATTCACCGTAACGTTGCGTCCAACAGCATCTTTGAAAAAATACGGTCCAATGATTCCACCAGCGTACAAACCACACCAAACAGTGCATTTTTCGGGATGCATGGGCAGTTCTTGAACGGCTTCTGGTTGCTCTTCACCCCAAATGCGGCAATTTTGCTTATTTACGTAGCCATTCAACCAGAAATGAGCCTCATCGCTGAACAAAATTTGTCGATAAAACACATTTCGAACCGAACACTGATTTTGGTAATAAAATTCAATGATTTGCAAGCGTTGCTCGTTAGTAAGTCTATTCATGATGAAATGTCAAAACATACTGAGCATCTTTCTCTTTGACACCATGTCTGAAATCCCACGTGATCTGTCAAATACTAATGCATGAAAATCCTAACCTCAAAAAAATCACCCGTTATAAAGCAAATTCCAAAGTTCAAATGCTAACCTTGAGTGTATTATTAGTCATTCACGTGCCAGAGAATTCAAAAAATTATATAATTTATTATATATATTTAATATTTACTTAAATTCTACAATCTTTTTCTGTATAATGCTACCTTATTCGATTCTGGTTTCATTAAAATATAAAAGCACAGAGTGTTTATACAACTGCTGTGGGTACGGAAATGTAAACACTTATAAATATACAGATCCCACGTTTATGGGTTTGACATCAGCGTTGCCGCGTGCGTCAAATTAAATAAAAGTTAAGCATTTTGTATTAGCGTGAAATTCGCAAAGTGGTAACCAAATGTCACAACACGCTGACAAACGCCATCGAAATTTTCGGCACGCACCATCGCATGTCTAAGTGAAATTTGGTAAAATGTGCGCTGGATTTTATGAGATCGGCAGAACGTATATGTATGTATGTACATATGTAAATAGAACTTTGATGAATAGTAATAAATTTCAAAATGTGGGGAGAGAAAGATACATACGAGTACATTTGTATATTTTATAATATTCATTCATGATTTAAGTAACAGAAAACAATCAAACCAATTCTTGATTTTCGAAAACAGAGCATTATACCAGACATATTCAGCATGAGGTAAAAAGAAACGAAATCATTATTCGTAGTATATGGGAGTTGGGGTTTTATCTATAACTATAAACATGCCACATACTAAAAATTTTCCCTTGGTTACATAAAGTAACTCGCATACAATCATATTGTTCGAAATTCGTTCGAAATTTCTGATATTAGTGGGCGCTGGGTCAAGTTTTCGTACAATTTTATCTCTGTAATTTTCTTTGAGATAACTCAAACAATGTCCGATGTATGCGGTATAAAGACACCCGGAAGTTCGAAAAGCTTTATATTAGGTATATGGGGGCTCAGGGAAGTAGTGACCCGCTTCAATTTATTTTTGATACGAAGAGTTACTATTGTCGGGGAAGGATTCTCTCTGAATTTCAATTGCTTATCCCGTACATTCACCGCTATTATCGGTCAACAACTACTTTAGATAGTGGGGTCCACATATTCGGTACCTAGAAGCTTGAACAGTTTTAGTTGGATTTGATCAATTTTTGGTCATAAGATGGAATTATTAGTACGAAATTTTATCCCGTTTTATCAATTAACGAAGAAGTAGGCGTGGTTGTAGTCTAATTTCGCCTATTTTCGCACTGTGATATAGGAATATGAGAACAATATCACATACTAAATTTAGTCGAAATCGGTCGGTTGGGACCCGAGATATGTGATTTGAGCAAAAAAGTGGGCGGTACCACGGGGTTATCTTCCGATTGCAATTTTTACAATGCCCGTAGGAGTGCACAGCAAATTTGGTCATTGTAACTTGAATGATTTGAGAGATATGTACAGTAAACATATTAGAGGGCAGAGCAACGACTATTTTTTCAAAAAAAGTACCCATCGACGAACTCGTCCGCCATTTTTGTGAAGGAACACGTGAAACAAGTGTCATTAGGATATCTCAAATTACAGCTTGCACCGACAGACGGACGGACATCCGAATTTAAACAAGCCTCTTCATCCAGATCATTCCTATATACATAACCCTATATCAATCTCGAACCTTTAGCTGGACAAAGCTATTATACTATGTAGCAACATGTTGCAGCGGTGAGGAAAGGAGTTAAAAAAATCTTTCCCTGTTGCTTCTAAAATACTTTATAATGTCAAAAGAGAATGCTCTACTTGAATCTACTCGTATGAGACCGAGAAAGATAGGCCGCTCTTACGTCATTTTAAAATAATCCAAACAGTAAATATATTTCTTGGCGAAGAAGGTTGAAAAAATATGGGTGTCTCTTTTTAAAAAACTGTCTTAGCTGCTACTATTACTATTTTTCTTGGCGTAATCCGTGTAAATAACGGAAATCCTGTCATTATAGAGTATACATGAGACAACAACTTCGCTCTCAATTTCAGATTGATCTATAATTTTCAAAGTTCAATGGAAATTTTTTAAAGCGATTCAAGGGAGACATAGAAAAGCTCTCCGGCACTAAAGCATATACCTACCATCGGCAAACTTTCACCTGTAAACTTAAAAAAGAACAATTACGACACCCCAGACCGGCACTTGTTACCATTTACTTAGCTACTTTGTTATGCTAAGCATTTCCGCGCACAGCTCCACTACTAAAGCGGCTAACGACACGCTCATGGCACCAAATTGCATTATAATAAGGCAGACATATTGTTGTATACATGCATATACATATGTATGTATATATGAATATAATTATAAGTGGTGGTCAACCGGTGGCCGGCACTAAATTTTAAATGCTAAAAATGATGACAACAGCAAAAACAATTATTATATTTACGATTCGTTGGGCAAATTGGAGCCAAAGCTAACGGGGCCAATGGCCATTGACACGCTTCATAGCTTTTTTTGATTGCTGTCGCCCACGCTGCCCACCAGTAACGGTGCTACATACATACACACATACATACATATACACATACATACTTATACACATACATACATATATGATACGTTAAAAGAGCCAGAGCACACTAAGTGCGCGTAATTTTTTGACAGCACAAAAAGTGGCAACGCAAACAACGGCAATTACACGCCGAACAATTTTAGCCACTTTTTATGTTCATTTCTTTGTCGTTAGTCGGAAATTTCATTAACAGCGTCGAAACAATAAAAAAAACGAAGAAAACACAAATTGGCGACTATTTGCCGGTCACTAACGGCCGGCAAGCCACACACACAGCCCGCCAACTACCTCCTCACACGACAAGAAACGAAACGATATGTAAACACTCGCGTAGGTACCGTTATAGCGCCAAGCACCACGGTCAGCGCTTTTTGCCAAACATTTCTCCCCCCACCTTCGTTCATTTCCCTTCCAAAGCATTGAGTGCGCCTAGTGGCCAGGCGCAAGGGGCCTGCATATTGGTTTACGGCCGGGCAGCTTGTCGCGATGGAAAGTGTAAGTTCAGCGACATTTGACGGCATATTGGCCACATATTGTGCCAAGTGGTGTCGCAGCGCAACAGGTTGCTAACAGCTGCTTATCGCAATTGGCACTAACATCATCCGATTAATTCAATTGCAGTTCAATGTGTCGCACCGAAAAAGCTTGCCCCGGGGGATGGCTTAACGGCGCTTGCGGTGGCCTTTGTGGGAGATCACTGTGGCGCTGGCGAGCGTTGTGTAGGCAATTTGTTGCAATAACTGTTACATATGTACAGCAATATAGATGGACTAAATGATGAATTGGTGGAAAGCATTTGTCATTTTAGGAATTCATTGAATTTTAATTGATATTTCAATGGGGCTATTAATAAATTGGAGCGTTGATTAAATTAATTGCTGTCGCTCAATCAATCTACTATTATATAATAGTATATAAGGTCCAGTAAAAAAATGCGTTATATCATGCCAAGCGGCTCAAAATGTGAATGGTGTCTATGATTCAGATATGGTACCAGGCATCACACACAACTTTGGTTTCGTCGATTCTGTTCCGGTTTACACTACGCTCAGGAAGACCAAAGTTTTTAAGCATCTACCTTAAAGTCTGAAACTGGCACTGAGTGATTAATACTTTTTCCTGTGTATAGTATAAGATTTTACTGGTTAATAATTTGCCTTAAAATTAGCTTATAAGGGTTTCTCTGAGAGTGGTAAAGGTAAAATTACCTTCAAAAGTTCAAGTTATCAAACATATTTGACCTAAGTCGGATCATTCTATATAACTATGATAAATATAAACTTCAATTTAATGCAAAAATAATGGATTTATTTTTACTAAACCTTAGATACTTATGTACATATGTACATATACCATCTGATCAAATTTGACCCGGATTGACCCATATAAACTGCAAATGGAAAACTTCGAAATTCGAGTTGGCCATCCACCTCTCTTAATGACTTGACAACGTAAACGAGAATCCTCTTTCATCATTATTACTGGTGATGAGGGGGGGGAGAGGTTATGAAAATAACATCGAAAGTGTCCTATAATCTAACCAAAGGCGCTCCAAAAATTGGATTAATTAAAAAAAAACAAGGCAAAGCCGGGCTAAAATCAAGTCAAGGCTCATCGTTTTCTTCGATTACTGTAGTGTGGTTTACCAGAAATTCGTTCCGTAGGGTCGAACGGTTCTTATCGACCGTTGACCGTTTTGAGCCGTCTGCGTCAAGCAAATCGTCGTAAGCGACGGAATTTTGGGAAGAAAATTCATAAATTTTTCATCACTATAATGAGGCGACATATTCTAGCATGATCGTAACTGACTTGATGACCAAACACGAAATAAAGTCATCGCTTAACGTCCGTACTCGCCAGATTTGGCTCCTGTGACTTTTTTCTGTTTTCGAAAGTGAAAAATCTGCATCGGGGAACTGAAGGTCATATCAAGCAAGACTTATACATAGATAAAAAGTGCATGAAAAATAGGATTAAGCGTAGGCCCGCATGGATTAGCTCAAAGATAATGAAGATTTGTGTTAAAATACGTGAAAATATAGTTTTTGTCAGTCCGGGTCAATTTTGATCAGATGTAGTTTTAGAGCTCTATGATCCGTCAGGATCGGGAAAGGCCTCTCCAAGCCTTAGAATCAGAATTAGCACCAACAACAATGTCAGCGCCGAAATTCAACGCAGCATAACTCTTGCCAACAGGTGCTACTTCGGACTGAGTAGGCAATTGAGAAGTAAAGTCCTCTCTTGACAAAACTCTATAAGTCGCTCATTATTCCCGACCTACTATATGGTGCAGAAGCATGGACGATAACAACATCTGATGAGTCGACGTTACGAGTTTTCGAGAGAATGGTTTGCGGAAGATTATGATCCTTTGCGTGGTGGCAACGGCGAATATCGCAGTCGATGGAATGATGAGTTGTATGAGATGTGACGACATTGACATATGTAGTTGCTAACATGTCGTCCGTATTGGATGAAAACACGCCAGCTCTGAAAGTATTCGGCGCAGTACCCGCCGGGGGAAACAGAGGAAGAGGAAAAACTCTACTCCGTTGGATCAGATCAGATGAAGAAGAACTTGGCTGCACTTGGCAACTCGAATTGACGCCAAATTGCGAAAAGGCGAAACGACTGACGCGCTGTTGTTAAATCGACTATAACCGCGTGAGCGAAGTCTACGCCAGCAAAGAAGGAAGAGACTTATTTCGGTTTTCGAAAGTGAAAAATCCGCGTCGAGGACTTGAAGCCATCTCAAAAATAACTTCTACGTAACATTTGTATTAAAATACGGGAAAATATATTTGTATATACTACATTGGCAGTCCGGGTCAATTTTGATCAGATGTAGTTTTGGAACTCTAACTCTAAGAGCGATTTTACATAAAAATAAGGTATTTATTGTACTGTATATATACTTATGTACATACATTTAGGAAGTTTTCCAAGTACGCATACTTTATCGATTAACCCACTTTTGGAACTCATAACCCTCGCAAAATACGCTTTACTGTTATACTTTTCGCAACGCTATACACTTGTACATACATATGTAGATATGTTTCTTGTTGTAGAGCAGTAATTGATCGATATAATCAGAAGAGTTGCACCTATTGCAATTTAGTGGTTAGGGTCAACGGATGTACCCCGATTTCAAAACGAGAAAAATCAATTAATTTTATCTGGATGTAGTTCCCATTGTGCTTAACATGCTATCTTTTATTTAAATTAATGATTGTGAGCCACGTGAACTTATTACTAGTTATACAAATATATAAAATAAAATGCAGAGCGCACAGAAACTAATTAAAATAAACAATAATTTAAAAAGGTAATAAATAATAACAATAAAAAGAAGCAGCAAAGTTGAAGGGCAAACTGCGTACGTTTTTGTTGCTGTAAGTAGGGTGAAGATAAAGAAATAGCTTTGAAACTCACAAATTTTCTTGTGCTGTTGCTGAGCTTCATACTGACTAACAGAGTGTGGGCCTACATAAAAATTAAAAAAATACGGAAACCTACTAAATCAAATAAGGAGAGACTTAAAAAAAAAAAGAAAAAAAGAGACTTGACCACAAAAAAACGTTTGAGCTGACAACGCGTAGAATGAGATAAGAAATTATTTCATTGATAAGTGTGATTCTGTGGAAGTGTGGAAATACAGATGAATTACCAAACATTTGCCGACGAAATTGACAGCTACAATGACGACACTCACAACATGAGAATTCATTACAACGTTTGCTCTAAGTGAGATTGCGATAGAGAGTAAGTGATTTGTTGGCGGAGCAACTGAGCAGAGCAGCGTTGCGTATGAAACAATGGCGCCTTATTATGTTGGCATTTGAAATCAATAGCAAGCAAAGTGGGTGACAACACAGCTTCTCAGAATGGAAATTTATTCATTAGTTACTTTGTTCAGTGACTGAATTCGCGTAAAAGCATATAAATGAACATTTCCGTGCAAAAACTGTGGGGCGTAAGCGATAGATGAGCGTATATTATCGTATTTCTAAGTATAGTATCACTACATTTGTATATGTATATATTTTATAATTCAGATTAATTCGATGGGAAAGCAAGCGCCAATAAACAAAAACGCATAATTAACGATTGTCTTGGGAAAGCTCTACTACTGAAGAGGGCTTTCGCTGGCGAAAGTGGTGAACCTTAACAGATTTTTTTTACGATATTAAATATTCTTTGATGTTTTAAGTTTAAATAACTAATTTTATTGGGTCAATTGGTTTGCCAAAAAAGAAAACTTCTTATTCTTTATTTTAATATGAAGAAAATCGTATTTCAGTAGAGGTTTATGGTGTTCAGCCGCTAGCTGAACGAACGATCCAAAAGTGGTTCCCACGAATTAAAGGTGTTGATTTTGGCTTCGAAGACGAAGAACGTTCTGGGTGACCAAAAAATTGAGGAACTGGAAACATTACTCGATACTCAAGGTGTATGCTATGCATGTATTTAGTGGGATCAGAAGAGCGTGCTATATTATGAGCTTCTAAAACTGGGTAGAATCATAAATGAAAAACGCTACAGGCAACAACTCATCAAACTAAAGCGAGCGATTGCCGAAAAACTGCCGGAATTCGCGACTAGACACGAGGCGATATGTTTGTTCGCATATTGCAAGACGGTTTAAAAACTATTTGAAAAACTGCGGCTGGGAAGTTTTGCCTCACATACCGTATGGGGTTTTTGTCTTATTAAATTCTACAGCACCTCTAGAATATTGTCCTAAATTAATTGATTCGAGTAAGAGTTTCGGAGATACAGCCTTGAGTACTTGTGCGCTTGAAACTAGCTTGAAACTAACTGGGCTAAGTGTGCCGTCTTTAAACGCATTTTTCACGAAACTATATATGTACATATTTGAAGTCGGTTGACAAAATTTTTAAGGGACAACTCAACCGATCTTCATGAAGATACAATTCTTTTTTCCAAGGGGTCACCGGAAATGGTGTCGCAATGGCCGAGTTTAAAATATTTTTTTTTCCAAAAATTTCAGAATTTCTTTGTTGAAAAAGGTCTGTTTTTTATCGAGGAAACCCATAATATAGATAATAATATAATAATAGATTAGAAGGTTCAAGCTCTGGGCTAGAAGGAGTTTAGCTCCAGAGCTTGCACCGTCTGACTACCATTTGTTCCGGTCGGTGCATCAACTGATGATCAATACAACAAATAAAGGAATTGGTGCTTGGGAATCGGTGATTAACAGTCAGAGATCTTACTGGCATCGCTAAAATATCGGAAAGATCAGTAAAAACAATGCCTTCCGACTAACAGCATGTCATGAAACGTATTATTACTGGCGTTAAGTCTTGGTTTTATGCTTACGACCCAGAAACAGACGAGCACTCGGCCGAATATCCTGGCAAATGTGAGCCGAAACTGCAAAAAACACGTCAAAGCAGGTTCAAAATCAAGTTTATATTGATTATTATCTTCGATTATCGAGGTGTGGTGCACTACGAAATCCTTCCGACCGGCTAAACTGTCAACAAGGAATAGTGTTTGAATGTTAAGCGTCGTTTGTGCCTAGCTATTATTAAAAAGAGGCCGGAGTTATGTGCCGACAACTCTTGGATTTTACACCACGACAATGCGCCGTCACATACTGCCTTAATTCTTCGTGAGTTTCTCGCCAAATTTTTAACTAATATCGTGCCACAACTACTGTATTCGCTTGTTTTAGCTCTGTGTGACTTCTGGCTATTCAGCAAGCTCAAACGACCGTTCCAGCGAAACCGTTTTGAGTCAATTGAAGACATTAAAAGTGAATCGCACACATTCGAGGCTACGTCGGAAATTGATTTTAACGACTGAGAGGATTGTAAAATACGTTGGCACAAGTTTATTGGGGCCAAGAGGGATTACTTTGAGGGGCACGACATAGATTTTGAAGAATAAATTAAGAATTTTAATATTATGAACAAGGTCTTACTATTTTTTGCTCATGTAACATATGTTTATTATCTAGTTAAACTTGAATTTTCTCCACAAGACTCTACAAGTATTATCAAACTCTCCAATCTTACAACTGTTGAGTTTTATTACGCTCATTAAGATTTTTGTTTTTATTTGCGGGTATTAAATAAAAATTCTTACTAATAGTTGCTTTTAATGAGAAATTTGATTTAATGTAAAAAACATCCTCGCATCAAGTGGAAATATTGCAATCAACAATAATTGCCCAAAAGGTTTCCGATTGCTTCCAGTGAAAATTAATTTCGATTTTTTTACATGAAAAGTGATTTTAAACACACTCATTACTACACATATAACGTGTGGGCACATAGATAATATAACTAAATGTAAATATGTACAAATGCATGTGGTTAGATGCAACGCAACTTTATAACTTATAAAAGTTCATTGCTCTAGGCAACAACCCAACGCCGGGAGAGGAAACATTGAATGCAATTCAAGCGAAAAATTATCGCGTAAAATCAACAATGATCGGCAAATAAATAAATATTTACATAGGTATAGTTGATACAAACAATAAACACACAGGCATGTAAATAAGTGAGTGATTTCAGTTGTTTTGAGTTGGAAATGACAAAATTCTATAACTTATATTGGAGGGGGGTAATGATATTGAAATAAAAAACTGAGTTTAGAACAGAAAAAATTGTTTTTTTTTTAAGCAAACGATAAATTGTAGAATATGTTGAATACTTAGATAAAGATTTCAGTTATTATTAAAAAAATAGTTTTTAAAAGTCTGGTGTATATAGAGTTTCCACGATATTGGGAAGAATTTTTGGCAGCTCAAGTTTTTCGAGAGGAAGAACGCACTAACCAAGAAATTGAGAACTAAATTTTGTTATTAGTTTTAAAATTTAAAATTACTCATCTAAAAAACTCATCGGCCATAGCAATTATGGCTGCGAAAGTCTTATCTCAGTGCCGCACAAACATTTGTCACTTGGCATCAACAAGCCAAGAAAATGTTAATGACAACACGTGTAGACTGCTTAGACACTGTGTATATACCTTGTCATAATTGTGATGTCGTAAAAACTGCATAATACGACCAGCGATATTACACTATGCGACGACAGCTAGACAAGTTTCCTCCAAGCAAATGGGTATGTATGTATGTATATTAACTTTCATAAACAAATAGACGTGTATAAAATATGGTTTATGAGAGGGAAATTATTATATTATATATTTGTAAGTTATAAATCTGTTATAAAGGGTGTTTATAGACGTATGTGATTTTCTAGTTGGATAACTGTCAAGGTAAACGCTTGGATTTGACATTTATGGCTGATTCACATACAACTTACCGTGCTTTCCTTGACAATTCATACCTTAACAACGAAGCGAAGAGACAAACGGTATGTCAAAATGAACGCTTTGCTTGCCGAGCTTCTTTCTGATAAAAATGACGAATGTTGTTGAAGCAAAGCGAAGCGAAAGTTGTGTGTGAATCAGCCATTATGTATCCTGTACTTTGGTAAATTGCCGTAAAAAACTTATAACGCAAAAATAATCAAAAATCGTGAAAATTTATATCGAAAACATGCATTTTGTGTAGCAAACATACGGAACACAGCAGGATAAGGAAATTTTCAGACTTAACGGTTACATAAATTCGAAATTTGGAAGTGAAAAATCTTGAAGACTTTATAAGCTACTGTCTGTACTTTTTGTTAAGCGCTGATAAATGAGAGCCTCCGCTGAATTAGTAAGACCAAACCGTTTCCACGTCATTCAAGTCTAAGAAACCGGAACGCACTCGGAGTTTTATCCTGTTAACCCGGTATCATACCTGGAAATTACTTAAAAAATATTTTCTGCCATTACAACAACAACCAGTTGGAAACGAGCATTCGGCTCATTGGCGGATTAAGTCAATTTTGCCGGAAGAAATGATGCAAAGATTCGATCGAAAGACAGATTTACATACATATATACATACATAAATGAACAAGTGCACGATTTTTGTTATAATTGTTTTTTCCAAGAATAAATGCTGTACTGTGTTTGTGTGGTAATACGACCAACATCTTAGCCCCATAATAATTTTTCTGCATTTTATTTAAAATATTATCTTACCAACTAAAAAAAGCACCCTTTATGTACAAGTATATGGATATTAAACGCAAAATGAATGTGAAAGTATTTAAGCATGCAAAAAAATTAATAAAAACGTGTTTCTGAACCAAGTGTAAAAGCAATAGCGAAACAAAAACAAACATTTTAACGGGAAAGCAGCAACAAGATACTAAAAAGACGCTTAAAAGCACGCAATTTGTATTTGTCAGTATGTAATAGTTTTCAAATGTGCAATGGACAAAGAAATTCTGAAATTTTCTTTGCATTTCTGATAAAAAGTTTTAGTACTTCACTTTACTTTACGATGTTCAGTGGACAAATAACTAGATTAATTGTGGACAATCAATAAGAGGGGTCTTTAGTTGGTTTAAAATTACAAAATGTCAAGTATACACAATATAAACATACAGACATGCATACATATATATATTTGGATATCTATATTAAGGCGGCATTCTCAGCGCTTTCGAGTGCAATATATAGAAGCTTTCGACGATGTTATTGAGATAAGAGCCAAAGCGATTTACCATAAAGCTTATAAATTAGATTTAAAAAAATATCAGGACAACTATTATTTCGAATGGATATTAAAATATATAACACAAATAAAATTTGTTTCTTCAAGTCAGGTGGTAAGGTTTAATCTGGTGAAAATATTGGGTAGTTTGATTAGAAAAACGAAAAGACTTTTTTGACTACCCAAAATATACATATGGATACGATTAAGAGGTGAATTTACAAGGAAACGACTAAAAAGCGATTTGATAGATAAGATTGCTCAAATTTTGAGAGAAATTCTTGTTAACCACATTTTGTTCATAAGAAAAAAACATTGCTAAGGGAAGAAGAAGATATGTTTTCTCGACTCCCACGATAGTCGGTTTCACAGTACCGGAAATCACCGAAAATTTATCCGGCCAGGGGCTATTATTTTGGAGATTTAACCATGGGGTTCCGCATAAACTAAAACTAAAAAAAAATTCTAATCGCAAATAATGTATGAAAAAGTAAAAGAAAATTAATCCCAATACTAGAATGAACAAGTAAGGAAGGGCTAAGTTCGGATGTCACCGCATCATACTCTCACATGATAAAGTGATAATCGAAATTTCATTATCCGTCATTTACATATTTTTTTTATTTTGCTGTAAAATTATTTAGAATTAAATTCTGAGAGATTTACCGATATTTTCGGTGAAAAATTAGGTTAGGTTAGGTTAGGCACTGAGTTCTTCCGATCACGACAATTTTTCCACAAGCTCAACCAAATACCTCAGCTCAAATACCGTATTTATGTAAAGTTTTATTCCGCTATCATCATTGGTTCCTAATGTATGTATGTATTATACAGAGAAGGCATCAGATGGAATTCAAAATAGCGTTATATTGGAAGAAGGCGTGGTTGTGAACCGATTTCATCCATATTTCGTACATGTCATCAGAGTGTTAAGAAAATATTATATACCGAATTTCATTGAAATCGGTCGAGTAATTCCTGAGATATGGTTTTTGGTCCATAAATGGGCGACGCCACGTTCATTTTCCATTTTTAAAAAAAAGCCTGGGTGTAGCTTCCTTCTGCCATTTCTTCCGTAAAATTTAGTGTTTCTAACGTTTTTGTTAGTCGGTTAACGCACTTTTAGTGATTTTCAACATAACCTTTGTATGGGAGGTGGGCGTGGTTATTATCCGATTTCTTTGATTTTTGAACTGTATATGGAAATGCCTGAAGGAAACGATTCTATAGAGTTTGGTTGACATAGCTATAGTAGTTTTCTAGATATGTACAAAAAACTTAATAGGGGCCAAGCCCACTTTTCCAAAAAAATTAGGTCCAAATATGCCCCTCCCTAATGCGATCCTTTGTGCCAAATTTCACTTTAATATCTTTATTTATGGCTTAGTTATGACATTTCATAGGTTTTCGGTTTCCGCCATTTTGTGGGCGTGGCAGTGGGCCGATTTTGCCCATCTTCGAACTTAACCTTCTTATAGAGCCAAGAAATACGTGTACCAAGTTTCATCATGATATCTCAATTTTTACTCAAGTTACAGCTTGCACGGACGGACGGACGGACAGACAGACATCCGGATTTCAACTCTACTCGTCACCCTGATCACTTTGGTATATATAACCCTATATCTGACTCTTTTAGTTTTAGGACTTACAAACAACCGTTGTGTGAACAAAACTATAATACTCTCCTTAGCAACTTTGTTGCGAGAGTATAAAAATTAAAGATAAATGAAATTTATAAATAAATGGACCATTTAAACAAATTTCAACTAAGTTTGAAGCATATTCGTGCCAGCGGTAAATTCCACTCAACAGGGTATGGCAAATTTATGGTCTTAATTTGGAATCGTTTTCAATAAAAATGTTGTGATATAAAATACGAAATTGCTTGCATAATAAAATGAAACAAAATGCACACATACACATACATGTGTATATACAAATTAAAACAGAAACGAAAATAAAGAAATTGAGGAAGTGGCTGCGCTTTAAAAATATACACGCGTTGTGTTGTGAGAGTGTAACTAATGTCGAGATACAATTTCGAAATCTTGGCGAAATCTTTTTATTCCGCTTTACTTTGTTTATTTTTATTTTCTGTAGGTTATTTAGCTCGATTTCGTTGGAAAGAGCTTTAGAGAAACAGCGAAAACGAGAGATCGAACGGAAACAAGGTTATTTGCCGGCGCAAACAAAAATAAATAAAAAAAACATTTGTGAAAGCAATGAAAAAGTTAAGAAAAGAAACGCAAATAAATAAATATTTATATATGCATAACTATATACGTACATATACATATATGTTTGTGCATAATATTACTAATAATAAAATTAAAAGTAAATATATTAACGGACGTAATAAGAACTTATCAGGTGTAGGTCAATTTACAGTGAGTTGTTATTGTTACAACTCTAAAAAACAAAAACAATAAACAAACAACGAAATCGCCTAGAAGCATAAGTCAAAGTAATATATTATGTCTATCCACACAAAAGTTCGCCACACAAAAAAAAAAGTTGTTTGAACGCCTGAGAGAACACTTCAACACAAAGAAATTGAAAGTTGAAAGCACGCAAAAAACTCAAAGCCATAGTGGCGAAGAACGAAAAAAACGAATAAATTAACAGCGCTAATCAGATATGGTGTATTTCAGGTTCCACAACGTGAACGCTTGAGACAATCATTTAATAGCATGCCGCTACGAGCTGCGGAAGATTCAGCAAACATATGCTTCCTCTGCTACTCTCACTAAAAAAAGAATGAGATTTTTAATGTGTGCGTCATTAAATTTTACGCATAGGTCTATGCTATATACATTTACATAAATAACGCTGAGGAGAACAAAAACTAGCAAAAAAAAATATACCAAAAAAAATAATCGTCTTCTGATGTAAAACTGCAAAACAACAATGCTGAATATGTGTTTGCTTGTTTGCTGACACAGCACATGAAGTGGGTCAGTAGTGTGTAAATAAGACGTTCGGTCTCCTACCGCTTGGCGACTGATCACTTGGCAACACAGCGAATACTCCACAGAAGTAGGTTTATATGGGTGAGAATTGTAGTAAGGGCAAGCGCGTCTGAATTAGACCTGTGTTGAATAAATTCATTTAAAAAATAAGAAACAATTTTAATTGTTCCGAAGTTATAATATCCTTCACAGGTGTATTTATTATAGCATACAGTGATGTAAAAAGATAGTTATTATTAATATTTTGATATGGTGATATGGCAACTATTTGATATAATACCCGATCTATTCAATATGTTCGTAGCGCTGGCTTAGAGCAGCATTTTTGGGCCTTTTATTCACATGTTAAGCTTTGTTTCACGGATTCATAACCGTTATAAGGGACGTATTACAACTTCTGACACAAGTAAAAACATACATATGTATGTACAATAAAATCCTACAATCAATTTACTCTAAATAGTCCGTGTAATTAAATAACGAAGAGTGTACACACGTTTATCTATTAATATAAAATCATTATAACTATTTATTACAATTGCAAGTGATTAAACACCAGTACAGACACAGGCGATGCACTTGAAAATTATAACAGATATGAGCGTTTGTTGTTGCTGAAATCACAGAAATCACATACTCGTCGAAGTAACACAACAACAAGGTCGGTGCTTATCGGTAAAATGGCGTTAAGAATGACCATTCAAAGTACTTCAAAGTACTTAAGTGCGGCAATTACTGATAACGACTATTCAAGCATATGAATATTGTATTAAATGCATGTACATGTGTACATATGTATGTATGTCAAAATGTTTACGCATTCCTAAGTTCTAATCCCTACATATGTACTTACTTACCTCTTTAACTTTCTGACGCTTCTCTTCCACTTTTGAATCCGGATCGGCGTTTGCGCTGGGGCTGATTGTCAAACTAGCAATTTTTCCCACTGGTAAATTGTTGTTATCCATGCGTGCTGCCGCGTCTTCATTGTTGCCGTTTTGTCCTTTTCCGGCGGTAGCTACACTTTCAGGTGGTCCTTCCCCATTTAAAGGTGGTGCGGCACCTTGTTGTTGCTGTTGTCCATCATCGCCTACGCCCATTTCCTCGCCATCATAACCAGCGTCTTGTTGGTGTTGTTGCTGCTGCTGCTGCAGTTCTGGCTTATCTAATATTTCACCTAATTCTTCTTTGATTTTAGCTTGTAATTTCTGACGGTCGCCCATAAAATGTGGATCTGCGTCTTTTGGTGCGTGTGCAGCGAGTGGTGGTGCCGGTATGAACATTTCAGGACCGGCTTTTTGGAATTGCTTATAAACACGTAGAACGCGTTCACCGCCAAAATTATCGGGAAGGAGGAATATACCACCGAAACAGAGTAGGCATAGCGTAGCTAACACCAAAGCAATAAGGCATTTTTCACGCAAATGAAAATTCGATTTACGACTAATCGGTCCAATGCGATACATTTTGATTAAATTTTTGAGTATCCTCTCCCTTCGAAAGTTTGCGGTTTTAATTTCTATAAAATTCGCAAACGATTTATTTTATTTAATTTCTGCGAAAGCACTCGACACTATATGGGGCTAATGGTCGAAAAATTAAGTACCGTTAAGAGGGAGGGGTCAGCAGTAACTGCAATTTTTTTGCACAATTCACAGATTATAACAAAATAAGAAGGCAGGAAGACTAAATATTCACTGGACGGTGGTTTTGCACAAAAATAAAAGCTTTGTTCTTAGTTACACATTAGTTGCAATTCTTTTAAATTCACAGATATTTTGTACACGCAAAAATAAACACTTTCACTTTGTATCTATGTGTGCTTTGTTCAAGTTACCTCCCACTAAAACATCATTTTTTTTTTCTTTCAATTTTATTGCTTTTCAAGTGGCATTGTAGTGAGCATCAAATAGGTAGTTGATGTGCCTTTTCGTTTAAAAACTTCGTAAAAAACGCAATTGTGTTAAAATAATTTATAATTTGTATGCCAGCAACATTTTTAAGCCACAATACACAATAGATAGCACAAAATAACTTTGAAAATGATGATGGCAAGAAGCGTTTCACAAATGCACAAGCAATCACCTAC
Organism: Bactrocera dorsalis; assembly: GCF_023373825.1. NCBI lineage: Eukaryota > Metazoa > Arthropoda > Insecta > Diptera > Tephritidae > Bactrocera > Bactrocera dorsalis. The sequence continues at coordinate 59,831,524 of NC_064306.1, read as the reverse complement.
CGCACACGACTGTCAATATGACAGCTCCAAATGTCAGAGAACGCAAAACACCACTTTTTGGCGCAAAGGGGGCATTATAGGAGAGCGCGTTGGAACAACAATTCGCTGAGAGCTGAGAAATTTATATAAGTAACACAAAATCGGCGAGTTAATGGTAATAGTTTCTTTTTTATTACTTAGTGTTTGGGGCTCCCATTGGAGATTTTTCGTGTATGCAATTTAGCTTTGTTTACAACGAAAGTTTTCGCTTTTAGTGTGACATTTTATATTAAATAGTCTTCAGCACGTAATAGTGTTTATAAAGACACAAATTTAACTCTGATAGTAAATTTGTAAACCTTCACTTTATAATGATAACAAAAGTCGGTGAAAAATTCAAATTCTTATTGGTAATTTTTCGCTTTTGATGCATTCGATTTAAGAAATACATGAACTTATGCGTTTTCTTCAACCTGTCTAAAAATCACAATTTTCCATTCATAAATAATATATGTACATACAAATTCACTATATAAACATTTCTTTCTAAGTCAATTCTAGTAAAATAATTGAAATTTATAGTTTTCCAATTAGAGTTAAGATGCTGTGAAAATGCAGGAGATTCCTTTATTTTACATTATTTGTTTTCTGTTTGCTTCAGTTTATCGTCTTGCGTTTAGTTATATTTTATTATTGCCTATTTTTGGTATCAAATTTCGTGTTTGTTTTCATCGCGCAGTGTTGCTATTGAGAAAGGGACATTTAAAAAATCAAATACAAAATTTCCCATTCCGACACATTTAAAGTGCGTGATATTTAAAGATTTATAACAGGTTTGAAGTGATATAAATATTATAAAATTATGACGTATGGAATTTAAAATTCGGCAATAATCAGAACATAAATTTGTATACAAGATAAAACTGATGCATACATTTATACATTTAACTAAGAAAAATGTTAACATGGAACTCTGGCAACATTTGAACCCATTACTGATAATCAAAATAATTGTAGTTTTACATTTTCCAAAATCGATATGACAAACTTGTTTAATATATGTGCGGAATAAGTGCGAAAAAGCTGATTTTTGTTATGGAGCCCACTATTAAATATGAAAATTGCGAGGAAATATTCATTGGACCGGCTGGCGTGATTACCCCAGGCAGTGGACAAAAACGTCATTTCGACAATATCAGTGCAGGAAATGAATATGGGAGCGGAGGTGGCAGTTATTGTCAAGAAAATCAGAATCCAAAATCACAAAGCTCTGCTTTTATAGCACCAACGCATCAGACTTTGTACACACAATTTCAAAGTACTGTGGGTGGTCAACAGGATATGAAACCGGCTAAGCGTTATCGCCGCGGAGAAAGCGCGGTATTATTCTCGCCACCGTTTTTCGAAGTTGTATGTATAAACATTTCGCTTTTTTATTGTTGTATTTCGCTACAGTTGTGTTTATTTATTTGCATTTGTAGCCAGATGACATTAACTCACAAGGCGATACATTTACCGCACGATGCGTCTCTTGCCAAGTTATACTACGTGGTCACAAAAATGTTTCGTCCAACTTTATTAAACACATGAAACGCTCACACCCTGAAGTACACAAAATGTATGAAAACTACAAATTGTTAAAACAACATAGTAGGAATATGAACTTACTGGTAAATAAGTCACCAGCGGCACCAAGTGAACCAAGTTATTTTGATGTTAGTACGTGCTTAGATACTACACAATCAATTACTACACAAATAGAAACTGATGCAGGCGAAAATGAGCAGAATTCAGAAACCACCGAAAATTCCCAACCGAACTCTAATACAGATTTAAATGATACCAACGAAAATTCAGTTGATTCTCAACCCAACAAAAACGATATTTCCACGTCTGAAGTGAATTTATCAAACAAAACCCTCCAATCAATAAGCAAAATGTTTGATGAAAAGCTAAAGTCATTCGCAACAAAGGCAGAATTGAGCGAGGTATCTAAAAATTTGATTAACCAAGCGCGTTCGCGGCAAAGTACACCTTGTTCGACCAGCGTTCATGACGGGCATGAGGATGATGAAGCTGAAGAAAGAAGAGTAGATAAATATAAAACAATACAAAATGAGCTTGAAGTAATGCGTCAACGTCTGTCTCAATCGGAACAGAGTAAACGAGTTTTACAACGCGAACTTCACACGCTAGAAAAGATAGTGCGAAAACGTAAACTTATTATTAATAATATACCAATAGCACCAGATCAACAGCCACAAAATGCTGTAGAGCAATTGCTTAAAGAACGCTTTGATCTGCCGAATGTGGCTTTGGAAAATGTTTGTGTTATTGGCAACAGAAATAGGCAACAAAACAATAGACAAACTCTTCTTGTGGAAGTGGTGCGGGAATGTGATGTGAATGCAATATTTAGAAGAAGTGCTTGTTTAAAAAATACAGGTATATATATTTCCTCTCAGATGTCCCAAATATCACTGAAACGAAAGGAAAAGCTCTTGGTGTTGCGACGAGAGATGTTGCGCCGAAATCAATCATTGAAAATATTAGTGCGTAACACACAATTACTCGTATGTGGCACATATTTCTACTGGGATGACCAGCTGGGTTTGTGTGTGGGCAATTTGGATATGCCGGAAAGCAATTTGGTCAGCGATGATGCAGCTGAGGAATTGAAGAAACTAACAAAACTAGACATGAAAGAATTCCTTAATGTTTTGAAAAATTACGATATTAGATAAGATCATTTTTAAATACTTTTACTCATTCCAAAATTTTTAAGGCAAATCTATTTCTGTTAATTAAAAAAAAAGTGGAATATTTTAATGTACACAAAATATAAAAAAAAGTTTAGCGTATTTACTGAAATTCTGTATATTTTATAATATTACACATTTATAAAAAAATTTTATTCTATTTCATAGAATTAAGTTTTTCATTTCAAGACGTTCAAGCATCAGTATATATTAGAACGTATATATGTAGTATAAACAAAATCACCTTAGTTTTTTGTATTTTTCAAACGAAGTAATGTTTTGCAAGCCGCGTTATGGATCTTGGGGTCAATTTGATCTGCAAGGATTAGTTTATAAGTTAAAACGATAACAAGTTTAAATAAAGAAAAACATACAAATTTTATGCTGCCCCTTAACAGGGAAAACTACAGGCAACTGCTGTGGATTTGAGCAAACAAAGACATATGGACTTTCAGACTCTCCATCGGGATATATTTCGCGGTACTCCTCTTGTGCCAGACAATCATCCACCCGCACACAGCCTAACAAGCAACCTGTTGGATAGTGCTCCGGAAATGTAATGCTGGGATCATTATAATGAGTCTTGTAAAAGTTTTTAAGTTCTTCAATTTCTTCTGGATGTGGGTCTTTTACGGTCGAAGCTATCCATAAGCGCCCACGATGCTCACTATACCAAACACGCCCTTCGTGCCTATATTTAAATATTATAATAAGCATATTTCCAATTGCTTTATAACAAGCGCTTTACATACTTCTTTATACCGGCCACAAGCAGGGATGCCCATGGTTGATGCATTGAAAGACAATGACGCATATCTTGCATTTCTAATAACTCCTTATCTTGAACGCGATTATATGAACATTCTCCTAAGCCTTTGTTAATGGACCCATCAGCAGCGAATGCCTTTCCTTCAGCGGTAAGCTTATAAACTGGACGATGTTCATCATCCATATTTGGATCTGTGCCACATGTGTCCGGTGTAATTTTTTGTGTATTCTTTCGGTTTGACCAATTATTTTTGTCACCAGCGGCAGCTTTTGCTTGAGCAATTTCCTTTAACACACGGTTCTCAAAATCAGCTGTAATGGGTGGGTCATCTTCCACCTCTCGCCCAGCAAAATCGATCTTTATTTTGCGTTTAACGCGACTCTCATGTTTCTTGTCATGCATTTCCTGTTTCAGCTGTTCGAATTTGGCACGCTCTGATTCGGATAACCAAACTGAATTTTCCTATATAAACAAATTGAAGTTAAAAGTTGAAGTTGAATTAAGGACGCCAATACCCACCTCAAAATAATCGAGCTCATCATCAATAACGGTCGTACGTTTCTCACTATTCCGATCATACTCCAACAACCGATCTCGTTGTTCCAATGCCTTTTTCAATGATTCTCCACCACCTTTCTCTTTCAATGATTTCAACAAATTCTGTGCCTTTTTGGAATCACTTTTCATTAGTTGCATTTCTTCGTTGGTACAAACAATATCGCCACAAAACAAGCATGGTCCACTGCCTTCCTGCTCGCAAACTATGCGGCCACAACCCAAACAGTTATTGATTAACTTGTGTTGAGAGGCCTGACAATCACAGAGTCGACGTCCTTTTAACATTATCACTTCACCACTAACGCTGCCATCGCTAGTGTATAAATTGACATATTTGGATTTCTTCTTAGCACCTTGTGATTGTTGCTGTTGCTGTTGTTTGCCAAATTTGCCGTCCAGCGCCAAGGTATTTTGATTCTGTTTATTTTGTACATTGTTTTGTGTAGATTTTGCTTGTTTCTGTTGTTGATTATTATTAGGTTGTGGCGAACGTTTATTTTGCAGCGGTTTGCTAAAAAGCCGTTGCTTACAATCCGTCATAAATGACCGATGATCTTCACATTCTGAATTAAGTAGAGTTTCAAAGTACTCATCGAACTCTGTTGATGATTTCATTGACAAAATGTATCTAAAAAGAGTTGCAGGACATCGTTAACAAATAGGAGAACGGAATAGCGAATTATGTTTACTTGATCATGTCATCTGGCACTTCAAAATCCAGACAGTTTTTCAAACGTTCACGTATCCACTTATCCATTTTTATTTGATTTATTATTTCAGTTTTACTTAAACTTTTTTAAATTTCACAATATTGAATATGTGAAGCAGACGACCAGGAATGATAAAGAAATTGATTGCATTGATAACTTTTTCCGATAGTATGGTTTTTTATCGATTTTCTATTACCTTGTAATACTTATGGTGCAGTTGGGCACTACAGCTGATCGTAAAATTCGACGAATTTAATTAACCACACGGTTTTGAACAAATGCGGAAAATTTTATTTAGCATATATAAATTAAAAAAATAATTTTCAGCATAAAGAATAATTTCCATTGATTTTAATAATTTTATATTACTTATATGTGTATTTTAAAAGCCATTTTTCTTATCTTAACCAATTTGCAAATCATGGTAGAGGGTATAAAAAGCAAAGACCCATCTCAGCTGTGGATTTGTTTACATTTTAACAGCTGATGGTTTCGCTGGAGGGATCAGGGAGGGAAGGTAAGAAGTTAACACGTCATTACTCTATTGAAAATCCATAAGCTTTGAGCGCATTCTGTTATTATATATCACAATACCCACATTCTCAACAAGATGCAATTAAATGAATGTAGCTAGTACGACACGCGAACGAAGTACTTGCTCGGTGTTAAACTGATTCACACAATTAATTTGGTTCAGTTATGTTTTAATATTTGTTGAAACCGGTTGATTTGGTTTGACTGGTGAACAGTGCGCTACGAATGAAACATCAATAGATTGACGGCATTTGCTACTTAATTGTCAATAGATTGCGTGTCGCTCAAAACAGAAATAAATAGAAATAAAAAATTAATCGCGCCGAAGTAACAATTAATTATAACAAGGGGCCAGTATATATACATAATGCTAGAATTTCAAAATGTATTTACGGAGGCTGAAGCAGATGCAATCGAAAGTGAATTTCAGCGCATAAAAAGCAAGTAACCATATTTCCTACATATTAATGCATTTCCGTTATTTTTGAAGGAAAATATGTACATTATTTATTCATTTTTCGCTGTTCTATTGTTTAATTGTAGTTTTTAAATTATTGTGCGGTGTAAAATAAATATTTAACTTAAATTATTTGTTTATATTGTAAATATAAAAATATTTGTTATTGCAAAATAGCTTATCAATTACCTATCAACTATCAAGTGGTAAGAGATAAGAAGTTGCGCAGAATTCGTGAAGATACTTGTACATAGGGCTAATGCACTTATTATTTACATTTTCCAAAGTTTCTTATCTTTCGAAATGAATCAATTTAAAAATGCATTACGTTTGCAAATACTTCAAATGTAAAATATTCGAAAAAACGATAATAAAATCACATGTATTACTTATAATAATGACACGTTGTTACATTTATTGTTGTAAAGCAATTGCATGAAAATTCGTTGGAAAATAGCTTGTTTAATTGCATGAACACATAACAGAAATCGTAATTTGCTGCGGTATATTATAGCAATTTGGTATGCTGTTCTGTATTTTTTGCTATAGATTATAATAATTGTTATTTACTATTTTAAATCAACTTCAAATCACCACTTATTTAAATATAAAATTTGTTTTTTTTTTTTGCAAATCAAGCACTTTAATTCTAATTAATCTCCTTTCCTTACAGATAACGTATATCTAGATCATGCTGGAACTACTCTCTATCCCAATAGCTTGATCGATGCGTCGGGACAGGTGCTTAAAGAGAACTTATTTTGTAATCCACATACTTGTAAAGTAACCGGTGATCTCATAGATCAGGCACGCTATCGGTTTGTACATTTTTTGTCATCTCATGTCAATCAAATGTTCTAATAAGTGGTTTCTTTTAGTATACTTCAGCACTTCAACACAGACGCAACAGAATATGCGGTCATATTTACCGCTAATGCCTCTGCGGCGTTAAAACTGGTTGGGGAATGCTTTAATTTCGGTGAAGATGCCAACAATGCGGGTGCTTTTTACTACTGCCAAGAAAATCACACCTCGGTTTTGGGAATGCGTGAGCTGGTGCGCACCAAACGGCTGTATGTTCTAACGAAAGATGAAATATTGGAAAATCTAAAGCATACTAATGGTGTTGATAAAAATGGTTTCGATGCTGAAATCAGTTCTAATGGTAGAAGCGAGTTGAAAACTAATTCGCTAGTTGCTTATTCGGCGCAATGTAACTTTAGTGGCTATAAAATGCCACTGGATACTATCGCAGCCATTCAAAAATATGGTTTAGTAGAGCATGGCACACATGTTGGCCACGAACCAAATGGAAAAGAAGCAGCGGAGAGTAATTTTTACATTTGTCTGGACACAGCATCCTACGTAGCCAGTAATTTTCTAGATCTGCGAAAATATAAGCCTGATTTTTGTTGTATTTCCTTTTATAAAATGTTTGGGTAAGGAAATGTTGCTGATAATGCTTGAAAACAAAAAATAAAATTTTACTTATTTCCAAACTAAACAGTTTCCCTACGGGCGTCGGTGCGTTATTGGTGAGCAGACGCGGTCAAACTGTGCTGCAAAAGCGTTACTATGGTGGCGGCACTGTGAATATAGCAATGACGCTGCAAAATTTCCACGAAAAGCGCCCAAACTTTACAACACGCTTCGAAGATGGTACGTTACCTTTCCTCACCATCACTGCGTTACTTGAAGGCTTTCGCGTGCTGGAGCGGCTGGTACCTGCAACAGAAAAGCAACTGCCGGTGCAACGTATTAGCGCACACGTATATGCACTAGCCAAATACGGTCATGACTCACTCGCCGCGTTACGTCACACCAACGGTGCGCCGCTAATAGAGTTTTACAATCATAACGGCTATGAGGATATAACGCTGCAAGGCGGCGTCGTCACATTTAATGTATTACACGATGATGGCACATATGTCGGTTTTGCCGAAGTTAGCTGCATCGCTGCGGTACATAACGTACAAATACGCACCGGGTGTTTCTGTAATCCAGGTGCATGTCAATGGTTCTTGCACTTATCGAATGCCGATATACGCAAGCAATACGAGGCGGGTCATGTTTGTAGTGATTTCACTGATCTAGTCGATGGTTTGCCGACCGGTGCAGTGCGTATGTCTTTCGGTTATATGACGCGTGTAAGTGATGTGGACAAAGCAGTGGCGATGATACGCGATTGCTATCTAACTACGGCAGCGGAACGTCTACGTATCATGGAAAGCGTAAAACTGCCAGAAGTGCTACGTCATGTGCCGCAACGCTTGAAGCCGCAGTTAAAACGCATTTGTATTTATCCGATTAAATCATGTGGTGCTTTCGACATTACAAGCGCATGGCCGCTTACAAATAGTGGTTTTAAATATGATCGCGCCTGGATGATTGTCGATGTCAACGGCATGGCTATTACACAAAAGCATTTTACAAGGTTATGTCTAATAAGACCGTTAGTGAAGTTAAAGGAGGAGATTTTAGAGTTACGTTTTCCCGGCATGGCAGCAGTACAGTTACCGTTAAAAATGAATGCTGTAGATGAAAGTAAACGCGTAGAGTCAACGTTCTGTCAAAGTAAAGTGTGTAATGATTTAGTGGAAGGCCTAGATTGTGGTGAGGAAGTGGGTAAATGGTTATCTGACTGCTTAGAAACCAGTGGTTTGCGTTTAGTTCGTCAAAATGCCGAACGCCGTACACAAGATGGTGTCTCGAAGGATATTAGCCTGGCAAATCAAGCGCAATTTTTGCTGGTAAATCGCGCATCGGTACGTTGGTTGGCAAATAAGGTGGAAACGGAGAAAGAACCGCTTGATTATACGGTTGATCGTTTTCGTGGGAATTTGATATTGGAAACTGCCACTCCCTTCGAGGAAAATTCTTTTGAGGAAATCAGCATTGGTGGCGTTGATTTCAAAGTGGAAGGTTTTTGTACGCGTTGCCAAATGATTTGTATTGATCAACATAATGGACAGAAGACTAATGAGCCCTTACGCACAATTGCGCGTGAGTTTAGTGGAAAAATACGTTTTGGTATTTATTTATCACTTAAGCAGCCACAAGCGGAAAATTCGCTGGTTTCTTGTAGCGCAGAAGTCAGGATTAAAAAGCAGGAAGAGCATGGAGCGGAACAATAAATTGTAAAAATTGCAGTATATAACAGCAACTACAATTTCACCTCAACTACATGTTCAAATATAAATATGTAAAACTAAATGAAAAATACCAAAATATTCAAATTTACATAAACATGCCAGTAATCGCAAGAATTTGCCAGTATATTATGCCATAAATAATATTTATACTTATATATATATATACACAAAGTTGTAAGAAGTATTATTCTTTAATTGAAATATTCACAAAATGTGCATCACAAAAATTGTAAAAATAAAACATTTACTAAAATACATTTGTCGACTAAATTATATGAAAAGTATTTCTGTATCTACGGAAGCGATTTTTTTACATAAGCGTGCAGATGTTTTCTGCTTTTACATAATTGGGGGGCAAACCTGCGTGCACATTTTTCACTCTCTGCAGTATATCATCCTGTGATGGGAAAGCCTGTGTCTGTAATTTTGAATGGACCAACATGCCGTTTATGACCACTTCAAAAGAACCACGACGACCTGCTCGGCATACTAGATCCGTATCAGGCTGTTCGTTCATTATGTATTTCTGTAGTGATCTACACTGCCGCGCATGCGCTGCACATAAGCCACTAAACGCAAATTGTATGATGAACCACAAATTCAAAAAGATCTAATGTAGCGCTCACCAATGTTCCACATCAACTTGTATCGTTTTGCCCATCGCAGTGCTAATTTTGTTAAGATTTTCCATACAAATTGATTTATTGTAAAATAAGACAAATTTTTATGTGATTAATGGCATTTAAAAAAATTTTAATTACATTTTTTATTTCATACCTTCTATTTATGTTTCATATGCCAAGGTATGCTAGCTTTGCTCATTTATAATTTTAAATGTATGGGATTGGAAAATTACAGCGTACTCAGGAGTTTTCAAGTCACTGCGTCGATTGCATTTCTGCTATCACATCAACATACAATTGTCAATTGGTTGCTCTTTAACCTTTTCTATTGGTAGACCCTTTTCTACACGTCGTACATTTTCCAAAACACTTTCGTGATCAGGAAATGCAAACGACTGCAATTTGGAATGTACCAAAGTATCATCTATTTTTACTTCAAATGACCCCTGACGTCCTTTAGAACATACGACTTCCGCATCTGGTTGTTGTTGTAGCAGGAAATTTTGTAGCATTTTGCATTGCCACTCGAAATTGCATTTCGGACTATAAGCAATATCATTATAGATTTACAATCTTTATTTTAGATGTGATTTTCTATTTACCAGTACTCAACATCAACTTTGACCATTCTATTGAATATTTTTTTAAATTTTAGCAATATAGAAAATTCGATCCTTTGTTTACATAAACTAAAAATGTCAGCTGTTTTTAGCATTGAACTTGCCGGTGTTGGCAGCTGACTGGTAATGTTGCAAAGAGTTGCATGATTTTAAAGAAAAATTAAAAAGTTGATATTTCATATCGAAATACTATCTAAATGGCATAGAAACTAATAGCTTTTTATAAGCTTTATTTTGCAATTTGGACTTGTATTTTGTTAACAAATTTTGCTTAACAAAATTATGAATTTCGTTAAAAATTATTGTCACAAATGATATTTACGAAGTCCCCTGTACATATGCAGTTAAAATGACAGTTCGCTGCTACGCTGCTTTGTTTACCAGCTGTTTATCGTTTGTTTATCAATCAGTGCAAAATATTTAGTTTAAAGAAATTATTTTTCTATTAAAAAAGAAATGCGTCACAGACGTTGCATTGTTATTAATATGCGATCCGCCTTGGCGCTGATTATGATTTTCATATTTAGTGGCATACGTCAGAGCCAAACCGCGGGTGGCAATCTCATGGAAACTGAAACCAAGCTGGAAGGTCAATCGAAAAATGTTACCAACAATAATGACGCTATACCACTCACAATCAAAAGCATAAATGACACGAATGTATCCTGTCCAGGCGGTCCTGAAAGCGAGTGTTCAACATTACCTTTTCCTTGCATACGTTGTAATTATAATTACTCTTGCCATTATGGTCGTGACATTAACGTCACTTGTACGGCATTGGACCATGTGCAATGTCAAGGCAATCGGACATTCGTACAACAAATGAATTGTCGTTATTGCTACCAAACAGAGTTATGGCAACAGTCATGTGCACTGCGTGGAAATTGCAATTCAGTGAATGGTTACTTTTATCGCACCAATTGCACAGTTCATTCGGATGTGTTTTGCCTTGGCAATCGTTCGTTTACCCGTAATATTAAGTGTAATTGGACTCAGGGGTATCGTTGGAGCACCGCACTTATAATTAGTATTACGTTAGGAGGCTTTGGTGCCGACCGTTTTTATCTTGGTCACTGGCAAGAAGGTATCGGAAAACTATTCAGTTTTGGTGGTTTAGGTGTTTGGACTATTATAGACGTTATTCTCATATCGTTACATTATTTAGGGCCGGCTGATGGTTCGTTATATATATAGTAAAAGTTGTAAGGTTAAAAAACCATTGTAATTTCAAACAGACTGTAAAATTTAGTAATGTAAGCATATTTGGTTATTTACTTAGATATTTTATTCAAATAAAAATTGTATTTTACTAAAACACATAGACTGTGTTAATTATTCATCATCTTCTCCAAAACGTATGTGTTTTGTAATTAATTTCTTAACTTTCTCTCTACCTCTCTTCTGTGGTACTTTTACTTGTTTATTCAATTTCATTTCTCGATCCACCTCAATCTTTTTCCAATATTCCAACTCAGCCTCGCCGTTTAGCACTTTGCAGTTATATTCCGCACAACTCAACTGGCGCACGAAATCAGTCGCCGCATCCGCTGTGTCCAAACGTAGATGTGCATGCATGGCGCCCTCCTTAACGTCAACGTACTTTACAGTTTCATATTGGCGCATATCAGCCTTAAATTCCTTTATGTTGACACAAGGATTTAAGAAGCCTACTTCCACTATTAATCCTTCGGAATAGCTAAAGAGCGGCGCCCGTTCTAAAGCAGGATTGTGCTTCAACTCTTTGGGTTGTGGTTTGGCATCCTCCTCACCCGCGCCATAAAAGTTCATATTCATTTTGCGCAACTTTCGTTCGTTGGGCTTTGGTTTCTTAGCTGGCGTCGGCGCTGAGGCATCCGATGTTTCGGCAGCAATGCCTTCACTAGCACGTTGTTGCTGCTTTTCCTTCCATGCTTTGCGTTTCAATTCAGCTACCTTTTCGCGTTGCAAGTTGAGGTATTTATTACGTAAACGTTTCCAATCACATTTTGGCAAAACTTTTAGCTCATAAAAAGATGCATCTGTATTCAAGTCTGTATCTTTGCGGCGTTTTTCTAAAGTTTTCGCCTTTTTCTTCTTCTTGCGGCGTTTCTTCTTCTTGACCTCTCCATCGTCATCTGCTTGATCTTCGGTATCATCATTTGAAGTCTCTCCAGTTTCGTTTGCCGTGGAGTTTTCATCGTTTTCTGTTTTTACCTTCTTCGATTCAGGCCCTTCTTCTTCCGACGTTTCATCGGCCACCCTTTTTAATTTCTTATTCTTTTTATGTTCGGTATCGGATACATTATTAACCTCTACATCTTCTTCATTTTGCTCTTTAATAAAGGATTTCACACTTTGCAATTCTGCAGGATCAGTTTCTTGCATCCTTAATACACCGTTGAATTCGCTGAAAGCCTTAATCGCTTTGTCCACACTACTCGCCTGTTCGAATTCGACGAAACCAAATTCCTTGATTTTTCGTGATTTAGCATATTTCGGTAGTGAGACATAAACGACTGCACCAAACCGTTCAAACGCCTGACGCACCCAATCGTGATCAGCGGCAGCTGGTAAAGCTTCAACATAAAGTGTCTTGTCGTCGACATTACGTTCTACCGGTAAAGCTGTCTTTCGCCTAACTCTTGAATTATTTTCATCCAATTCAAGTAGTTCTGAGTTTGTTAAGGATTTTTTGATTTCCTCCACTGAAGAGGTAAGCGCTTTCATTTTGTTGAAAGTTAGAAAAATATCCAAAGGTACATCTGTATGGTCAAACGAAAAGATGGAAGTTAATTAGGCATATTATAATATTTACATATAGCGATATACTAACATGGATCTTTGTCCATAAGCTGTTTAAGATATCGATCCTTCGAAAGATTTGCATCGCCAAAGTAAAACTCCATTTGTGCGCGTATTGCATTGAAATGATGTCTTTTACGCTTTCTGTGACTCTTTTGTACACCGGTGTGATCACCTGCCGCTTCAGCTACTGGCGGTTTTGAATGCTTCTTATGTGTTTTTTTCTTATTCTTATGTCTGTCCGACTCATTTTGTTTCTCGATAGCGACAATTTCCATTATTATTCATTTAATAAATAAAATTTCGCGTGAAAATATTGCAATTGATATTCAATGAAAATGTACAACCCACAACGATTTCAATTGTTTTTTTGAGTTTCGACAAAGTTGCCAACTCACATTTATTTAAAATAATTGATAACACAGAAGGAAGAAGGTTATAAAAATGTATAGAAAAATATTAGACGAACGAATTATTTTAAAGCAAACATTTGAAATAATTTACTTGTAAGTATGTTTTATGTTATTTATGGTTTACGTTTTTAGTTATATTATTACATATTAACCAAAAATACGTAGCGAATGCTTTTCCGCAGTAAATAAAAATTGAATAGTGCAAGCCCCTCAATAATTTCCCACAAAACTCTGTAATATTCAAACAGCTGTCATTGACATACAAATTTTGCGCGATCGCGGCTTCTATATTTCCCAAAAAATTATACATTTTTATATTTTACAAGTTTTTTGACTTATTCAATTAAAATTATTGTTTCTTATAAGTGTTTAGGGCGAATTAAAACATAAATTTGCAGGACGTCATGTTGGGTGACGAGGGAACCGGTTGGGATGACGGCATCAATTACAAAGCCATATCGTAAGTATACTCTAAAACCGGTAGTGATGAAAATTTACTAAAATTTTATATCAATAGATGTGAGAAAATACCCGATTTATTTTTGGACAAATTGGTAGCCAAAAATCACTTTAGTAAATTTGGAAAAATCACGCGTTTTATATTACGCCCAAGTCGCCAAAGTTGTACGGTGGAATATGAGACAGAAGCACAAGCCGAGCGCGCATTGGATCAGGCCGGGGATTTCAATGGGCAAGAATTTCAAATAGAATTTGCAACCCGTGAAGTAGCACATGTACAAAATACAGAAGAATGGGTTAATCCCGAGGTACAAGCTGAATTGGATGCAATGGGCTTGCGTCAAAGTGTACCAACATACAGACCGCCCGCTGCGGCCATGTTACCACCGATGAAGTCTATGCCACCTCGTACACAAAAACCACCTTCGCAATTTGCAAATGCGGGTGTAAAACCGGCAAAGTCTGCTTCGGCAACGGATTTACCAAAAATTGACAATTCTTTGAGACAAGAGTATGAGGCCATCTTACGAAGGCCTGCTTACACCGACGAAGAAAAATATCGTGTTTTGGATGCGCGTGACAAATTGATGCGTTTGATAAGACCACGACAAACAGATATCAAAAAAGTTGAAAGAACTAAAGGTAAATAAAAGTGCATAGTAGAAAAATGTTGTATTTATATTGTATGCATCTTTTCTTTAGGTATTTGTCCTGACATGTGCCCTGAAAAAGAGCGTTTGATGCGCGAATTTCAAAGACAAGTTTCCACATTTGAAATGTGTGCGGAAAATGAGGAAAGCACATCCTCTATATCACATCGACGTGCCATCAAAGAGTATTCGCGCAGTAGCGCTGATCAAGAAGTGCCACTGGCACATGAATTACGACCTGAAAGCGTGCTACAAATGACCATGCTGTACCTGATGCACCGCATTTTGGACCTCTGTGAGGATCCACAAACTTCAATCGCCGACTGGTTTCACTTTGTATGGGATCGCACCCGTTCCATTCGCAAAGATATCACACAACAGGAACTTTGTTCATTAGGTACGGTCGAATTGGTTGAACAATGTGCGCGCTTTCATATACACTGTGCCGCGCGTCTAGTGGCCGAAGAGCCGTCGGTGTTCGATAAAAAAATCAATGCTGAAAATTTGACAAAATGTTTGCAATCCCTTAAATATATGTATCATGACTTGCGTATCAAGGGTGTACATTGCCCATGTGAGGCTGAATTTCGTAGCTACATAGTCCTGCTGAATTTAGGTGACTCCAATTTTCTATGGGAGTTGAAGCAACTGCCCATACATATACAACACTCAAGTGAAATTAAGCGTGCAGTTGCTTTTTACAATGCCCTACAAAACAACAACTACGTACGCTTCTTCAGTATGATACGCGAAGTGGAAACGTCATATCTGAGCGCATGTATTCTGCTTGGCTACTTCAATAAATTGCGTTGGCGTGCTATGGAGGCCATTAATAAGTCGCACAATTGGCGAAAAAATGCTATTCTCCTACCGCTATCATATCTTACGCGTATACTCGGGTTTGAAGACGAAGAAGCGGCCGCGCAATATTTCGCATATCACGGCTTAAAATGCGATGGTCAACGTGTAGTGTTGGATCGCCTAAAGCGACCAGATGTGGAGTACTCCATGGAGCGTGCATTGAATGTGAGTTTGAGTTGTTTTTTTTAAATATGTGAAAACATTACATTTCTTTCTTTCTGTAGCTGGTCGAGTCGAAGCGTACTGTTAGCGTTGGCGAGTGCGTTTGTGGACATACGCTGGAACCTGCGCATATTTTTGAAAGTCATACACCACATAACAGTTTCGATGACAATGGTAATCTTAAATCAATTGCCTGGACGGCGGAAGATCAATTGCGTGGAGAGGCGGCAGAAGCACGCAGAAAGGAACGTGAATTAGAAATACAAAAACAGAAAGAGCAGCAGCAATTACAACAACAGCAATTACAGCAGCAGCAACAACAACAGGAAACATTAAAAATAACGAAACGTCCCGACTCTCCTGTCCTCACACAACCGCTTTCTGTTAGCGCTGAGACAAGTCTCTTTAAAGTGCCACAGATTGCGTCGTCCATTTCACCCAAATTGCCACCGAAATTTAAGACTCCACAATTGCCACAAAAACCAGCCGAGCCCTCTATTTTTGGTGGTAGTCAGTTTGCAGAACCTAAGCCAAAAGCACAATCATCAGCCTTGATAAGTTTCAAATTTGAAGCACCACAAAACGCAAGCGGTAGTAATAGTAGTGTTAGCATATTCGGCGCGCCAGCAAACGATGTCAGCGGCTCACTCTTCAAAATACCTGCCGCTACTACTAAACCGGCCAGTACGTTCGCCGCTGGCATTAGCAATTCTATATTTGGTGGTAACGCGACAACCGCACCGACAGCGTCGGCCTCTACTGGTGGTTTTATATTCGACACTGTCAACAAGAATACGAATGCCGACAACATATTTAGTAGCGCAGCAAAAGCGACGACAAGTATTTTCCAACAAGCACAGCCACCAAAGCCAGAACCCTTGCAAAATGACACCGTTTTCCAGCACTTCAACACAAAGCCGGGTTTCGTAGGTTTTGCAGATGCGCCGCAGCCCAATACCTTCCATGGCACTCCCCCGAAACCATTTGTGACAGCGCCACAGTCGCCCGATAGGCAGACAGCCAAGCAGTTAGCTGAAGCCGAAGCTAAAGCAGCAGCTGCTAAAGCCAAAGCAGAGTCGGAAAAGCGGCGCAATGAGGAGAAGGCTGCAGAAGCAGCAAAGCGACAACGCGAAATATTGGAGCAAAAGCGGCTGGAGAGCTTAAGGCAGTTGGAACAACGTGCCGAGCGGGTTTGTGTCGCTGAAGTGGAGAGCATTATCGCAGCGCAAGTGGAAACTATTGCAGAAACCGAACTGCTAAAATATCAAAAGTTTGAATGCGATTGTCAGAGCATAGCTGAAACGTTGCTTGAACAGTGCATAGCCATGCAACTGGAGGAGTTGGCCAACGAAGAATATGCCATGATGTGCCATGATCAGCTCATGCTGAGTCGTTACTTTGAACGTTGGCTGCGCTATACACGAAAAAAGCAAAAACAGCGCGCACTCATGGAGTCCACACCCATATGGGTGACTATGGACACGCGCGCGGAGCAAACCGCCAAGTTAATGCATCCAAAAGAGGCGGAGAATTTACGGATGATCAAACGCTATCGACACGGTGAGCCATGCAATTTCGAGCTATTGCTCTGGCAACATCCAGAGACCTTATCGCGACCTCACGCCACCGTTGACATATTCGAGGTGGTGCGTGCACATTTGACGCACAAACAGAGTGTAGTAGCGAAAGGCGGACATATGCAACAAAATAAGTATTTTAAGCTGCTGCTAACGCTGCCCAATGACAGAGATGAGTTGCCCGGCTTCGAGAGTTTATGCAACAAATGGCTGCAGAAACATTTGCGACGCAGCAACAGCGCCACGGAGGAGGTGCAAGTGGTGGAAACAGACGCTCAACGTAAGGACACTGAGCAGACGAGTCCATACATTTGCGGTGTGGAGCGCGATGTGGCGCTGTGTGTGAGAAAAGTGAGCGGTATACCGCCGCTAAACGAGAGCGGCCAAATCGTGCGCAACGAATGTGACAACATGGATGCGATTATTTGCCTCATGGGCTGTGACAACCTACAGAGTACGCGCAAACGCATACACCATTTGCTCAAACTAAGCCGACTGCATAAGGCTGTGCCGGTAGCTTTTGTCATCTACGATGGACAGTACACGGATGAATTGGAACTCAGTGATATGCTGGAAATGGAGAGTTTAGTGAGTGCAGGTCAAGTGTCGGCGTACAAATTCTTTGGTTGCTTGCAGACCAAAAATGAATTCTCTTTCGTTCATCTAATGGGGCGCGCTCTGCGCTTTGTGACGCGTGAAAATCGATTATCCAACAAAGAAGCCGATGTTTTGCAGATGCAAAGGCTGCAGAGTTGGCTGGAGTCGTGCTTGGGCGAAGAAATGTGGCAACGTTGGCAATTCTCCTCCGAACAAAATCCCTCATTCGCGAAAATCTGTAGCACGCCGCAATATTTGGTGGATTTGTATAATGAGGCGGTGCAACGTGTGATACAGATGGCCACAGTTGATTTCAGTGACACGCCAGAGTTTCCCGACGAGTTGCGTAAATTTGTACCCAAGTTAAATGTGGATATACCGCTTGGCTTGGAATATTTTCCCAAAGACTGGAAGTCTCCGCAGCGTCAACAACAGATTTCTCAGTTTCTACAGCGTTTATTGCTGGCGCCCGTCACAGACGCACCCAACTTCAAGGATGTCGAAGACTGGGAGCTGTGGTTGTTAAACTATGCGAGCGCATGTATACCGCACGATGAAGAAGCTGCCACTTTGGCTAGCTATCAAGCCATCAAAGCACTAATTGAGCAGCTGAATCGCGCAGACTTAGAGGACGTCGCTATACCAACACGCTTTCAGCTAATCAATTATTTATCTATTATAAAAGCAATTGCCTACACACTGATTAACGCTGTGCTTAAGGATTACATTGCAAATCCGGATGCGGACTCCTACAAATTGCCCAACGAGATTGTTTATCAACAACAAGCGCTAGAAGATTATCAACTCATGCCATGGTGGTTGAATAACGAAGCTGTCGAAGCAGTGAAAATGGACTATACAATGGTTGAAGCAGAAGATACCAGCTCACAAGACAGGGAGTCCGTTGATGAGCCGGATGTGATGAACAGCGAAATGTTGGACGAAATTATAAAGCAAGCCGAAGCGGTGTCACGCAAAGCGGAGCAAAACCTTTATTCTATGAAAAAACAAATGCCCAACGCGGATACAACGGAGTTATCACGCGATTTGGATGCCAGCATTTATCAGTTCGAATTGGCAAAACAAATCGGCTCGTATGATGCCTCTTTCATATCAAAATTAGATGAAATCGATAACGATTTAGAGGGCGCGGTTGGTGGTGCTGCTGAGAAGGTGATTATGCGTACCGATGATGGTGGTGGTGATGGCGTAAACAGTGCTAGCATAACGCTAGTAAGTCGAAAACGTAAGCATACGTCGACTGCCGAAGGCGATGCCAATGATATAGAAGCGGTTATGGCACGCGCCTTCAATGTTATCGAAAAGGTCGAAGCGGAGCAAGATCGCGCCGAACGTTTGCACAAAATGGCTATGCTGGATTTATAGTGAATTTGAACACAAGTCTTGAAGATTTTATTGGCACATAATTTGGACAGTATTTTTACGCGAATTTAACGAATGCCCCTTTGGTATAATTTAAACATGTTTACTTATACAATGTATTGGGCAGCTAAATATATAAATTGAGATGGTACAATTTTACACAATGCATTTTCTTTTTATAATGTGTATTGTATGGTAAAATCTCCGAACAAACTGTTCACATAGCTGCCATACAAATTGACCGAACAAATGTGTATTTTCCTTGTATGGAAACCAAAGGTAGTCACACCATTAAAGCTATATGTAGAAAAATAGGATATAAGTCTTTATTATACATATCTAATTCACGCTAGGATATACAGATACTCACATGTCTTTGGATTTTATAGTCAGTAATAACGGAAAGTTCATCAATTTTTTAAAGCTCTTTTACAAGTCAGTTATTTATAGAAATCAAATTAATTGGTACACAGCCCTTATTTCACAACTTCCCAGTAAACAAAGTCAATGCCCAAAAATATATTATCATTGTCCACTGTAAGTACGTAAAACATAAACAAACATGAATCACCGGCGAAAATGATAAACATGTTATTGCTGAAGAAAGTCTTGAAAACATTGGTGAAATATTTACCAACAAACCAGTGAATGAATCGACTTCAATAGTTCGCATTAGTAGAAAAATAAACATGTTTTTATGTCAACAATATCGCATGGAAATAATAAAAGAAATGCGTTTTTAATGGTGCCGAACAGTTTTTATTAGAATTTAGCGTATTTGCAGAAAATTTCAATTGCCATTGGAACGCTAAATATTTGGCACAAATTTGACTACAATTCTACCTTTCTTTAATATGAGCCTTCATCAATTTCATAATTACACGAAATAAACTTAGTAACTAAAAATAAAACTAGTATTCACAATTATGTGGAAATTATTTCGGTTATTTTTCCCTGCTCTGTGTTGCAGTGTCAATAGCGAACAACAACTGCATTTGTTATTTTGTTTTGATGACTCGACGTGTGTCTGCAGCACGTGAGTTGCTAATTGCATTTTTTTTTTTTTTGTTTTTAGTGGTGTGATCCGATTTGTTTTTTGGTCATTTGCCAATTAACGCTTCCACGTTATCTGTTTGCACATATTTTCTGCGTAGATTTTTCTAGAAATATTTAACAAAATGCGCTTGTTGTCGTTATTCGGCCTATTGACTTTCGCTTATTATCTGAAACATTCAACAAATTCTCCCTTTCTTTCGCAACACAGAAAAATCAATCAACCATGGAACTTTAAAAATCTAAACTAAATTTTTTTATGTTCACAATTACTTCATAGATTAATATTGTATTATAGCAAGCATTATATAACGGGTTGAATATTTAAATAATTGAAGTTTGTTGATGTAGGGCCCACAATTTATTGCAAGTGATGTTGAGCCTTGCACTGTCGTAGCGCTTCGTTGAAGCCCTCGCAGAGTGTTAAGTCAGATTGGCCTTGAGCGCATTGCAGGAACTGTTTAATTTCCCAAGCGCATGCACCTTGTGGCTCGTTGGGCTGAGCAGCATTGCCATAATATTGCTGTTGAGCTGGTGGAGCTGCTGCAGCAGCGGGAGCGGCAGCCTCCTTATCGCCAGAGCCGCTGAACAAGCTAGTAATACCGGCGCCAAGAGTATGACCCTGTAAAATAGTTTTTAATATAGAATTTTGTTTAATATAATTATTTGCGGAGGTCTTTAGAGAATTACAATTAAATTTCCGATTAACTTACCACTGCTGAACCAACAGCTACACCGCCAGCGGTAGCTGCCATTTGTTGGAACATTGATGGCTGCTGTGGTGCGCCAACAGCACTGGGTGCTGCTTGTACTGGTGCTGGGGGTGCTGCCGGAGCTGTGCGTGCCGGCACATTTGGTGTTGGTGCAGGTGCATGATGTGTGGGCACACTCCTTTTATAAAGAATAGAAAATGTTGTTATTATGTTGTTTTTTATCATACGGCATACTTTTTGACGTTTGTCAGCTGCATTAAAGTTCGAGAAAATTTTAGAGCTGTTACGCAACAACGTAATGTGTAATGTGAATTTTGGCAAACATCTTATTGATGGTATATAAATATAAATCTTCAGAAGTAATTTTCCGTGGATTTTTTATTTATATTTATTTACAATGCACCGATAATCAGTTTGACGCACGATTTTGCACTTTGCACCCATGCGGTTGTTGTTGTCACAGCTCCACAATTTCTGAACAAAAGAAAATTTTTTCCATTTGCGCTTACCTTCTGGTGGCTGGTGGGGGGCTAGCTGAACGTCCACGTCGTACCATTTTTGCAAATTTGTTTTAATTAATTAAATATTTGAAATAATAAATATCACTGATTTTCTTTATCGCTTGAAAAATCACTTGTAAAATTGGCTAAGTGCCTTTCGCTTTATTATATCTTTGTTCTTGTGTTTTCTGTTTTAAACTGACGTTTAACTTTCAGCTCGCGTGTCTTTTATAAAATTTCCGAATTGCCAGAAATTTCCTATCTCTTTTCTGCTTCTGCGCGAAAATTACAACAAAACAAACTGTCAAAAGTGACAATTCCAATCAGAAAATTGTTCGTGGTAATAGATTGAGAATATGCGTTGTTCAAGAATTTCAGGAAGCGGAAGTTAAATAATTTAATTTTGTTAAATTTTTTCACATAGAATTTTCTTATTTAAAGTTTTGAAGTAAAATGCCAAAGTAGTGAGTAAAATATTTTTTTAAGCAGAGCAAGTATAAATTTGTACGCTATTGATTCCAAGGTGAAGTAAGAACGCTCAGTATTGATGGAGCGTAATTTTACAAAACGGAAGGAGAAGTAAGTAGAAGTCGGAAGTTTACTTGTTTTCGTCATTATTTTTAATTACATCAAAATAAGTTAAAATAGATGTTAATTGATGTTATCTGCTTAGAATTTGAGGTTAACGAATGATAAGCAGCCAAAAATTGACAGACAACAATCTTATAAATAACATCGAAAAGCACATAATCCTGCCCCTTTCTTACATACACATGTATATGCATCTGCTAACAGCAATTGCGCTTGCTAATAGGTATCTTGCTGTGACTCTTACATTATGCTGCTGACGACCTTGGCTATGCTAAATTTACAGAGCACAACACACAACTGATAAAAATGAAAGCTGTACGGTTTATTGCAATTATTTCAAATGTTGAAAAATAAAACGACAATATTATAAATTTCATAAATTTTCCAAGTTCTCCAAATACACTACCCCATCCAGTTAAAAATTATTAAAAAAATAATCTAAATTACTTTTAAATAACATTGTTGTTATCACACAAAAATTCATGCAAATTTGACACCAACTAGCAACAACAAATATATTAACACTAACCAGTGTCAGGCGCACAGTAGATAAATCACTGAATTGCGTTCCAGCTTAGTTGAGGTTATGTGCTTAGACACACATACACACTTGAGTCATTTAGACATCACCTCTGTTAACAGATATGTATTTTAGTTGCATTAATCAAAAGCGACAATGACACATCATGAGCAACAACAAATGTGGAAAATCATATCAATTCTTGTATTGTGAGTGACTAATGGGTGGAGGGGGAATACGTTTGCTCTAAATGTTGCAAAATACGGCAAATTGCGACAATATAGTGTTTGAACACTGCGAAAAAAATAGTTCAGGGAAATTTTAAAATTTAATTGTTGATATGTACTAATGCAATATTTAAAAGAAAGAAAGTTGGTGAGTATTTGTGCTGACGAACGTTGGAGAGAGTTGGTGCAGGAGTCGGAAGTTTTCAGAGAATTTTTCTAGCAGAAGTCTTTGCCATAAGTCGGTGCGTAGAGATAAACTTGCAATGCAACTATCGCACTTAAAGCAACCTCTGCCTATGAGATCAATTTGCTATTGGTGTAGGAATGTAGAGAACGGCTGAATAGTCTAGCGGAACGTAACCAAGTCCGGTCACAAATGTATAGCCGGGAATGAACTGGCTGATGAGCTCGTCCGCTCCGCAGCATTCACTAAAATGGTTGGATCTAAACTCTTCATAACGGTGGGTCCACATACTAAAAAGGAGCTGCTCTATAAGGAGGAAGGAGTAGGTAGGGAGAGGTATTGGCAACAACTCCAAGGCATGCCCAGACAAGTTGCTAAGGAGGGGTTATATCCTCAGCAGGTTTAAATGGGCCTAGTTTCTTGTGCAAATTGCCACTTCTGCGACAGGGAGCCTAAAACTCCAGAACACCTCCTAATTAACTGTGTAACAGACGCAGTTGAAAAACCCTTGGACCCATGTTTCCAAATAAGGATCACATCCCCTCACTAACACCTAGCAGTATATTGGAATTTATCAATATGCTGGGGCTAGGTGGGTCGTTGTGACTTAGGAGAGGGCACAATAGACCTTAGGTCGCGGTGCAATCCTCATCTATTTATCTCATCTAGTGAAGGACGTGAATATATCGAAAGCTTGCCTCATGTGAGTCGGGCATCCACATCTGTTAATGACGATAACAACGAAAAAGTTAAATATACAGTGCTTGAAAATCCTTATGTTGGCATCAGAGAGATAGCAGAGGATCACAACATATCTAAGGGATCGACTCAACACATTTTGGTTAATGTTGGGGAGGCAGCGTGTTAATGCTAGGCTCGTACCAAAAGATCAGCAGCGTTTGCAAAAAGGACGTCGTGTACCGGTCACAAAAGAGAAGCTTGACAACGTAGTTGACCATTAATGGTGACGAGACTTGGGTTTATGAATACGGTGTTGAAGCTCTCCAATCTAGTCAACAGCGCTCCGGGAATGGGCTTAAAAACAAATTCACTGAAGACACTGAACGCAATCCCACTCCATTATTACAAATAGCGTTTGGAAAATAATCTATTTTGAAAGTGTTACACAAGAAAATATATGAGTCCGGTTCAAATTTGATCAGATAAGATCGTGACTCTTAAGTAACCCGCGGTGACTTTGGGGATCGTTGCGAAATGTATACCGATTTTGTAGTCTAATTTATAGATACTATAGCGTCATCGGCATAGAGAGTGAGAGTAAGATGCTAAGTATTAGCAAAATTATAAACATTCGTTAGGATATCATGAACGGATGTTTTTTTCGTGAGATTGCCAAGCTTTTCATGAAATTCAAGCACTTTTTCGAAAGTGTCAGAAATTCTTAAAACAATCAAGAAAGTTGTAAAAAACTCTCTGCAAAAGTATAGATCTCTATCTCTCTTAAAGTAATTGCGTCTGAACAAAGGCTCACCTAGGGTATGGTAGACCAGGGTCTAACAATTTAAGATCTAAAAAGCATATGAGGAAGATTTAACAAGTTTTCTAAAGTTAAATAAAATTTTTACAGTGTACACATACATAAATATATATATGTACATCCATCAGAAGCTGGTATGTTTCAATTTGTGAGTGAATAAATTAATCAAGGCGATCATCATTTTGTGGATCGTGTAAATTCAGTGCGTTTTGACTAACGCGCGCGGAAAGCACTCTTTTGACGCTGTATTTTTTGCAAAGAAAGAAGCCTTGAAAAGAGTGCCATTTAAGAAAAAAGTGTATAAAGTTTAAAAAGGGATATTTTGGAAAACTCATTGCAGAAAATGAAGTGTCTTAGTTGCCTATTGATTTTAATGTACCTTGGCGCCTGTGCAGCCTTCGGTCAGTATCACATGCGACACTATAACAGCCGACAAGTAGACTCCAGTGAGGAGGATGACACGAATACAGTGTTGCGTAAGTAGAACAACAACAAGAACGGACTTTAACTACGGTTGCACCGAACACGAATATGTCTTATAGCATAAAAGGATATACAAAGTTGATTTTGATCCATCAGTTTGTATGGCAACTATATGCTATAGTGATCCGATCTGAACAATTTCTTCGGAGATTGTAGCGCTATCCTGCATAAGAATTTAAGCCAAGTTTCGGGAAGATAACTTAGAAAATAGAAAAGTTTTTCATACAAGGATACGATTTTTATCAGTCAAATTATATGACAGCTATGTGCTATAGTGATCCGATCTGAACAATTTCTTCGGATATTGTAGCGTTACAGTGCATAATAATTTAAGCCAAGTCTCACGAAGATATCTTGGAAAATAGAAAAGTTTTTCCTACAAGGACACGATTTTTAGCGGCCGATTTATATGGCAGCTATATGCTATAGTGATCCGATCTGAACAATTTCTTCGGAGATTGTAGCATTGCCCTAAAAAATTATATAAGCCGTGTTGTGCGAAGATATTTTGAACAATTGAAAAGTTTTTCATACAAGGAATCATTTTTATCGGTTAATTTACATATATTATAGCTTATGTTATATTGATCCGATTCCGAGATATGAGCAGCTTTTTGGAGAGAAATGGACGCGTGCAATATTTCAGACTGACGACGGAAAGCCGGTTATGACCAAATCGGTTCAGCTCCTCAGTCAGACCCCTTATATTGGTGTACCTACATATTCTATAGGGTCTCCGAAGTGTCCTTCGGGCTGTACAAACTTTATAGAAAATTAAATATGACCTATTCAGGCTATAAAAATAATGATTAATATTTTTTTATAAAAATATGTCCCTCAATATATGTATTTAAAAAAATCTAAAAAATTCAAAATATTTTTATTTAGTCCCACTTTCGTCATCTCATTACCATCCTCTCCATTTACAGGCTCCTATCGCCGCTGCATGTGGGAACAATCGAAATTTCTACCGCGTCGCCTGGTGTTGCTCAGCTTATGTGCGAATTTGTTTTGTGAAAATAATCAAATCGTACCACGTTCCAGGTCTATTTTTGTAGTGGAAAAGATGTCTAGACCCAACGAGTAGATATTCGTAGTTGCACCTAACCCCCAAAACTGTCAATGTGATACCACTAATAATGTCTCTTTTCCTCTCTCTCTCTCTCTCTTGCTCTCTTTTTATCAATTTATCTTTCTTTTTACAAATGTACGCGTGTCGTTTAGCTGCCTGGACATTTTGCCCGATCAATGCGAGCAAGGCGATGAGGAGGAGCTTATGTATAAACCCTTCCCGGATTGCTGCCCCGTCTATTGTAATCTCAAAAGACGCATGCAACGCCTGAAGACAATGCACTACCGACATCGGAAACTTTTGAATTTGCAACAACAACAAGCGCAGTCAGATTTAATGCTTGGTAACTACAACGTGGATGATCTGGGCTTCAGATAAGCGTGTCGGCAAGGATGCCGCCAGCGCACACTTGGCAGTGCTGCAAGTGCAAAAGTGCTCAGTTTTGTTTGAAGAAATTTTTTTTGAATAAATGGAAATTCGATATAGTGGCAATTATATGCTCGTAATAAAACTCGAAGTGTGAAGTGCTGTATTTATTTTGGTCGCCTTTTCTCGTTTCATTTGTATGCGTGCATTGTAACCCAAATAATTAATTGATAGCGATCTCAATGGACTCGATTCAGTCAATGGCACCTACGACTTGCTCACTTTATGACTTAATTATTATTTATCAGCAGCTCATATCTAATGAAGTTTTGCGTTGCGCATGCGCACGTCGTGTTCGGGCGGCAAATCTTATTTATGCACGAGCCGACTAGTTGGCATGGAGTTGGCGCTGGCGCGACGTGCTGCCCACCAATTGGTTTTTGGCCACATGTGCGCATAAATTAAGTGTGACTTTTTTGGATCGCATTGCAATCACAATGAGAGCAGATTTATAAATAATTCTGTGATAATTATACGAGTATATAGATATAGATATGTGCACTGCAATGAAGTCATTTCATCGCCCACAGGTGTTTTTTAGATTAATATTTCCTCTAAAAATATTACAAAAAACACATTTCTGGTGGCGAGGTTACGCAAAAATGGGATTCACTTTTGCTTTTATTGGTTTGAGGTTATACTGTGGGGCATATGTAATCGAAACAATTTCCAGCAACGTTTCGTTAGCTTCTTCATATCTTTAGAAGTACCTGCGTTTGAAAGATGTGTCTCTACCATATTTAATACTACCTGTAGATGGTATTGGAGGACGAGAGTCACGTGTAGAAGTTCACGTAAGTGAAGAAAGTTCTCTGTGCGCCATTCACTTGGGAGTGCCCACAAACGATTCTTTAACATATGGCTCAAGCAGCTCAAGACTTCTAGTCTTAGACCAATTATCTTCAAGGTACCAAAAAATATGCGTTTGAAGGCGAAACTTTTATCGCCACAGGTTGTGCGCTGTGTTTGATCCTCTTCCGTTCACAACCTAAACGCAAATTTCTCATCTCAAGCCTTTCACTTTCACATTTGGAGAATACTGCTAGGTAGATATGCGTTGAATGGATATAACATGGGGTCGTTCCATTTACGTAGATTTACGTAGATAAGTATATAAGACCTCTAACACTTGGTAGTAGGGAGTTGAAGGTGTCTAAAGAGGTCAAATTTCTAAGCATTACATTAAACTCAACCTTATGCTGGAATAGGGATGTGGAATTAACACTGTCCAGAGCCACCAAAGCTCTCGCGATATGTAGATGCCTAGCCGGTAGATCCTGGGACTGCAAGCCAGGTATCATTAGGAGAAGACATACCACTGGCCCTTCTTCAGGGTGAAGGTGTTACGACGAGCCAGATATCATTAGGTGGCTGTATATCATGACCGCCTATTGTCACTTTTGGAACGGCTGCTTGGGCATCGAAAGCGACACAATCTTCAACTACTGAAGCTGCAAAGACTCCCTTGCGTCACGTACGCAGAACCCTTCTACTGGAGCTCTATCTAGTGATGAAACAGGTAGCGAAGCATACCATGCTGCTCACGACAGTAGAGGATTATGGCAATGGAGGATAATTTCGTCTCAAAAAATAAAGGCCTTAGGAAGAAGGCGTTACGACGAAGCTAAACATTACAAAGAAGTTTAAAGTTACTCTCGGCTGCAAGGCGGAGTGATTCCACACTCAACCTACTACTGAGGGGCTATTCAGTGATATACTGATGGCACAGAAACACCGGAAGGCATTGGAGCAGACATTGTGGAACCGCATGCCAAACTGCCCATACCAATGAAATATTTTCCGAGCATCTTTCAAAGGGAAGTCTCTGCTATAAATCAGTGTGCAGAAATCAATCTCCAACACAACTGTCGCAACCAGCCCATCACTATACTCAGCGCTAGTCAGGCGGCACTAAAAGCGATCTCAGCTTATGAAGTCAAATAATATTAGTGAATTAATGAATGGGAAGGCTGAACCGCCTATCAGTTTGCAACTGTGTTCAGCTGATCTGAGTGCCGCGATATAAAGAGGAAGCTGGCAATGACCTGGCCGAACAACTAATCCGCTCTGCAGCGGCTTCCAGGATGATGGGGGCTAGAACCTTGCTGGTTTTGCGACATGGAATTTGAAACTCCAGAACATCTGATTCTGGACTGCCCCGCAATTTATAGAAGCAGTCTTAAGGCCATTAGATTCATCTACTTGGAGAGGGTACACATCACTTCCATCGCTCCTAGCAAGCTACTGGAATTGTTCAGAGCGCTAGACCTTTGTGACCATATGTGATATAGGAGAGGGTACAATGGACCATAGGTCACAGTGCAAAACCTCGATTAATTTCTATCTTACTGTGTAATAGTGGTTGAGTCTTAAACAGTTTGTTGAGGGTTCAAATCTCGCTTTAGTAACAAACACACTTTATAGTTTATCTTATATCAACCCCATCCCTCTTAAATCACCGAGTGATAACTTCCTTATCCGGACTTCCGAAAGATCCGTTTGAAAACTTCTTAGAACAATTAAAGCTCTTTCGGCTGACGTCGTGACCTTTCCATTATCAACTACTAAAAGTAAATCAATCTTCCGTAATCTAAATATATCAACAACCAGCTATTAGCTGTCAATACCTACACAAATGATCAATAATTGTCTTGTCAAATGTATGAGTGCAACTAGTTGCAACGGTTAATGTATCACTTCTTACATATTTTGCAGAATTCCAACTAAACTTGTCAGCAAATTAATAATAAATGCAATTTATAAGACGCAAACCTGATTAGATAAATCTTGACCGATTAGCTTTGCCATAAATATCGGTCACACATGTGCCTGCCATAAAAAGTGTCACACTTTTGCATGCTTTTTACGTGATTTTTTCCGAAATTTGTTGCACTTAAATGCGCAATTTGTCAAATTCAAGTTCAAATTTAATTTAATTTGTCTATCTCTTGCTAGCACAGAAAATTATTAAAGTAATAATACCCATAAAGTCACGTTCAGGTTATAACAGCTGAAGTGTTGTAAAAGATAATGAAGTGCCATAATTGTTGCAATTGCATAACGGTTTTTGCACTTGTGAGCTTAGCAACGACTTCAATTGAACATGTACACATTGTGGAAATGTTTAATTAAATTGAAACTTAAGTTGTTTAGTATATGTTTAAAGACTTTCAAAATCTCAAGAACTACTTAAATTTACCCGAAAGTGCAAAACGAAAGCAAAACGACTGGAAAAAACTTTCCATTATCGGAACTGAGTTGAATTGTGTACTGACAGTCAATACTCTTCCCTACAGTCAATACTTTTCTCTACTTGTTGGACCCTTGAAATCTGCCCTTCAAACAACGATAGTTTTAACCCTTGTTAGACTCTTGAAATCTACTCTTCAATGGACTGACATCAAACACCGATAGTATTAACCCACAATTGACTACCTCAACAAAGGATCTGAATGTTATTCTCGTTATCCGGCCAATATACCATCTAGTCAAGTACTTTACTTGCTTACTTACTTACAATACCAGTTTACGGTCAGCCTGCTAACGATTTTAGGTTTTTGAAGCCAGTCTTGGCGATACTGCGGGCATGGTGTTTTATTCTTGCTTCTGAACTCAGTTGCCTTAGGTTTTCAAATACTAGCAACACAGGGTTCTTTTATAGTAGTACTTTGGGGAAGGGAAGTGAGAGAACTAAGTATATAACATTATAGAGGTGATCATAGGGGCCTACATCTAAGATACCATCTTCAGAGTCTTGGTAAAGTGTAGTCGGCAAATTGCAGAGCATGTGCAGAGATCTCGGAACATTACCTTTGTCAATGTCCAGTCTTTAGTTGGTTGAGACGGATAAGGCATCAAGGTTGGCACTTGAGAGGACAATGTTCCTTGGCTTAATTGCAGCCTGGTGCTCTTGGCCATATATTTTAAACCAACCACCTCATACTTAATACCTTATTAGGTCCTTCACGTCGCTGATCTTGATCACTTGAAGATTTTCAACAAAAAATTGCAGCTTGTTTCAAAAAACATTACATCATATAATTGAAGTCGTGAGAAAGGAACTAAACTATCGGCCTGAAACGATAGTTTGGTCTGACAGCGTAATCCTCTTTACTTTCTTCAATAGTCCAAGTTTAAACGAACATCGTCATCGTCTTGAAATATTTGTGTGGGCGAAATGAGAGTTTCACTTTCTCGAAAGCTTGGTTCTAGCAATATATCAAGGAAATCATACGACGCAAAATACCTTTATTACTTTATAGTAATCTTCGAAAAACTAATTGGAATTTCAAGGACTTGTCCTTCGGATTTATTTTAAATAACTTCTAACTTCCTCTGGTTGAGATCTCTTTTCTTTTGTTCATCAGTGGGCACTTGGTAAGGCCAATATCTAAAATATTTTGTATATCTCATGTAGAGCAAACTTTAATCCTTTTATTTCTCAATCAAAATAGTAATCTAGTATATCAGAAGTAAATAAAAAGAATTGTTGAGATATTTCCACCTCATCTTCTTCTGTACAGCTTCCTCAGATGGCGTCTTGTAAGATTCCTAGCCTTAGAGGATGGACGCCAATAGGATAATGACTAGTTAAAAGCTCCACAACTAGAGAGAGCGTAGTCTTACTGAGGGCAGAAAGATCTCTTGTGATCGATCCTGGGCCAAAAGGTTTTTGTATTTATAGTGGCCCAGCGCTGACCAAGCTTCGTCGAAGAGCATCTATCTCACAAGATGATACGGGAGAAGGCTCCCATTCTACTGATAGCGGTTATAGGTTACTTCCTTGTTAGCTCATCAGCTTTATAATTGCCTGCGATTCCCCTATGGCCCATACCAGCTTTATGACAAAGACACGCGATGCTATTGATAGCGTGGTTAGGACCTGACCGCGCTGTTAATGAGTTGAAGGCTTGTATCGCCGTTCTGCTATCGGAGTGGATGGTTCCTTTTCTGAATGAAGCTGCACTCCAGGAAAGTAAATCTACTGCTCTGGTTGGGAAACGCTGCAATATTCAGGAAGTCTGAAGTTGGAGTTGACAGATAGCTCCTCTTCACTAACCTTGCCCTCAAGGTTTGACATATCGATAAAAAAGCTCAATGCTCCTCTCCTCCAACGGCTTTTTCCCACCTACAACTCCCTCGCCAGAGTTCGGTTTGGCGACTCCATGATGCAAGATATCCAGTATGAAGTCAAAGAATTTGAGGATTTCCGAGTGTGGCTTGTGTAAGGTAAAACATTTTTAAATTAAAAATATTTTATTATTCCAACTTTGTGCAGCTTTTGTCACTTCAAACGCATTTCTTAGCTTCCTCCGGATACTTGTAAATATCAGTCATACCACAACTAAATCCTAAAACCCAAATTGAAATTCAGCGATTGTGTAAAACAAAATAACACAACAGCCGCATTGGCCAAAAAAGCACAGAAAAACAACAAATATTACAAAAACAACATTTTTAGCGGTAGTCAGACAACGGTAGCCAGAACCTAACCGCGGCGCAGCACTAATTCATTTAAGTATTTTTGGCAATATTTGCCACCACAATTGCCGGCGGCTGCCGCATTTGGTCAGAAACGTTTTAAATGTTTAACCAAATTAAATTTTCACAAATTCGCTATTTTTCTATGATCTTTATTGCTTTGTGGTTGCGAGTGCACGCGTCTCACGCCACCATGCCTCCGCTGGTGCTTGGCCAAATTACAAGCAACTTGATTTATTTGATTTATTGGCTGGAAGTACGCTTCGCGTTCAATTGCCGTTGCTTTGAGCGCTGCCGGCCTTTGGTTTTTGTTGCGCTGCTGGGGGTTTACAGTTATTGCAGCAGTGACATTTTCGCACTCAACACGCCTCGCGGCAAAACTAACCGAACGAATGCAGCGCCACTGAATTCGGTTAGTTTTTACGCTGCTTTGCTTTGTTGTTGTTACTTTCGGGGCCAAAAGCTTGGTTACTTTGGTTTCGTGGCCACCGTTGTTACGGTATCAACAATTTAGCATTTGTGTACGAGTTCGTGTGCTCACACTCCGACCGCACGCCTCTCCGCCGGCAACCGAATGCAACGGATTTGTGGCGTTGACAGTTTTTACGAGGCTTTGCCTGCAAATGGTCAATGAATAACATTTTTTCACCGTTGTTATTGCAGTTTTCGTCGCTTGCATGCACAAAAACAAAAACAAAAAATATTCGTAAAAAATGCTACAAAATTTTCTTTGCATTTTTGGTTGCCGCTTGCTGAGTTTTATTGCTTCAGACCATTTGCGTGCTACATTTAACCGCAAATAAAAAATGACAACACCAACAAATCAGTTATTTTTGGTTGAGAAAATTCTCAGGTGGTCGTGAATTTATTGTTGCTGTGCGTTGGTTAAATGCAAAATCAAAAAAATTTAATTCGAAATTATTTGGTAATTTGATATCTCTTTGGACATCGGAAAAGTATGCGACAAGGAGTGAGCATTAATTGAATAAGTCCATTAAAGTGGGTAGAGTACATGATTCGAAGGGTCAAAAGTTCGAAAATGCTTGCATGAAATTTGAAGTTATGCTATGGACAATGCTTTTTTAATACTGAGCGGCATTTTTGATCTGCTGAAAATTGAACGCTGTAGTAATTTACACCTTTAGAAGCATCCATTAACCATAAAGTTCGTTCAAAACGTTTTGTAATCACTTATTGTAATTAGTTGGGCAATATTCTAAAAGGACACCGTGTCGTATACGCAACATTTTGAAACTGATGCATTTGTATGTGTGACCAGACTCTTGTAGAACCCCCAGAGGTGATCTAGTGACTGATGCCCAGAGCATATTCAAATTATGGAGGGAACACTTTTCCAGCCTGCTGAATGGCTGTGGATGCATAACACCAGGAGATGGTGATCCCCAATTTTCCAGTGGATGATCATGGAGCTGACGTTTCATTGCCCAACGAAGACGTTTGAATTGCAATTTCCCGTCTGAAGAACAACAAAGTGGCGGAAGCCGATGGATTGCCGGTCGAGCTACTCACAAACGGCGGCGAAGAATTGATAAGTAGCATGCATCAGCTTCTTTATAGAATATCGTCGGAAGAAAGGACGCTCTGCCCAATCCATAAAAAAGAAAAAAAACCCACAATCTGCGCCAACTATCGTGGCATTACCCTCTTTAACATCGCATAAAAGGTTCTGTCGAGCATATTGTGTGAAAGATCAAAGCCCACCGTCAACAAGCCTTACCAGTGTGGCTTTAAGCCTAGAAAATATACTATGGACCAGATATTCACCTTGCGCCAAGTCGTGGAAAGGATCCGTGAAAAGAGGATCGACACACACAACACCTTCAGCGATTTCGAAGCTGCTTTTGACAGCTCGAAAAGGAACTGCCTTTATGCTATGTTTGAACTTGGTATCCCCACAAAACTAATACGACAGTGTAAGCTGGCGTTGAGCAATACCAAAAGCTCCTTCAGTAGCGGGAAGGACCTCTCCAAGCCGTTCGATACCAAATGAGGTTTCAGACAATGCGACTCCCTTTAGTGTGACTTCTTCAATCTGCTGCTGGAGAAAATAATTCGAGCTACAGAACTAAACAGAGAAGGTACCATTTTCTATAAGAGTGTACAGCTGCTGCTGATATTGATATCATAGGCTAATAACTGCGCCGTTAGTTTAGCATTCTTCAGAATGGATAAGAAAGCGAAGAAAATAGGTCTGTTGGTGATCGAGGATAAGACGAAATATCTCCTGCCTTTAACAAACAGTCGTCGCACTCGCGACTAGGCACCCATGTCACTGTTGACAGTCATAACTTCGAAGTAGATAATTTCGTCTATCTTGAAACCAGCATCAACACCAACAACAACGTCAGCCTAGGTAGGAAATTGAGAAGTAAAGTTTTCTCTCGAAGAACAAAGACTAAACTCTACAAGTCACTCATAATCCTCGTCCTGCAGAGCCATGGACGATGACAACATCTGATGAGTTGACGTTACGAGTTTTCGAGAGAAATGTTTTGCAAAAGATTTATGGTCTTTTGCGCATTGTCAACGGCGATTACCGCAGTCGATGGAACGATGAGCTGTACGATACATACGACGACAGCCGAATATCTCGAGAAGTATCAATGATAGCGATTTTGACCCCGAACTTTTTTTATAGAAAATAAAATTTCTTACAAATTTGTCATGCACATTTTTTCTATAGCTCCTGTCATTTACGAGATATATGCAAAAAAATGCGAAATTCTTGGAAAAATCGGGTTTAGAGCCCCGTACTACCTCGCGGGTGTGGGTTACGACTTTGTTGATGTGGGTACTTTTATAGAGTGAACAATTCTGATAAATGTGGGTCTAAAGTCAAAGCGATGCCATAAAATACCTCTGATCTGTAGGAATTTAAAGATAAAAACTCACTATTGTAGTGTATTTTCTATGGAGAACTTTTACAGGCCTTGGTCCAGTTCTTAATGTTAATATTAAGGGCAATCAGGGAATTTTTTTTTGGGTATTTCCAAGGAAGTTTCGTGATGGGACTGAAAAAAAAGTTAAAAAAACACCCTAATGTACATATATGTGTACATCTCATATCTTAATATACTATCTTAAAGCATCACTGCCAAATCCATATGGATTTTCCACACATTTTTATAATAACCAGTAGGTAGTATGATCTATAATTATATATATACAATAAATTAGCATTAGAACCGAGCATGGAGCAACTGCTGAAGTACGAAACGTTAAGTGTTATTTTATTAAAATTAAAATAAATACTGCTTAGTAATACAATATATTAAGAAAAATTAAATTGACTTACGTTAAAATATGTCTTACTTATGAAGAAACGTCTACCTAGAATGAAAAGAATACCAAAATGTGTTGAATATATTTACTTGAAATTATGCTATATGTGAAGATATATAATTGTCTAGTTATAATATATTATAAATGATATTCTATCATATAATCTTTAAAGACAATTTCAAACATCTGAACGGACCTTTATAAGAAAAGGCTTCTGATACATGAATTGTTCGAAGTTGACTTAAAACTTACCTGCTAACACCCAAACGAACACAAAAAAGGAAGTAAAGAAAAGTATAGCGCCCTTTCCCTACCCTTAAATGACGTTTCGCTGCTTTCAATTATGACATCACAAAGTACTGTATTTTTCTGTCACAATCACGCCAAAAAAAGAACAACGCGACTGTGTGGTCAATCGCAGTTCGATCGTTGTTGCTTTTGTTGATGCGCTTCAGCTAATAATGACAAAAACTGCACAAGAAAATATCTCAAAAAAAAGTTATGCATCTAGCGCCAAATTTTCTTGTCATATTTTGAGTCCTAACAGTCACCAGTCTGTCTCAGCGGTCACAACTAAACAATTGATTGGAAAAAATAATATTTTTTTCTGCGAATTGTCGTTAATATAGTAATTACCAAAGCACAAAACATAATTATGCACCGTCGAAGATTATATAGATGCAACAAATATGCATTTTTAGTCAAAAGTCATAACTAGTTATTACTATGCAGCAATTGTATGGATTGTAAAGTGCGTTTTTATGTCAATTCTGCAAGCATTATTTGTTCGCAACTCATTCATTTGCCACTCTAAACAGACAAATCAACAGAAGTGCGTACTTATTGTTGCGGCATTTAAAAATTTGAATGAATATTTCAAGCACAATAACTGCCTATGCACATGCGCACAGACATCAGTAGATATGTGTACTCATTAGAAGTCTGAATAATTGCTACGGCACATGCGCTAAATTACCGGTCTTTGATTTTCCGATTTTTTTCTTTTTGTTGTTGGCAGTTGATTTATGTATGTAGTGCAGTTGGACTCTGAGCTTTGTTGTCATTTATTATATTTTATTTATTTTTCCTATTTTTATTTGCATAACTTTGCATTTGAATATGCCGCCCATGTCCGTTGCCCGTTGTCCGCTGGATTATTTGTTGTTTGTTTGCGTTGCATTGAGTGCTCACCCATTGAAACCGTTCATTGCACAGCCACTTTATCTATTTAGCTAGTTGTTTGTAGGTATGTAGGTATGTATGTATGTGAGTTATTATTGTTTTGTGTGCGCATAAATATTGCAATTGTTGTTGTTGTTTAGCCATTTGCGTATTCATTGTCAAATATTCTGGGGTAAATAATAAATAAAAGGAAATAAAATAAAATAAAATTAAATTAAATAAAGTAAAATTAAATAAAATGAAATAAAATAAATAAAGTACAATAAAAAAATAAAATAAAGTAAAGTAAAAAAAGTAATAAAATAAAATTTAAAATAAAGAAAATAATTCAGAATAAAATAGACTAAAAAAAGATATAATAATTAAAAGGCAAAAATAAAATAACAATGAAAATTTGAATAAAAATATAATATAAAATAAACCAACATAAAACTATAAATTATTATTTCCTCTAAAAATAATAGTTTAAAAACTTGAAATTTTTATTAATAAAAAAAAAATAAAAAATAAAAAAATAAAAAAACCGAAAAAAATATATATTAAAATTAAATAAAATAATTAATATTAAAAATTAAAAAAAAAATTATAAAACAAACCAACATAAAAATATAGATTATAGTTTCCTCTAAAAATAATAGTTTAAAAACTTGAAATTTTTAACAAAATAAAATAAAAAAAAAATTAATTAAAAAAATAAATGAAATTGAAATGAAATAAAAAACGATGAAAATTTAAATTTGAAAAAATATATTATACAACAAACCAACATAAAAATATAAATTATTATATCCTCCAAAAATAATAGTTTACAACTTGAAATTTTTAATAAAATGAAATATAAAAAAAAATAAAATAACAGAAAAAATAAATTAAAATTAAATAAAATAATTAATATTGAAAATTTAAATTTAAATAAAATATTATAAAACAATGTAACACAAAAAATATAAGCTACTACTTCCTCAAAAAATTACTACTTTAAAAACTTGCAACTTTTATTTTAATAATTTTAATAAAACAAAAATGCTAAAAATAAATTTTCCGGCTACCCACACCAACAAAATAAATAAATATGTAAATATCTAACAACAT
Source organism: Bactrocera dorsalis (assembly GCF_023373825.1). Taxonomy (NCBI): domain Eukaryota; kingdom Metazoa; phylum Arthropoda; class Insecta; order Diptera; family Tephritidae; genus Bactrocera; species Bactrocera dorsalis. The sequence goes on along the minus strand of NC_064306.1, from coordinate 59,794,155 downwards.
CTCGAAAAACTATGTTCTTCATCTAAAAGATAAAGTCATCATCGGGCAACGCATTGTCATTCTAGTCCCATGACAGCGCTTCTTTTTAGAATCTTGAATATCTTCAAAATCATTGACATCTTTATTTATTTGCCATTGCCAGCGTATATTGACATACAACAAATAAACAAATATTGCAACAAGGTCATATCATCATGTGAGCTCCGTTGGCAGAGTTGTCTGTTGAAAAAAATTAAAGACACTGAAGAGGTACATGACCATATGTGGACTCTCTGGCATTGTGGTGGAACATTCGTTTTCAATTGAATAAGAAAAATTACATCTACATATGTATGTACATATGTACATCTTTATAAAATTTCAATATTATATTTTTTCTAGACTATCGGAAAAAACGGGTTTTTGAAATGTAATATAGAAGGAATCATCATAGAAAAATTTAGCTTTGTTGTTCGAAAATAAATATTATAGATCTATTAATAAAGAAATTCTGAAATTTTTGGAAGAAAATGTTTTAAACTCGGCCATGATGCGCCCGCGTTGGCAGGATAACTCGTTACAGGATCACTCGTTACAGGATACAGTGAAAAAATTCGAGTTTTAGTTACAACCTTAAGTTAGACCTTGGGCGAAGGAGAAAAAACTGAAAATTTGGTTTTTGGCAGACATTTTTACAAAAAAAAATAAAATTTCAGTGAAATTTTTCGCGACATTTTGTTTTTCAAATAGTTGTAATTGAAAAAAATTCTTCGTCCAAGTTTTTAAGAATTGTAGTTCAAAGACCTGTGAAACATTTCATGAAGATCATTTGAGTAGTTCCCGAGAAATCTTGCCAACCCAAAGTTTCCAAACACAGTTTCGAGAAAATCGCGTTTAAAGACGGCGCACTTAGCCCAGCTAACCTCGAGCGCACAAGTTCTCAAGACTGTATCTCCGAAACTATTACTCGGAAAATTTAGGACAATATTCTAGAGGTGTTGTAGAATTTAATAAGACAATAAAATACATTTTAAAACCCGTAAATCCATGTAACCTCTTCAATATGATAAAATTATACATAGTTCTCACTTTATATACCCTGAATAGGGTATTGTAAGTTTGCCAAGATGTTTGCAATTTCGGAGGTCATTTAAAATATATATCTAAATAATCAGCGTGACTGGCTAAGTCGATTTAGCCATTTCCGTTTGTCAGTATGTCTGTATATATACGAATAAATCCTTCAGTTTTTGAGATATCGATCTGAAATTTTGAAACCAAATTAGATTCGGAATGGTCCGTTTAAGGAGATTCTTTCTTAGATCATTTTTATGTTCGTTTGGAGATCAATCTTCCATGTTTCCCTCGTATTTCCTAATGAAGTGAAAAGTTTGTCCAGCAATTTTTACGATGAAAAAAATTAAACAACGAGTTTGCTTGAGAATTTGGGTTTCTAATAAAGTCACAGCTACGAAAAGTGTTACAGAAGTGTTTTGGGAAGTCTACTATATAACGAATACAAGTAATTTATACAAAGCATTCAATGAAGGTGGTGAATTCATCGAAAAATTCCCTCATGCGAGTCACCTATCTACCGCTGATAATGAAGATAACATCGAAAAAGTTAAAGAAACAGTACTTGAAAATAATCGTGTTGGCATTAGAAAGATAGTAGAGTGTCTCAATATCTCTTATGGATCGACTCAACACAAAAGAACTGAAAACACTGAATGTCATCCCAGCAGAGGCTTATAACAAGTATTTGGAGAATTGTACTAAGTCTTAGCGTGCTTCTATTGGCTCAGCAGTCTACTTTGAAGGCAATAATAGAAAGAAAGATTTTTGTTAAAATATGTGAAAGTCCGGGTCATTTTTGATTATATGACATAAATGAATATTATAAGCCAATCTTGTAAGGTTTATGGATTTTATGAGAAGTTCTTTTTATCAAAAGAAAAGAGTCGGAAATTTAACGCTGTATGCTCAAAGTAGCCTTACATTGTACGCTCGTACATTTTAGGGTCTGTATTTATTTAACAAATTTATGTCGGACCCAACAAGTAAATGATACCGTTGAGTCCCAATCATGAAGCCTTTTCTAAATCTTATTTTATCAGTTTCTAACATACTATATTTTTGATATAAAGCACACAGTATCTTATACCTTTTATTTATACTGTAATGCTTTAGGAACCGCTGAAGCTCGCAGACTATTTTGACTTATAAACGCAGTCAACTTGAAAACAGTTTGCCACTTAAGGTTGCTGATACAGTTAACTGACCCACTTATGATGAGTGCAACTGATTACTACATCATACCGGCACAAATACAAATGTGCTTAGGCATATAGTAATTATATGCTTGTAACTTGTCTTGAAGGCATACAAATGTACATGCATATGGTTAGTAATATGCATAAGTATATCTTTAGAGAAGCGTAACGATTGTGCGGAATATTGCGCCAGAGTTTTCCATTCTCCGGCCATTATGCCTTCATTACCACAAATCTGACCTTACCTACTACAAATATACATATGTATGCATAAATGAGGCGTTTGAAAGACCTATTTATTTGACATGTAAGTATAAGTACATGTGTGTATGTATGTGTGTTGATATAAAGTAACTGTAGAAAGAAAATAAGTCATAGAAAGCAAAATGCATATAAATATAAGTATATATAATATACATATATATATGTATGTATACTTATATACCATAAACTGTGTGTGCTTCAAGCCAACGACGTTGCACTCATTTCTCTGCGGTGTTTAGCTGCTTGATTGAAATGGGCAACGCCACGACGCCACAGGCAAAATTCAGACCCTATAAAATAATCAGAGCTTTAAATATTTAATAACTGTAATTAAAGTGGCAATGCTGTATATTAAATTGCATGCAAGCTTGCTTGTGGTTCAAGTATAGCACCCTTTAATAGATATGACTATAATTAATGTGTGAGTTTTGTATTTTTTTATATTCAATTAGATTGTAGGCAATTCTATTAAGACATCATAAAAGGTTGCAAATATTGCCATTATTAATTAATTATAACTTTACAACAGTATTGTGTTTGTCACTGCTATCAGAAGATGATGGGACGATAAATGATATCACCGCAGCTACATATCCACCTTAACGGGAAACCCTAATCGAATAAATGTTTTTAAAAAAAGCGAAATATGACACTCTTTTATTTCTAAACTGGAGCTCTGCAAAGTAAGCTTTCATGGAGACTATAACTTGTAAATTCAACTAGAATTTATGCCTGAATAATGAACTTTTAAGGTTTGGGGACAAAATGGGGCTAAAATATGGAGAATATTATTGATGAGGTTTCGGTTCATAGTCTGATTCCATCAATTTAGCAACAGTTCTATAGTGAGCGGTGCGTTGCCAAGTTTCAAGGGCAATTATTTCTTTGCTAGGGTAGGGTCAGCGGTTTTTTGCAGTTCAACAATAATTTGGTAGAATTCTGGGCTGTTGAAACACAGATAAGGATAGACATAACCTTTATAGTCAATAGATCAGTCTTCGCCTTCTTCAGAGAAGGTTTGCCGAATAAAGTTCATTGTTTTGACTGTTCCATAATCTCTACTGTATACCAGTAGATCCATCGATAGTCTTGAAACCACTGAGAGAATCTTTCGGCAGGCGCTTAAATAGCGGTAAGAACTGCAATAACAGTTGTCCTTCTTTGCCAATGTTTAGCAAATATGGCACCCATCCTGCGGATAGTTTTTGGAGCACTTGAGCTCGGATCATAAAAGTCCGACGGGTCACTGACCGATATTGCCTTTATTATCTAAAATGCCCGGACATGACCGCCTACACCATGAAGTCGTCCAAGCAAAAACACAAGCCCAGTTAGGCTAAACTGTTGAAACTTTTGTCTATGGAGAAGAAAAAGTTTTACATAAAAATCGTCAGAAAATACCTAAGTCTCCCTAGTCTTCTATTTTTAAAGTCTTTTCTCGACGAACTATGACCAAACTTTTCAATCACGCATCATTCCGGTTCTGCTATTATATATGGTATGGTAGTAACAAAGACCAAACTCGAAAAGTCACTCATTATTCCCGTCGTGCTATTTGGCTCAGAGGTATGGACGATGACAATATCTGAGGAGCCGGCGTTACGAGTTTTCATAAGAAAGGTTATGTGGAAGATTTATGGTCGCATACACATTCGCCACGGCGAATACCGCAGTCTATGGAACGATAAGGTGGTAAGGATATAAGACGACATTGACATAGTTCAGCGAATTAGGAGACAGCGGCTACGTTCGATAGGGCATATCATCTCAATGGAGGAAAGCACTCCAGCTCTGAGCGTATTCGAGGCAGTACCCGCCGGAGGAAGCAGAGGGGAGGAAGGCCTAAACTCGGTTGTAAAGACCAGGTAAACAGCGAAAAGGAAGAACGGCTGGCGCGTTGTTGTAAACTCGGCTATAACCGTATAAGCGGTGTCTACGTCAATAAAGAAGAAGAAGAAAATCCGCGGGCTTGCACGATTCAAACAAAACTACAAATCATCTTCGAGAGGAAAAAGTTTCAAATGAATTGTATCGGATGCATGGAAATTCCCTAAGTTGTGCTCTTTTGTACTATGGTATCAAGATGTCTAGAGAAATAAAGCTGTTCAAAAATGTTTGATTTTTGACGCTTATATCACTGTAAGATTATTTGCGAAGTTTCTTATACCATTTGTAGCGAACATTTTGATGTTATCTCGACAAGTTGTGGAATGTCTGAGTTTCGGCCGAACTAGAACTTCAATGGATTTTTGAATAAAGTTTTCTAGGACAGAAATAGGGTCGGCGGTTCCATTATCTATCGTAGGTCGTTCTCAATCTTTTATCTAGGGAACAAAGCTCGAAGCTTTGATCAGCTTAGCAATATTACGCTTGTTTAATCTCAACCTCACCACCAAAAAAGCATATGTAATACACAGTCGGAGTTTACAATTCAATACAATCGTGGCTGATTGCACTGGTAGTTTTCCTAAAAGCTCACTTATAGATATACATATATATATATTATATAGTATACATATCAGTTGTAAATGGCTCGGGCATATGTCGATTTGAAATGGGCCAATTCGCACTGTGCAGTCTGTGGGCTCAGACAGTTTACTAAAACAATTGACCTTTAGTCACACTTATGCGACAGTTATGGTATTTAATAAGTGTCTTATTTAATATTGCGCGTAAATATTTACATTATTTTATATATACTCATATATATAAATAAACTGAAGTAGATATGATTGATAAAATGTAAGTGAACTTTCTAGTAGCTTATAGCCACTCAACTGAGTTACGCCAACTCGATCTAGAACAATAAAATGTTGAAAAGATAATAAAAGTTATATTTACTATGCTTCTATTTAATACCTTGTATGTCTAAAGAAGTATTTAGGGTTTCCGATTGATACCAAACATATGTACATATATTCCTATTCGTTTGAACTCTAATTTTTAGGTTAATATGGAAACTTTATTTTTCCTTCTCCTTTCTTCGCAAAAGGTCTTATATGCTGGATGAAATTATCTAAAATTACTAAAGTCATTCAAAAAACTGTTATATAACATACATACATACATACATACATATATAATACTAAGCCATTTCCACTCAAGCATTTAGGAGAGCACTTGAACTGACTCAAGTGTGAGTGCAGCAATGAGATTTGTAATCTTTAAGTTCTTTTCTCTCTGTATGTTAGTATGTGTTTGAATATTTTGGAAAAAAATTGGCACACAAAAATATTACGAATATATACAAATATCTATTGAAATATACATCCATATACATACATATGTATGTAAATTTGTTTAGTACAGATTTAATCAATGTTATTGGCGCTTGTAATTCCAAGGTTATCGTCACGCCTTTTAGATCAAGTGAATTTGCACTTATTTTCTTAAGAAATGCTGCTAATGATAGACAAAATTAATTAATTTAAAAAATTATGAGTCTTATGACCGCTTGAAATATGTATGTTTTTAATTATGTTCGATGCTTTTGAAGATTGGCATGTGCTTTTAGGAAGTAAATGGCACCAAGTGTATGAACAGTGGGTTTTAAAAACTTAGAATTTTTATTGGCGACAATTTACCAATATTATTAGGTCTACAACTTTGCTTCCGCCGTTTTCCAATAGATGTCTCCAGGATCAAGCACTGGTCGATTAAATCGATTAAATCGTTTTATATCGATCTTGGACATTTGTGTCAACATTAACCCAACAAAAGATTTGTAGAGATCTGTTTGCATCCCAAACTTATTCTCGTCTGAATATGTCACTTTTTGAGCCAAATTCTTTTTAAAGTCGTGGATAATTTCGTCTATCTTGGAACCAGCATTAACACCAAAAATAACGTCAGCCTCGAAATCCAACACAGAATGTCTCTTGCGAACAGGTGCCACTTCGGACTGAGTAGGCAATTGTGAAGTAAAGTCCTCTTTCGAGGAACAAAGGCCAAACTCTACACACTCATCATCCCCGTGCAGGAATACATTTCAGAGGCATGGACGATGTATGAGCTTTCGAGAGAAAGGTTCTGCGAAAGATTTATGGTCCCTTGCGCATTGGAAACGGCGAATACCGCAGTCAATAGAACGATGAGCTGTACGAGATGTACGACGACATTGACAAAGTTCAGCGAATTAAGAGACAGCGGTTACGTGGGCTAGTTCATATCCTCCGAATAAATGAAAACACTCCAGATCAGAAAGTATTCGAAACAGTACCCGCCGGGGGAAGCAGACGAAAAGGAAGAGCTCCACTATGTTGGAAACATCAAGTGGAGAAGGACCTGGCTACACATAGAATCTTCAAATCAACTTAAATAATAAAATTTTCTACAAATTATGTTATAAAGACTGCGGATGAGTGGAATAAAGTGTTCCGGTATAACGATCTCTCAGGCAGCATATCAAAAAAGGAAAAATTGTCGAAAACATAGCGATTCACGCTTATCAACAATTTCCAGGAACTCTCTCTTTATCGTTTTTGCACTTTGGCTTTTAAATGAAAAGAAGAGTCATTATGTAGAAACAGGAAGCTGGCGAAAAAAAAACATTAGCAGAGCATCTATCCAATGAAAACAAAAAAATAAATAACATTACCAACACACACCTACAAAGAATTCACCTACAAATCCCCGTCTTTTTACAAATTTGTAATATACGACGCAATCACTTCAGAGATAATGCCGCGCTATCTACGAGGCCAATAAATGGACGCTTCATTCTTGTCTGACCGATTGTGTGTGTGAGCGCTGCTGCTGCGACACCCGTGGGTGTTGATTACATTATCAATATACATATGAATATGTCTATATGGGTGCGCTCCCGCTGTTCCAGCACGGCAACTACGGTTCGCTGAAAGCACAATGCCACATTGAGTGTCGCGACGCCGCTGCCGTTCACCGTTAGCTGCTGCACATTTCTTAGATAAGCCCAAACGATTGCCAAAGTTGCGACTAAGGTCCGAGCTTATATTTAGAAGTATACACCTCATATCGATCACAGTTCCCATATAATTGCCATACCAGCTCGAACCGTTTCGCAAGTTGTCAAATATCGCGTACTCGTATCATTAACGTGTAATCGTGTAATACAAATATTTTAGCCTGAGAGGATTTAATATTAATAGACAAGTGATAAGGACTAAAGGACAGCATGAAATTAGAAACGAAAAATGAGCCACCGCAGTATTTAAATGAGCAATTCTTCAAAACCGCCTTGGAGGATGGGCTGCGTGATATGCGTGTCGATATAAAGAAAATCATATTCGCCGAATCGAATGGTGGCGGTGAGAATTATTGCAGTAAAATATATCGTGCCAAAGCTTTGTATCGGAGTAGCAAACGTCAGTTGGATGAAGAATTGGCGTTGATTGTGAAGAGTATTGCTATAACACCGGCCACACAGTTTCTAGAGGAATTAGCGGTATATTTGCGTGAGAAAATTTTCTATTTTGACGTGCTCGGACGATTGGAAGTATTAATTGGCGATGGTGCAAAATTTGGGCCAAGGTGAGTAAGGCGATTTGTTCGGCAGTTGGATATGGTTACTCAAGCAGTAATCTGGAGAAGTTTTCTCAAAAAGATCGTGTCGTTTTTTTTAGAGTCTGAGTGTCACAGGAAATTGTAAAAATTATGAAGTTTTGAAAATAGTGGTTTTTGGATGTAGAGTTATAGAGCTTATTAGCTGAAAATTGTAGGACTCAACAGATTACAAGGATAATCATTCTTTCGAACGCCTCTAAACCTTAATGTGATGTGGAATCAAATCAGAACTTCCTCATATATCATGTTTTTGAGACTAAGGTTGATTTTGTGCTATTGAAATAATAGATTTTTGATGTTATTAGAACATATAGTTTCTTCGTTTGTTTCAGGGAAGCAATTTCAATATTAGTGATTGAGACTGTGTAACTGTGATTTCACAAGAAGGGTTTAGCATGGATAACAAAACCTGATCTCTGGTCATGTTCAGGGGATGACATTTTTGGTGTCTGTATAAAGAAAGTACAAAGTACAATGGGTACTAAAACAAAAAAACAAGAAACAAGTAAGAAAGGGCTAAATACCTTCAGATGTTGGCAAAACTTTGCATAAACAAGTAAGGAAGTGCTAAGCTCCGAAGAGCTAAGTAACCGAAAATTTCATACTACAGGAGCTAAAGAAATTGATGACCTGATTCAACCGATTTTTGAAATACAGGTAAACTCTTATTAGGAAATTGCTTCCTTAAAACGAACGAAGAAACTATATGTCCTCAGGATATCAGATATCTGTTATTTCAATACCAGAAAATCGATAAAAAGCTCGCAATCGGACCTTTGATCCACACATTCGTTACCTGGGGGCTTGCATATTTTCGATACGATTTGAACACTTTCTGGTCATAAAGTTGCCTACTTAAAGCGCACTATTCGGGAAAAATTTCGAAAGTGAAAGAATCAAATGGAATTTAAAATTGGCTTATATGGGGAGTAGACGTGGTTATTGCAGAGTTAAGGTGTCATATAAGTTTTCTTTTAATGCCGTTTTTGGGCGATCCGATTATGGATCTATAAACGCGTCCTCACTTTCTTGCTAAGAAACACGTGTACCAAGTTTCAAAAAGATATCTCAATCCTGGGCAGGGATCATTCGCCTTCTCACTTTAGTTCTCCTCCAAAAAGACGGTCTTTGGCTATCTAGAGGATACTTGAGCTAAGATCGGAATTCGTGAGCTACTTGAGTCATATGTAAAAGAATCGTTTCTGGCCACTCCCAAGTGAATGGCACTCAGTGAACTTTCCTTACATGCGTGAACTTCTACACATGGGTCCATCCTTTTATGTTACCAAAAGATTTTAAATCGAGTAATTATTACCTTACCTTATCTTTAACCCCTTTAAACATTTTCAGATGTTTCTACACCACTCGGGAGCCCATACAAACAATAGTATTCGACGACCTCACGCAGTATGGCTATAAATTGGCTAGTCGCCAAAATGGGCTCGACGAGGAACATTGTGTGGTTATATTGCAAAAATTGGGCAAATTTCATGCGACTTCTATGGTTTTAATGGAGAAGGTTGGTACTTCAAATAATTTGTAAAATGTTGCTATTTATTATTACGTATGTACATACAGACATACTATTGTATTCGATCATGCGCATATATACCTACCCTACTTATCAATAAGATTGTAAATTATGTTTTTCTTCGAACACCGTCTTATCTATTGCACTTGAGGCGTTGTATTATGACTTAAACGGCGCGATAAGCTTGAAAAAGAAAACATTTTGAGTTCATTGTTGACAATAACTGAAAGACTTGAACATATATGTACACATAAATATGCCTGTAAGAAGCGTAAAATTTTAATTGAATTTAAGAAGTGAAAGTGTAATTATTTCATTGCGTTTCCCTAAACATTTTGAGGAGAATTCGAAAGCATTATAAACATAAACAATAGATATTTCTTTGTATTTCTAATAGAAAACATTTTTTAACTATTTTGACCCACCCTAGGACCCCAGCGTACGTGAACATTTCACCACCGGCATGCTGGACGAACACTATATACGGACCAATGAGCGTTTCATCCACTTCATGTCACTGCAATTACGCACGCTCGCCGAAGTTGTATCCAAGTGGTCAGGCTATGAGGCGATAGCTGTGAAATTACATCGTCACTGCGATAATATTAAAGAGAACCTCGTGATAACCGGACAACCGAAACCTGGTGAAATAACTGTGCTAAATCATGGCGATTTGTGGGTGAACAATTTCATGTACAAATATGATGAGAAGGATGCAACTAAGCCCATAGATGCAATCTTCGTGAGTTTCCAACGAGAAGTTTAAAAAAGACCTTTATAAATAATCTAATTTTTGTTTACGTTTGACAGCTCGATTTCCAGAACAGCTTTTTTGGCAGTCCCGGTTGCGACATTAACTTCTTTCTGAACAGCAGCGTTCAGCTGGATGTGTTGGTTAATCGTCGCGACTTCCTCGTACGTACCTACTATGAAGCGTTGCGAAGCTCGCTGGAACACATGCACTACGAACACATACCGACGCTGCACGACATCGAAATGGAGATCCGCGCACGCGAATTGTATGGCTTTTTCTCGTCGTATGCCTTCTTGCCAATGGTGGCGATGCGCAAAGAGGACTCTTACGATAACAGTATTGAGGCTTTGAGTAATCAGGAATTTGCACGCAAAAAAGTACAACAAATGTTCTCCTCAAATCCAAGGACCACAGATACATTACGTTATGCCGTCAAACGTTTCGATGATTTGGGTATATTCGATTGAGGCGGAATTTTAAACATAGGGTTATAAAACGTGAGGGGTTTGGTAAAGCTCTTGGTTTCATTTCATATTCGGGTTGTTTTCATTATTTTACATTAATTATCTGTATTGTTTAGTTGTAGTCTACAATGTAATGCAATATTTAATAGTTTAAAGAGGAAATATATTATACAATAGATATTTGTTACGGATTTTTATTTTCGGTTCGAAAAAAGTTTCTTCCGTTCTGATAGTTTGCTACCTTGTCAAAATATTTGTGAATTCGTGGTAAGATTTCGAAATATTTTTGGAGGGACAGATTGTCAAGTTTAAGTTTGATGGTTGATTGATCGAAAATATCGTCTTTCTCAGCTTTGGAGATAAAAATTCATGCAAGGTATAATGTATATTGGTAGTTTGAAGAATTTTTTTTTTTCCATTCTTAAGACTTGGAGATGGTCATGTACAAATATTTCTATGGGTTATCTAGACCCACTCTGTAGAATGCAATTGAAGATATTGATAAGTTCATATAGTAGATAGGATCTATACTATCGGCTATCTTTTCAGCTTAACATTCTTTTAATAAGTTCTATAGTTTGATTACCATTATTATTCTCTTTAAAGATCTATTGATCTCCTTTCTGAGTAATCTAACATATCTGATCGCGATCTGTACGAGTTTTATATTTTTATATAATAATAAAACTTCTCTCTGCGAGATAATTGTCATAGAAGAATTATGCCCTTCAGTCCAATTCACAATTTTCCACGGTGTAGACTTGAGAATAACAGACTCCGTAATGCTATTATTAATCGCTTATCATCTGTACAGTTTCTATTTTTTTGTAGGTCTACTGCAGATACAGGAAATCTTGCAGTTTTGGAGGCGCTGTATTCAAAACACGAGGTACGGCAAGCCGTTCTACAAAAATACTATCGAAAATTGGCAAGATTACTGTAATCGGCGTATCTCCGCCGATTTTAAATAATAAAATCAAATTTGCCAGTTTTTGAGCCCATCTGATTAACTTACATCTGAACTCTTTAAATCAATTATTACTTTAATATATCGATTTTTAATTTATCGATAAAAATCCTTTGTATGTTTTAGGAAAAAATCGATTTGAAGCACGTTTTTAATTTATCGATTATTAATTTATCGATAATTAATTTATCGATAAAAATTATTGGTAGTTCAGAATTTGGATTTCGGTTTGATGAGCCTTTGTAAGCTTTTGATTAATAATTTACCGTGGTAATTCGATTTAAAACACTTCTTAAATTTATCGATAAAAAAGTTTGCAAGTTTTTGAAGATATAATTCGATTTAAAACACTTTTTAGGTCTATCGATTATTAATTTATTAATGTAAGCTTCTTATGTGCTTCAGGAGTGAGAATTCGATTTAAAGCACTTCTTAAGCGGATTATTAATTTAGTCTATCGATTCTTACAGTAAGGATAAAAAGCTTTTAAGTGATAAGGAAAATATAATTTGATTTGAATCACTATTTTAATCGACCGATTATTAATATACTGATAAAAAGCTTTTGATATTTCAGAGATGGGATTTCGGTTTGAAACACTTTTTTAATCTTTCGATTATTAATTTATCGATAAAAAATTCTTATGTAGTTCGGAAGTTGGACATCGATTTAAAGTACCTTTGTAATCAGTTACTTATTTAATGTATCGATAAAAATCTTTTGTATGTTTTGGAAAAAAGAATTCGATTTAAAGCACTTTTTAAAATATCGATAAAAATTTTGTGGTACTCCAGAAATTGGATTTCGGTTTGAAGAACTTTTTTAAATTTTCGACGTTTAATTTATCGATAAAATTTTCTTTTGTGCTTCAGAAGTGGAAATTCGATTCAAAACACTTTCAAAATCGATTTTTATTTAATCCATCGACTCTTAATGTATCGATAAAAAGCTTAACGTGCTTTAGCAAATAGAAATCGATTTGAAGCACTTTTTAATATATCGATAAAAAGTGTTTGTGTGCTTCAATTCAATTTCGGTTTGCAGTAATTTCTTCCTAATTTCATCATAATTTCCGAATTTTATTAGAAACCTTGGGAAAAAATCATTAAAAATTAATAAAAGAGATTGAACCTCTTTCCATTTTCCTCCCTCTTTTCATATTTTTGGTCATTTTGCTTCGTAAAAACATACTCTAGAGAGTGGTGTGAATTGCCAAAAATAAAAATTCCATCACTCTTCAACTTCGATGACCAAAAGTGATACTCTACTTTTCTATGCCGCACTTCACCGAAATACTGAAAAAGTAATGAAGCAGCTAACATTCTGCAATATTCGAAAATGTAGAATATTCCAATTGCAATTTTACGATCTGCTATTTTTAACTTTATAAGGCATGTTTGCTTATTTATACAAACAGCATATTCCAAATCCCATGTCAGAACTGATCTACGTGGACTATGCTGCAATATTTTTGCACAGTTGGCAAATCCTCAATAATATGCTCTAATCCGTCCATCAATTGTTGTGTGTGTCTAATGCGAAATTGGTTTTCTTTGGCGTTTATAATATACATATATATGTATGTATGTATATACAGATATATTTGGAACTGCATATTTTCAAAAGCAAATTTTTGCCGAACGCAATTCGCGAAATCTTAAGAAATTCGACATCAAACAATGTGTGGTCTTGCATGGGCATTTGGACAAGCGAACGGTATGTCATGCCCAAATTATTTGGCTGTCAAATAGTGTACGGCCAAGCTGTCAATTCGTAAAATGAAATTGAAAAATTGCACACACACACATACAAATGGCTGACATGCGTAAGCGTCGATATTTGTCAAATATTTTGCTATTCCATTTGTAAACATGTCACAGCAGCGTCCACGTTTCCACAACGAAGAGGCGATGCAACGAGAAACGTCGGCTGATGGCTTCTACGACATTTGGCGGGTCGTTGGCAGTGGCACGAACGATTTGTACTGCAACCGTTTTGCGGTAATTCTTTTAAATTATTTTGTATTCATTATTTGCACACGTTTGTTTTTGGTGTGTTGTTGGTTGGGTGTATTTTGCCAATTGGTGGTATTTATTTGCTTGTAATGCAACACTCGGCAGCAAAACAAACAACATTACTACAACAACTAGTTTTGGTCATAGCGGCCACTTTGGCCAATTCACAAATGGTTGGCAGCTAAGTTTTTGTTCAAATTTTTTTATTGTCACCTTTTTGGTAATTGACTTAGCACTTATTCGGCTGTAAGAGATCGTCCGTCCGCCGGCAGATTGCGCACCAGAGACCGAGCGCCAGTTTATGGCCGCTGTCATGTCATGCGCTGAGTGATGCCCGGTTCATAGCTGGTTCTTTTAACATTTTCACGCCTTTTTAACGATTCAAAAGGGTGGGCAGGGGGTTGTGGTAAAACTCAAAGTAAGATTTATTGGTACATAAATCATGAGCCACTTAGAAGCTCAAAGTGCGCAAAAAAATTTACGAAATGCGATTGCTATGTAGCGATAAAATTACAAAAGCAAATTTGACAAATTAGCAAAAGAGTTACAAGCGAAAAGCGTGAAAAAATTTGTCAAAATATTTATGAAGTAGCCGTTGGTGGTGACCACCTTTTTGGTCAGATAAGTTCGTAGTGGCATGTTGATATTTATATAGCAGAATTAAAGTATTTTGAAATTTAACTGGTGAACTGGTGAAAAGTTCGTAGGTTGATACATAAACTTATGATTTTTAGTTAGTCCCTACCTTTAATAGATAGGTGTACAAATTTGGCAGCATGGTTCCATCCATCGTTAGTCCGCCGAGTGGACTGCACATTATGGAAAGAAACAAAAGTCGGCGGGTAAGTGATGAACTATTAAAAGTCTTAATTATATTGTGTTACTGGAGTATTAAAACGACCCAATTTGAAGAAGAAGAAAATGCTGTTTCATCAAGACAACGTACCATGTCATAAATCAATGAATACAATATCAAAATTTCATGAATTGGGTTTCGAATTGATTCTGCATTCACCATATTCGCCAGATCTGACTTCCAGTGGCTATTTCCTGTTCTCAGACATCAAGAAAAAGCTCGCTGGAAAGAAATTTAGTAACAATGAAGAAGTAATGGCAGCAACTGAGGCTTATTTTGAGGTTAAAAATGTGACGGAAGTCGTTCACCTGAACTCTAGCGGTTGCTTCTCCACCCATACACCGGCGAGGGAGTTGTGGGTGGGAAGAAGTCGTTGGAGGAGAGTGGCAGAGAGCTTCTTCACCGATGGGTTAAAGCTTGGGAGAATGTTGGTGGAAGGGTTTACTGTCAGGAGTTGATAGAGAGTCAGACTTTCTAACTGTTGCAGACTAGAACCGCTGTCGGTAGAATGGGAACGGGTCGGTGCTCCCGTATCCTCTTGTGTTCTACTAGGAAATAGCCGAGCCATCATCGGTACATGCGTTTGGTCCAAGATCGATCGCAAGAGAACTAGTGATCTTTTTGTGCTCTGTAAGGCTAGCCTTTCCCTAGTCTTAAGCACTAGACTTAAGTACTTGGAAGCGAACCTTCAGACAACACACAGAGCTGGCGGGAATGGAAATTAAACGTCTGTGCAAATTTCTATTGGCTAATTTATACTATAACAAAGGAAAGTTGTTGTAACTGCGCTCACAGCAACAATACCACACTTTGGATTGTGTTATTTAGATACCAGATCGAATATCGCTTCAAGCATTATTTGTTGTGATATTTTCAGAAAATTGGTCTTCTATTACTTAAAAAAATCGTAAAAAATATCAAAAAGTCATGTTCTACGCAATAAGGATAATTAAACGGAGCTTTGGAATATTTAGTGCGCTGAATTTTTCTTTAACCATCATTGTGCCCCCGAAAGCACTTAACACCTCTCAATGTGCCTAATAAACGTACTTATCTGAGAAATCTTTCCTATAGCTTTTTTGATATTTTAGTGCGCTGAATTTTTCTTTAACCATAGTTGTTCGCTCAAAGACACTAAAATACCTCTCAACAGATCTTTTCTATAGCTTCTTGGACGATTATTTAGATGAAATTAATAATAAGCACTGAAGTGTCTACGTTACCGAAGTTATATATACATAATATAGTATATAATAGCAATGAAATCGGTATATGATAATTCCTAACGCCTTTTTGACTAGTAGGGTTATTGTGAAATTTGATGATGTCGACCTTTAATCTAACACAAAATTTTCTTTATGAAGTCGATTGTTTCATTCGAACATATTTCATGCACCCTGTATGTAACGGATGAACCGTTCACAGCACATTTCTTGTATCAAAAAGAAGTTAAACTCTTTCCCTTCATTTTATTTTAATCACTCAGATTTTATGGCAACTATTGTTGCGATTTTTTAGACAATATACCTTGAAGATTATTTGTAAAATAAAATTAAAAAAAACACAATTTTCCATACAAGAACATAATTTTTGTGAGTCAGTTTGTAAGACTGCGGTAGTCTAATATCGACGGTTCCGATAAATGAGCAGCTCTTTAGGGAGAAAAGGACATGTGCACAATTTCTGATGGATATTCCAAAAATTGAGATCTGTTTCGCGATTCGATATGGCTAAATCGGCTCAGCTCATAACGCCCTTATTTTATATAAGTATATATGCATACTTTAAAGGATCTCCAACGTTTTCTTCTGATATAACTTTAGGGGTTATATGGGTTTACGGGTTTTAAAAATCGATTTACAACTCCTCTAGAATAATGCTCTACTTGATAATGATCCGAGTAACAGTTTTGGAGATACAGCTTTGATAGCTTGTGCGCTCGAGCCTAGCTAGGATAAGTGCGCCGTCTTTAAGAGCATTTTTCTCAAAACTGTGTTTTTGGTGCTGATTGGCAAGATTTCTCGAGAACTACTCAATCGATCTTCATGAAATGTCTTTTAGATACAATTCTTGAAAACTTGAGCGAATATTTTTTTCTATTACAACTATCTGAAAAGAAAAATGTTTAGAAAAAATGTTTTCTCTGGAATTGTAATTTTTTTTGTAAAAATGTAAACTCCAACTTATAGTTCTTTTCCTTTGTCCAAGTTCTAAGTTAAAGTATGTTTTTACTTTATATGATCCTATAAAGAAGTTATTCAGCCAACGCGGGCGCATCTATTTTCCGAGGGGTCACCGGAAATGGCGATTTAAAATATTTTTTTCCAAAAATTTCAGATTTTCTTTGTTAAGGGGGTATTCTGCTCTAGGATTTTGAAAAATCGACTTTTTTTTGCATATTTTGAAAGTTTAGATTTTCAAACATATTACCTTGGAAGAATTTTTCAAAATTCGACTCATTTTCGGAGATACAGCCGATTTTGTGACTTGGCGTCCGCATTCACTAGAATTGTCTCCTAAACTTTAAGCGCGTTTTTCTCGAAACTACTTTTTTTGAAGTGGTGGACATGATATTTTA
The DNA here is from genome assembly GCF_023373825.1 of Bactrocera dorsalis. Classification (NCBI taxonomy): domain Eukaryota; kingdom Metazoa; phylum Arthropoda; class Insecta; order Diptera; family Tephritidae; genus Bactrocera; species Bactrocera dorsalis. The sequence goes on along the minus strand of NC_064306.1, from coordinate 59,776,933 downwards.
AGTTTTACTGAACCGACTCCTTTGAAATTTGGTATACACTATATATTTTCTTTATACAATGCTCTATCGTATCTGCCTTGGACTTCCAACAATTTTGATTTGAAGTATTTTTAAAAAATTTGAAAAGGTCGAAAAAATCGGGTAAAAAAAATCATTTTTTTCAAGTCGATGCCATTTTGTAATTTTTTTGAAAATGGTCAACCCGATAACGACATCCTTACTAATGGAGAATCTTCTTGTTTTTTTGTGTGTTTAGATCTCTACAAGGGTTGAAATCACGTCAACCAGCACGCACCGTTTTCTTGAAGCCCCCACTCCACCGGCCCGTATCTCGACGAACTTTGGTTTTTTTCTTGCAATTTTTTTTTTATATTATTAAAATGTCAATAAAAAACATATAAAAAAAATGGATAGTAAAAATGTTTTTCATTTTTTTTATGCGTAAAATTCATGCGTCTAGACCTGAATACCCCCTTAATAGTGTATGTTTGTCCCAATAAAAAGAGCTAAAAAATATTTAATTTTTTATATGAGAAAAAATTTTGTTTTTACCCGAAAAACCCCATGTAACCCCTTAATGGCTCTTAGTAATGCTAGATGGAGATTCCGTTTAGTATTCGCGAACTTTAATATAAATTTGATATTAAAGTTTGTTCCCTTGAACTCCGAAGCTTCTAGATACTTAAGACGAGTTTTACAAATCTGTGTTCATGTTTTATTACAACAAAATAATTCGTCCTTCAGAATGTAACTAATTAATCTACCTCTTCTACCTGCATTGTTATCCTCCGCTATTCTAATCTTCGTTTCTTTGTATGTATTGTTCAAGGGATTATTTAGCGATACGGTTTCGCTAAACTTGTTTTCTTGAAAAACTTAATTTATTTTGAATTATTTTGTAATTATTGCAAATAAATAATAATAATTATGGGAAGGCCAAGGTTATGTCTTTCAGGTTTGGGTATTTTCCATGCGTAAAATCCCTTACTTAAGTCTGAGAAAAAAAGAAAAAATGGGGATTTCAAGCCCGTAATTTTTAATAGACAAAAGAATGACGACTATGAAAAAATATCTCAATTTCTCGTCAACATAGATTCAAGATTTAGTAAACATAAATATTTGGACAAGAAAGTAAAATATAAACAGCTTTGTCTTTCTTTATCCCTTTTTCAAGGTAACTAAGCACTTTCCGTCTCAATAAACAGGTTAATTAACTTTAAGAGCGACGAAGAGCGCATATCATATACATATATATCACATGAACGGTAATTGCAATCCTGCAAAAATGCGACTCTGAAGGTGAAATTATAGTAGAAAATTCCGTATATAAGCCAGAATTTTCTAGGATATATTTAGAAACGATTTCGAAGTGATCGTAGGTAAAACGGCTTTTCTTTCGTAGTCTTGAATCTTTGGACAGTGAACAACTAAACAACAAAACAACAAAACAACTAAAAATGGATTATTTTAATCAAGCAGAACAAATTCTATATGCAATTCAGCAAATTTATGCTCAACAAATAATTGGTAAGTATAAACTATGAATATATGTATATTTATATTTGTAACACTTTTTGAATAACTGAAAAACGGTTCTAGATTAAATTTGAGACAGAATTATACGTTGTGAAATTTTTCAAATTCTTGAAATATAATATGCTTTTTGGAGTTCCATCTTAAATATTTGATTAAGGTTTGCACTACAAATAACGACAATAACTTCGAAACATATGGTTCATAACCAAGCTAAAAATTCTTAAATAAAGCCATAATAGTAAGAAAAGAGGTGTGTGACTTCGATATTTTTATTTTATCTCAGAACAGAACCTACATTTATGCTTATAATTACTACTACTGTTATACAACTCTTATATACCGTTACATTTAAGTTCTCACTAATAATAAAAGTATACCTGAATTATTCTTGCAGACGACTTCATTATACCCCAACAAACTCAGCAATACAGTGGAACACAGCTCGAAAGGTTTCATCAAAATACTAATCGAAACTACTACAACCATAATGGAAATGTACCACAAATATATGGGCAACAACAACAGCAACCCACTCTGGCAAGATATAACCGTCGGATGCCACAACAGTTGCCACACATGGTGCTGAAACAAAGAAAAGTGCAACACATAATTGCGCACCATCAATTGGAAAGGACTAAAGACAAAAGACACGAGAAAAAACCACAAAGACAACCGAATAAAATACACAATGCGAATAAACCTCAAGTGGTTCGAAAAACCACTAAACTTGCTGCTCCAAGCCCACAAGTAGTCGCTTCACCGCTGGGCGAACACCATTGGCTCAAAATTTCACAGTCGGAGTTATTGGCGAAATTACGACAATATGTGATCGCACCGAATCTGTTGCCCAACTATGGCTATCCCACTGAAAGCACAGTGCATAACGGTAAAGTTGTAATTTTCAAGCAGTTAGCACCCGCTTTCAATGCTAGCACCAATGACATCGACGACAATGTGAACCTAGCTGAGTTAGAGCGACAACTCGTGCCGAATAAGGATGCAGTAACTAAGCAATGCGTACGTTGTGAACGTCCCTTTCAAGTCACAAGCGCTGGCGTATATTTGATGCGAGAGAGATGTACCTTTCATTGGGGTAAACTGTACAAAGTAAATACCCGCCATAACAAATACGATAAACAATACACTTGTTGTGGTGGCTCCAGCGAGTCAGTGGGCTGTACGTCTAATCCGTTGCACGTATGGACCGGCGTTGTGCCCGGCATTAATGGACCATATGGCGATTTTGTGCACACACGCCAACTTACCGACGAGCCCAAGGTGTACGCACTGGACTGTGAAATGTCCTTTGTTGGACATGGACTGGCTTTGACGAAGATCACTGTGATCGGGTTTGATGGGCAATTAGTCTATCAGCACTTTGTGCGCCCCATTGGTGCAATTGTCGACTACAATACGCGTTTCTCTGGCATAACCAAAAGTGACATATCCAAATCGAATAAGCGAGTTAAGACACTTGCCGAGGTGCAGCGTGATTTGCTTCAGATAATTGACGCCAACTCAATACTTATAGGACACGGTTTGGAAAATGACATGAGGGTCCTCCAAATCGTCCACAAGACAGTTGTCGACACTTCAATAGTATTTGAACATACCAACGGTTTTCCTTATCGGCACTCGTTAAAGCATCTGACCAAAACGTATTTGAAACGTAACATTCAATTAGATGGCCAGAGTCACGATAGTTTAGAGGATGCACGGGCGTGTTTGGAGCTGATGCTGTGGAAGGTGGCCACTGACAAACAGTAGAACTAACTAAAGGATTTCGGTTGTAAATACTAGGAACATGACACGTTTGTTTGGGGCTCCCTTATAGCAACGCTGTGGTGGCGTGTCACTCCACATGCCAAAGATGTCGCGGAGTTTTGCCCTCCGTACTTCTCAAATATCACTCCACCACAGTCCAAGCAAAATTACGAAAGCTTCGTTTCATGTCTGTATTGGGTTAGGATTCTTTTAAAGTGTTTGGGTTCACTCGAGAAATTGTTTTGTATGTATGAGTAAACGAGAGAGATGGTTGATTTAGTGCACAATAGGCTTAACGCTGGTCTAAGCTGGTTCGGCGCCTATGTGTCTCCCTTCTCAACAAATTGAGAGATGTGTATTGTGATCAGAGTTTGTATGAGATGAGAGTGTATGAGTACATGAGTTTTGTTGCTTATGAGTTGTGTATCCCGAGCCTGAGGTTGTTTTTCCTTAATAATTTATAAGTTAAGTTTAAGAATGTATTTGGAGATTAAAATATTCTCAAGTGAGAACTGTACTACTTCGATTATTTAAAATATATACATACATACGTGTGTGTTCTTGTGAAAATTGCAAAAATTAAAATAATAAAAATACAAATTTAATAAATTAATTTGAACAAAGTTTAGATTTTAAACAATTTGAAGCTACTTTAGGAAACTTCATTTCAGTTATTTTAGGAGAAGTTGGAACTGAAAAGAAAACAAGTTGAAGTGTTTTAAGTCTTTGTAATCCCTAAGGACAGGAAACTTGATTCTGGATTGCCCAGCAATTTCCAGGAGCAGGCAAAAGGCTCTAGGTGCCATCTATGTGGACAGGGAACACATCACCTTAGTCGCGCCCAACTGGCACCTGGAATTAATTACTAATAGGGTATATTCATTTCGACTTGACTAAATTTGTCATGAAGTATTTTACAAAGTAACTCCACAATATCCAAATTGTTGAGATCTGACAAAAATCACCTTTTTTCAGACGGTGATATTAGATGTGCCCCTTAATCCTCCTGAAAAACACTTTTCCTGAAAATCTGCAAAGAAAGCTTCTGGGGCCATGAGAACATAATGAGGCTGATCATTGGTGCAAGAGCGTTTTTATCTTCACCTAATGGAACCATTTTAGTGACGAATCTTCATAGTACAATTCTTTGACCATTTGCCCTCCTCCAGGACGATATAGACCACACCTTTTAAACTTCAAAAAGTGGTGGTCATCACCTCTTCGATACATGTCTTCATTGGTGGAGGTTCGTCGGGTGAATTCCACTATTACGACTTAGTTTCTGGTTGGTGTGATGGTCGGATCCATGTTTCGTAGAACTAGACAGCATCAAACTCTGCTGAAAATGGTCTCACGATTTTGGTAGTTGTAGGAAATTAGGAAGCGCTATTTGCAAGACACGAGGTATGACAATTAAGTAATGAGATTGATTCCATAAAAACCGTATATTTGAAAATTATTCTACAACTCTGCCATCCCCTTGAAAGTAGTCCCCTTGGGACAGCGATTCCAGCGCGTTTTCCATGCTTCGTAACATTTCTGGAACGCTTCGACTGGGATGTCCGCGAGTACCCTCGTCACGGCCGCCTGGATGTCCTTAATCGACTCAAAATGGGTTCCTTTGACCACCGATTTTGTTTTAGGAAACAAAAAAGTCACAGGGTGACATGTCGGGCGAATAAGGCGGCTGTTGCAACACGGCGATCCCTTTAGAGGCCAAATACTGGCACACGCTGAGGGCGGTGTGGCACGGCGCGTTGATGAAGGATCCAGTTACGAGCGATGTCTGGGCGCACCCTGTTGACTCGTTTTCGCAATCTTTCGAGTACTTGGCAATAGTAGACTTGATTCGCAGTTTTCCCCGGTGGAACGAATTCGTTGTGGACGATTCCACGGCTATCAAAAAAGGCAATAATCAAATGAAACCAAAGAGAAAGGGAATATAAAGGTCACAGGTTTACCGCAAGCGCGGCAATAAAATCAGTCTCATTCCTTTATTGTCAAACCTCGTACACGCAGTCTTTTAAAATATCTATTGTATCAAACCTCAAAAAATGAGCCAATAAAAGACCATCACTGTCGACCATCTGAGACATAGCCGGGCCCAGATTTGAAAAAGATAATCTTCAAAAAATTAATGCCAAGGAATGTTCTTTCGAATGATAATAAACATTTCCCATTTAAATTTAAAGTTTCTGTGATTGTTCTTTAAAAAAGTAGGAAACCTCGAAATGGATCACTCTATATTATCAAATAGTCAAATATTAATATACATTTAGTAACAAAAACTAAGTTTTTCCTAAAGTATAAAATATAATGTCAATAAATTGATGAATCTGGTGTGGAATCATAAATCCTCCCGGGGCTCCTATTTTCTCTTTACGGACTTTAGTCGAGAGACATATAAATAAGGCGATTTCACGAATTTTTGTATAAAACTTATTTATTGAACTATAGAACTTAGGTATTTAAAGGGTATTATACGCAAGAAATCAAATTTTAGGCAGTTTTTGAATTTTATAAAAAAAAAACCAAAAATATTTTTACTATCCATTTTTTTATGGTGTTTTTATTGATATCTTAAGAATACAGAAAAAAAATTTTACAAAAAATATATTAAAAATTAAAATAATTAGAGGGGAGGGAAAGACAGGTGTAAAAAAAATGGCGCATCCTGGTGACATTGATCCTGACTCTCCTGGTGGTCAGAAAAAAAATCAAAAGAAATTCTTAATGAGTAAGGATGCTGTTAAAGTCCCTACCTCAAGGAACACGAAATTTTTTTTTTAAAAATTGGCGACTGCCTGAAAATAAAAATCATTTTTTACGATTTTTTTTGAAATTCCTGAATTTTTTAAAATATTATAAACAAAGGATTAAGGATTATATAAAGATAAAGAATATAGGATTATATAAAGAAGGTTCATACAAAATTTCAAGTAAATCGGTTGTATAGAACTTGAGATTATGCCGGCACCGTGTGGAAAAAAGTAGTTTCGAGAAAAACGCGTTTAAAAAGGAGAGTCTACCTATCTACCGGGCTAGGTACTGCGTTACTAAAGTAACTGTAGCTCTTAAAATAATTTTAATTTTTAAAAATCCTTTGGAGGATATGTTCTTAAGGGTCTAAACTTTAAATATATGAAAAAAATCGAATTTTTCAAAATTCTAGAATACCCCCTTAAGGAACAGTTTTTTCTCTATGGAATTAACGGGCGATCTACATAGATAATAAAATGTAATTATATATAATATTTTTGAAAATATTCCTTGGCATTTATTTTTTGAAGATTATATCTTTCAAATGTTGGGCGCGGCTTCGTCTCAGATGATCTATCCGAGCATTTTGACTGGTAACCGGCGAATGTTACTTGTTATTATTTGATCCAAGGTCTGAATCGCATAGACTTTAGGCTTTACATATCCCCACAGGAAAAAGTCCAAAAGTGTGGTATACAGCGATCTTAGTGTCCAAACGACAGGCCCAAAACGTCAAATTATCTGGTCACCGAAGTGTTCTCTCAATAAATGATTGATTAACGCGATGTGGGCGAAGTTGCGTCGTCTTGCTGAAACCAAATGTCACCAAGATCACGGGCCTCTTTTTCAGGCAACAAATAGTCGGTTATCATGGCGCGATAACGTTTGCCATTAACGGTTACGTTCTCATCGGCAATATTTTTGAAGAAAAATGAACCGACGGAATCCTGCACTCCAAATCTTTGTTTTTTCTGGCTGAAATGACAACTCTTGAACCTCTTCAGATTTTTCTTCGTCTAAAATGCGGCAATTTTGCTTGTTTACATACACATTGAGCCAGAAATGAGAGCCTTATCGTTAAACAAAATTTGGCTCATAAACGTCGGATCTTCTTTGAACGTTTCAAAAGCCCGTAGAGTGAAGCGATGTCGCTTGGGAAGGTCGAGCGACTTTAGTTCTTGCACAAGTTGTAATTTGGCGAGGAATCGACTCTCCACGGTATTCCACTCTCAGCTATGACTGCTATATTATCTTCACTGGGAGCATAATTTTTAATAGATTGAAATTTTCGTTATGTAATGATTTTAATATCTTCGGAAAATTTTGAAAACATGCCTTAGGTTTTGGATAATAATATATGTATTTAAATAAAAAATAAAATGTTTTTAAAATCCATAATATTTAATGATTACTTTTGTAAACAAGATTTTCAATACAAATTCAAAAAGATAATTATTTTTATAAAATTCCAAAACATGTTTTCAAGAACTAATTGTTAACAATAACAACAATTGAAAACAAAGATTTCGTTTCTCCTCCTGCATAATTTTTCAAGGTAACTGACTAACTGCCGTCTAAGCAGGTATGCGCATTAACTGTAAGAGCGACAGAGAGAGCAATATACCCGAAACGAATGCGTGGCAGGATATCGGTTAACATTAATTAGCCTCTGTGCTACCTGAAATTACTATAAAAGCCATAATTTTTCAGGATTGATTTATAAACGATTACGAAGTGATCAAAGAAACATCTCTAGCAGCCTTAAGCTTTTGACTATTACACAACAAAGTCGCGCATATTTTACCATATACCAGTTATATTTCCAATTTATTCGCATCAAATAAATAATAAGCATAAATTATAAATATTTTTTTTTTATTTCCAACACGTTCGATAAAACTGACATCATGAAAATCATTCTTGCAGACAATTTCATTATGCCACAAGAAATGTATTCAAATGTTGAGGCACGGACCAGACATTCGAACCCCTACAAATCCATTCGCAGTGCATCACATATGTGTGGGCAACAAGTGGAACCAAAGCAGAGTCAACGACTATTACTACATTTGCCACAACTTCTGCAGGAACTAAGGATTTTACAGTTCCAAGTTGCACATCAACAATCGCAAACGACCGCTGCCAAAAGTGACGCGAAACCCCCACAGAAACAGGCAAAATATGGAAGGAAAAAACCTCAGGTGGTTCGAAAAACCACTAATATTGCTGCGGAAAATCAACAAGTGATCGCTTCACCGCTGGGCGATCGCTATTGGCTCAAAATTTCACAGACGGAGTTAGTAAAGAGATTACAACGATATTTAATCGCACCGAATCTGTTGCCCATCTATGGCTACCCATTTGACAGTGCTGTCTACAACGGTAAAGTTGTAATTTATAAGAAGTTGCCACCCCGGTTTTACACAAATAAGGTCAACAAGCCGAATGCGCCCAACAACGATGACAACGTGAACCCAGCTGACTTGGAGAGACAACACGTGCCCAATAACGATGAAGAGCCTAAGCAATGCGTACGCTGTTCACGTCCTTTCCGCGTGACTACCACTGGCGACTATATAACGCGAGAGAAATGTATTTTCCATAAAGGAAAGTTACGGAGGGTATATACTCAAAAGAAGAAATACAACTTACAGTATACATGTTGTGGCGCCTCCAGAGAATCAGTGGGCTGCGCATCTAATCCGGTGCACGTATGGGCCGGTGTTGTGTCCGGCCTTAATGGACCATATAGCGGTTTTGTACATACACGCCAACTTACCGACGAGCCCAAGGTGTATGCGTTAGACTGCGAAATGTTTCATACGGGACGTGGACTGGCCTTGACCAAGGTTACTATGATCGGCTTCGATGGGCAATTAGTTTATCAGAATTTTGTGCGTCCCGAAACGCCTATTGTAGACCACAATAGGCGTTTCTCGGGAGTTACTGACAGAGAAGTATTCAAATCAAAAAGACCAGTTAAGACGCTCAGCGAGGTGCAGCGTGATTTGCTTCAGATAATTGACGCCAACTCAATACTTATAGGACACGGCCTCGAGAACGACCTTCGGGTCTTACAAATGGTCCATAAGACAGTTGTCGACACTTCGATCGTATTTAAACATTCCAACGGTTTTCCTTATCGACACTCGCTAAAGCATCTGACCAAAACGTATTTGAAACGTAACATTCAATTAGATGGCCAGAGTCACGATACTTTAGAGGATACAGTAGCATGTTGGGAGCTTATGCTCTGGAAGGTGGCCAACGACAAACAGGAGGGCTGACAAATGGATCTCGATTTTAATGGCTAGGAGTACACTATGTCTACGTTGGGTGCCCCATTGTACTAGTAACGCTGTGGTGGCGTGGCTCTTCCAAACGAAGTATGTTCTGCGTTGAATTTCTCATCGCTCTGAGGGCATGTCATGCTTCATTATTCGGCGCTGCTGCGTCATGTCTCTCCACATTCCAAAGGTGTTTTACCACGGAGTTTTGCCGTTCGTCGTCCTTCAAATCACTCCACCGCAGTTCAAAAACTTTCGTCTTAGAATAATTGGCCTTACCCAAGGGAAACGTTTCTTTGTATGAGTGCATGAGAGAAATATTCGTTTGCAATTACATAGGTTCCTTCAGTATTTTGAGTTCCGAGCGTTATAAAAAATTGAAAAATCATTAAAAAAAAACTCGACAGTGTACCTGAGGAAACTTATGAACTAATAAAATCAATTTGCTTTTTTAATTTCAGATGATCCAGCCATGAGCCAAGTGGAGAAGGACCTGGCCTCGCTTGGAATATCCAATTGGCGCCACGCAGCGAAGGGAAGAAACGACTGGCGCGCTGTTGTTGACTCGGCTATAATCGCGTAAGCGGTGTCTACGCCAGTAAAGAAGAAGATCCAGCCAGGAGCTATGCGGTAAAAGCTGTTAAATTTTGATGTAAGAAATATAATACCTTGTTTATCTAAAATATCAATAAAAATTGAAAAAGAGAACAAATGTATTAAAAAAGTTTTGAATTTTTTTTATTATATTTTTTTAACCAACAAGCTTTGCTCCGAAGATTTATAAGCGTATTATGCTATGAACAGTGTATTCCTATAAATTTGCAACGAAGTTTATAACACCCAGAGGGAAGTCACACAGTGCCAGAGTCAGGTAAATATGGTGGTTGTGGCACGATGTTCGTTGAAAATTTGCCGAAAAACTGACGAAGAATCAATGCAGTAAGCGACGATGCATTATGCTGGTGCCCATAATTCCGGCACGAATTTTTACATAGCTTCACGCAAACGACGCATAATAATTAATAAAATGGAATTTTTGAGTCGGCATGTGACAATGGGTGAAACATGGCTCCATCATTTCCATCCACAGTCATTCGAGTGGACTGCACACGATGAACTCAAAGATTTGAAAATCCAAGCTGTCGGCTAGTAAGGTTATGGCTCCTGTATTTTGAGATATTAACTAGCTTGAAAAAGAAGGACCTTCAACAGCGCCTATTACATATGGCTATATGACTGTTTGAAGGCCAAAGTTGTAGAATAACGACCACATTTGAGGAAAACCACCATGAGCTTCGAATTGCTTCGGCATCCACCGTATTCTACAGATATGGCTCCCAGCGAATATTTCCTATCCTCAGATCTCAAAAAATGCTCCCTGGGAACAAATTTTCGTCGAATGAAATGATTGTCTAAACTGAGGCCTATTTTGAAGCAAAGGACAAATCGTATTGCAAAAATGGTCTCGAAAAGTTGGGGGAAACTAGTTATGTTCAATAAAAAAATTGCTGAAAAAAATTATTAGGCTGAAGACTTTTAAATTTACCTGTTATATGTATGGAACATTAATAAATTGTATTTTAGAAGATCTTTTATTAAGACATCTCCGCCAAAATATTGACCCTGCTCAAAAAAACTACGTCATGTTCAGCAATCAGGCTTTCGACTTCCCTTTCACTTTACTTTTGATGAAATCAAGATCCACGAAATATGAAGACTTTTTCAGTAATAAGAGCTATAAATAAAATTCCGTGTGCCGACAAATAAACACTAATAAAGCAGACATTTAGTAGAATATAGGTTATGATGGCTAAAGTCTACTGTTTTGATTGTTCCTTGGTCTCTGGTGTGTACCACTAGTTCCATATTTCGTCGGCAGTCATTACTGCACATATGTATGTATAAACTCTTTAGAAATGGGCTTAAACAGCATCAAATCTTGGTTAGAAGTTGTCTCACTGTACCAGTGGTTGTACAGAGTGAGCAATCAAAGTACCTCAAAGCAACACATAAGGATTCCCCGCGCCTTAGTATCTGCGTCACTGTTGGCAACTATAAATGTGAAAAATTGAAGGACTTTTTTTCGAAGCCATACAATAATCTACCATCAATCTACCAATAATCTAAATAAGGAGATCAAGCGCAGAATAACTCCAGCCAACAGGTGCTACTTTGGGATTGGTAGACATTTGTGAAGCAATCAGATCCCTCTCTAAAACAAAAATTACGCTTTATAAGTCTCTCATCGGCAGTAGAAACATGAGCTACGAGTATGATTAAGCGAGCTGAAAAAGAATTTGAAGCATTCGAGAGAACTATTCTTTAAAAGGACGTTTGAAGCCGGCCGCGTGAGCCTTGAATATAGAAGGAATGTACAACTGGTGTGATCTCACAAAGGATAGAGGCAACTACGAGTTCATTTCGAACAGCAACAGTCTAGGGTATGAAAATTTATTATTGAGTGGAGGGCGATGAATCTGACAACTTATCGGACCAATCTCGTAAGCAGATTTTTTTATCTTTCATAGAAAGAAAGAAAGTTAACTTTAGGCCTCTTTAAATCCTAACGTTTAGACGAAAAGTAAAATTATTATATAATATAAAACTTAAAAAACTGTTTATTATTAAATTATTAATATATTATTATTAATTTTTATATATTATGTATTAATATATATACTAGGGTGATTCAAAAAAAAAATTTCCTTTTGGTAGTCAGAAAAATAGGTTCCTAGACACCTCTAAGAAAGCCTCTCCAAGCATGAGTTAATCTTAATTGTAACGGGAAGGTCCTCCTACATACAGTTTTGTATTTTTTCTTATTTTTAGATAGAAAAATTTATATCTCGCTTCCAACTACTTGAAAAATATATTGTTCGAAAAGTCATAAAAGACCATTTCTATAGAGCAGTAAATTTCCTTACCATCCCAAGAAGCCATTATTTGATACTGCAGCGACTAAAATGCCATGCTTCCTTAAAGAGGGTGTATTTTTAAGAATTTCATCAAGTATACATACATACGTACGAAGCCCCAACCAACCCACTTTAAAATATAAAACTATTTACATTTATTTATAATTTCAAATGTTTAATTTTTTTAATTTTCATACTTTTTCTAATTATTGTGCAAATAATATATTTTTTTTAATATAAAATGTTTATCTTAACCATCTGACCGGCCGCCTTGGAAGGATCCTGTTGCGCACTTTCCACATAACCAACTCCAAACAGGCACGAGCGTTTTCCACACTGTCGTGACCGTTGTTGCCACATTGAATATCGCGCTTTAAGAATTTCTTAGTCAGCTTCTTAAGCGAATGAAACTGACGTGGAATGGTTAGTGGGTGTGGGAACTCATGTGCTGTGTCGACAATCTTCTTATGAACAATTTTCAGCAAACGAAGATCGGTCTGCATGCTATGGCCAATGACTATGGTATCGGCATCGATAAGTTGCAGCAGATCCTTTTGCACTTCGGCAAAGGTTTTCAAATTTTTGTTTTGGTTTTTACATAGATCCCTTGCAGTTACGCCTGAGAAGCGTGTACAATAATCGACAACTTCACTTGTCGGCTTCACAAAATGGTCATAAACCACTTGTCCATCGTAACCAACTAACGATACTTTGGCCACTTCGAGTCCCCGACTGGTATAACACATTTTACAATTCAGCGCATACACTTTGGCTTCAACATCTGATTTATCAGAGCGTGGTTGTGTGTAAAGAAAATCATTATAGGGTCCGCTAAATCCATCTTTAAACCCATTCCACACGTGCAGCTTATTACGCTCGCAACCCTCGGAGTCTCTCTCACCTGCGCAGCAAGTAAACCTCTCCTTAAATTCGCCACTGTGATAGACACAGCTTTCTTTGGTTAAATATTCCCCTGCCTCGCTCACGTGAAAGTATCGATCGCATCGTACGCAAATATGCTCTAATTTACAATGTGATCTATAGGATGAGTACTCTTGTGGCTTAGATGTGTACTCGTCGATGATGATCCCGTCTTTGTCGGGACTTTCCACTGGGTAACCATAGTCAATCAAAGAATTTGGTGTCATGATATGCCGATAGCTGCGCAAACGTTTTGCGAACTGGACTTCTGATAATTTGAGTTTCAAATGCTGATCTAATGGTGGCAAAGTTGTTGGCAGCATGGTATCATTATCATTATAGCTTTCTATCTTTTTAAGCGTGAGATATTTTTGTAGTTCTTTTCCTGAAAAATTTTCTAACTTCATAAGTTCTTCTACTTCTTGATTGAGTTCCTCTTGTTGTTTTAATAGCTCTTCAATTTGTTTCGTAATTTCGTCTTCCTGAAGTGTTAGCATATCTATTTTCAACTTCGCTCCTTCTTTCCGTTGCTTTAAGAGAGTTAATTGTAGATTTGTAGCGTGTTCTTCTTGAATCAAGTCCACTAGTTCAGGTTTCAGAAAGGTTTGGAAGTCTTGCTTGTTTGCAATGCAATTTTTGGACTGTTCCAAGGAATTGATTAACAGTGCGTCGAAGTTACTCATTTTTTTAATTTTTCGTTCTTTGCGAGTATTTAGATGAAAAGTTGTTTGGTATTTTTTCTTTATATTTATGTTTTAGAAAACAAATGTTATTATATAGTTTCCAATGGAGTTATTAATAGCAGATATTAGATGACTTTTTAGCTGATTTTTTTTTAAGATGAATGTGACGCTACCGTAGTAGAAGTGATACGAGATATTCGAAAGGATTGTCGCTTCTTTTATAGGTGATTCTCAGTCACTCACCTTACGTTGCAGGTAGGCAAAGTTAGCAAAGGTGATTTAACTACACTCGGCTTGATCCTCCGGCTCTTCGCGTTTATCTTGTGCCTTTCTAAGAACTTGGCTTGCTGTAGGCGTCTACCTGTGCATGGTCGGGTAACTTAATCCTTTGATCTAGTTTTTTTGTTTATTTGTGAAACAATGAGCGAACATTTTACCTGTTTTGTCACTTTTTTTCCGAACAAAAGTTGTCAGTATTTAAAATATTTTTACAAGTTTCTAACAGTCTTTCATATATTCGATTCAATTCATCTATCAAAAGTCATCTACCTGCATTGGTAATTAATATCAGGGTCGTTTGGTTTTTTATGTATCAAAGGGATGAATGGTTTTACATGGGTTTTCTTTAACTTCTTTTTAAATTTTATTTCGTATTCTTTTGACAATATAACGTGGTTTCCCGCTTGAATCAAATTTTTTTGTCGAAATAGTGTTAATAGAAAGAAATACGATTATTTAAGTATGATGTATGATTGATTCATAGTATTCCTTCCGTAGAATCTAAACTCGACAACCCTTATATTTTTTTAATATTTACATATATGTATAAATTAATATCCAGAAAATGGGCGTAACCGCTCCATATATACTAATCTCATCATCGGAATTAAGAAAATCGTACATCGCTTAATCTCTAGCTTGACCTTGTAAGTTACTTAGAAATGTATTTTGCACTTTTTCGGGACTTTCCGAGGGATTATGTTGAATAACAGGTAACGAGACTACCTGCACACTAAGTCGCTCTACACCGGCATTATAAAGGGCGAACGAAACCGTTGCCTTGTCACAGTTCCGACTTTGCATCTGATGACAGCACGTACGCAGTTATTTTCCAAAGCAATATCGCAAAATACTATAAAAACAAGCCATAGAAATATTTCTCCAAGACACAGTTCCATAATATAATAATAAAAAAACCGAAAAAGTCAGCCACGTGATCGAAAAAACATAGTAACAGTATTTACATAATATATTAAACTACCCAAAATGTACCGTTATCACCCTAGTTTCACTTTCCATCAACATTACTTCGGCGTCATGCCAGTCTACGTGATCTTTATTGAACCAGGGCGAGGTAAGTTGAAATCGTATATAAAGCTCATACATAGCGAATGATCTGAGTTGAATACGACTGGCAGCAAAAGTTCTTGAAGTCAGTTGAGTAACGAAACCTTGTACGAGTATACGATGCAGTTGAAAGGCTGCTTCAGCATATTCTGACAAGGGATCTTTCGGGAATTTTTGAAACTAATTAAAGTTTAGTTTTATAACTTAATGTTTAAACTTACTTTTCACATGTTTGAATAATGGAATCTTTACAATTTTCTCCCATTTTACAAATACAGCCAATCGGAGTCTAATGACTTTCATGCAACAATATAGAAACCGCTTGCAGTATAGGCAGCGTGCAGCACTGAAGCAACACGATTTTAAGCAGGAAAAGCAAGAGAAAAAACATCTAGCTTTTCAGAAGACCCAAGAGGAGGAAATATTGAGAGATTATATTCAACAGAAACGAGAATGGCGAGAAGAGCTACAAAACCAAGCGTTTCTGAAAACAGAAGAGGAGGAAAAATTTAAGCAATATATTCAACAGAAACTAGAATGGCAAGAACACCAAAATCTCAAGAAAGAAAAGGAAGAAACAAGACTAAAGCTGAAAGAAGAGCAAAAACAAGAGATGAATACTGACTTGACCTGTACGTGGGAGATCCCGAAGTGGGATGAAAAAAAGAGCCAAAAAATGGCATTACAAACGGAAATATTGGAAAATGAGCTTATAGATTCTTTACAAAATCGTCACCTCGAAGAGGAGGTTAGAGCGAAGCACATGTTGCAAAAACGACACCTTGAAGAGCGACTAAAAGCCAAACGAGAATTGCAAACACGTCACTTGGAAGAGCAACTCAAGGTTATGCAATCGTTACGAAAGCAACAGATGGAAGAAGAGCTTAGAGAAAAGAGATTGCTACAGGAGCGACAACTCGAGGAAGAGCTGAAAGCCAAGGAGTCATTACATATGCGTCACTTAGAGGAAGAGTTTAGAGTGAAGGAATTAATATTAAATCGTAAGCGTATATTAAGAAAACAACGCTGCGAATTGAAGAAACAAACATTAAAACAAGAGCAACCACAAAAGTTACAGGAAAAGCAAACGAAAGTTCAAGTGGGACAAGATATTGAAAAATTAGCTAAACGGCAGAGTCAAGAAAATTCAAAAAGAGAGAAGCTGAAGCAGTTGCTAAAGCAAGAGATACGTAAGCTGAAGCTGGAAATAGAGCTCGAGAAGTTGAAAAAAGCGAATGACAGTGAAGAAATACAAAAAAATTCCATTGTACATTCCAAACACAGTTTGTCGGAGGCTGATTTTGCCAAGCATTTACGACGTCACGTAATCGAAGCAAAACTTTTGCGGTGCCATGGCTATCCAGTCGAGAGCGTCACTCATGATGGCTGTGTAGAGATCTACCAATACCAACCAGACCTTATTGACTTATCAGAATCTATTAAAAACAATGGGGTTACTGCTAACAGTAGCTCTAGTTCGTTCACGGTGATATCGGAAACGATCGATAACAATGTTGACGATTTAACGATCACTAACAAAGGCGACAAAGATCAAAACCAGACACAGCTCGTTGAGTTTGGTACAATTCCGCTGACAGAAAAACACGAATCGCCAACAATGGTATCGTCAAGCACTAACAGCTCATTTTCAGTGATATCGGAAAACAACGATAATAATGTTGACGATTTAGCGATCGCTAACAAGGATGAAAAAGATCAAAACCACTCACTCGGTGCAGTTGTTGAATTCGGTTCAATTCCAGCGCCAGAAAAACACAAATCGTCAAAAATGGTATCGTCAAGCACTAACAGCTCATTTTCAGTGATATCAGATACGAACGATAATAATGTTGACGATTTAGCGATCGCTAACAAAAGTGACAAAGATTCAAATCACACACAGCTCGTTGAGTTCGCTAAAGTTCCAACGCCAGTCATATCAGATACGAACGATAATAATGTAGATCGTTTAATGATCAATGAAAGGGTTCAAAACTGCCGGAAATTCGATGAGTCCTTGCGGAAAGATTGCGTACGCTGTGGGCGACCCTTTTACGTCAACGAATTCGGCGAATATTTAAATCGTGAAACTTGCACTTATCATTGGGGTAAGCTACACTACGCCTATAAAGGTAAACGGGGTTACATTCCACAATATACCTGTTGTGAGGGTCGCAAAGGTTCCGAAGGTTGTGCACGCCATCCACTACATATATGGAATGGTATTGTGGACGGTGTAAACGGGCCCTACAATGACTTCCTACGTACACGTGCACGCTGCGAGAAAACCGGCGATGCGCCCAAAGTGTATGCGCTCCAGTGTAAAATGTGTTTCACTGGGCGTGGACTCGAAGTAACCAAGGTAATGTTGATGGGCTACGACGGACAATTAGTATATGACCAGTATGTACAGCCGTCAACTGACATCGTAGATTATTGGATGTACTACGCGGACAACAGTCGCACAGATAAACTTGAAAGTAGAAGTTTTAAGAGGTTGACCGATGTGCAGCAGGATTTGATCGAACTGATCGATGCCGACACCATACTCATTGGACACTGTTTAGAACATGAGTTGCGTGTGTTGCGCATTTTGCATAACAATATCGTGGACATAGCTATCGAATTCGCACATCCATTGGGTTTGTTCCCCGGTCGCTCACTTCAGAACTTGGCTGAGATTTATTTAAGGTGTGGCACTCAAGGTGGCAGCGAAGGTGCTGATAGTTTGGACGATATGCGCATTTGTATAGAGCTCATGAAGTGGAGAGTGCGAGAACATAAGCGCCAAATCGGATCTAACCCAATACCGGAACTTTATTAATCTTCTATGTTTTTATGCCAATAAATATGAAATGTTTAATTTTGTTGAAAAATTATAATAAATATTGAATACAACAACAGCTAGAAACTAATTTGAATCTGTTTGTAATTTATATTTTAATTTTGTAGTACAGGTTAGTGGAAGGAATTCCATCGGGTGAAAAACATCATTTTTTCTCATATAAAAAACGAAACATTTTATTAGAATTTTTTAATGTTACAAATACACACTAATAATAAAGAAATTCTGAAATTTTTGGAAAAGAATATTTTACACTCGGACATTGGGAAGGCATTTCCGTTGACTCCTTGGAAAAAGTTGCACCCCAGTTGGCAGGACAACTCCTTACAGCATCATCTAAAGTGAAAAATATGCGTTTAACTTGGACGAACGAAAAAAAATTTAAGTTGGATTTTTGGCAGACATTTTTACAAAAAAAAAAAGAATATTTCAGTGAAAAATTCGTGAATTTTTTTTTTTTCAAATAGTTGTAATCGAAAGAAAATCTTTCGTCTAAGTCTTTAAGAGTTTTATATCAATGCCCTGTGTAAAATCAGTTGAGTAGTTCTCGAGAAACCTTGCCAACCGACTTCAAAAACAGAGTTTCAAAAAGAACGCGTTTAAAAACGGCGCACTTAGCCTAGCTAACGTCAAGCGCACAAGTTCTTAAGGCTGTATCTCCAAAACTATTTCTTGGCTCAACTTGAAAACTTAGGACAATACTCTAGGAGATTTAATAAGATAATAAAAAAGCCGTAAAAGCATAACATGGTCAAAATTTAGTATTTTATAGCTCTGTGAGTGCTTTGCGCTTCTCTAGTTATTTGATGTACGCATATCAACTAGAGAATCCCAGAACATGGGGTTATCATATTTTCTGAGAATAGAACTGTTTTCGCAAAAAGTTCATCGAGTGAAGTTAACTATTTCGTTTGTTTTTGGTCTCTGGTGTGTATAATCCAGTAGAACAATTTTTCATCAATCAATGGTGGTTAAGTTTGTAACGTTACGTTGCCTCAAGATTATGCTTGTTGTCTGAAGTAGTTTGGGGTTGAACAGATCGAACCGACAGCTTTCCCGGCTTAATCGAAGCGTATGGAAAACGTGTTACAAGCCTTGGATTAGCATACTCATGTTTGAGTTAAGTGAATTTTATTTTTTATCAAGCCATGTTCTCAAACCAAAGGATCGTCGCCGATAATAATACGTTTGATGAATGTTGAGATCCCTGCTACGTTGCCAAACACCTCTTTCATGCTCCACTCGACAGGACAATTTCGACGTCATAATCATGAACCCAATGATTTTTTTGATGAATGTAGACCCCTACGTTATAAAACATCTATTTTATGCTCCACTCGACGTCGTTTTGCAAAATATTCAGTCAGGCCTTTTGATATGAGTATACCATTGCCAAGCTCCATACCCAAAACATTAGCCAAAATTTGTTGAGTAGATCCATATGAGATGTTCTGTTCTACCTCTTTGATGCCAACACGACGATTTTGAAGCCCTGCACAGATGCACAGGCCCTTTTCGATGCTGAAAAAGCGATTCCACAAGCGATTGAAGCAAGTTTTCGATGACTTCATGGTCTTGATGATGATGAACGCTTTCTGCCACTCAATATTCTTGTGGGCGTTACAATCTAGACATTTCTGGAATGGTTGGTTTACGATAGCTTTATGTTATATGCTATAGTTTCTCCGGAGATTGTACTGTTGCCTTGTATTGAAACACATGCCAAATTTTGTGAATATATCACTTCAAATAATAAAGATGCCAATACAAGCTCTTAATATCGACAGTTCAGTTCGCATGACAGCAGTATGCTATAATGGTCCGATATTAGCGGTTTTGACAAACGAACAGCTTTTTGGGAAGTGCTCAAAAATTGAGAGACCAGTTCACATATATGAATTGTGGCAAAAAAGTACCCAGAAATTGTTAATAAACGCATAATATTTAATTATTCGTCAATATTTATTATGTCGCTTTCAAAGTAATCTCCACCAGATGTAATACACTTATGACAACGATTTTTCCAGTCTCTTTTCATAGGCACTTTTTGGGATGGCCTTCAGCTCCTTCAGCGAATTTCGTTCTATCTCTTCGATCGAGTGCAAGCGGCTTCCACGGAGCAGCCATTTCAGTTTGAGGAACAAGGAAAAATCACACGAAGCCAAATCTGTTGAATACGGGTGTTGATCGATGGTATTCATTGCGTTTTTGGCTTTAAATTCAGTCACAATCGTGGCTCGATGCGATGGTACTTCATAACAATTTCGGCCGTTTTCGATGTTCCTAATCAAACGCCTCAATACGGCCAATTAGAACTCCTTATTGACCATCTGTCCTTCCGGAACAAATTCATGATGCACCAAACCACGAATATCGAGAAAAAATTAGCATAATTTGCGGCTTTGGCAGGGATTCTTTGGTTTCGGCTCTTTAGCTTATAAACCCATGTCTCATCGGGGTTGGCAATCTAACGTTTTAAATTTGAATTATCTATATTTCGACATTGGAAACGTCAAATACCACTCGGAAAGTGACAGATATTCAGTAAAAAGTCTAAAATTTACGAAATGGGTCCCTATTCACTATTTTACAGTTCGCAGATTGGGCAGAAGATCGTTTGACCGAGGATGGTCAATTTTACCGAAAAATCATCTTTTCGGACGAGGCTCATTTCCACCTCGATGGTTATGTTAACAAACAGAATTGTCGCATTTGGGACACAGAGAACCCGCTCGTAATCGTCGAGAAGCCAATGCACTCAGCAGGAATCACTGTATAGTGCGGATTTTGGTTTGGTGGAATCTTTGGCCCATTATCATCAGTTGAAAAGGTCGAAGGTCGTCCAGAACGATGATCTCTTGTCTTCAACGATCTCTCGACCATCTTTGAAGGCTTTGCATTAGTCCGAGGCTTGTGCTTGCACACGAAATATATCAGGTATAGGGTATAAGACTACGTAGGCTGCTATATACTTATATCTCTGGCGTAGGCAACACTAAGTGGTGCCAGGTGCAATCTGACATTTCCATTGGAAAGTTTGACATTTTTTAGCATAACATCACTCAGAAAGTTTTGTCATTTAATCGTGAATTGTTTTATTTACAGGGAATTAAAAAATTCATCTCGGCCAAAAAAACTCGTGAACATTTTCGTGCGATCATTTTTCACAACTTTCGACGTGGATTATCACGACAAGAGTGCATCGATGAACTAAAATCTTTGTATGGCTATGAAGCACCATCCTATAGCACTGTGGAAAACTGGTACAACGAATTCAATCGTGGCCGACGCTCGCTCAAAGACGAATTCCGTGAAGGTCGTCCAAAAACAGCCGTTGTGCCAGAAAACATCGATGCCGTACGTGAACTGATAATGCAAGACCGTCATGTAACATACCTTCAGATAGAGGCATGCCTATGCATTTCTCCCACCAGCATACATTCGAAATTGCATGAACACCTAGCCGGAAAAAGGTTTGTTCTCGTTGGATCCCGCACAATTTGACAATCGCTCAAAAAAAGGCTCGTGTGGATTGGTGTAAAGAAATGCTGAAAAAATACGATCGCGGTGCTTCAAAAGACGTTTATAAGATCGTCACAGGTGACGAATCATGGATCTATGCGTATGAGCCCGAAACAAAACAGCAATCGACCGTGTGGGTCTTCCAAGACGAGCCAAATCCAACGAAAAAAAAAACATTTTCGTTGATAAATATGCCTATTTACATTATTAGGCCAGAAATATATATAGCAGCCCTCGTATTTAAATTACAAACACTCCGGATATAATTTTTTGAGATTAACATGGTGAAAAGAAAACCTTGAAAACTACAAATGCATTAATTTGATAATTAATTTGTTTTGTTTAGTTTACCACTCCTGTAAACTCGATCACAGGAAAATGTTCGTTTGAGGGAGTACCTGTGTGGTAGATCACCAAAAGCCGAAAAATCTGAAATTTCTACCTGCCTGTTACTAATATTTTTTTACAGAGTATATAAGTAGCTGTTATCCTTTCCTTCGCATAGTTTCGATCAGACTTTGAAAGCTACACACCACCTGAGATAATAGAAAATTTTTTCATCGCGTTTAACAAATGAGTCAGCGACAACTGCAACCAGTCTATCTTAGTCAGATTATTCACGATGTTAGACCACTGTTCGACTATGTCATCAGACCACTGCTACGTGCAGCAGTGCTTCTGATAACATTCTGTGATCTTGCACCAAAAACCCTAGATCACCGGGTCTTTACTTTTATTAATGTCAATCGTCGGCAGAAACGATTGCCATCGAAGCAACTGCAAGAGCTGATACAGCTGAAAGAGAGGAGACAAGCAGAGCTGAAGAAAGAACAAGAAATTAGAAAAAAGTTGGAGAAAGAGAAAAGTAAACAACAAAAATTAGGCGATCAAAAGCTCAAACAGAAACAGCAGAGTGAAGAAAAAAGATTATTGCAGAAGAAGAAGCGACAAGAAACATTGAAACAGCAACGCGAATTGAAAAGGCAACAACAACGAGAGAAGAAACATCGCCAACAAGAACTACGTAGAAAATATGAGCTCAAGCTGATGCAGAAACAGCAGTTTATTGAACAGCTTGAAGACGAGGACTTCCTATGCAACCAGCTAGTTATACCAGAGGTCCAAACTGAAAAAATCGAAGATATCAAAACACATATTGTCACACCTTTACTGCAGTACGCCAAGCTTAATTTGTCGGAGACTGAGTTCGTGAAACATTTACAACGGTATATTATGGAACCGTGTTTATTACGTCTCTATGGCTACCCAACGGAGAGCGCCACTCACGAAGGCTGCATCGAAATTTTTAAGTATATACCTTATCAGTTTGGTTTAGGAGGAAGCAACTCGAGCGAGTCGGAAAACAGTAGCCGTTCACGTTCACCCTCAAGGAGCTCGAATTCAGGAGATAGCTGTTCAACAGCAATGGACTGTGAGTCAACCGAAACAAGTGAAGATGAAGAAGACGTTTTCGAAGAAACAAAGAAAATTTGCGCAAGATGCGGACGTTCGTTCCACGTTACGGATTCCTTTGTACATGTAAGCCACGAAAGCTGCAACTTTCACTGGGGTAAACTAAATGGCACATACAGCAAAGCGGGCTATACCACAAAATACACCTGTTGTTCCGGTGCTAAGGATTCGGAAGGCTGTGAACGTCACTCACAACACGTATGGAGCGGTGTTGTCAATGGTATAAATGGACCTTACAGTGATTTCGTGCACACACTGCCACGCTCTAGTAAAACGCCTGCTGACACCAAAGTGTACGCATTGGATTGTGAAATGTGTTACACCGATCGAGGACTCGAAGTGACTAAGGTCACAGTTCTTGGTTACGATGGTCGGGTGGTTTATGACCATTTCGTACGGCCTACAGTCAAAATTGTAGATTATAATACACGCTTTTCCGGTGTGACTGCAAGCGACCTTTGTCAAAATAAAAACAAGAATTTGAAGACGCTCAAAGAAGTGCAAAAGGATTTGCTACAACTGATCGATGCCGATACCATACTCATTGGTCATGGCTTGGAGAACGATTTGCGTGTGTTGAGGATAGTTCATAAGAAGGTAGTCGACACAGCGTACGAGTTCCCACACCCCTTAGGTTTCCCATATCGCCGTTCGCTTAAAAGTCTGACTAAAAAATACTTAAAGCGCGAAATTCAATGTGGAAATGAGGGTCACGATAGTCTGGAAGATACGCAAGCATGTTTGGAGCTGATGATGTGGAAAGTGCGTAAATACATTGATCTAGCGTAGCTGTTATTATTGTATATATTTATTATATTAGATTAAGCAGTTAGTTGTAAGAAATAAGAAAAAAAAAATATAAAATATTTAAAATTGATATTAAACTGTTAAAATTGTTGTTTCATAATACAAATTACAACTCAAGTTTTTAAAGAAACATTAGCGTTCCTACTGGACGAAATTGAAATCTGAAAAAATTCGAATAATAGGTCTAGTGAAAAGCAATCCATTATTGTTGCATAAAATTTAGGCGTGTATTTAACATGGTTCGCATAAACCGATTGAGGTGAGATATGCACCGTTTTGTTTGAAAATTTGTTACCATTTTGAAGGTAATTTCATAATATACTCGTATACATAGAAATCTTCATATGTTCCGAAAAAAACTAGGACAGTCGATTTTCGCAAGCTTCACTTGAGAGGAATTTTTCAAGAACAAAATTATTAGCCATCGATAGGAACAGGTAGTAATCACTTGGTGTCAGGTGACTATAAGGAAGATGCCAACCAGGCTCCTGGAGATATATCTATCGTTGGCGTTTTTCTGGTGGAACACAATTCTTCTTCTATAGGTCATAACTATAGTTTCTTCTGAGCTATTGCTTACTTTTTTTTATATATATGGAAATTCAAAGAGATCGAGACTGTTCGGTCACGAAAAGTAGTATTATATCATTCGATCGAATTTTCTGTAGTAATTCTTTATGCTTTGGATTTGCCAGTTTCTTTTTCTAGAAGTGGTGCGGCCCGTATTCTATGTGATGTACGCATGAATATGTTTCCTTATTTCGACGATGTCGCTATAACCATACATTCATACAAGGTGCTTTCCAAAGTAAACAGGACTTAAAAAAAAACAGGACAAATGGGGTTTTCCCTTTTGAATGGCCTCTACGTCTGCATAATGCTTTCCTTTCATGGGCTAATGCATTTTTCCGAAAATTCTGCTACGGAATAGGCAATCATCGCCATAAACTTGTTTCATCAATTGAAACGTTTTGGTACAAGTTTTATCAAATTTAACGAGATTTGGCTTAGACTATTGTCCAAGGTAACGTTGAAAATGAAGATAAATATTTTTTTATAAAAGATTCCCTGTTAAGGGTTTTATATCGACATATATAGTTGATAGTGTCTATATGAAATATCAAGACAACATTTTAAGAAATCAGAAAAATTGTTTATAGTCCTTTGTAACTCCGAATGATAATCTATGAAACAAAATAAGCGATATTGTAGAATTTTAGTTACAAGAGGGAGTCGATATAAGAACCACATAATTATGATGAATCTGTTTCTTAAATGTTTAGAGCAATTTTGAGGCTTATACAATTATTATTAATTATAAATGGTGGCATAATGGGCTTTTTTGTGCTCTCTCTTGTGTTCTGTATATGACTCTTATTAAATAAAAGAATTTTCAAGTCTACGTTTGTACGACAGGTAAGGGTTTAATACAAATTTAAATACACGTTTATTTCTTCTATTAACATCTCACAGATATTGGCGACATAACAATTAAAATTTCAAGAAGAAGAATTTGGTATCACCAAGGCAAAAGCGAGCTTCATGCGCCGAACATTAGTTGGAGAAAGCAAATATCCGTAGAGGTTTTAAAACTTAAACATTCTAGAACAAAATTACTATCCCTTAATAAATTTTTTCAAACAATTTCTTGAACAAAATTCAAAAATAAGACTAAATAATTTTACATTTATCAACAAAACATTTCAATCCTCATTTAATTATCCATAAAAAATTATAATTTTGCATATTACTTTATTTTAGTTATAATGTTATTGAATCCATTTAAACTCTCAAATTTCAAGGTGCGCTTTCCTTAATTTTTGATTATTATTTCCACAAATTCTTTAAAATTAAGTTTCATAATGATTTGGAACTATGGAAATACCAAAGCCTCAAAATATGATCCCTAACGAGACCATGAATGCTCTTTCATCAAAATTACATAATTTTAAAAATATAATAGTATAATGCATAATTCATAGAAAGCATCAGGTAACACCAAAAATAATTTCCACAAAAGCTAAAAGAATTATCTGTAAAAACAATAATCCTTTTGTTACATAAAAAATTAAAAATACAAAAGATGGCAGGTAAAATTTGACAACACTGTTTTACAGATAAATATTAAATTAGATTACATAAAAATTTAGATCAAAAGATAAATGTTACCCGATCACGTACAGGTAGTCGACTACGACAAAGCAAGTTCTGGGAAAGGCCTAAATATAAGATTACCACGAAGGGCCGAAGGATTAAACCGAACACAGTTAAATCACCTTCACTCAGCTTCGTTACCTGTGTCTACCTGCAACGTGAGCCGAATAAGTGAGAGTCACCTTTGAAAGAAGCGAAAATCCTTGAGAAAATCTAGCATCGTTTCGACTACGATAGCGTCACGTTCCTCTTAAGAAAAAATCAGCTAAAAAGCCATCTAATATCTGCTATTAAAAGTTCCACCGAAAACTATAAAAAAGCGATTGTTTTCTAAAACATAAAGATTAAGGAAAAAATACTAAACAAATTTACATCCAAATACTCATAAAGAACGAAAATTTTGAAACATGAATAATTTAGAGCAATAATCTAAAAATTTGATTTTGAAACAAAACTTCCAGAAACCTGGACTAGTTGACTGGTTACAAGAAGAGCAGCAGATACATTTGGCTAAAAATCTAAAACTGAATTACTTAAAGCTAAAGCAAACATTAGTGAAGATCGCTACAAATCAATTAGGAGGGTTGTCCGATAAATAACCGACCTCAACGTGAAGCTAGCGGCACATCTGAAAAAAAAAATTTCTACTTCAAATTGTGCATATTATAATAGCTACTCGCCAAAATTTCAGAAATTTATCTTGCGCAATTATCTGTTGACAGTCGTTTTTGTGAGTCTATTTCGGTGATTTCCCCAAAATGAAAAAAATTGAATATCGAGCTGTAATTAAATTTTTATTTTTGAAAGGCAATACGCCTTCACAAATCAAAGATGAGTTGGACTCTGTGTATGGTGACTCTGCACCATCGTTTACTACCGTAAAATTTTGGGCAGCTGAATTTAAACGTGGTCGCAGGAGCTTGGAAGATGATGAACGTCCTGGGCGTCCAAAAACTGTAACACTAACTTGCTATTAAAGCAACAAGAGGAACTCGATGAAGAAGTAGAAGAACTAAAACGGGCAGAGTTAGAAAGTCTTTCAGAAAAAGAACTACAAAAAGATCTCAAACTTAACAAGATCGAAAGTTATAATGACATGATACCGCCTAAAGCCTTACCGCCATTAGATCAGCATAAAAAACTCAATTTATCAGAAGTCGTGTTCGTAAAACGTTTACGTCGCTATCGGCATATCTTGACACGAAAATTTTTGCGTCACTATGGCTACCCAGTGTCAAGTTACTTCGATGACGGCTCTGTCTTGATCTATCAACACCCGTTTAAGCCACGAAACCGCTCAGACTGACGGGGCCTGAATTTGGAGGAACGTGTTTGCGAACGATGCGATCGATCCTTTTACGTGAGCGAGTCTGGAGAATATTTAACCAAAGAAAGCTGTGTCTTCCATTGGGGGAGATTTAAAAAGAAATTCACTTGCTGCGGGGGTGAAAAAAACTCAGAGGGTTGTGAGCGTAATAAACTGCACGTGTGGAATGGGCTTATTGATGGGGAGAACGGACCCTATGATGATTTTCTGTGCACACAACCACGCCCTGAAAAATCGGATGTTGAAGCCAAAGTGTACGCATTAGATTGTGAAATGTGTTACACCGGTTGTGGACTCGAAGTGGCCAGAGTATCGTTAGTTGGTTACGATGGTGAGGTGGTTTATGACCATTTTGTGAAGCCGACATGTGAAGTTGTCGATTATTGTACGCGCTTCTCAGGCGTAACCGCCAAAGATTTATGTGAAAACCAAAACAAAAATTTGAAGACCTTTGCTGAAGTACAAAAGGATTTGCTACAACTGATCGATGCCGATACCATACTCATTGGTCATAGTATGGAAAACAATTTGCGTGTGCTGAAGATTGTTCATAAAACGGTAGTCGACACAGCAGATGCATTTCCTTATCCATCAGGCTTTCCATATCGTCATTCGCTAAAGAATCTGACTAAAAAATGCTTAAAGCGCGATATTCAATGTGGCAACGACGGTCACGATAGTGTGGAAGACTCTCGTGCCTGTTAGGAGTTGGTGATGTGGAAAGTGCGTAACAATATGCCTCCAAGACGACCAAAGGAATGGATAAAATAAATATTTTATACTATAAAAAATATGAAAATTAAATAAAAAACTTAAATAGTTGAAGCAATTTGTTAACGTATAAATATTTTTATATTTTATTATTTTAAAGTGAGTAGGTTTGGCTTGATGATATTGTAAAAACACAACGGCAAGCAAGTTATTTTGGCCGTAGCAGTATTAAAGAATGGTTTCTAAGTGGGAAATTCGAAAGAGTTCTGATGTGACAGGTTATGCCATCGATGTACCCCCTCACCTATGATGTAACAATTTCAAAATAAGAGCAGACGAATAGTGCCCTCGGATGGTTTAATGTTTCAAATTCTCTCAATTAGAATACTTCGAAAATTGTTTGAAACTTAAAGTTTTATTAATCATAAAGTATGATGGTTTAGGACACAATAAAATAGAGTGAGTTACTCTCGTAACCCTCGTACTCCATGAGCTGAAAGGTTTTTTGCATAAAAATTTGTCCTATCTCTGAACTCGACATGCAAATTGATTCATTAAAGTAATAATTACAGTAATAATGTTTTTTGATTATTGATCACTTTCGAAGTTGCCGCTGAAGATAATTCCTTGCAAATCTCAAAAATTGCTGCTAAAATCTTGCCGGGCCACTAAGCGTTTCCTGGCGCTTGCGAAGTCTTTGTCCGCTTGCCTGCTCTTCTGTCTATCTGAATATACACGAAGTAATACTTCAGTTTTCGAGATATCAATACATTTCTGGTCTCATTTGTCGAAACCAGCGAAATCAAACGACTATTCCACAAAGCAGCGATACAAACTGGTCAAACCAAATCAGGTCCTTGTACGGATTTTTTTTTTATTTGAGAAGATATCTGTATGAAATTTGGCTCTGGATTGTTGTGGTCAAAATAACGCTACTATCTCCGAAGTTCAGATCGAACGAAAGATATATTATAGCTTCCATACAAACCTACCAATCAAATACCAGCTCTTGTATGGAGTAAATTTGTAGGGAAACGGAAATGAAAGATTATATAAGACCATCACGTGGACAGTGTATAACGGTAAACTTCTGAAGACTACTATGTATAAAAATTTAAAATTGAAATCCACATCCACATTCCTTAGCTAACTCAGCCGTTAAGTGTTATCAATTAAAACCACACGCTAATATTTGCATAAAAGTTGCAGCTTATTAATTTTAGAGAAAAAATATTTGCAAATAAACTATTCGCCACATATGTTTCCTAGTATTTTTAATTTCACTTTCATGTTTTTTGTAGTGATTTCATACGTCGAGTTTCCTTCCTGCTTTCTGTGGTTTTCATTTCCATCTTCATTCGACCGGCTATTAACCTAATTGCTTACAAATATTTATTGTTGTTTGTGTATACCTCAGCTGTTTATTTAGCTGATGAAACAGTTTGCGGTTTTTGTGTAATTTCTTTTCCGCCGAATTCTTGCTCTTACTTGGCATATAATTATGTAGGTATATATGCACAAGTGTAGGCACTTGTATTTGATAGGCGCGTTTGTGTTTGTTGGCGGTGAAATTGGTTTTTTGTCGGCACTTTATTGAGGTGTGCCGTGGACGTCTATTTTTAGTTAACACATAACTGTTTGTCGACAAATAAAATCATGTGGTACTTGGGGTTTAGCAGTAAACCGAGTTTTTCGGTGGAAATATTCTATATTAAATATGTGCTGAAGGTAGCAGAAATGATCGATTGTCCTATATACTAGTATATGTGTTATGATGGGAAGAATTGTTATAGTATGTCTACAGTAAGTGGGAACAAGTGAAATTGGTTCTGTACATCGAAAAAGAAGAATTCCTGAACATACAGTTCCGTTATGGTGACTACTCTATCAATGAATCTTAGTAGTTTCAGGGAAACTGCTTTCCGAATTTGCCTACGAACTTTGAACAGATGATGAATCATCCTTATTATCCTCTCCAAGTCATTTAATGAAAACGACAATGCGATTAACCTACCTTCAGTGGCGAGTAATGACCTTCATAGGAAAAAAGTTTAATGCTTTCCGATGAAAATTGTTTAAATCACGTTTTCTAAACAGATTCGACTCACATTTCGTCTCATTAACTTGGTTATTAATCCATGCCAAATATCGTAAAGGTATGTTGTCAAGTAAAAAAGTTTACACACAAGAACTTAATTTGTATTGGTTTATCGCGAGTGTCCGTGGGGGATCCAGGAAGTGAGGAAGTGGCCTATAGCTGGTTGTTTTTTCAGCTGTGGAACCCGAAGGACGGTTGTTGCACTGTGGTGTTGGGGGAGACTCCAGTCACATGTGGTGCGCAGGCTGGAACACTGATGTAATGGCCCGACGTTTGACGGTCTGACACACGGAACAGACTGTGCGAGGAACCAGAAGTTGCTGAGTGGTTCTCGCACGAGGATTGGAATAAGATGAGCGCTGGGGGGATCAAAATGGGAGTCATGCTCCCTGTTGGAGCTCTTATGAACCATACGGCCACTCTGGTGGAGTGGCGGTGCTGTGAGCGAATTTGGTGCATAATGTACAGCTGTAGAGGCTATGTTCGCATTAATGCGAAGGCAGCTCCATGCATTACATGTATGTTATTACACCTAACCGAGTTGGTGTTTGGATGAAGCCTTTTGGCGCCGACATAACAGAAAAATTCCTCCTTGTCCGAGTTGGACTCAATGCCAGCACAAGTTAAGAGGTTTCAGAGCAACCCTGCTGCAAGGAGTTGCTTCAGTGATTCAATTCCTACAACAGCCCGTTCTGCGTTGCCGGAATTGACCCGGATTTTATCTGGCCAAGGACTGTTTTTCGGATATCTAACCCCGTGCGGATCGGTGAGTTTTAGATTAAGTTTGCCATCACTGGAGATCTATTTTTCATCGGTCAATTAGTTTGCCAGGCAACTTATAGTAGGTACCATTGTCTAGGACAATTATCCATACTAAATTACGAGATATGTATGTACATATGTCAAATAAAAAAGTTTTCGATACAAGAACTTGGTTTGGATCTGTCAGTTTGCATGGCAGCTACATTCTATAATGACCCGACATCGTTAAATCCGACAAATGGGTAGCGAAGGGTGGTAGAGAAGGAGGTGTACTAAATCTCAGATCGATATCTCAAAAGCTGAGAGACTGGTTCGTAAATAGGAGTGATTGTTGAACGGAAAATATACATATTCACATGTATTGTAGAAGGACCACAAGGTCTAAATATTATATTACAATGAAATCGAAGTGAGGAAATAAAAATAAATAAATTCTAGTTATAAGCTGATAAACTTAAACATAAATATAAACACATCTACATATATTCAAATCGAAACAGCTCAAAGCTTATCTGTGTCTGTTTTCCCAGTAATGAGATTCTACTTCATGTATAATTAAGCGTATTTGTTTATAATTGTTGCATTGGCTTTTCTTTCTACTGTATTTAGCGCTTTTATGCTGTCGTCGCTTTTGAAGATTAAGAAAAATAAACTTTGAAATAAAACTCGCGCTTGCTTTTGTTTAGAATGAGGTGCAATGCGGAATTAGAGGAGAGCAAATATGTACATATGTATGTATGTATGTGCGATTGTAGGTGCCGACTTGCAAAGATATTTGTTTATTTACAAGTGTGTGCATGTGTGTGTGAGACGTAGCACAAGTGAGCGGTGTGTTGCAATCGGTACTCTCCACAAGCGGTTTAGTTTGATTTGTTTACCTCATAGTTTCCCATTTGGATTAATTTCTTATAAATAAATTACAATAATTTGCTAAGCTTTTGCACTTTGCAATCAATTAATTGTAATAGCATTGCTGGGCTTTGACGCTGTGGGACGCAAAATCGCTGGGAATTATACGAGTGGTGATTAATCATTGTTACTTCAGTTGAATTTCCATTGAAGCTCACACGCGAAGTATTAATCGGTTATCATATGGTTTAGTTGGAAATCTTTTAATTAAGTATAACGGTATATTTTTATAATCTTGCAACCCGGTGATACAGAGCATAATAGTTTTGTTCACCTAACAGTTGTACGTATCACCTAAAACTAAGCGAGATAGATATAGGGTTATATGGTATATACAAATGCTCACGATGACGAGACGAGTTGAAATCCGGGTGACTGACTGTCTATCTGACCGCAACTTGAGTCAAAATTGAGATATCTCGATGAAACTTGATATGTAGGCTCCTTAGTACAAAAAAACTACGAGTTCGCGGATGGGCGTAATCGGACCACTGCCACGTCCACAAAACCATATCGTATGAAAAACGATTCACAACCATCGACACTGGTAAAACTATACGAAAAGTGCGGTAAATCAATGACTAAATATGCCAGGGACATGTAATTTTACATCCGAGATGGTATGAGAAAGCTATATGGCAGCCGGTGTGAAAATTTGACGTTTGGGCGTGGCACCGCCGACTTTTAGATGAAATCACATATATCGGGACCCGTCGGACCGACTTCGATTAAATTTAGTCCGTGGCATAAAAATTGGATTAGAAGTATAGCAACGCCAATTTTTTGGTAAAACACATTTCTCGGAACTCGTCGGACCGACTTCGATTAAATTTAGTCCGTGGCATAAAAATTGGATTAGAAGTATAGCAACGCCAACTTTTTGTTGAAAACACATATCTCGGGACCCGTCGGACCGATTTCGATTAAATTTAGTCCGTGGCGTTCTCCTCACATCCCTATGTCACAGTGCGAAAATAGACGAAAATGGACTTCAAGCGCACCTACTTCCCATATAACGAAATTTTAAATTCCATCTGATTCCTGCACTTTCCAGTACACAAATCAATAGTAATTTATATAACGGAATACTAATAATTCCTATAAAATATGCCAGCCTACGACCAAAAATTGTCCAAATCCAACTAAAATTGTTCAAGCCCTCTTATTTCGGAAATGTGGACTCCATCGCCTAGTTGATCGATAATATTGGTCAATGTATGGGATATAGAATTGAAATTCAGAGAGAATCGTTTTCTGATAATAGTATTTCTGTGTTTCAAATATGGGTTGAATCGGATCAATACATCCCTTAGCTCCCATATACCTAACACAAGGATTTTCGAATCTCCAGGTGACTTTGCTTTGGCTTCCAGCCAACACCAATAAATGGGTGCTACCAACTATTGTTTGCTTCATATTCACATCTGCTTCCTCCAACAAAGGTCAGCTCTTGTCTTGCGGGCGCTGGCTATCTTGTAAAGACCTTCAAAATATGACCTCAATTGCTAGTCATATTCAATGTTTTTCTTGCTTTTGTTTGTTTTAGTTGCTCATTCACTTCATCCCGCATTCGTATGCAAATGTACCGAATAATGTGAATCCAATCTTGACCTTTTCAAAAGTGACTTGAGAAGATAAGTATATGTACATACGTAGATATTTCTTAAAGCGTGTGCGGCTGAGCATTAATAGGCAAATCGGCGCCACCTACAACACAGACACGAGCGAAAGAATTGTGTGCGAAGCAAATTACATTACAAAAACAATAAAAAATATAAAAATCACAGAGATATCAAAACTACGTTTTTATATAAGTATGTGTATTTGACTTCAAAGTGTGCCTCTATTGGTTTGCAGTGCTTGCTGCATGTGACAATAGCTCGCAAAATAGCTCCATATTACATTACAATGTTATATTCGCACGTTAGTTTATATGTTTATGCGTATGCGTGTGCGTGAAATAATTAAAATAAATCTGACTTGTGTTGAGGGCTTTTAGCTCAACGACATCTGCCTGAGGGTCATTTACGCAATAAGACTCGTGCCAGTGTCGCCAGACACACGCGTACACTCACGCCCACAGTTGCGGTCGAAGACAATCTATGCGTTCGTGTGTATATTGGCAGCGAGCAACAGTTGAGATAAATGGCACTGAACTATGACGCAGTCGTAACCGAGAGATCAATGTATTGACAAAGTCAAATAAAGTAATGTATGCCAATGGGTACAGAGGTATATGTCTCGTCACTTTAGATGTGAGCTATAAAAGCAAATGAGCTTGATGAAAAAGAGAGAAAAAATCAGTCGATAAAAATGATATTTCTATGGTATATGGAGCATATGAACTCGTATGTGTTGACTTGGAAGTGCATTTATTTGTCTTGCTCTATATATTGATCAGAGTACATTAATTACTTAAAGTATGCAACAAATTTCGAAATAGGTTAAGAACATCATTATTTTGTTGAAATCCAAATAGCAAATATTTAGAAAATACTCTCTTTGCAAAGAAAAATTTTTCGTTTTCTAAAATCGCCTTAGAAGATATTGATTTCGGCAGCAGATATCTATTCAAATGCGGCGACGAACAACTGACATGGTGAATGTACTAGTTTCTTTGCTGGTTGTGGTTGAATGAAAGCATGTCCGACGATTGGATCCTCAGTGCGGTCCGTCTAAAATACAAAACAGAAGACTACGCAATCAGCACAAATAACCATGGGCTGAGATCCCTCAAAATCGCATACAAGGTCCAAGATACTGTGTGAAGGACTGAAGACCATCGTAAACAAACTGATAGAACCTTATCAAGGTTAGGCCTAGAATATATGTATATTATAGACTAGAACTTCACCATGCGCCAATTTTTGAAAAATACCCATGAAAGGAAGATCGACACCCTATCTCTTCATTGATTTCAAAGGCGACTTCGACAGCATATGAGTTACCTCTGTGCCGCTATGTCTGAACTTAGTATCCCCGCAAAGTTAATACGGCTGTGCAAACAGACCTTGAGCAACACCAACAGCTCTCTCGCGATCGGGAACAACCTTTCAGAGCCATTCGTCACCAAACGAAGTTTCAAACAGGGAAACTCCGGTATGTGACTTCTTCGATCTGTTGTTCGAGTAAATAATACGAGCTGCAGAGTCAAATAGAGCTGGCGTACGCTGGTGATATTTATATTTAATTGGAGAGAAGTATAGGGATCTGTCGAAGTAGACGAAATATTTCCCGCCATCAAACAGTCATTGCTTTCGTGACTTGGCTAACACGTCACTGTTCGAAATCGTAGATAATTTCGCCTATCTTGGAATCAGCATTAACAGCAACAACAATGCCAGCTTGGAAATCCAACGCAGAATAATGGAAGATGACAACATCTGATGAGTCGACGTTACAAGTTTTGAGAGAAAAGTTCTGCAGAATATTTATGGTCCTTTCCACGTTGCCAACGGCGAACACCGCAGTCGATAGAACAATGAGCTGTACGAGATATACGATGACTTTCACATAGTTTGGCGAATTAAGAGATAGCGGCTATGCTGGCTCGGTCATGTCGTTGGAATGGATGAAAGCTCTCCAGATCTGAGAGTGTTCGACGCAGTACCCGCTGGGGGAAATAGAGGAAGACCTCCACTCCGTTGGAAACAAAAACCAAAACAGCGAAAAGGAAGAATTACTGGCTGTTGCAAACTCGACTATAATTGCGTAAGGGGTGTTTACGCCAATAGAATGGAGAAGAAGGACTTTTTGAGAGAAAAGTGGAAGATTTCTGGTCCTTGGCGGCATTAACATAGTTTAACGAATCAAGAGACAGTGGCTTCGCTGGCTAGGTTATGTTGCCCGGATGGATGAGGACCCTCCAAAGAAGATCTAACTTTTTCGAGCCCATTTTTTTTTTGCGATGGTGCTCATTTCTGGGTCAATGGGTATGTAAACAAACAAAACTGCCGCATTTGGGACGAAGAGCAACCTGAAGGGATTCAAGAGCTGCTATTTCAACTAGAAAAGGCAAAGGTTTGGTGAGGTGATTCCACCGATTTCTTCAAATTAATGCCGGTGTGAACGTAACCGTCAATCAATGTATTTATTGAGAGCATACTTCCGTGAGCAGATAATTTCACGTTTTGGGTCGGTTGATTGGCCACCAAGATCGTGTGATATCACACCGTTTTACTCTTCCTATGGGGATATATAAAGTCTAAAGTCTATGCGAAAAGTACCGCTTTGATTCAGGCCTTGGAGCAAAATATCATGGCTGTCATTTGTCAGTTACTGGTCGAAATGATCGAACGAGTCATCGAAAATTGGATCCAACGGTTGGACCATCTGAGACGTAGCCGCGGTCAACATTTGAAAACGATAATCCCCAACAAAAAAAGGCCAAAGAATGTTTTATCGAATGATAAAAAACATTTCCTCTTAAATTTCAAGTTTCTGTGTTTTTTCTTCAAAAAAGAACCTCGAAATGGATCATTTTTCATATGTACATATAGCTTCTTTACAGGGTCATCGAAGTTTCTTTTTGGGTGTTATACTCGTAAAATTCGTAGTTAACATACAACAGCCTGACCAGGATGTACAAATCAAACTTTGTGAATGTAAATTGTTGTATGTATACTTTTCGGACACACTGTTCTGCATGTTCCTGCTAGATATTTACCGAGCGAAGTGTGCAATCAATTTGTTCAAAATAGCATCTATTCATATCTGATAGCTCAGTGAGTGAATATCAAATGACACATGCGAGTACATATGTACAAATGTATGTATGTATGCACTAGTATGTGCTACAAAATTTCAATAGAGAAATGTTTGAAAATATCTCACTTTTTATTTGCGGCTATTGGCACTCGCAAACAAAACGAGTGGACTAACTGAAAATTCGCAAATGGCTATGACTAATTGACCGATGATATTGTCGCATATATTTGTACTTATAATTTGTACTTAGATATGTACATATGCTTGACTGTATGTAAATGTGTACATGCGTTACTATTTGAAAAAAAGAGCGACCTGTGCCATGGTTATATTTGATTGCTGATAAAATTATGGCATTGGCATGTTGTTTAGGTCTATTACACATCAAGATAATTTTGGAGCGCAAAATAACAGCTAAGATATGAAAAAAATATTTAAAAAAAAATTTTATAAAAACTTCATCTCACACACTGCCAAAACAATTGACAACAATGTTGCTCAACCGCAAACTTGACAGCGGAATCGACAAATTCCAAGTCGGCCGCAATCTGCGCGGCGCGGCGCGAGAGCCAGCGTGTGCAATGAGGTAGACAAGTCAACAACAAGTTGGCCGCGTGCTGCGCTGTTTATCTGTGGCTCCACCAGCCGCCGTTAACAACAATAAACGTAAATGCAAACAGCAACAACAAACGTCGTATAGCAGTCCATGGAAGTGTGGTGCCCCAAGTACCCCAAAAAACATGCCTCTTACGGACAGGCCTGTTTCGCTATATGGAGCAAGCCGACATGAGAGCCAACTGAGCGTACGTGTGTGCCACTACAAATATGCGAGAGTGTATGTGTGCGTACGCGGCGCGTGTACTACTTTGGGTGTGCAGGCCTAGAAGCGTTGGCGAGCATTTCAGTTTTGTACGAAACAACGCGCGATTCGTTGTTGGCGACGCGAGTAGACGGACGTAGGCACGCGGCAAGTTGAACGTTATACGGCAACGTGTTACGTGTGTTAAGTGTGAGCTGTAAACGTTTCAGTGGCGTGTGTATGTGTGTGTGTGTGCGCGCAGTTCGAAAACGAAACGTAAGCAAATCAGCTGTTTATATTGCGGAAGTTGGGCGCGTGTGAATAGAAAGCAAGTGACGGGGAAGTGTGAGTGAAGTGAAGAATGCCAATACGAAAACTATTTGGGTTGGTAGTTTAGGAAATTATGTGAGAATTGATTGGAAAATTGAAAGAAAAATAAATTTAAATTGAATTTTGAGAAAATAAAAAATCAAAATTAAAAGAAAAAAATACATTAAGTAATATTTGGAAAAAAAATAAAACCGAAAATATAAAAAAAAATTTAAAATTAAGAAAAAAAAATATTTAAAACATTACAATTACATTGAAAAAATAAAAAAAACTTCATTAAAATTTGAAAAAACCTAATATTTGAAAAAAAAAAAATTAATTAAAAAAAATGAAAAAATAAAAAAACATATTACAAAAAAAATTAATTTATATAAAAAAATAATAAAATAAAAAAAATAAATTAAATTAAAAAAAAAATAAAATAAAAAAAAATAAATTAAAAATAAAAAAATCTATATATTATTAGAAAATTAAATAAAATTAATTTTATAATTTAATTCTATGGAACTAATTTAGCAAATGTGTTTTTTATTTTTTTTATAATAAATTTTTTTATTATAATAAATTTTTTTTTATAATGTAGTTCTATAGAATTATTTTTGGAATCGCTTCTTAGTTTAAAATTGTATATATTTTTTTGTTTAAAATTTGTTTTTTATAATTTATTTCCACAGAAGCATTTATGTAATTTTTTATTTATTTTTTTAATTACCACTAAGTACCAAAAATAATTTTATAGAAACAAATTATAAAATAATAAAATAAATTCTGTCTCAGATAATATATTTTTTATAAAACACCAACGCTAAAAAACATAATTTCGCTTCGAAAAAATTTAATAAAAAGTCAAACGTAACACTATTCAATAAAAATTTAGTAAAATATATTCTTTCCAAAAAATTAATTCGCCAATAATTAAAAATAAACAACAACAATTATTTCACACTTGAAAACAATAATACCTAAAATAAAATCAAAAATATATATATAAATAAAAATTCAAACAACTGCCATTTCCCTTGAATGACTGTCCATTGTGTACCTCCATATATTGCAATCGAAATTTCACAATGTCATCTATCGTGTTACCTTTACGGCAGTTTTCGCAACCGAACAGCAAAACAAAACGGCAGCCACACACAGTTTTTAAAATTTGTACTCAAACGAATATGCAAAGTGTTTGCGTCATAAGTTCAAACACACATTGGTAGTGTTGCAACAACACAAAACATGCGCTCCCTGCACGAACAGACACACATACACACATACCCGCACTGCTTATTGGTACCCACACTCTCTTTCAGCA
This sequence comes from Bactrocera dorsalis, assembly GCF_023373825.1. Classification (NCBI taxonomy): domain Eukaryota; kingdom Metazoa; phylum Arthropoda; class Insecta; order Diptera; family Tephritidae; genus Bactrocera; species Bactrocera dorsalis. The sequence goes on along the minus strand of NC_064306.1, from coordinate 59,737,970 downwards.
AGTTTAAATTGTGGTTCATTTTTTGCCTTTTGAGGATCATTATTAACTGTTTGTGCTTTGTAAGTGGGTGTGTGTGCGTACGTGTGGCGAGCGCTACACATTTACTGCTCAATCAGCAGCGAAAACAGATGTCACAAGAATTATGGCACTATAGGCGATTTTTGTTGAATTTTAAGAAATAAAATTTTACTAAATGCTTTTGAACTAATGAACTTTTTGCTATACTATATATTTTTTTATTTATATTCATAGTTTTATGAGTTCCTTAGATTTTCGCAGAGGAGGGATCTTTTTTGTATACATTGGCTTAGAAGATGACAGATTTAGTAAAGTTTGCTGTATTTTAGAGAATTTAGAAAACGCTTCCAGTTCCTTTAAGTATTTAGCATTATTTTTTAACCCTTTTAGGAGAAATATTCACAAAAGTTTTTCCTCAGCTGAACTTGTCTTAAAAAAAATTTAATGTGTGAAAATTTGTATTATTTAAAAAAAATAAAATGTTTCAAATTTGATAATAAATTAAATTATTTGTTTAATCAATTTATACAAAAAAAAAAAATTAAAAATTAAGAAAAACAAATTCATATTTGAAAATAAATTATAATAAATATTTATACAAAAAAAAAATAAGAAAAAAATTTAATCTAAAAAAAAATTCAAATTTTAAATTTTTAAGTTTTAAAATTTTAAAATTTTATTTGTTTAATTTTTTTTGTTTGTGTTTTGACTCTTTTACTTTATTTCTAATATTAAACAGTACTACAACCTCTTTTTACTCATAAGTTAAACACCCTACGAAGCAATAAATTGGTCTTTTGTTGAAATTTTTCTGGAAACAAATTATTGAATTTCAGAATATTTAATTTAGATTGCTATTCACAGTTTCCTATTTCATTTCTTTTTTTTCCACATATTCAAAATATAATATTTCAGTTCAACAATTTTCTTGTCGGCTTTTTTGTCTGCTTAGCTCCTAAATGTAGGCAACATTTCAATTTTTTTCTTCAAACAATACTCGATATGCCCTGAACAGAGCCTGTTAAGTTTGCCACGAAATTTATAATACCCAGAAGGAAACGTCGCAAACCCTATAAAATGCATAAATGAGCAGCATGACGAGCCTAGTTAGTTAACCTTGTCCGTAAGTCCGTTCGTCTCTTTGTCTATATGTAGAACTAGTCCCTTAGTTTTGAACATATCGGTCTGAAATTTTTCACCTTTATTTTTCTTCTCAACAAGCTGCTCATTTGTTGGAACTGCCGACATTAGATCACTATAACCTATAGCTGTCATACAAATTGACCGATTGAAATCAAGTTCTTTGTGGAAGTTTTTTTTTATTTGTGAGGGGATTATATCTTCGGTAATGCAATAAAATATATCGGTATTTACTGTAATTTATTATTATCGACATTGGATTTAGAAATAAAATTTGGGAACTTCATTTATTAGTTTTCTTTTCACATGACAACAAGTTGTCAAAGTTGTATAGAAGAGGATGGGTAGAAACATCCAGCCACTTTCTCCAGCCTAAGTTAGACTTAGGAATAATCAATACGGTGAACCAGAAGATATAGTCGAAACTGACATTCTCTGCTTCAACAACTTTAAGGTAGGCTCAAAGCGCTTTGTTGAATTGTAAGGTCTCATAACCTATTTATGGAAGTTTTGGTTAACACAACAGACTGGCGTTCTAAGCTGTTTAAGTGAGATCCCTGTTAGGATTAACCTCTGCATCTAACCCAACCTAACCTAACTTATCACCAAATTTTCTCTTAATAAAAATTCAAGACAGTGAAAAATAAATTTGTTAACCTCACTTTAGAAAAAAATTTAGCAATAAATAATTTGTGTATCATTCTAGCTCAAAATAAATTACCTCGTCATTTTGCCAAAATTGCCCACAGTACAACGTTTTTATTTGCATGCCATGTTGCTCGGCCGTCTGTTGTACTTTCTCTCAATCAATACAGCTGATTTTGTATACACGCTTTGTTGTTATTGTTGCATTCAAATTACAATAAACAACTAAATTGACTAAAGATTCTTTGATTGTGTTATGTAGCTTTTTCCAACTTATTTGTTTACTCATAAAAGAGCGCTTTAGAATATGCCGACATAAAGCATAGAGCATTCTTATACATTCACAGAAAGAGAGAGAGAGAGAGAGATTGTATTTTATTGTGTTTTACTAATGAAAATGTGTAAATTATGAAATCAGAAAATACCCATATGTACGTGGGTAGGTGAGGAAGGCATGGGTTTTGGATTAAATTGGAAGATTTAGTTTAAGAACAAAGAAACATTATTTTATTTAAGTCTACTTTTAGGGTTGAGTAGGGCACACTTAGTTTTGTAAATATATAATACAAAGGCATATTGCGTACTGAATAGCCAGAAGTCACACGGAGCTAAATCAGGCGAATACGGTCGTTGTGGCATGATGTTGGTTGAAAATTTCGCGAAAACTCACGAGGAATGAATTCAAAAAATAGTCGAAAAAACATGCCTACTTTTGCCACGATATTCGGCCGATTGATCGTCTGTGTCCGGGTCGTAAGCATAGATTTAAGACTCATCGCCTGTAATAATACTTTTCATGATAAATAGTCTCACTATTTTTTGCCCACAATGGTATATATGACAAATAAAAGGCTGATTCGAGCGTAGTCTTAGACAATGAAATTTTATAATTTTGTTTTACCATTTGTAAATTTAGGGGAAGAGTGAGATCATATTCACCAAAAATGTCCTAACAGTGTTTTTTGGAACAATTTTATACGTAATTGTGTTTCTTGATCCTCAATTGTCGCAATTGTCATTGAAACAAATTGGTCGACTATACAAAATCAATCAAAATCAGATGGGTATATGATATTCTGAGACAGACCTTCTGGAAAATATTGCGTCCTTGACTTATTTTAATTTCAAAACTTGGCTTATCTCCCTTTTCAAAAAAAAGTGTAACAATGAACCAGTAAAAGAAGCGCTCCAACGCCTTGATAATTTCAACAAAATATGATTCTTAAGTGGATACGCTGATCTAATAATGCTTAGTTTGGGTATATATTTAGTTATTTCATTATGTCGTACAATTTTGATATCCGAAATAAAGCTTTTCTTTATAGACAGGTATTGAACTCACTGCAGTTTTGAAATTATATTATCCGTGCTTAACTTACTGTTTCATATCAAGACGATAATTGAAAGAGATATTATATTTGATCTTGAAGCCTAAAGGTATGCCACGTTTTTTGTCAATTCCATAAAAAATCGTCTAAAGATTCCAAGGCCTATCAAAAAAGGATAATTTGGATGCAATCGAAAGCTATTTGACTGTGTTCTCCGTCCTTAAGTTACTGCTTCTTATCAATACTATCATTGGAAGAGATATTATATTATTTGATATTCTCTTGAAGCCTAAAGGTATGCTAGGTTTCTTTGTCAATGGTTAGACTTGTAAAAGCCTCTAGACTTAGTTATTCTTGTCTAGTCATTCGAACTCTGGTTAAGTAATATTTTTGCAAATGAGTAGTTGTGGTTAAGATAAGTAAGTTTGATTGCATATTGAAATATTATAAAGTAACCCATATAGACCTAGATCTTTAGTGACCCTCAAGAATATCATAGAATAAATTATGAATCATGGCAGCTTGTACTGCGGGCTAAACTTTGACACCAATTAACCGCACACCTTCATATATAGTACATTCAAACATATGTATATAGAATGAAAAGCTTCCAGTGTTCGACCGCCGCTGGGTTCTTTGTTCCACTCAGTGCAGTCTTTATTATTACTTTTTTTTTCATTTATCACGCTGTGTTTGATTTTTAAGATTTCCATGTGGTTAATTTTCATCAACTTTTGGCTTTGTTTCATCATGGGTTAGTATGATTTGCCTGTGTGTGAGTGCGGTCGTTCTGAGAGCACCTCGGTCGTTAATTCATGTTGTGTGCGTCTCGTAAAGCATTTCTTTGTAAACTTTACGCTCGCGTTTACGCAGACAACAAGAAAATGCTGCGAAGAAATTGAAAAGCTCTCCATTGTTGATGTCAATACAACAACACTTAAGCGCATGTGTGTGTGTTTGTGTTTGTTTACGGCACTATCAGAATGCTCTATTGCTTTTACTTTGCTTTTGCTGGGTGCTTTTTTGTTTTTTCCTTGGGTTTCGTTCTGTTTTTTTCTTTGACTTTGCTTTGGTTTGGTGTGCTGCTGCTGCTGCTTCTTCTTGCGCAGCTTTGACGTTGTGATTTGCTTTTATCAATTTTGTGTTAAAAATTGTGCAAGTCAAAAATTAATTCAAAACGTTCGTAGTTCGCCTAACGGTAAGACGCGCTGCCAGCGTTGTGCCACGAGTTTAAAATAAATTTACGAGAATATACAAAAAAATACTAGATTGATGCTGGCGCGTAGTGCAAGAAAGGTGAAAAAATTACAAAAAAATTGCAAAAAATGAATTATTGATAATTGGAAAACGGGAATTTTTTAATACGTAAGCGTGTTATTAACGGGAATTTTGTTGACTGATTAAGTGTTTATTGCTCTTTAAAAAATTGTATGACGATTAAAATATTTTTTGTTGATAATAAATAAATTTTTTTTTTCATTTCAACTATAGTGTTTTGTTTTCGAAAATTGCTGTCTCATGCCTTAACGTAACGCTGCCAACGTGAAGAGCAGTATATGCCATAAGAAAGCATAAATTATAGTGAATTATACGAAATATACATAAATATCACACTTTTTCCGTGCAAAGTTCGAAGAGGTCAAGTGAAGTGAACTCAGCGGCTGAAATTGCTGCATGCGAGAAAAATATTATATTCTATACGTGAAAATAAAATTTTGAATGGCCGCTGCCAAGTCTGTTTGCAGTCAGAGCGTAGTTGTCATTAATAAATGTACAACAACAACAATAAAAACTAATTTTACAAAACACAAAACGAATTTGTTGTGTCAACAACGGCAGTCAGTTGCAGTCGTCAGTCGTTGGGGACGCGCTATTTGTTGTTAGCCGCTAGAATTTGTAGTGTTTTTACTAAACGAAGATAAATATCTATCTATCACATCGACATACCTATGTTTATATGTCTAGCTAATAACGGTGCAAAGTGAAAGCGGCAAGAATTTGTAAAGAATTTAAATAATAAACAAAGTGGTAAGAAGTTACAAAGCAAAAGAATGCAAAAAGAAGAAACAAGTCGAAAAGAGTTGAAGAAAGTTGAAATTAAAATTAAAAAAAAAATAAAAATTTCTAAAAAACATAAAAATTAAAACAAAAATTCAAAAATTATAAAAAAAAGATTATTAAAAAAAGTATAAATAAAACAACAAGAACAACTGAAAAGAAAAAAGCACGTAGAAAGCGTCGCTTAATTAAACCAACGGTTCCGTTTAATATACATTATCGAAAGGTTGAGACTTGTTTTGTTTCGTTTCCACAACGTTTCGTCGTTGACATACATAACACAGACGCTGAACTTTGAGATTAACGATGAGGTGTGCTTTTTTCTTTTGCACAATTAAAATTCATTTTGTATGCAGTCAGTGCAAATGTAAACAAAGGCAGTGAAGGTGATTTAAAATCAGCTGTTTTTGGAGGCAGTGCAAACTGCGATAGAGAAAATTAAGCAGGAAACGAATTAAAAAAAAAATTGGGAAAAAAATTAATTAGCTCAAAAAAATAAAATTAAAAAATAAAATTAAAAATAAAATTTGGAAAATAATTTACAAAATAAAAAAAAAAAAATAATTGCAGAAATGGGAAAAACTTAAATTAAAACATTAAAATTAAAGTGTAAAAGAAAACAAACACAAAAAAAAAAATTAAGCAAACTAAAATTAGATAAAAACATAAAATTAATTATAAAAATTAAAATGGATTAAATTAAACTAAAATTAATATAAAAAAAATAAAATTAATTAAAACAATTAAAATTAATTACAAAAATTAAATTAATTAAAAAATTAGATCTAATTACAAATATTAAAATTAATTAAAAAATTAGATCTAATTACAAAAATTAAAATTAATTTAAAAAAATAAAAAAAGTTCAAAAAATAAATAAATTTAAAAAAAATAAAATTAAATTAATTATAAAAACTGGAAATTTTTAAAAATAAATTAATATTATTTGAATAAAATTATGATTATTTACAAATACTTAAAGTGGGTAAAAATAATATTAAAATTAATTACAAATATTAAAACTAATTAAAAAAATATGAATAGTTACAAAAATTATATTAATTATAAAATTAAAATTAATTAATAACAAAATTTTAAAGTTGTTTAAAATAAATTAATATTAATATAGCAAAATTTTAATTAATTTCGAAAATTAAAGTGGATTAAAATAAATGAAAAATAATTTAAAATTATTAGAATTAATTAAAAAAGTTTAAACAAATTAAATTAATATTAATTAAAAAATAAAAACAATAGCAAAATTTTATTTAATTAAAAAATTGAAATTAAATTAATTGCAAAAAATAAAGTTGTTTAAAATAAATTAATATTAATGTATTATAACAAAATGGTAATTAATTACAAAAATTTAACAAATTTAAATTAAATACAATAGTTAAAATTAATTAAACGATTTAAATTAAATTAATTACGAAAAATAAAATGGATTAAAATATGTTAAAATTAATTACAAACATTTAAATTAGTTGAAATAAAAATAATTATGAAATTAAATTAATTAAAAAATTAAAATTCAACTAATTATAAAAATTAAAGTGGATCAAAAAAATTAAAAAAAAAAACAAAATTATTTCCAAATTTAAATTAATTAAAATTAAATTAATTACAAAAAAATTAAAGTTATTTACAGTAAATAAATATTAATTCAACAAAATTATAGTTAATTACAAAAATTAAAGTTAATTAAAATTTAAAATAATTAATTTTTTTTAAATTAAATTAATTGCAAAAACTTAAAAATATATAATAAAACCTATTAAAATATTTGTTGTTGTTTTTCTTTCAAGTGAAAATTTGTAACTACAAAGCGCTCGCTTGTGCTTAAAACGCAGAAAGTTTTGCCCAAGCAGTGTCGAAGCAATAACATTTAAAAACTGCAAAAAAGCAATCGCATACAATCATAGCAATTTCGTAGAAATCCCTAAATAATTGCGCTGACGTCAGTCTGTGTGGCGCGACAACGTGCGCACCTACAGAAACATTTGCTTATTGTTGTTAGTACGTACTTAAGTTCACATGTGAGCAGAGATTTGCACTTGTTTTGCGCAGAAAAGGCAACGTTGAGCCAATTGCTAAAGGAATAAATGAAAATAATTCACTTTAATCGCCGATAAATGTGGAAAAAGCGGGCAAACGTGTCAAAAAACACAAATTGACGAAAGTAAATAATAACAAAAATTATAATATTAGTGCAAAAAATCGCCAGTTATTTAGAATAGATTTTTACTTGCGTTTCGTGCTGTTTTTTTGCTTGTGAAATGCACTCGAGTTGTTAATGCTATTGCAAGCTTGTGACGTGTAAATAAGACGACAAATTAACACGGTAAATATTTTGCACAATTATTCATTATTGACATACATACATAAATACTTGTACATATGTTTAAAAGTAACTTTTTAGTGATTTGTTTTAAGCACTGAAGTGTATTTGCACAAATGTTGACACTAGTGTACGACGAAGTGGCAACGATGGATTGCAAAATGCAGATACTAAAATTGGGTTTTAGTTTGCAGTTTTTGTAAAATTAATAGTTGATGTTCAGCATAAAATACAACTATATGGAGCAAAAATAAAGTGTGTGGTCTCCAACAATGCAATTATATTTTGAAAGTGACTTAGGGCAAGTTAGCGCGTGGCTGGCTCGAATAAATTCCAGCCAAAAGACTTAATGTTCGACAAATTTCACAGCAAATGGCGCCACATGTCAGCTATAACCCGAAAATACTCTTCCAAGGCGTCAATCTTCTCGAGATTATCTACGTAGAAAAGCGACTTCATATAACCTCACAAAAATAGTCCAGCGGTGTTAAATCACCCGTTCTTGGAGGTCACGATACATGTCGGCACGCGAGATATTGCGCTCAACAGAAGTTTCCTTCAATAAGTTGATTGTTCCATTGACATTCGTTTTGGCTTTTTCGTTGTAAGCGCCATCTTGTGGAAACCAGAGGTCTTCCGTATCAACAGCCTCCAATTCAAGCACGAAAGAGTCATTACTCATGGCTCTATAGCGTTCCCCAATGACAATAGCCACAATGGCCGGCTTCATTTTTGAAGAAATATGAGAATCATTGGTCCATAGATACACACTAAACACTAACTTTTTGCGAATATAACGGCGTCTTAATACTGACTAGTGGATTAACATCACTACAAATGCGACAATTTTGTTTATTAACGAACCTAACGTCAACCAAAATGAAGCTTCATCTTTGAATGAAATTTTCATTTAAATGTAGAAATCGGGACTGATGGCTATCTCGTTTGGCCCTGTTCACCGAAAGTGCGTCGCGACTGATGGTCGTCTGGCTGAGTATAAATCAAATATCAGCTGTCACAGAGGTGAATTCCGATTAACGTATTGTCTTATTGAAAACCACATGTCTACAAACCACCCTTTACTTCGGATCTTGGTGGTAAACGGCCTACTTAAAGACCTCCAGGAACGAGGCTATCGGGTGATAACTCAGCTGATGATGTTGTTCTTGTGGTTAAAAGAAAATTCCTAAATGCCCGAGGAGCTATAGGTAAGAGGTAGAGATTCTCACCAAAGATGGTGTGTTGGCTCTACGAGACCGTAGTTAAGCCAAACATTTTCTATGGTGTATTCGGCTGGTGGCTGGCGCCAGAATTGCATACTAAGAAGCTTGCTTTCATCGGCATCTCCGGTGCACTACGGACTACACCAACCATAACACTTAATGTCATTTCCAACACAGCTTCTTTTTCTTTAGTACTACAATCGTGAGTTGGTCTGGATCGAGAACACGAAACTTCGCCAATTGCTTCTATCCTTTGCGAGGTCATGCCAATTGTACGTCCCAAGTGCAGACAGGTCGCAATGCACTTGGTTATTTCATTGGTTGTGTGGGCGCCCTTGTTTTGTTTGTCCGTCCATGAGTCTCGAGTCGAAGGAGCTTTCCACTGGATTCGTTGGATTTTTATGTGCTTAATTATATCCATGTCGCCACGGTTCGTGGTTTCATCTTCTTCGGAGAACATTTCTTTCGAATACTCCAAGTGCTTTATCGTCTCAAGTAGTCTAGTAGAATAGGACGGGAATAATAAGCGACTTATAGCGTGTATTTCTTGGTCGGCGTGAGAGGGATCTACTTTTATTGCCTCCCGATCGCAAACGTAGTTCGCTAGGCGCGAGGAAATTTTGTATGTGCCTTCAAGTTACTTTGTCTTGACCTCGTCCACTACAACACCACTAACATTCGTTCCTTTTTCTAGACTTGAAAAGGCAGCGCTTACGGTTCTGTCGTTAAGACCTAAACGGGAGATATGTGAATGGGGAGCAGTCACTAGAGAAGTGATGCAGTGAGTCCGCTAATGGGTCGAAACTAAAGGGAAGGTCGGAGGTGGAAACTGTAAGCTGAACTCTCCGTCAATCGTAGCTTTAGGCTATTCGCTCACTATGTTCTCAAAACTAGTCAAAAATATCAGCTAAGCAGCAATCAAGGCAATAACCTGGTATCGTATATCGGCCAGGAGTATCTTGGGGAGCAGAGCAGCAGTGAAAAGTATTGCCAGAAGCAAGCGGCTTCACTTCTATTGAGTGCCAAGCCACATAGGCATCGAGGGTAATGAAATAGTTGGCGAGATTGCCAAGAATGGTGTACGTCTAACACCCGAAAATGTAATCAGGATTGGGAAACCATTTATTGTTTATACGACGATGTGGAAAGAAGCATGGTAAAGGAGATCAAAACCGTATGGAACGAGCTACCTGGGTGGTACACAAAATTCTTGTAGGAACATGAGCGGAATACTAACTGGTCACTGTCGGGTGGCAACACACGCGCGTAGAATGGGGTTGACAGATCAAGAAGACTGCAGGAAAGGTCTAGAGTAAGGTACCAGGGAAACAATGGCGCATTTCTTATGCACTTGTACCGACTTAGCAAGACTTCGCTGTAAGCATTTGTGGTCCCCACGGTGTAATACACTGGAGGAGGTATCGATAGTGAGGCCACATAGTCTGTTATTCGTGTCCAGCGCAGGCATCCTAAAGAATGACTAGACCTCTTAGATCTAGTTAGTAACTGAACGCCATCTAGTATTGCAAAGGACCCAAACTGGTCCATGCGTGGCTCATTGGCCTACCAGATTAACCTAACCTAACCTTTTTAAACGCTATTAATTTTATATAATTACTATTAGTTTATATAGATATTTTATGCAAAAAACTGAAGATTATGTTTTTCCAATTACAGAATATATCAATTCTTCTGACGTGGCAGACCTCGTACGTGCAGTCATTTCGTAGTGACGCCGCTGCCGAGCAAAATAGAATATTTCGCAAAGCAACGCCAAATCGATAAATAAGCGCATACTATGTACAAATTGCAACTTTGGTCCGAACAAACACAACAAAAATCATCAAAATTAATTAAACGACCAAAACAACAACAACACCAAAAACAAGAACCACCGCCTCAAACAACACGCGAACTGCACCAAACGCAACGCCAAACACGAGCGACTACAATACAATTTGCTAGCAAACAAGCAAAAACAACAAGTTCAGACAACAAGAACAACAACAACAAAAGTTTACTTATACATCATATACGCTTGTTAAGCGCTTATCAGCGACAATTGAGCGCGTTTAGCAATTTATTGCATTTGATCACACATTTCCTGCAAAGCGGACGTGCGCATCAGCTGATCGCGAGCGCCGAGCTGAGATATTTTATCGATTACACATAGCGAAGAGATAGGCGCGCGGCGACCGTCAGCAGCAGCAGCCTCAACAACAACGACGCAATAACAACGCTTTTGCGACAACGTCAACGGCCCCGTTAATTAACGCCAAAAAAAAGACACAGTAAAAGAAATCGAATTGTTTTCCCAGTTATACAAAGAAAACTCAGCCGAACAGAAGAGTGTGTGCGAACATCGCTTTCGCGAAACACAACGGAACGAAACGAAACACATTGGAACGCAGTGGCAACGGCACAGTGCGGCGCCATGAATATCGATAGTCCGGTTTTTGTGCCGCGCAATAACGCGCCAATGACCGCCACGCCGGCGACACAGCTGAAGGTGTCGGGCGTGTCGCTGCTGGACCCTAAAGCGCCCAAGTCCGCGTTGGCCCTAGGCGTCGTAACGCCAACTGCTTTCGGCAAACTAACGGATAACAACAACATTAAGCACAAGAACAATAATATGGGCGGCTATTGGCCTTTCGTCAACAATGCCGCGGCATACTATCCATGCGGCATCAACAGCAATTACTTGCAATTTTGCCAGCAGCAACAACAACAACAGCATCAACATCAGCAACAATATTTGCAACACTTTGTACAGCGTCAAAGAACTTTGCCGAACTTTCACAATCAGTGGACGCAGCGGAAGAATTTAAACGCCGCAATCGGCCAGCGACAACAACAACAACAGCAACAACGTAAGCAAATAACAAAAGCGACAGCACCAGCAGCAATAACGCCGGAAGTGTCTGCACAGCAACAGCAGCAGCGGCGCAAGAAGCAGAAAATGCAACCTCAAGCCTTGCAACAACAAAAACAACAACAATTAACGGAACTACAACAACAACAACAAGCTGTGAATATTACAAAATTTCCGATTGCGAATAAAACAAACGAATCGCTTTCGCCGAAGTTAACAATTGCAACAACAACAACAAACGCCAACCAAGCTACGTTGTTGTTGCTGCCAGCGGCTGAAGAAATTATCAACATTAATGTTGTAAACGACAATAATTTAAATAGCAATAATATTGTTATCGACAAAAATACAATTTCGAACAACAATAACGGCAACAACAAAGTGGATGAAGATATCAATATGGCAACACTTGCAGCAATAAGTAATGGTACAACCACATTGCCAAATCAATCAACTCAGTTGGTTGAAGAGGCGGAAATATCGACAAAGCAAGGTGAGTGTTAACCTTTAATGAACCGTTATGCAGTTAAAAATAATTCAGTATATCTGTATAAAATTTATATTTGTGCAATATTTCAAGAATATTACACCATTTTTTAGTTTAACGATCACTTGTGAAGTATTTTCCTGGTTCACGAAATAATTTTTGAAAGAATCATAACCTCAAAGCTATACTCGTACTTATTTTCTTATTGTAATCAGTTAACCTAGGGTTGGATTAAATATTGTATTGATCGGTTCAAATTAAGTAGTAAACTGGGTTCCAGAAGCGCGATTTCCAAGCATTGAAGGCGTCACGGAAGGCCTTCTCCGGAATAGCCTTGAGAGCCGAGGTGTATGCTGCTTGGATCCCCTTTCATCGAAACAAAAAAAGTCCGGGGGCTATATCTGGGCTGTAGGGCGGCTGCGGAAGCCTTGGAATGCCGGTCTTGGTTAGGTAGCTGTTCACAAGAAAGGCGATGTGAATCGGGGCGTTGTCGTAGTGCAACATCAAATCGACTGCCATGTGTTGTCGAACCCGATTCAACCTTCGTTAGAGTCTCTTGATTACTTTCCCTTAAAACTTGGCGTTGACTGTTTGTCCAAAAGAAACAAATTCATGGCGGACGATGCCTTTGATGTCAAAAAAGACAATGAGCATCATTTTCACTTTGGATTTGTTCATTCTTCCCTCCCAGCACGGTCTTTATCAGCGACCTCTTCCCGGCCTTCCAAACAGGCCTGGCACCACCGAAGCACAACACTTCTTGCTACCGAAACATCTGAGTAAGCCTGCTTGATTATATCAAACGTCTCTGTCACAGATTTACCGAGTTTCACAAAGAATTTCATTGTGTCCCTCTGCTCAATTGAACTCTGCATTTTCGGCTTGCACCACTCACAGAAACACGTCAAGTGAAAATGTTTGTGCTGATTCTCCAGGTGCTCGGAGACAACTGACAGGCCGCTCGTTCTTTAGCTAGGAACGCCCACTACCGAACTCAGTCGGTGCGCGAAGAACAGTCACGGCGGAAGATAATCAGTCCTATTACTTTCCGGACAAACGCTGTATCTGTTCACCGAAGTGTTTTCTCAAAAAACCCATGGATTTGTGTGATGGGTGGGAAGTGGCATCGTCTTGTTGAAACCAAACGTCGCCGAGATCACAAGCTTCAATTTCAGGCATTAAATAGTCGGTTAACAGTGCGGGAAAACGATCGCTATTGACGGTTACGTTATCACCAGCAATTTTGCTTGCTTACATACCCATTGAACCAGAAATGGGCCCCAGTGCTGCACAAAAGTTGGCTCGAAAACGTCAGATCTTCTTGGAAATTTTCAAGAGCCTTACCACCATTATAATGAAAATATTTTATGTCTTAGTTGCACTTTTTCTTGATAATTTTTGCATGACTCCCGCTTCAACTTAATTTGATTCAAGCAACTGTGTTTATTTGCTACTTTGTGGAGTCATCACAAAACATTCTAAATTCCAGATAACTCAGTTTAATTAAATAAATGCTAATGCAAGTACGCACACAAATAAGATATCACAAAAACACAACAACAATAAAAATAATGAAAACAATGGCAAACGAGGTGAGATTTTATGATTTGAGGCCTTTCAACGCCTTTCAATGACTTGCAACTGTTTTTGGCAAAAAGTGCTCGAGTTGTTATCATCATTGTTGTTGTAGGTGATTAGGTAGTTGTTATTGTTGTGCGCGTTTTTGCTTTTGCTTTCTTTCACAGGTTATTACACCCAGCGTCTACACTTATTTAGCTACATATTTGTTTTTGCTACAAAAAAAAAATATTTTCTATGTTGTATGTTTGTGTGTGTGCGTAGGTACATACAATGTACAGTGTTGGATGCGCTTGTTTGCGTTTACGTTTGCATTTGCAAACTGCCATTTGATAAAAACAAATTCAAACTAATCAATTCCAGTTAAATAACATGAAAAATCAACACACCTCTGCGCGCTCAAACTCACACACACACACACACACAGCAATGCATGCAGACAGCTAGCCCATTTGCGTCGCAAAGGGGTGGTAACGACTCAAGGTCAATGCGTGGCATTGAACTTGCAGTTGTTGGTTAAGGTTGCCGCTTGTTTTCGAGGTCAAAACCCCACAACCACAATCAATGCCAGCAAACACTACTCGCGAAAGCCGAAACAGCAGTCGAGCGCACGAGCAACCAAGCGGGTGGCTAGGCAAGACGCGGCAGCGAAAAAAGTTTGCAGAAGAAATGAGATAAAAAAATAATAACAATAATAGTCATAACAGCCAGCAATCATGTGAATCTACACGAAAAACAACAACAACAACAACTAAAAAGAAAAGAGCTACAAAAATAGAAGCAAGAAATAACAAACAAACAAATTTGGTGCTAAGTGTTCTCTAAACGTCGAACAAAAGCTTAAAATAGCAAAGTCCAACAAAGAAAAAAAACTAAAAAATCTTTAAGTCCAAAAATAATAAAATTTAAGCAAAAATAAACAAAATTTCAAGCGCAAATTGCTTGGCTTGCTGACTGCGTGGCCTGTGGGGGGTGTGCTTTTGGTTGGCGCGACTGCATAATAGCGGTAAAAACGAGTTCGCTAAATTTGTTTAGAATAATTTCACAATACGCATACACCTTCGAGCAGCGAGCAGCTGAGTGAAAGATAAAAACAAATTCATATAAGTATAGAACAACAACAACTTGTAGCAAAGAGTTCATTGCACTAGCAAAGTAAAGACAAAGCTTTGGAGAAAAAGTAGCAAAAATGCTAAGAAAAGAAACAATTAAGTTTGAAAGGAAAAAACAATTTAGTTAGAAAAAAATATAGAAAAAGCAATAAAAACTGAATTTGATAAGAAATAATAAAAAGCCAGACAAAAAAAAAATGAAATTAAAAAGCTTCAAGCCAAAAGCTCTAAGCTGCGGTGAGCTAAACCACACGTTGATGGCGTCGCAGGCCTCTACTGTTTATTGTGTATTTTTTGCCGTAGTTCTAAAATGTCAATTAAATGGGTCAGTAGCCTAAATGTGCTCAAATTAATTTGATTAAAAATACTCTTTATAGCGTCATTGGGCTTTCATTACATACAGTGGCGCCGCTAACTTTTTTCATTTGGAGAGAAGTTTCATATTCATATTTTAACACCTTGACTGCGGTATCGCACCGGTAAAACATGACAAAAAGTAACCAACTTATCGCTGGTGTACACACCTATGCCAAAATAAAACAATTATTTTCTTGCTTGGCAGCTGGAAATAGATTTTTGTCATGACCACCGCACTATGGGGTAATTTGGCCGATTTCATGGTATTAATTAATAACTTTTGAACTAAGTAAGATTTTCGAAACGGTTTTTTATTATTGTTATAGACACGATAGGAATGTTTTAGAAAAATGGGCGTGGCTCCGCCCCTTCCCTGACGAAATATTATTTATTAACTTTTAAACTAAATAAGATTTTTTGAAACGGTTTTTTTTGTATTAGTCTTATGGAGATCGTTGGAAATAGTTTTTGGTAAAATGGGCGTGGTTCCGCCCTCCCATTTGGATAAATTTAATCAAAAACTTTTTAAAATAAATAAGATTTTTCAAAACAGTTTTTTTTTATTATTGATATGGACTCTGTTGGAAATAGTTGTTGTATAAATGGGTGTGGTTCCGCCCTCCCAGGACGAGAAAACAATTTTTTTTTTTTCATATAGAAAAGTTGATAAAGTGACAACCAAATAATACAATAATAAGCTTATAAAATATTTTCATTCTCAAGGTCTTCGTCAGACATAAAATAAAAATCGTCAATTTCATCTCCAATTTCCTCAATTTGATCCTGGCCTTCAAAATTGCACAATAAAAGGCTTAAAACTTCTGAAGGAAGTTCCATACTTTTATGCTTCCGACTTCGCTTCATTAGGTTTGTTGAAGAAATGACAGGATCAGAAGTATCTAAGGCTCTATTGAAAACATCCATGAAATATTGACACGACTATGCTTACGTGCGTGATGCAGTCTATCTGCTTTATAAATTTGGTTGCGTGCTTCCGACGCTTCTTCTCCGAAATATCCAACGGGAAGTATTGTATTTTCCATAATTTGCCTTGAATGGACAATTATTTTGTGAACAGTTGCCGTCATTGGCAACCATGGATAACAATCCACAATTTGTTCCCCAGTTTTTAAAACAAAATTGTTCAAATTTCTCCAAATCAATCGGCAGTTGACAAGACAAGACAAGCAAATTAATATAACTCTTAAGTTCCGAATTATTTCTTTATCAACTCCGGTAACTTCTGCAAATGTTTCAAAATTGGTAAATGCTCGCCGTGCCGTGTTTCCATTGTTTGTATTGCCAGATCCATTTTGTTTTGGCTTATCGACCCTTAAGCATAGCCTCTCCCAAAACATACGCTGAATTTCCTTTTTCCGATCTGCAATCGTTTTTTTGTCCACAGATGTTGTCACTCGCCATTTCTGAACAGTTAACTTATAACCGGCGTGTAATACAAATTCAAAACATCTTATCCAGCTATGAAGCGGACTTAACCCGTGTTTTTAAATTATCTAAAAGTGGAACAAACTCGAGCACTTAAAATTTTTGTTGGCAAGGAAGTCCTTAGGTGTTGCATTACATATTGGGCATGCTTGAGAAGACGTTGTATTTGTCAGTGCATTGACCACTTTTCATCTATGACAGTCAAATGAAGTTGAAATTTTATGTTAATGCACTGCCTGTCGTTGAACATTATTTTGCATGGTAAAAGTTCTTAATTTCTTCTTGATGTTCAGGTCCTCTTTTAATATGGCTTCTCTTGTTTCTTTCAAAAACTCCAATTTGAGAGGGCGGCAAAATCTTATCGACTGTGGAGTACGGTTATTCCATAAAACAAGTCCAGAAGCATCAATTAGTCGAAGGAGGCATACGGTTGAGGCAAATAGGCTTGCATCTGAATCGCATGATCCTTGGTCAGCATAGGCCTGGTTATAGTTCGACTGCCCGGTACTACCATCGAACCCATAACTTAGGATTAAATCAGCTGATATAAAATCTACCTCCTGCTGCCTCATCGTATTCATAATGACTTCTTCTTGAAGCACAACAATTCGAGTAGCCGTATGACTTAAAAAGATCTTGCATTGGGACCTTTGCTACAGTATCGCTAATGTATATATTAGCAGGTCTACAAAGCTTTTTTTGTTCAACAACATCTTTATATAGAGGGTATATGTCGGCATCTCTGTGCTTAGCATCGTCCCTAATTGCGCAGTACTGCTCCTTGCTTAAGCCTTGATCTAATAAAAGGGCCAATGCTTCGTCCTTTGATGCACGAAATAGGCTGCTTAATAGGGCATTTCAAAATCTCCCTTAGATCCTTTGCCTTTTCCGGACTAATTGCAAGAGTATTAAGGACTACAGAAAGATCATGAAACCCTGAGATCGGGCAGCTTTACTGGCTGTTGAATTAACAAGGAGACGTTGCAACCGTGTGATTTAGATAGAGCTGCAGCTTCTTTCCTCTGTGCTTCTTCTCCTTTAACCGAATAAGCCAATTTCGGGCGTCCAATTTGGCGTTTCTCGATTTGATTCGATTCAGAGAAAACAAAGTTTTATTGCACTTTGCAGCCATTTGCATACTTCTTCTCAAAATATTTTTTGTTTCTCTTGCATATCTTCCATTTACCATTTATATTTAGGCAAAATAAACTGCTTTTCTTTTTCAAATAGTTGTTGTGTTTTACAACATCAATGTCTCTAACTTATTTTACTCGAAAGAAAATCAAGAATTGATCTTTCTTGGTTTGAGTTCTCCGTCTCCTTAAGCCATACTTCAAAAAGCTCCGCGTTCGAAAACTCGAAGATACACCTGACAAAAAAACGAAATTACGCAGATTGTGCGCATTTGTGCACATTGAGACAAATTGTCTTTTATTCATAATTAATGGCTCTACGACATATACTGGACTTAAACTGTTACAAACGAAAGTTATTTTTTGTAAGTATACGTAAAGTTAATTTTTTTTTTTCAAAAAATTACCTTTTAGACCTGTTTTAAAATTGGCTAAATATTAGTAAGACAGGCACATATCAAAATATTAGTACGCACAACATATAATACAAACCAGTATGATTGTTTTCCATCATAAATTGAATTAATAAATTGTTTAACTTTTAAGTATCGCACTTTCAAAGTAACTAACCAAAACTGCCTTTTCTCAACCACGTGCTTTTGGGCTGCAACAGCTGACTTTAACAGTGCATAGCCTTAACAGTGCACTGTTAATTAACATTTTTGGTATGGAGTCATATGGAGCCATCTGTTTTTAATATGTTTAACTTAAAAAAAAACCCAAATATTTAACCTTCGATAAAATGACTAAATACCATGAAATCGGGCAAATTCCCCATAGTGACCACCGGTGATACACTGGCAGTCAACGTGTTAATTCGATAGCTTTTATGCAATTAATCATTAAAAATTTTCAGAGGAGAAAGTGTTAAATCAAAAATTTTTAGTGAAGAAATGTTTACTTTTACTCGCTTTCGATTGCACTTTTTGAGCTGCGCGCTTAAATGTAGGCAACAATTTTTCATCGTCAGCTTTAAATGGTGGAATGTAGAATTTTGGCAATGGAAATAATAAATAGATGTATCTTGACTTACCAACATGTCGTGAGTCCGGTGATGATAACTGCAAAGAAAATAATTTTTTTAAGAAGTTGTTAGAGTTTAAATTACTTTCAATTAACAAGATATTCTTAAATACAAATAAAATCTCAAGCCTAAAAATTTTCAAAAGCTTATATGTATTTCCTTTACTGACCAAGAAGCTGAAAATTTATCAAAATCGCCAATGTCGGACGACTATAGGACATAGATGCCATACAAACTGAACGATCAAAATCAAGTTCAAATTTGGTATATAATGCGAGAATTGCCTTTTACATTACGTGATTAGAGAACAAAAACGAATATTGATTAACGAAAATCGTTTTATTGTTTTTTAAATGTTCTTTACATATACACTTTTCCATAAATTTGAACCAACTGTCGAAGCGCTTTTGCGTTTTCTACCTCTGATTGAGGTATCTCCAAACCAAGTGTTCGGAGGGCATCAACCTCATCTTCAACTGTCGACCTATTAGTTTATTTTTTACGTACGGGAATAAAGGGAAGTTATGCCATGTCAGGTTAGACCTATTCGCAAAATCGATGCTTTGAGCCCAATAATGTAGTTTTTTCCAGTCGACCTGTGAGAGTTCGCATTTTCATTGTAAAGAGTGATCCGTTTTCGGAAGTATTTAACTAAGGAATTTGGAATGGATTCAATACTTGGCGATAAGCTTCTAAGGAAAAATGCCCAGAAGAACGACACAAAAAATAGGATTTCTGATAAAATAAATAAAATTATTCTTCAATGTAATTTTAATGTTACGCATAAAGTACGTAGGCCTTGGAATGTCTTTTCTCGAGAGTTGTCCCGCAGAGCATCAATAGGTTTCGGAACAAGAACTGAGTTTTGACGAACTCGGCGAAATTTGTCCTGAAGTGCTCTACGACCTCGATTGAATTCACCATACTATCGATAAATGCTGGTCTTGATAGAGCTTTAACTTATTTATGGATAGATAGATAGATAAAAAATATTTGAGGCTTCACACTGCGACCTATGGTCAATTGTGCCATCTCTTATATCACAGAAGGTCGCAAAGGTTCAGCACTCTGAATAATTCCAGAAGCTTGCTGGACGCGACTGAGGTGATGTGATCCCTGCTCACGTAGAGGGAACCTAGGCCCTTGAGCCTGCTTCAACAAGCTGCTGGATAATCTAGAATCAAGCATTCTAGAGTTTCTTGTACCATGTTGCAAACCGGTAGTTTGCGCATGAGACTATGCCCATATTAGACAAACGCTTCCTGAGCTTGCAGCGACCTCAGTATTTCATCAAATTACGTATGTATACTGAGATAAATTCTCGAGATAATAATGAAAGCAATATATGGAGGCAATCGTACCCCATTTCAAACCCCTCTATGTGTCACTGTCACACCACTGTATTGTTATTATTTTGCTTGCTTTAATCGTCTCCCATCACACGTCACCGAGATTCACACTCACATATTTGCATACAACAATCGCACAGTCTTCTATATAAATATAAAACAAGTATATAAGTCAATATATATGTAGATACGAATTTATTGCTGTAGGCATTTGACCTGATTTGCTTAAGAATTTGCACACATCCAAGTGAACAGTAAGAACAACACAGACGCCTTTGCAAGTGTCAAGATTTTTAGGGCTTTGAGTATGCCTGCGCACATGATGGCGATAAGCTAATAAGCACAGACGGCATTCATTGCTTCTTAGAGAGTATATATGTATAGTATGTATGATATAGTATTTTATAATATGAGAGTATATTCCACTGACCGACTACTCACTCTATATCTGCCGGTATTTTGACTTAATTAATTGTTTTATGCATATTTTTTTTTCATAATTTTGAGTTTGTTGACCGGCGTTTACTACGTAGTCCATTAATTAATATCATGCACTCGGCTTGTTTATGAATTAATGAGTAAACATTATAATTTTTATGATTGTAAGCTTTAATAATAAAGATATTGTCGCAGGCATAATAAAGATACTTAATTTATATATTATACCATATATGAATGTTATCGTAAATAATTTTTATCTGAGTATTGTCATATAGATATAGAGACTTTCTAGTTAGAAAGTTCCTGAAGGTATACGTTTATCTTTTAAATTTACGCCTCGAGAAAACAAACAATTACTTTTCAAAAGTAGTTTTTTTTGAAAAAGTTTTGTTACGGTCTTAACCACCATTTCAGAAATGGTATTTAAAGACGAAAAGGAGCTGCTATTATGCAGACCAGACCAAACTCTACATGTCACTCATCATCCCCGTTCTGCTATACTATAGTGCAGTTATTTTGAAGGAAATCCTCCTTTTGCCATCCAAATCATGCACTATAGACAGGAGCAAGTAGTAACAGAACCCATGATGGATGCATAAAAACTTCCCAGTCAAGGTACTGCAATTTCTGTCAAGTCGCTAACTACATTTGTGCATGGCCTAACGTTGTCGCGATGGAACAGGATTTCTCTCAAATTTTCCAAAGCTGGCCGGTGCTGGGCACTTGCTTCTTTTAGCTGATCCAATTTTTGACAGTAGTACAGAATTAAGGGATGATTCCCTGCCGATCTCACATAAACACACAAAACTTTCCGGACTGTTAATCCGTACTTGACCATCGTGCTTGTCGTGATTTTTGTTTTAAGTTGTCATAAGTGCCCAACTTTTCATCATCAAAAGTGGATTGTTTTTTTTGCGGTTTAGCAGCGAATCGCCAAGAGAAATTCAGTTAATGAGGATTTTTACTTTAATTTGTGTGACCCCCATACATGGACCTCTTTGTATCCTGCCTCATTTTAATGTGTTAAAGCAAATTTTTTGTGATGTTTAATACTGGGAAAAACGATATACAACGATATTCCCAAAAGGGCTAAAAAGCGGATAAGGGCGAGATGGAATGCTTTAAGTACATGCAGAACTGAGAAGATCATGTGATTGCAAGATCATGTCATATGATCTCGAAAGGACTGCCGGACGGCTGTTGATCTTTTGACAGGTCACAACCTACTGGCATCACTTGCTACCCGGTTGGAATAATTAATAGCGATACATGCAGAGAAGTTGACATGAGTCTTTGTCCATCTCTATCTAGAACTCGACTCAGGAGTTCAAAGGACTTGACAAAGTATCAAGCGTAGACCTCAAGTCACTCTCAAAGTTCGCAAAAAACGTTAACGTCCTGAGTGAGAAATTCTTTACCCCAAACTAAACTGAACCTCCATCTAGCATTACTAAGGACCAGTAGGTCTATGTATGGCGTGATAGCTGGCCAGTATAATCTAACCTAACCCAATTCTGTGCAATCGAAATAGTAGTTCCCACTTGATATTTCCATTATTTGATCGATATTTACTATCCTTCCAGTTCGGTGCTTTTGAATCAAAATAAATGGAACAAAATCGGCAAAAATGGACTTTTTTGTCTACTTTTTTTCGCGAATCTGCTTAATCCTTCTCTGCTGGCACTCTATGCAAGTTCGGGACATTCAGTCAATAAATGTTAAAGTGAAGTAGAAATTCGAAAGTTTTAAGCTATTTTAAGGCGGAATACTGAGACCTCTACTTTGAAGCACTAGCAGTACTTTTATCATCAAAAGTTTATTTATGAAGGTGGGATTCAAGGCGCGTTTAGTCTCATTCCTCTATAACTGCTTCTATTTATATAAGTTTATGTACATATACATATGTATATATATAACTCAATATGAGCCTATACATATATGTATGTATGTATTTTAGAGCGGGTCGATTATTTTTCGATAAAATCGATCACATATCTTATATTTTTTTAACTTCACTCGTAACTGGCTTTAGACTAAAAGTCTTTTAGGTCTATACAACCAATTATTCAGATCTTTTAAACTTCACTCGAAACCGGTTTTGGACCGAAAGCCTGTTCGATGCCTGATCCGGAGAACATTTCTCACATATCGGACTTTTTAGAAATAAAAATCGACCCGCTCTAATGTATAATATACATATGTAACGGGTGATTTTTTTGAGGTTAGGATTTTCATGCATTAGTATTTGACAGATCACGTGGGATTTCAGACATGGTGTCAAAGAGAAAGATGCTCAGTATGCTTTGACATTTCATCATGAATAGACTTACTAACGAGCAACGCTTGCAAATCATTGAATTTTATTACCAAAATCAGTGTTCGGTTCGAAATGTGTTTATCGACAAATTTTGTTCAGCGATGAGGCTCATTTCTGGTTGAATGGCTACGTAAATAAGCAAAATTGCCGCATTTGGGGTGAAGAGCAACCAGAAGCCGTTCAAGAACTGCCCATGCATCCCGAAAAATGCACTGTTTGGTGTGGTTTGTACGCTGGTGGAATCATTGGACCGTATTTTTTCAAAGATGCTGTTGGACGCAACGTTACGGTGAATGGCGATCGCTATCGTTCGATGCTAACAAACTTTTTGTTGCCAAAAATGGAAGAACTGAACTTGGTTGACATGTGGTTTCAACAAGATGGCGCTACATGCCACACAGCTCGCGATTCTATGGCCATTTTGAGGGAAAACTTCGGACAACAATTCATCTCAAGAAATGGACCCGTAAGTTGGCCACCAAGATCATGCGATTTAACGCCTTTAGACTATTTTTTGTGGGGCTACGTCAAGTCTAAAGTCTACAGAAATAAGCCAGCAACTATTCCAGCTTTGAAAGACAACATTTCCGAAGAAATTCGGGCTATTCCGGCCGAAATGCTCGAAAAAGTTGCCCAAAATTGGACTTTCCGAATGGACCACCTAAGACGCAGCCGCGGTCAACATTTAAATGAAATTATCTTCAAAAAGTAAATGTCATGAACCAATCTAACGTTTCAAATAAAGAACCGATGAGATTTTGCAAATTTTATGCGTTTTTTTTTTTTTAAAAAAGTTATCAAGCTCTTAAAAAATCACCCTTTATATCCACCATATATTCTTCACTTGGAGTGACATTCATCTGTATAACTATTTTTGGTTGCAAACATTGTCGTTGCCACCAGCAAAGGCACACAACCCATTTACGGCATCTTCCGCTACATATCATCGTTGTTATTATTATTGTTGTTGCTGTGTTGGCCTCTATGTGACCCACTTAAAAAGGCGTGCAAGTAAAGAGACAAAGTAAAAATTGACAGACCGGCACTCAACCGTTAAGGTTTCTCTTTATTTGTATGTATGGCCATTGTGACTTTGGTGTTGTTAGTGTTATTTTTATTGTTGTAACGCTTTTGTTATTATTTATTTTTATTATTATTATACTTTTTACTGATTGTACAGCGGCAAGCGCCCATTGTTCGGTGGCGTTACGGCGCACCTTTCACTCTTTTGTGCCATGTAATTGTCGGTCGTATTTATTAACCGTTCGTTGTTCGTATGTATGTACTTATGTGAGTTTGTTTATCTGTTGACTGTAAATTTACATGAAGTTGGCGTAGGTCATAACCGTATTTGGTTAACCTTCTTTGTGTGGCAACAATACGACCGCAGCTCCGCAGCTTGTTGATAGTTTGTTTTGAGTTTTTTCTTTATTTTGGTTGAGAGCTTCAATGCGTTTCGGCTTTTCAGTTAAGTTTATGATAATTTTGAGATGTAATATTGATTTTCTGTACTTTTGAAATGTTACTTAAAAAGGCGATGACAGACGACAATTAACAAAAGCCATGTAAACAAAACACTTATCACGGTGTTCAAGGGTTGACTGGGAGTCACGCAGTAGGTCGAAGGTTCAGTTACTGAGATTTTTAAAAACACCTGTAAGTCAATATATGATTTCACGATTTTTTTTCCGAATACAGCTAAAGTAAACCAGTCCTTAGGAGTCGATTTGAGATTATTTGGACCCACATTACTCAGGATGTACCTTCAGTACTGCAGTTCAAAAGCCATTTTTGTTTAAAAGATGGTTATCGAATTATATATAATTATTATTATTCGCAATGGCCTAAAATTGGTACAAAGGCAAAATAAAAATTTATTAAATATCGAACCATTGATTTGTGTAAAAACATACCAAGAAAACTCGAAATTTTTACGTAAATTGCTAGCTCAGACCTGTATAAGTGAACGAGGACAAGATGAAATATCCCCTGTCATCAAACGAGCAGCCGTCGTACTCGAAACATGGCTCCAACATCACTGTTGACACTCATAACTTCGAAATCGTAGTTAATTTCGTCTATCTTGGAGCCAGGATTAACTCCAACAACAACGCCAGCCGCAGAATAACTCTTGCCAACAGGTGATACTCCGATCTGAGTAGGCATTAAGAAGTGAAGTGCTCTCTCGAGGAACAAAGACCAAATTCTATTATTCCCGTCCTACTATATGGTGCGGAGGCAAGGACGATGATAACATCTGATAAGTCGACGTTAGGAGTACGAGTTTTCGAGAGAAAGGTAGTGCGGAAGATTTATGGTTCTTTGTGCATTGGCCACGACGAATATCGAAATCGATGGAACGATAAGCTGTATGAGATATGTATATGACGATATTGACATAGTTCACCGCATTAAAAGACAGTGGTTCTGAAAGTGATCGACGTAGTACCCCGGGGGAAGCAGAAGACCTCCACTCCGTTGGAAATACCAGAAGGAGAAAGACCTGCCTTCGCTTGGAATCTCCAATTGGCGCCACCTTGCAAAAAGAAGAAAGGACTGGCGCGTTATTGTTAACTCAGCTATAACCTCGCAAGCGGTCTCTAGGCCAGTAAAGAAGAAGAAGAGGTTACGCTGGGTAGGTCATGTCGTTTGAATGGACGAAAACACTTCAGTTCTGAAAGTATATGTACATATTCGACGAAGTATCTGCCGAGGAAAGCAGATGAAGAGAAGAAGTTGAAAAGATCAGGTGGAGAATGGCCAGCGAAAAGGAAGAACGACTGGCGCGCTGTTGTAAACTCGCCCATAACCACGGAAGCGTTGTCTACGGTGTCTGAGAAGAAGACCTGTATAAGTTGTTTCAGATTAGTTCCAGCACTTGAAAAGTCAAATAAATTTAGTCGAACGCCATCACTGTGTTATCTTGGAAAACTACAGCTTCGGTTTTCGATTCGAAGGTTGCGACTTCCGAATTCTAGTGACAGCCACACTCGTTTATCTTCATCGGCTCACGAAGATTTTGTACTGCGTTCTGGTGGGACCCACAGAAAATTGATACAAATTGGTTAATTGATCCTTACTAGAGGGTTTTATTGGTAAGAACCCCATTTGATGTCCAAAAGGTCAAGGAAGAGTCAAAGCAATTAGACAAAATTTGCCAAGAACAAAATATTCAGTCAATGGATGTAGATTCTGATACTTCAAGTAGGTGAGATTGCACTACGACTTCAGGTCTATTGTCTCCTCTCCTAAGTCACAACGACTCCTTTAGATCCAATATATTGATAAATTCCAATATACTGCTGGATGCTAGTGAGGTGATGTGATCCCTTCTGTGGATCTGTGGTGTGGTCTCTATCTTCCGCCTGCAGTCTGTCATGCAGTCAATTAACAGGTCTTCTGCAGTTTTAGGCTTCTGTCGCAGAACCCGTAATTTGCACAAAAAGATAGAACCAGTAGGTGACCTTAGTATGGGAATTATTCAGGATACACATCTTTCAGACAGATTTCTTAAAAAAAAATTTCGCTTTTGTTACAGCTAAGATTCTACAGCGATCTAGAAAGTTTTCTTTTTTTAATTTGAACTTCAACAACTTAAAGCTATAGCGTACGTGCTCCTTCTAATGACCACATGACCAGACTTTTTTTTGGCTTATTGTGGTCTACCGGTCAGATCGCATAACTTAGTCCAGACTATCTTCTTTTTTCTTCCTTTCACCAACTTCATGTGTCGTTTAAGTTTTTAAACCAAGCCTGAACTTCATCCTCATTCCAACTTCTCAATTTTCTTCTCTTAAGTTTTAGTTTTTAAGCAACTTCTCTCCTTGATCACCCTCAACATTCAATTTTTTTCACTGGGTTATGGTTTTGGCCTTCAATTTCACTGATTATTTCATCACAATTCACATGGCAAGTGAAATCACAAGTTTTCTCGCACACGAGCTCAAATATTTAAAAGCACTTAAATGAATTCACACAAAAATTGTCATTAAAATTGAAAGCAGATGATATTGCGAAAATAAATGACAAACTAATAAAAATGCAAAAAAAAAAGAAAAATTAACGCGCACGCCTTTTCACCGCAACGTTATGTTGCCAACATCACCTGAGCCAACGTGCGCTTGCTTCGGGTGACTTTTAATTTGGCTTGTCCTCGCACAAGATCAATCAGCAAGATGAAGCATAAGACAAGTGTGTATACTTATGCCAAAATACATGCTATGTATTTATGTATTTTGGTGTGTAAATGGTTGACTTTTGCAGCTTTTGAGAACCTAATAGATTGTCTACTTCCGCTTGTGGCATGCCACAAAAAAATCGCAAAAAAAAATAAAAATTAAATTAAAATTACGAAATTAGGGAAAATGAAAAGAAACATCGAAGAAAGTGACAAGAATCGCACGCCAAAGCTATATTAAGACGATTACACCATACTGAATGAACCTTACATACATACTTGTCTATAATACATATATGTATTTGTGGGAAAATTCAAGTGTTCTCGCTTAGCGGCCCAGTGAATGTTTGACTAAAAGAACTTGGTGCGAGAAGGTACTTAAGTACTTCACTTTACTGCGAAAGTGCTCTGGGGTCCGATGCTTGTTGTTGTTGTTGTAACGGTTATCTAGACCCCGTTAGCGTGATAAAGTTCAGAAAAGTTGTCATCGAGATCATACAACGGTAGGCCCAGAGAACGTGCTGTTTCGACGGATTTGGACCTTTGAGAGAGGGGTGTCAGATGCGCAGGGTTTGCTCGGTATCCAAAAATGTTCTGGTTTGGCTCCAAGGACACCATTCACTTAGAGGGAGTCGGTGAAGGTATTCATGGCTCCACTGTGAATGACGTTCAGTGCATATCTGAAGTTAGTGGCGTCCGCAGTCTGGTCAACGTATTGTCAAATATCGTCGATGTAGTTGAGGAAGAACTTCTTGAAGAACCTAGAAGGCAAAAACTGCTTGGAGAGGGGTCTATTATGCCCCTTAACCGGGATGAAATGGACCTCATCGTGTAGATGCTCGATGGGAGATATCACGAGGCATCCTGTTATACATACATATGTAGTCCGGATTGCAGTGTTCTAGCATGTCTGAACTGTCATCGTAAGGACTGGCCGGCCGATTGCCTTGTATGTTGTTAACAACGTTTCTTTGTCTTTTCCCCATGTTCTGCCGGCTAGCGACTTGAGTATTTTGTTGCGGCTCTGTACTTTGGCAATAATCGCGGTCGTGTGAGGACCGCTGTCGGCTTTCCACTTCAAATCTGCCGTCTTTTCGATGTATTGCAACGATCATTTCTTATCTAAAAAAGTTAAAGAGCTTTTCTCTGGGGGATATATATTAGACAGCATATGGGTAGTTTGTGAAAAGTCGCCAAAAAGCCCACTGTGAAACCATATTTACAGGCAGCGAGTGGCATACGGCATTGGTTTTAGGTTAGATAGCTGATCAAAGGTCGCACGTGGACTACTTTGTGAAGCCATAGAAAAGAAAAACTCCTGTGTTCGAACTCATAAATTTGAAAAACGTTTAGTAGCCAATATAAATTTTGCACAGGCGCCATTCTCGTCAGTTTCGTTGGGATGTCTAAAGATCTCTAAAATGAGCTTCCAAGTTTTTAAATCTTGACCTTCCAAACGGGAGACAGTCAAGAAGTAAGTGTTGAGTTGTTTCTACCTCATTTTCTTCCACACAGCTTCTGCAGATGGCGTCTAGTAGGATTCCCAGCTTTACTACCTAACCAGGGAGAGGCTAGCCTTACTGAGGAGAAAGAGATCACTAGATCTTTTGAGATCGATCTTGGGCCAAAAGCCTTCTGCGACAGCGCATTTACCGATGGTGGTTCAGCGCTAGACAAGCTACCGCGAAGTCTGGTAGTAAAATACAAGAGGATACGGGAGCAACGAACTGCCCTCATTCTACCGAAAGCGCCACTAAAGTGCCTTTTTTCTAGCTCATCAGCTTTACAGTTTCCTACGATTGTTCTATATTCTGGCACCCATACAAGTCTTATTAGAAACACACTCGATGATATTGATAGCGTGATTGGGCACCCTCTGATCTGCCCTTAACGCACTGTTTATGTTTTCAAAGCTAATAACGCCGCTCTGCTATCTGAGTGGATGGTCACTTCTCTGAAGGAGGCTTAATGGCTGCAACCTCGGCCTGGAAGACACTGCAATAGTCAAGAAGTCTGAAGTCTTACGATGGAGTTGATAGAAAACTTGCGACAGTAAGCCTTCTTCTAGGGAGGTCAAGACTTAGACACTTGGGGCCGCATACCTTTGGACATCCCACCGAACTGGCGGGTGTTGAAGTTAAGCGTTTGTGTAACTAAGTATGTATTGGCTACAAAGCGCTTCGCTAATCTGTAAGTCCGAACACGGGAGTTCTTTTTCAATGGCATCACAAAGGAATACTATTAGTCTACGTGTGATCTTTGATCAGCCATCTAACCTAACCCAACCTAAGCCTTCTTCTAAAGAAGGTCACTGTACCTCTCCTCCAACGACTGACTTCAATCCACCCACAACTGCCTCCCCTGTATATGGGTACAAAAGGAGCCACCAGAGTTGCGTTGACGAGAGACATGCTTGCATAGTACTTTATAGGAATCTAATGGTAGAGTTCCTGTTATTTATCATCAGAATATCAGTGCTAGATCATTTAGGAAGATGCTTCGAGCCGATACTAGTCACCAAACCATCCCGAAATATGTTTTTGGAGATTTGTGTTTTTGAAGAGTTTTTAATCAAAATCGTGTTCGTATTGATAAAGCAAATATCTCAGATGGTTATATATACAAGACGTAAGCACCCAGTTCACCGGTAAGCGGAGTTTGATGTTACTCGAATCACAACAAACTCTTTAAGGCAGTTCAAAACAATAAAAAATAATTTTCGGAATTTTCAACACAATAAATGTACGTAATTGAGCACCGAGTAATGGGATACAGCTAAGCAAACTCTAGTCTTAATAATAGAGCGCTTTTGTATTAACCACCGAAAGGGCTTTCCATAAAATTGTGCAAATAATTGCTTGAAAACAATATTTAAATAAATAAAATGTTAAACAAGCAAATGTTTGCAAATAATCCGTATATACATACATACATATGTACAATAGGTCTGAGCAATTTAATTATGTGCTAAAATTAAATACGCAACAATTGCAGAAGTGTCGGGAGAAATGCACCCCGTCAATGTCAACTGCTTGCTCATTTGCATATAAGCCTTTCCACACACACACACATACATACTTATACTCAATTATCTACTTATGTGAATGCTATTTGCTTTGCATGGGTTAATGCTCGTTTTCAAAGTCGCTTGCAACCCGCTCCTACACACTTGCATATACATAGAGTTGTATGGGAGTACAGCGGACCGCATGCTGAGCCGCTGCCTCATAATCTAGTCATCCAAGTAGGCGCGCACAAGTGCAGTGTCGGCCATCGCCAGTCTATATAGAGCGCGGTCCTTCAGTTCATTTGGCAAGCAAGCGCAATTTCACAGACGCGTTATCAGTAGTGCCGGAGACGGTTCATTAAGTTGAAATGCTTTGTAAAATTTTTTATGAGAAAGTGATTGTGCGAAATCTCGAATTAATGCAAATGCGGAATTGTCTGATAAATGGTAAGTGACTGATACATAGGCTTTACTTATTAAGGATGGCTTTCTTTAGCGGCAATTGTAGATTTCTTTTATGCGAAACGCAATTATGAGCAAAATAAAAGCATTAACTTGTAAAAATAGCTAGTTGTTGAGTATAACTGATTGTTTGGATTGATAATCTAAAGAATTTTATTAAACGTATTTCGATTAAAAATAAGAATATTCCATTTCGAAGTTCCCTACTTCTTTTTAAGAAAAAACACCGAAACTTCATATTTAATGGATAATGTTTATTATCATTCGAAAACATATTCTTTGGCATTTATTTTCTTAGGATTATCTCTTTCAAATGTCGTCTGCGGCTACGTCTCAGATAGTACATCCGTTGAGACCAAATTTTCGATGACTTGTTGGAGCATACCGACTAGTAAATGGCGAATGACACACATAATGTTTTGCTTCAAAGCCTGAATTGAAGCGGGATTGTCCGCATAGACTTTAGACTTTATAAGTATATCCCCGCAGGAGTCTAACGGTGTGATATCATATGATCTTGGTGACCAATCGACCGGCCCAAAGCGTTAAATTATCTGTTTATCTAAGTGATCTCTCAATAGATTGATTGATTGATGCGATGTGGATCACGAGCTTCAACTTTAAACATCAAATTGTAGGTTACTATAGCGCGATAACGGTCGCCGTGGACGGTTACCTGCTCACCGGCATCAGTTTTGAAGAAATATGGCCCGATGACTCCCCCGTCGAACAAACCATACCAAACCGTTGTTTTTTCTGGATGAAATGGCAGTTCTTGAATCTCTTCAGGGTGCTCTTTTTCCCAAATGTGGCAATTTTGATTATTTACATACCCATTGAGTCAGAAATGGACCTCATCGCTGGACAAAATTTGGCTCGAAAGCGATTCGACGCTTCTTCGAACTCTTTAAGAGCCCATAGAGCGAAGCGATGTCGCTTGGGAAGACTAAGCGACTTCAGTTCTTGCACAATCTGTATTTTGTAAGCTTTCAGTTTAAGATCTCGATGTAAAATGCGGCAAGTCGTTCCTTTCCTCAGTCCGAGTTGCTGCGAACGGCGCCGAATCGGCTCTCCACGGTCTTCATGTACACTCTCAGCTAAGGGTGCTATGTTTTCTTCACTGCGTGCTGGACGTGGTCTATTCGGTCGAATATTATATAATAATGAATGCTGGGCCACAATATAGGTTATAGTGTTGGGAATAGTACGCTCAGTAGGCGAATTATGTTGACCATTAGTCGAGCGAAACATATTTTTTACAGAACGTGAATTTTCGTAATAAAGTTGAACTATTTGTTAACTTTGTCCGGGCGTAAGTCCTTTCATGATGAAATACCAATTAATACGGAACCGAAATAACATGACAGCTGGAACGACTAACGCGCGATCTGTCAAAAAAGACTATTGAAGAAAGTACCTCTGCTTAGATCACCCCTTAGAATGCTAAACAACCTAAACGATCTTAGTTCTTGGCATATATAAATGGATCTAAGGCTCTTCAGGCTTTTATTTTGACATAGATTTTGGAAAATTTTCAAACATTAACCACAATTTATTAATAAATCTTCTGCAGAGAAAATAAATCTAAACAAGAAGCAAGTCTAATGCAGTTGCTTGCAGAAATTTGAATATGACAGCTGTAAAATCTTGACCTTTCCAAAGATAACTTGCCAGACACCGTTGGCATTGGAACACATAAAAAGTGTCTGGCACCGCAACCAAACCGGAAGTTTTTACTTCGACTTTTTTGTTGTATTTTGTGCGACTGGATTGCGTTGGCAGTAAACAAATAAATATTACAAGCATACATACTTACATATGTAAACGTTACTTGCCAAAAGATTAAGTGGCTTCAGCAGTCACACACCAATATATGAACATGTATTTATTTATTTTTGTAATGTATTTCATTTGTTTTTCGAATACCAGGAAGTATTCTGGTAGAAGTGCTAATTTATTCGTGTTTATTTTAGAATTTTGATTTTTAAATTTTGCACACGTAGCAAGTGCAGTGATGTATGCCGGCTTACATGTGCATTTGTATGTATTTTTAGAATTGGAAAACTCGCCTCCTGTGCAATAAATGGCATTACATATATACATTCTACATATATATTTTATTACTTCCTGTGGGTTTCGTTTTATATAGAAAATTAAAAATCTTCAAATGAAATCAAAAGTGATAGCGTGTTTTTTTTTAATTTTTTACAATTAAAATTTTGGCGAAATTGTATAAATTCTTTCAAAACTCCGAAAAGTAGAGCGATGTAAGGTGGTCTCTTAAGAAAAATGCTCAAAACATAAAATTAAATGACAAGGTTCCTTCAATTGGAATATATTAAATTTAGTTCAAAAACTGATATATGTATATCTCATAAGCTATTCGTCTGATGCGAGCCGTATTGGATTCAAAACATTCTTCATGATTCACATCTACTTTCTTAGTTTCCAAATCGAAAGCTTATTTAACTTCACAAATTATAAATAAAGGACAAGAAAAATTAAATAAATAAAGCTTCAACTTTTAGAAAACATTTTTTTAGCCCTCGAAACACTTTTTATAACCTTTTTTTGGGATGGCCTTCAGCTTCTTCAGCGAATTTTATTTTATCTCTTCGATCGACTGAAAACGGGTTCTCTTCGGATGATTATTGACTTGTTTGCATATTATAAACCCATGGAAACGGAACTCGCACGATCTAGCATATTTAAAGAGATCTGATTACGGTACTCTTTTTGAAAAATATTCAGCTTTGTCGGAACGAGTCGAACAAGAACGCGTTTCATATCCAAAATATCAACCAAAACACTTTAAATGGACTCGTAAGAGATGTCGAGCTCTCTTTCTATCTCTCTAGCTATTTTCTGATCATTTTCAAGCAATATAACCTTCACTTTTTAATATTTTCATTAGTTGAAGAGATCGAAAGTCGTCCAGAACGGGGCATGTCTTCAACGATCTCTTTGTAAAATAGATTTACAGGGATAATTTAATTACAATTTCCACGTGCTTTTTTTTGAATAATGTATATCGATTAGAGTGGGAGATGTTTTAATAAAATTAGATAAAGATGATTGACTTCATACTTTTATCTACATGCTTCCTGACAGGATCTTTAGCGTTTGCTGGCGACCCCGTCCATCCTTTGAACACATTAGAGATTCCTCTGCTATGTATTGCTGGTGCTTCCGCTTCGTCCTTCAGCTCTACCTTTCGTTTATGTTGGCAGGCACCTGTCGACTCCCACTAATTTGATGTCCCTAATGGCGATCCTAGTTATGCCATCATCTTTTTCGGGGAACGGTTCGTCCGCCCAAGTAATGGCAGCAAACATGAGTGACGTTCCGAATTCTTTGAGGTCGGCTCCAACTCTTTGACGATGGAGGTGTCCTTTTTATGGCTTTATATTTCTAAAAGTCCCCGCTCAGAGCTGTTATTAACCTCCCGTTGCGGTAGTCGCTTTATATGACCAAGGTTAGCTCAGTAACGTGGTGACCAGAGCAAACTCCCTTTTTGCTCAATCTCAACCTGCGCATACCATACCCACCTAATGATGAAGGGAGGTGGATGTAATGTAAAGCCTGCCAGGGTTTAATGGAACGGAAACAGACTTGGTATTAATTCTGTTTTGCTGCAGAATGTCAATCCTCTTTCAATACTTATTTGGCAGAATATGTCGAGCCACAGTTCAATAGTCAAAGGTCCGCGTAGAGCAAAGTGTCGAAAGTAAGTAGAAGTTGAAAGGCCGTGGAGGCCGCAGCTCATTTAGTGTTACTCAAAATACGGAGGCGAACCTGCTTTTCATGCTCTTCGATCTTAATCCCTACTTATTTATCAACGAAATATTGACATTAAATTTTAAATAATATTTTCATGGTTTCGAAATCAATTAATGTTATTTTTTTTTCGTTTCAGGTGAGTTGATGTACAAATAAATGAAGAAAATTTGAATTGGTGAGCTCATAGTCTTATATTGTATAATAGTTTGTTATATAGTTGGTGAAATATTATTGGCTATTTTAATAGGAAATTTTCTGCGTTAAATATTAAAATTAAATAATACAAAACGTGTATTGAAAGAGTTACGTCACAGATGATCTAACAAAATTCTCATTACGCATGCTTTCACTGCAATTAAGTTGCTCAAAGCGCCTCTCATTCTATCAATCAATCACCTAGCGGTAAACAATCGTGACAAGAATTCATAATAAAGTATCACTCTCTCACAGATACATACATATATACCGGTATATAGTTCAACTGCCATCAATATGAGTTCATTGACATAACACAGTAGTCAAATTGACTTGAGGCACCTCTAACTATACTAAGAATCCTCGCATTTATCGAACTAATATACATACATACTTTGTCAGTGTGTTTATTATTGTGCCCTGGCAGTCAACCTTGACTTGACTATCATTTTATTAACCTCCAGTATCGACTGCGCTGTTCTCAGCGTTATTATAAACAGCAAAACAATAACAGAAACAAAAACAAAAGCGCAAAAATAAATATTTATCTAAAGTATAAAGAAAGTGCAGTCAGTGCCCGAAGATGGAATGGCTAACGAGCTGCTGCTGCTGTGCCGGCGGAAGTGCGAGAGCGAGAGCGCTTTTCTGCAGCGCACTCGGCTTTGTGGATTTTTTAAGACGTAAAAAATGTGTTTTTACTACAAAAACAAAAAGATTTTATATGGCACATTCTTACATGCAAATTGCGAATTGCAAAATACAAATAAATATTTATAATTCACATTTAAATATTGTATTTGTTAATCGTAAATATACTCGTGCATAAGATAAATGCGAATAACAATAATTGAGTCAGACAATGCCGAACCGAAATGGCGCAGTCAATGGGAAGGCATTTCTGTTTACTTTGTTGTTATTACATGTTTTACAAAAACAATGTTTTTATCAAAATTGTGCGCAGTAAAAATTATTTTATATAGAATTTTTACGTAGTAAGGCGTAGTTATCGATTTTAAAGAAAAATATATATTTTTAGCAATTATACAGTTTTTTTTTACAGATTGGTAAATATTTTAGTGAATGCCGTTGCAGGTTTCAGCTGTTCAAATACCATATGTTGTTAAGAATTTAAAAATTTTTTATAATTAAATATTTATAATTTTCGCATATTTTGAGGCTAACTAGTAGGAAAGCATATTGAAAGCAGTGATTATAACCCAAAATTTATTTATAACCTAAAAAATAATAAAAATAGAAAGCAAATCATTTATTATTAAACGAGTTGGATTTTTATACCCAATTCTTTAATTTTTTCGATGATAATGCTTATATTAAAGCATTGCGCCAAAATGTAGGCGAAGCGTAAGACTAACTCAAAATAAAATTTCCTCCGTTCATAACCTTAAATCTTTGGAAATAAGCAGCTAAAGTGGAGTTTACTAGTTTCAGTAGTGAAAAGGAAATAAGTTAAGTTATTTGTGGTTACCAACTTTGCTTAAAATTTCCAAATAAACTCCTCAACATAATCATTTCATTGTTAGAAATTTTCGACTTTTGCTTAGGTGAAAACCCGTAAAAAAATTTGTACGAATTTTCAGTTAAATTGTTCAATAGCAATACTTCAGGGTTTACTGAACACACCGAGTTAGGTGACAGCCTAAAAAGCCTTCATTTTGGGAAATTGAAAAAAAAACTACCTTATCGATTATTTTGAAAATTTCAGGTTATATTTAGACATCTTTCAAGAATACGCAATAAAGAAAGAAATTAACAAAAGGGCAGGGACTTAAAAATATGAGTTTTACCTCGTTTTTAGACTGAAAAATTTGATTGAATGGGCACCCTTCAAATGACTGTAACTCAAAAACTATTTGAGATATCGATAACAATTTTAGTATTTTTTTTATTTAAAAACTATCGACATCACATTAGGCGTGCCCCTTTAAAATTAAAAAAAAAAACTTTATATTTTTCATTATTTTCGAAATTCGATTTCGATTTCGTAAAATTGTTATTGAAAATATTGTGATTTGCCTTCAATTTAATACCCATATTCTGATGTGGAATTTGTGAAATCAATTTTATCAAACTCAATTTTTTAAAAGGTGGCAACCATTCTAAAAAATATGTATGATATGAATTATTTTTACATCTGTTCATTCTAACCACATAAATTATGTGCAGCAATATTTTATTTTGTTTCTTTATACATATATTTTTTCAATTTATGTGATTACAAAAATTAATTAAGTGGCAACGTCTCTCAAAAAATGTCTGCGATTTATTTTTAAACCTGTTTAGTTTGTTGCATTTTTTTTTTCGAATTAATTATTTAAAAAAATTAAACAGGTGGCAACACTACTCAATAAAATCTGCCACAAAAATTACTCTTAAATTGTTTTCTTGCGTTACTTTTATTATATTTTTTACAATTTAATTGAATTTTTAAAATTAATTTTTCATTGTAACAGGTGGCAACAATTACCAAAAGCACTTTCAGCTGTTAGTAAAAGCAATATTTTAATTGGTTATTTATATAGTATAAGTCATGCATACTGTAATTTTTTAAGTTTATATTTTTGAAATGGGTGGCAACTCCAAATAAATCTCCAACAAAAATTTCTCTTCAATTGTTTTCTTGCGTTACTTTTATTATACTTTTTACAATTTAATCGAATTTTTAAAATTTATTTTTTAATTGTAAACAGGTGGCAACAATTGCCAAAAGCACTTTCTGTTGTTTGTAAAAGCAATATTTTTATTTGGTTATTTATGTATATAGTAATAAGTCATGCATACTGTAATTTTTTAAGTTTATATTTTTGAAATGTGTGGCAACTCCACAAAAATCTGCAACAAAAATTATTCTTAAATTGTTTTCTTGCGTTACTTTTATTATATTTTTTACTATTTAATTGAATTTTTTAACTTTATTTTTTAATTGTAAACAGGTGGCAACAATTGCCAAAAGCACTTTCAGCTGTTGGTAAAAGCAATATTTTTAATTGGTTATTTATATACTAATAATTCATATTGAAATTAATTTTGTATTTTTTTAAGATTACATTTTTGAAATGTGTGGCAACTCAACACAAACAATATTTTCAACTCTAAGCCTTCTTAAACCTGTTCACAACTTAAGTAGTGTGTCCTTATACTGCCACTGCTTCTATTTAATTATTAAAAAGGTGGCAACATTTAAGAAAAAAATTGTGTTAAACCATCTAGTAACTATATATTACTCTGAATGGAGTATATTAAGTTTGCTACGAAATTTGTAACACCTAGAAGGAAACGTCGAAGTACTTGAGATATCGATCTGATATTTGGCACAGGTCATTTCCACCCCAAATAGTTGCTCGTTTGTGAGAATCGTCGCTATCGGCGTACTATGGCGTACAGCTGCCAAACAAACTGACCGATCCAATCTGAGTTCTTGTATGACAATTTTTTTATTTGATAAGCTATCTTGTCGGAATTTGGCACGTATTCTTGACCGAGGCTAAAATATAAGCTCCCAATATTTTTTTCAGATCGGAATATTATAGCATATACATAGCTGCCATACAAACTGACTAATGCAAATCAAGTTCTTATATGAAAAACGTTTTAGTTGACAAAATAACTTCAAGCAACTTGGCACAAATTGTATAGCGTGATGCATTTCGAGGTTCCTTACTTTTTTAAAGGAAAAACATTGAAACTACAAATTTAATGGGGAATGTTTATAATCATTCGAAAGAACATACTTTGGCATTTATTTTTTGAAGATTATCTCTTTCAAATGTTAACCGTGGTTACGTTTCCGATGCTCCATCCGTTGATTCCAGTTTTCGTTCTAGCATTTCGATTGGTTACCGGCGAATGACACGCGTGATGTTTTGCTCCAAGGAATGAATAAACTGTACAAATCCCCACAGAAAAAAGTCTAGAGGTATGATATCACATGATCTGCTCTGCTCACCGAAGCGTTCCCTCAATAAATTCATTGACTGAAGCGATGTGTGAGAGGTGGCACCGTCTTGTTGAAACCAAAAGTCGCTGAGATTTCGAGCTTCAGTTTCAGGCATTAAATAGTCGCGTAAACTGTCAAAAAAAGGCTATTGGGAAAAGTATCTTTGGATCACTCTATATTATATAATCCCCGAACAAACTCTTTAGATACGCTCCCTATATAAATCAAATTCTTTTTTGGACATTTTTCGTTTGTGGCTTCAGTGCAAGCGAAGTTAACTTTTCCGGTTTTTGAATTATATTACTATTCTAAATAGAAACATTAAGTTTTTTTCCATTTGTAACTAATCCTTAACCTCA
The DNA here is from genome assembly GCF_023373825.1 of Bactrocera dorsalis. Taxonomy (NCBI): domain Eukaryota; kingdom Metazoa; phylum Arthropoda; class Insecta; order Diptera; family Tephritidae; genus Bactrocera; species Bactrocera dorsalis. The sequence goes on along the minus strand of NC_064306.1, from coordinate 59,699,166 downwards.
GCTTTAAGTCAATAAGAATAAAGATTTCCTCAAACCATTCTTTGCTTCTTCGCTTAACTAACTGAAGTTTGAATCTATTGGCGACCTTGACACCTTGACACCTCATCCATTTATATTTTTGTTTGACCGCAGCTAGCAGCAAATAGTTGCACCCAGCGTTGTTGTTCAGGTGGGTTCAAAAGAAGATAAAATAATAAACAAATGGAGCTCTATGAAGACATTTGTCCACATAGAAAATTTTAACAAAATATTAAAAGCTCACATCGCAGAAACCCCAAAGGCAAAGGTGTTCGTGAGGAATTTGCGATATTTATTATTAAACGTCAAAATTAAGTTCAAATCAAATACAGACTTGTCAAATGTTGACATTCCAGCAGCTAAATCCACAGCTAAACATTCAGAGCGATTAATAGCTGCAGCGAATGACTCAGACGACAAGCAGACAAAAACAAAAGGCAAAGAAATTAATTGAACACAAGAGAAATGCAGTAAAATGCAATTAAAACACATTTTTCAAAAATGCAAATAAAGAAATATATATTATTTGAAAGTTCATTGAAATTTACAGTTGACAGAGTGAGTGAATGAATGGCCGGCCGGCTAAGAGACAGTCAGACACATGCATAGTATAATGCCTATGTGAATGACACATGCAGATTTCGAGCGATTTATGCGCATACGAGGGCATATATACATACATATGTATATCTTTATCTGCACTCAGAAATAGTCACAAGGCAAATAAAGGCCCTGCCATTGCCATTATATCTAGTTATGTGTGTATGAGTGCTTTAAGGCCATACAAGCGTCAGCGTCAGCGTTCGCACACTGAGAGCATTGGATGCTGCTGCCGCCAAGTGTTGGTATCTAAAGTGCTTTAAACTTGACACAGCACAATGACCCAGACGATTTACATACACACACACACACACTCAAGCATATATACATGCACACACAGCAGATCCATTGATCCCAATCCAGTTATTCAACCCGAAATGTAAAAGTTGCGCCAGCAGCCACCCTTTTTGCAAGGCATCACGATAAAACCGCACAGTGTTGATCAACATGACAACAACAACAACAACTGTTACAGATACCACAACTTGTAAAACATTGTTGGAAATTAATTGTTTTAATTAAAATAAGCGCGTCGCTTTGAGCAGGCAATTTAAGCGCGTCTACTTGAGGTTAAGCAAACACATACTTATCCATGTGCATATGTATGTAAGTATGTAGCTACATATGTTCGCATGGATAATGAGCGCTGTGGCACAGGTTGTTCAACTAATGGGCTTCATTGCGTAGGCGTCGCGACAGATCAGCAACCGAATTCAATGATTTTTGTTTTATTGTGGTCCTTAGTTAATTGAACTCGGCTAAAGTTGAGCGCTGATAAAGGGTCTTCAATGAAAGATGTGGCAAGTGGCTGTAGTTATGATAAATGTATAGGGGTAAGTGCAGGGTGGCCTTCCATTGTTGTTGTAGCGGCAGAAAAAATTCTTGAAGAAATTTTGGGGAATGGTGCCGAGAGTTGACAGTACTTTATTGGATCAAAGTCCGGCAGCGTTCCGGTTACCTAGACCCGACTGTCGTGGGAACGGGATGACCTTCCGTGGTTACTAACTGATGAGTCTGCGAATTCGAGGCTTGTACGTTAGGTTAGGTTATACGGGCTGGTTGCCACACCATACATAGAATTAATGATCCTTAGTAATAACAAATGGATGTTTGAGCTCAAGTCATACAAGACGTCAACTGTTTTTTGCGAACTTTAAGAGTGGCTTCATATCTAGTAATTTTGATACTCGTACTTCATCTAGTCTCTCGAACTGCGAAGCTCCAAGACACTTAAGACGAGCTCCTGATAATCCTAGGTACGGGAAAATATATATATAAGAGGTGTTCTACCATGTCTCCTATGCCTACCTCTCTGCACTTTCTGGAAGTATCGTCGTTACAAATGCCCAACCGCCTCGCATGAACTGCCAGTAGGTTGTGATCTGTCATTAGGTCAACAACCGTCCTGCAGCTCTTTGTGTGTAAAAACCATGTTTTGTGTTTCTTCGGAGCTCTTGCACATGACCTTTGTGATCCTACATGTCCTTAAGGCATTCCAACTCGCCCTGATCCGTCAGAGAGCTTCGTCGGAAAATTCATGTATATATATCCTTTTTAAGTCACTTACCGCGTTTCTTGTACTGGTTCGATAGCCTGAAGGATGGCATAATCTCATAAGCTATTTCGTTTTCTGGAATTCCTTTGTGTCCTGGAACCCAGCATCTTTGCAGCCGCATTCTCTGACTTAATGCGATGTGAGATTATATCTCAGCCGCTTTCCTCACTGCAAAGTCTTCCGTTTGGAAGATACTGTAGTATTCTAGAAGCTTGAAGGGTCACCTCAGATTCAATTCCAATCAATATATTCCGCCTCATTTTCGATCCGTCTGTATAGTTGCTGTAAGTTCCTCTGGCGAATCGCAAACTCGTTCGCCAGAAGGATGGATCTTTGTATGGCAGCTATATTCTATAGTGATCCGATATCGATGATTCCAATAAATAACCAGCTTCTTGGAAAGAAATGGATGGGTAAAAAATTTCAGATCGATATCTCGAAAACTGAGGGATTAGTTTGCTTATATGCAGACAGATATGGCTAAATCGACTTAGTTCGTCACCCTGACCATTTATATATACATTTTATGGAGCCTCCGAAGTATTCCTCTGGGTATAAAACCTTCCTGGCCCAATGTGGGTATGACAAATCAATTTCACTTCAATACAAAAAAAAGAAAACCCATAAAAACTAGTTTTTAAATAATCACTGAAAACCGTGTTGTTGAGCGACTGAATTAAAAGCTGATAAAAAATAATCAAACACAGGTCCACAAATATATTTACTACAAGCCTTATCTTCATCCGTTATGCATGTCTGTTCCGTAATCTATTTATTTTCCACACGCCGGTGTGTCACTTTACATAAAGTCACTAATTGTCACCTCCACGCTCATTTGCATTCGTTTTAGATTGAGACCTGTGATTAGTGATAGAGCGCACAATTAGCGCTAATTTAGATTGGTAACACTATTCTAATGAGGCACATTATTGACTAAATTTAAGGTTGTTTAGTTATGGTTTAGTGATTTCATGACTGAACATTTGATTTGCGTTTTTTCGTTGAAAAAATACAGACTACATTGTACGAGTATTTGTGAATATTTGAGAGGTATTTGCACAAATTAAGTATTATTATTAGTACTGCTAGTAGTAAGCACTTAAAGCGCAAGAGTGTTGATTTCGAGTGCGCACTTAAATTATTTTAGAATATTTTTTTATGGAAATAAATCGCTTTAATTAAGTGTTGTCGGGGACAAGCTTTCGCTGACTTCATTTGATATTTATTACCAATATTCTTTTTCTTGGGACTAAAAGTAAACAACTTGATATACAATATTTAATATAGTTAAAACATGCTCAATAGTTGCCTACATTTCTTCTTTTTCTTAATTGGCGTAGACACCGCTTACGCGATTATAGCCGAGTTAACAACCGCGCACCAGTCGTTTCTTCTTTTCGCTACGTGGCGCCAATTAGATATTCCAAGCGAAGCCAGGTCCTTCTCCACTTGGTCCTTCCAACGGAGTGGAGGTCTTCCTCTTCCTCTGCTTCCCGCGGCGGGTACTGCGTCGAATACTTTCAGAGCTGGAGTGTTTTCGTCCATCCGGACAACATGACCTAGCCAGTCTTTTAATTCGCTGAACTATTTCAATGTCGTCGTATATCTCGTACAGCTCATCGTTCCATCGAATGCGATATTCGCCGTGGCCAACGCGCAAAGGACTATAAATCTTTCACAGAACTTTTCTCTCGAAAACTCGCAACGTCGACTCATCCGTTGTTGACATCGTCCATGCCTCTCCACCATATAGCAGGACGGGAATTATGAGTGACTTATAGAGCTTGGTTTTTGTTTGTCGAGAGAGGACTTTGCTTCTCAATTGCCTACTTAGTCCGAAGTAGCACCTGTTGGCAAGAGTTATATTGTATAATGTTACTGAATTCGGTGAAAAATTAGCTTCGTGGACCTCTAAGCCGTAGCCTAAGCTGAAAGAGCAGGTTGTAGCTGTTTTGAGCATTTGTTTAAAGTAAAGGGTTTTTTAGGGACGCTATAAAAATAAATAGGGACAGTAAACTACGCCCTATTTTTCCTGTCCTTTTGACACTTCTCTTCAGTAAGAGTTGTCATTTCATCATGGAAAGATATACGATTCAACAACGAGTCGAAATTATGAAAATTTACTACCAAAATTCGGAGTCAGTGGTCTCAACTTTAGGAGCACTACGTTCAATTGGTCGTCATAATTTTCTTGTCAGATCAACAATTGAGCGTCCAGTGGAAAAATTTGTATCCACAGGCACAGTACAAAATGTTCCCGTGCCAATGAGATAAAGTAGTGCCCGTAGTGTCAAGAATATTGCTACCGCTAGTGTATCATTGAGGAAGACCCAAATCAGTTTCCTCTACGTCGTTTTCATGTATTGGACATCCTTGTGACGTCGTTGTTCCGAAATTTGCGAAACGGTCTTTGGCCTACAACCTTACAAAATCAAATTGAAGAACTGAAGCCGCTTGACCACCAGAATCGTCGTATGTTCGTGCATTGGGCTGAGCAAAAACTTGAAAATGATCCGGATTTTCATTGAAAAATGATCTTCAGCGATGAGGCTCATTTCTGGGCGAATGGCTTAGTCAATAAGTAAAAAATGAGTTATTGGTCAGGCCGCAATCCACCCGTACTTCATGAACCATTGCATTCCCAAAAAGATTACGGTTTGGTACGGTTTATGGACCGTCATCATTGGACTGTACTTCTTCCGTGATGATCAAGATCAGCATGTTACTGTGAATGTGAGTCACTACGGCTCAATGATAACCGCATATTTTTGTCCCGAATTAGATGATATGGAGTTTGAAAATATGTGGTTCCAACAGGATGGTGCCACCAGCTACATAGCGAATGTCACAATCGATTTATTGAAAGCCAAGTTTGTGGAATGTGTTATTTCACGAAATGTCCCAATCAATTGGCCGCCTCGGTTGTGCGATTTGACAACGTTAGACTATTTCTTGTGTGGCTGCGTCAAGTCTATGGTCTATGCCAAGAAGCCAGAAGTGACGATTGATGAGCTTCGTACGAATATCGAACGTGAAATTGCAGCAGTATCGGTCGATTTATGCTTGCAAATCGTCGAATATTGGGTTCAGCGTCTGGACTTATGCAAGCGTGCTCGTGGTATCCATGCAAGCGAAATCGAGTTCCATGCATAAAAAATTTCATTGATGTGCCAAACCGTTTTTGTAGCACTCTTATTGAAAACCCCGTTATATACATTTGCCTTCTTTGCATAGATTCACTCTTTTCGCGCAGTTTTTGTATGCGCGCCGAAATGTAGGCAACATTCAAAACAATTATAGAAAAATCTGCGGAGGTAATTAGTAACTAATTTTAGAACTATTCAGCTGAAACTGATTATATATACAGGTTTCATATTTTATTAATTTTTTTTGTCTCAAACGACTTGGTGGAACGACTATTTTCGATTTTTATTTTATTTTACAACGATTTCTTTATACTAATAAGACATGTGTTATTTTACAAAGTCACACACTTCCAATTTAGTAGCAAAGAACATAAAAGTTCGTGTTCGCTTTTCATATTTCTAAACGAAAATGGAAACTTAAACCCAGTACTAAACAGAAAAAGAAAAACAAAAAGAGAAAAAAAAAATCTAAACAAAACACCTGTCGAACTAAAAAAAAAATTGCATCGCATTGAAACTAAATTTAGTTCCGCTCGAGCAATACTTTTATTAAATTTTTTTAAGTAGTTTTTGCTTTTGCAACTCCAAAAGATGTGCGGATGAGCTCAGCAAGGCAATTAAGTGACCCAATGCCAGAACACAATTCACTTAATCGACAAGTATGGTGTCATTATCGCCAATACATACACGTGATATAATTCTACTCGTCAATGTGTGTGTGTGTATAAGTCCATGTTGATAATACAATTAAATTCATTTAAATCAAATTAAATTAGGGTAATAATAAATCAAATGTGTATGATTGTGTATATAAATCAATTCAAGTGCATGTTTTATTGACCCGCTTTTTGTTGCTCGCTTTAATTTACTATCACCAATTTGTCTGCAAGTTATTTTCGGTGTATTTCGCCAGACAAGGGTGATGCAAGGCGTTTAATTAAGCGAGGAAAAACGAAAAGAAATATTCGAAATATCAATGTGCTCTTAATAAGTATTACTACAGTTTGAGTTTTTTGTCTATGTACATATGTACGTATGTATGCATTTTTGAAACAATAATCAAATCGTTTGGCCGGCAAATGAGAGCAAAACATAGACGCTAAAACGATTAATGAATCACGTGGGGCTATTCGTAATGCCTTCGCGTGGTCACATAGAGAGAAGAAATATATTAGTATATGTAAGTTGAAACAAAAAAAATGTATGATACTTTGTGGCAAAAAAGTATCCGGAAATTGTAAACTATTATAAAAATATATAAAATATCTTCATCAATATTTATTTTGTCGCCTTCAAAGTAATCCCCACTAGATGCAATACACTTATGGCAACGATTTTTCCAGTTCTCGAAACACTTTTCATAAGCACTTTTTGGGATGGCCTTCAGCTCCTTCAGTGAATTTTGTTTTATCTCTTCGATCGACTGAAAACGGGTTCCACGGAGCGGCAATTTCCGTTTGGGGAGCACAAAAAAAAATTATACGGAGCCAAATCTGGTGAATACGGTTATTGCTCGATGGTATTTATTGCGTTTTTGGTTTTAAATTCGATCACAATCGTGCCTCGATGCGATGGTGCAATATCATCGTGCAAAATCCATTCATTGTTCTTCCAAATTCCGGCTGTTTTCGATGGATTTTCTCGCGCAAACACCTCAGTACGGCCAAATATATCTCTCTATGGACCGTCTGTCGCTCCGAAGCAATCTCAAGATGCACCAAACCACAAATATCGAAAAAGCAATGAGCATCATTTTAAATTTTTCTTCCATTCCGATGATTGTTGTCTTGTTTGCATGTCAAACTCATGAATCCATGCCTCATCGTCGGTTATAATGCTCTCCCGGAATGTTTACAGTAATATTGTTGAAAAAAAAATCAGCTTTATCGGAACGAGTGGAGCGAGAACGCGTTTCATATTCGAAATATCCATCAAAATCATTCGAACAGACTCGCGAGGGATGTCGAGCTTCTTTGTTATTTTATTTGGCATAGTAATTTATCTCAGCAAAACATATTTTTTTTTAATCATTTACCCGAGGAATTTAATTACAATTTCCGAGTGCTTTTTTGTCACAATGTATGTGTGTTCATTGGTCAAGTCTCTCGGGAGGCAAGATTTGAGAGCAATATATGCGACATTTCGCTCCATTCTCATGCAGATCAAGTCCATAAGAAATCAATAAGGCAATATTGTCTTATACAATAATCTCTCATGTTTCTTGGGTGCGTAGAAAGGCTTAACAGTCTATGAATCTTCATCGAAAGGGAAGGGCCTACATAGCTTCAAACTTTTGGCCAACAGTAAGCGCAATGGACTAGACTGGGCGGTAATCTGAAAAAGTCTACAGATAATTAAGCACATCGGGAAGAATAAGATGAGTTTATATGCTGTAGACTAAAGTGGAATTTGTCTAAAATGGACCACTGGTCGACAAAGTACTGCTTTATGTGTGACTTTGTGGCAGAGACACCGAAATACTTGCTCTTTGATTTGGTCTTTAGACAAAGTCTTCGAACAACCAATGGATCTGATTGTTGAAGCAGTTCTTGAGAAGTTAAGACCTTAAATTTTGAATAATATACCCAAGAATCTGTCAAGATATAATTTTCCAGAGCCTTTCTCGATCTGGGATAAGTGTGCTATCTTGGGTTCGATAAATTTTAAAATTATATATGATACTGTATATGAAGTCTTATTCAATTTACACAAACCTATCTAAAAATTCAAAAATTAAACGATCTAAGGTTTTAGGCTTTTCTAAGATAGCAGACTTACTCTTTACTAGAAGCCTTTTTATAGTAAAAATTCCTCCAAAGAATTGTTTATCTGCAGAGCTATAACCGTCATTAAAAAGAATATTTTTGTGTTAGTCTGCCACTAGAGTGAAGTCCGGGTCCTAGAGAGTGGTGATGCGGTGGTACAATCCGACAGTTGTTTCATTTTAATCTCATCAAAATCGAAATAAAGTTCCTACAGGAAGAAGGAGTTTTTATTATGGATATAAAAATATGGGACCAGGAGTCTGAATACGCTCAACTCCGTAGGCAGACCACGAGTAACAAAAAGAAGTCGTGGAAATATCTTGTTACCGAAAAAAGATCCTCAAATACTTTTGAGGAATGTTCATGAGAGGGCACTCACTCACTCAATAAAAGTCCGGGTCCGTTCTAGTTATGTATGCATGTAGATCCGACAGTCGATTAAAATATTCACCTGGAGAGAGATCTTAACATATATGGAAATAGTAGGATAGCATTCCTTAACGAAATAAAAGTCCAGGTCTCTTCTAGTTATATATAAGAAATCCACAGTCGATTAAAATGTTCACTTGATGAGAGATCTCAACTTAGATGAAAATAATTGGACCAAAGTGACAGTACATAACGCGGTCCTGCATTTTTAATGGGACTAAGTGGACCTCATATAGTGCTGGGAAAAACATATGACACCCACTTACTTTCAGACGAGTACTATTTTTTAATAGCGATTGGATATCATATGAGACCCACTTAGTTTCAGATGAATGTCAATAAAATATTGAACCAATTTGAGAATATAGAAACTTATAGCTTTCACAGAAACTTCCTTCCGAAATTTAAATAAAAACCTTCTCATTGATTTTTCACTATCAGTTTAAAATATTTATACACCCAAATATAATAAATTGAAAATACAAAAGTCCAAAGATTTATGTGGCAACATTCAGCACCATAAAATTGTAAATTCGAAATCGAAAAAGCCCCACATGGGTTTCGTGCGCGAACTCAAAAAGCTCTACAAAAAACAGCGTGCTCACTATTATGCTCTGCGCGCCACTCTCAACACAGTCAAATAGTTGTGGAAAAAGAAAAAATCTTCAGCGCTCCTACGAGATATACTACACTCTAACGCTCTCGCTATCGCGCTCACAGTCATTGCAGCCGGGTATTCCACGTTCTTTCCAACTTTGAATGACGAAAGCAACAAGCAACCAACACGTCATGCCCATACGAACCACCGGTCGCTGAGTAAAAAGCGTAAAACGAAAAACTCAACAAGTTTATCAATTCTTGGCAAAGTGCCAACAATGAACAGGCGCGCAGTCATCTCGAGCATGCAAGCGACTTACATGGAAATATTATTAATCACGACTTATTCTAAAACTTGAATGTGTATACACACTTGTTGGGGAGACTACAAACTAGCTGGCGGGGAAAGGGGTGTTCCCCGGTGCTGATCGTTAGCAAACTGCGATAAATAAACTGCATTGTCATTGTTTTGACTTGACCGCTTTCTCATACCTGTGCATATTCCCAGTTCATCCATATCTCTGTAGTATGTTGAGTGCGTTTGCTATCGAACGGGAAGTGGGTAATCAAGGGCTTTTTTGAGTTATTGGTTTGGCGCTCTTTTGGCTTCGAGCACATGTTGACCGCATTCACATGGCTTGTGATGGCGAACGGAAACCAAATCGAAGTATCAAAGTACGAATTTGTAGACAAGAAAAATTGTTGCTATGCTTACTCTATCCTTATGGTGGCGGTTACGAGTGGAAATCTCTGTGCGCTTCTGGCGTTTAACGATAACTATGAATGGCAAGCGTACAGGGAATTTTTTACGGGAGCGTGTGAGCGCACATAGCTACTCACATATATACAAACATAAGTATATCTGTACTTACATATATGTGTATATTAGTATATTTTAATATGGCCACAGCGGGAGTGGTGGAGTGCGTTGCCGTTGGTATTTGTCACCACAAACGCCAGTTGGGGGCAGTTTGTATTCCGTTGGGAAAGGCTTTCAAATGTTGTTCTTGGTTTTGGTATGTGTGTGTCATTGGCGTCTCTTACAAAGCGTCTCTGGGAATTCCGGTTTGCATAGAATTATTTGTATTTAAAGTGTGGGAATTTACAATAACAATAAAGCACGTGCGTTTGCTGGGGGCTTTTCACTTTTAGTTTTAATATAAATATTGAATGCGTGTGGTATATTGTACATTCATACATATGCATACATATGTACATATGTACCTAAATGCTTATCGTTTTATATTGCTATATTTTCACTTTTTTTAAACTAAGGGCAAGGTTACTGATTGTGTTTCTTGATTGTGGGCTTAATTGGCACGCGCACGTGTCGTCATTAGCAATTATATGCACATAAATACATATATACCAAATATACTGTTGTGTGTGTATGTTAATATTAATTGATAATTGATGAGGGAATGACAATTGAAAAATGAGAAAGCGTGTATTCAACAAAAAATATAATAAAATAAAATAGAAAATTGAGTGAAAAGCAAATATTTGTATAAAAAAGTTTAAAATGGAATTTTTCGAGCATAAAAAATTGGTAAAATTTGTACAAAATTGTAAATTTTTCGATGAAATAAAATGTTATAATAAATATATTATTAAAAAAATTAAAAATTAAAAATTTTTATTTATATGACATTTTTTCGTGTAAATTTCAAGTTTCTGAGATTTATGTACATATTTTTGAATTTTTGAAAAGGAAATAATCTAAAAAAAGTTAATTTGAAATTTACACAAAAAAGTGTCAATTAATTATTATTTAAAAATATATATATTATTTATTTAAAAATATTTCTTAACAATTTTTAAAAAAATTTTTTAAAAATTTATAAAAAAATGTATTAATAATTTATAAAAAAATTTATTAAAAATTTATAAAAAAAAATTATTAAAAATTCATTAAAAAACTTTTTAAAAAAAATTATAAAAAAATTTATTAAAATTTATAAAAAATTCATAAAAAAACTTGTTAAAAAATGTATAAAAAAAATTTATTGAAAAGTTATAAAAAAAATATTAAAAATTTATAGAAAAAAATTTACTAAAATTTATAAATTATTCATTAAAAACTTGTTAAAAAATGTATTGAAAATTTATAAAAAAAATATTAAAAATTTATTAAAAAAATTTTGAATAAATTTTAAGTGTTTGAAACTTTATTAATTTTGAATTTTTAAAAGTAAATAATCTAGAGGGCTTTCAATAAAAAATTTCGATTTAATTTTTTACAGTTAAAAGTCTATTATAAATTATGGGCCTATTACAAATACATATACATACATATGTATATGTACATTCTATATAAAGTTGCCACCTGTTGTTAAAATTTGCTTAAATTTGCTTTGACGGTTAAATATAAAGTTTAATTATCTTCTAAGCAACATATTCCAAATATTAAGCAAGAGAGAGTTGCCACCCTTACTAAAAATTTAATTATGTCTGATTATATTTATATATTTAATACTCTCTCTTTCTTTCTTCAGTTATGGCTAGTTATATCTAGACATTTAATAAGGGTGGCAACTCTTTTTTGCTTACATAACTCGCTTATGCAATTCCAACTTTGTAATTGTCAGAGTTTTTGTCAGAGTTTTTCGTCATATTTAAACAGTCAGCTTAATAATACGATTATTACAGATTAATTTTTCGCAACCATTCCGATTTCGGTTCTAGTGAATTCGAAAAAAAGTATTAAATTTTACGTTTAATCTATCTATAATTTTCTGGTATCGTGATCCGATCTGGATAATTTTTTCGGACACATTACTTTATTGCCTTACTTACTTATCCCAAATTTCATGAAGATATCAAGTCAAATGAGAAAGCTTTACAAACAAGCCCTTGATTCCGATCGTTCAGTTCAGATGACAGCTAAATGCCATAGAGATCCGATCTGAACAATTTCTTCGGAGATTACATAATTGCTGTAGATAATAACCTATGCCAAAATTTGAGAAGATATCTCGTCTAATAAAAAAATTGTCCATAGAAGCTCTTAATATCGAACGTTCAGTTTATATGGCAGCTATATGCTATAGTGGTCCATAACCGGCGGTTCCAACAAATGAGAAGTTTTTTGAAGAGAAAAAATCGTGTGCAAAATTTCAAATCGATATTTCAAAGACTGTAGGACTAGTTCGCTTATATGGTATGCAGATAGACGGGGAAGGCTAAATCGACTTAACTCATAATGTTAATCATTTATATATGTATGTATTTTATAGGGTCTTCGACGTTTCCATCTGTATGTTAAAATTTCATTGTAAATTAAAAATATCCTGTTGAGGGTGAAAATATCATTAATAGTCTCTTTGAGAGTTTATTAGATTAGATCTCTCTAATTTTCATCGAAGATAATAGTTCAACGCTATTACCGACATAGCGATTATGCTAGGACTATAAAATGCTTATCGTTTAGCAGACAGTGATATAATATATTAATCTACATTCCGTTAATGCACTTCGTGAAGTTAATTTTTCTTACTTCACGAACTTACAGGGATGAATTGAGCTTAAAGTTCTCGTGAATTTTTTATTTCATTTTAATTGGAGAAAAAATGAAAGACATAAATTAATAAAGCTCTCTCTAAAATAAGAACGAAATACTCAGTACAAATGTATTTCCTTAAGCTAATTTTGTCTTAATTATCCTAACCACATACATATTCTCTTTGGAACTAACTTCGTCTAAGTTGCCCTAACCTCAAATTATTGCTTCAAAGCTACCATGCCATCAATATTCGTTGCACTTTGCTCTCCGCCTGCCTCGTTTGTTGATAATGAACGACAAACTTCGCACCAGCCTTCTTCACTCTAATTTATGGAGTGAACGACCCTCATATCTGTTGAAATTCAAATTGGCGATGTCATCATTTTCGTGAGGAGGTGAGGTCAAAATTTTTAAACAAAAACTGAGATCAAGTTATTTGTTTACATTTCATTTTTCAACAGCTAACTGCTGTCAAAGAAACATTCGCTCCCTGCCATACCTAAATCAAAATTATGCAATGGTTGCGGTTTAAATACTCAAAGGCATATTTATAGAAATAAATTCATAATATCAATAGTTCATAAAAAAATTGAATTTCATGCAATTTTTATATAAAAGTTACAAAATCTATAAATGCTATACAAGAGCACAGCGAATTTGTGGAATTTCAGCGTATAAAATATTTTCCCGGTAAAATCAATTTAACCGGCACCAGGTGGTGGGGTAGGGCAAGTGAAGAAGTTATGCAGAAATTCGCGCAAGTTGGGATTGGGGGCCTGAGCGTGTTGGCGGAGCAATTGCAGTGTGGAGGGAGCCAGAGTGAAACAGAGAGATTTGTATGGAGCACTCGCATACAAATATACATATACCCATACATATATACGAGAAATATATAGCATGATTAGCACATGCTTGTTGGGGCCAACATGTGGAGCACAATGGCATGTTCGAATTTTCGAACAACGTGCAAAATGCTGCAATTGGCGCGAGAGCGCAAAAGAGAGTGAGAGACGACGAGAGAGTTAAGTGGAAGTGAGTTAGAGTATTGGGGGTTGAGTGGGTAAATTAGAAAACGGAGCGCAATGCGCTGGGTAACTGTTAACAGATTTTTTAAATTTTGAAAACAAAAAAATATTTTTCTAAAGTAAAATAATTATTTTAAAATATTATTTATTATTTAAAAATAATATTTATTATATAAAATTATTATTTAACGACAGTTAAGCCTTCTCCACAATTTCAAATATTTACCAAAATCGTAGTAAAAACCGGTTTGCCAATGCGCAAAACTTTTTGCTGTACATTTGGCGCTCCGAAACGCTTGCTGGCGCTCTCTAAGCTCGCGCTCGCTAGTACGGTGGCGCTTGGCGCGCTATGCCAGCAGCGTGGGCCACTTAACGGCTGCTCTGGCGCTCTGCTAACTCATTCGTTGATTTTAATCATTGTTTTTCGACATTTGCTCAACACCCAAATCGCAGTCAGTGCAATACTTGTACGCTTGGCGCTTATACGTGCGCTTTTAGTTCAGTACAATTGGCCAAAGTGTTAACACTTGCGCGCGGTTACGAGCAATTTGGCAAGCGGTTAATTTTACATATAGAAAAAAAAAATATTGAAAATCAAAATAATTAAAGTGTGTGTAACATTTAACGAGTAATTGAAAAAAAAAAATTAAAAGTAATTATATATCTAATTAAAGTAAATGTTAAGCAAATTTTATTTATGCTGATTAAATGCAAAGCAAAAATGATTTTGAAAATTAATTGCATATAAATAGCGATTTGCATGTCAATTTTTGCATGCTTACGGCTAATCAAAGCTTGTTGACAATCAAGTATATTCCATAATTACATTGAAAAGCAACAAACGAGCGAACAACACAAGCAAGTGGTTATTAACAAGTGAGAAAAGTGTAAAAATAAAAATACAAAAATTATTGCAAAATATGTGTAAAATTATATAAAGCGCGGAAAATTTTTTGGAGTACAAAATTATTAAATTTTAAAGAAAAATAAAAATATTTTTAAGAAAAATAAAATATTTTAATTAAAAGAGGGATTATTATATATGACAAAATATTGAAAGAATATTACAAACAATTATAAACACAAAACTGTTTTGAAAATAAAACAACAAAATATTGCGAAAAATATTACAAAAAATATTAAAACAAATAACAACAATAACAAAAATTAAAAGAAAAAAATTTAAAATATAATATTGGAAAAATATTACAAAAAATAATTTTACAAAATATTGAAAGAATATTACAAAAAAATTATAAATACAAAACTTTTTTGAAAATAAAATAACAAAAAATTGCGAAAAATATAACTAAAATTATAATAACAACAATAACAAAAATATAATAACGAAAATTTTTCATAAATAATTTAACAGAATATTAAAAAAAAAAATATTCCAAAAATTCAAAAATAAAAACTTCAGAAATTTAATATTGCAGAATATTAAAAAAAAATACAAAAACAAAAATTTTACAAAAATAATTTAACAAACATTTCCAAAAATATTACCAAAATTATAAAACTAAAAAATTTAAAATTATAATCGTACAATTTTATAAAAAATTATAAAAAATATTAGAAGAAAAATAATGTATTAAAATATTTTAAAAAAATATTACAAAAATTATAAAAATAAAAAACTATTACAACGATTATAAACATAAACATTTATAATAAGCAAAATTTTTGAAAATAAAAATAAAATAAGACAAAAGTTTAACAACAAAAATTTTATAAAAAAATATATAATAAAAAAGTCACAAAAAAAATAAAGCAATAATTAAAAAAAAAGTAACAAAATATTCAAAATTTATTATGAAAAAATATAACAATAAACATTTTCAAAAACAGAATTTAATAAAAAAAATAAAAAAAAACAAATGTGTAAAATTTTATATAATAATAAAACATATTATTTCCTGAAACATTAAAAAAAATAAATAATTCTAAAATTAATAACAAAAATAGTTTTCAAAATCAAATAAAAATTTTCCAAAAAAAAATAAAAAATTATTAAAAAGGCAATAATAAAAAAAAAAATGAATAATAAAAAAAGTAATAATTTAATTATAATTTTATTTTAGAAAATACAATAAAAATATTACAAAAACAATAATATAATAATAAAAAATATTTGTTGCCCTGCAACACTCAAAAAAAAAACTGAAATCACACAAAATCAAAAATAAATTGAAAATACTTTGTCAACGCGTCCAAATAGTTGATATGCTATATACCATATATATATAAATACATTGTGCGCTTGGACGTCGTGTGGGTGTGAAAATTCAACGCGCTTGAAGTCACATACATACATATGTACACGCCAGCGATTCACAAAAATATGCAGGGAAACAAAACGTGAAATTGTCACTAAGCAAAAACAAAAGTAAATAGAAAGACATAACTGCAAGTACATATATGCTACATACATACATACATGTACGTATGTACCTATGTATGTAAAAGTGTATATGCGCTGACAGAACGTTAAATGTCGCGACATTTGTGACACTATAAATAATAATTTGTCGTGAAAGCGCGCTGAAAAAATATAAAATATATAAACGCTTCAGATTTTGAACATTTCGACAGAGTGTAAACAACGTGTTAGTTTGGAAATGCTTTCAAAACACACAAAGTGAAGCGAAATTTACAAAAATTTGACTAAAAGAGTACATACAAGTATAAAGTAGAAAAGAAAAAAATATTCGAGAGAAAAAAAAATGAAAAAAAATTTGGAAAAAAGATACGAAAAAAAATTAAAAAAAAACTAAAAAAAAAATTCGAAAAAAACCAATGAAAAATATGAAAAAAAAAAATCGAAAAAAAAATCTGAAAAAAACTCGAAAAAAAAATCTGAAATAAATACAGAAAAAATAAGAAAAAAAATAAAAAAGTAAATGTCAAACAATTTATCACATAATTTCGCTGTCAAACGCATGAAAATTCGTGACATTTGAAATAATTTTACGACAAAAAGCAATGCTTTGGCGCATTTGACACGTTCAGTGTACGAAAAAACGTGCGCTTACAAAGCAATTGCAAGTTTATTCCAATAATTTTAATTAAATATTTATATTTTTTTGCAGTGAAGCCAACAACAAGTGAACAATAGAGAGAAATACAAAAAAAAAATAAAATAAATTTTTTAAATAAAGTGCAACAAGTTTTTAAGTGTATGTGTACATATGTGTATATGTGTGCGCGCATAACGGTTAAAACTTAGCAAAGTGCAGCGAAAAAAGCAAAATTCGTGACAACGCTATTGAACTTACATACGTAATAACGTAACAGTGCGCAGCTGTATCCCCCCGCAGTGCATTTATCTAACATGGAGTTGCATGTCCTGCCAACGCGCAGCCAAATGAACCATTTACGACAGTCCATGCAAATTGTTGACGGCAACCGCACACTGTACAAACATATTAGAAACTTTGTAAAAGCCAAAGCACATGTGACAATTGAGACAAGCACAGCTAGCAGTCAAACGGTATAAGAGTACTGAGGCAAACAGCAATAGAAACAGAAACAGAATTACAAAAAATACCAATACATACAAAAACAAGCAAAAAAAGAAAAAGTGTCAAAGCGAAAAACGTTGCGCAAGGACTAAAACAACATTTTTCTACAGAAAATATATTGGTGCACCCTGTACAGCAAGCAATTGTACGAGCGTTCCAGCGCGCGCGTGAGTATAAGTGAGCGCGCAACACGTAAGGATAAGTGAAAAAAGTCACAATAACAAATACATACAAGTGCTGAGGAGACAACAAATACACACAAAAGGTGCGCAGACAATAAAAAAGTCAAAAACAACAACAATAAGAGTCAGAGACTACAGCGCGCAGCAGGCGCACACATCTGGCAAACAGGCGGCAGAGTTACATAGACAGCGACTCAGCGCGGCGCACAGGAAACCGTAGATAATAAAAGAAAGAGAGCGAGCAGGCGCAAGTAGCAGCCAGGCAACAGCAAGGAGCTGCTGCGACCATTTACCAAAGGATATTGAACCCACGCCGAAGACGCGCTTGTATCTGTGTGTGCATTAGTATTGGTGTGCGTGCACTGAACAACACGTGGTTCCACCAGCACAGCAGCAAAGCGAAAGCCATTGAGCAACGCGCCGCACAACAAATCACTCGTTGTACTACGTGACGTGACTAGCGGTGGTTGGAACACGTTGGCAGCACATTTCATATGCAAATTGGTGTCCTCGCGCACACAACGAACACAGGCGCAAACACAGCGTTGTATTAAGGCGCAAGCAAACAATTGTACAAAAGCTTCAAGTACACACAGCGGTGTATTGAGTGTATAAACGCGCGCGTGTGTGTGTGTGAAGTGTAGAGCATAAAGTGCTGGCAGTCACAGGACATTTCATTCTTATTGGCAAATAAACGCGCGTACGCCTTCGTGCGGAAAGGACTGTTTTCTTTCACGTGTTCAAAGTGTAGTGCCGCAGAATTCTTAGTTCTTTTTTGGACTTTTAGTGTGTTAACGATAAACATATCATACAAATATACATACATAGAGATATTTGCTTAATTTGTGTGTGCAAATAGTGTATAAAATTGCAGTGAAAATGGATTACTTCGTTGCTATGCTCGAGCATTTGGATATAATGGATTACAAGGTGCTGAGCCTGTTGGCTGTACCAATTTTGGCTGTTGTGGTGTTGGCGCTGGTGCTGCGGCGGATATGGAGAAAAAGTGAGTGCGAAGATGAATTTTTTAAGACATAATATTTAAAATTTTTTTTTTATAAAATAATTTTTTTTTTATAAAATTAAATCTTCATTAGTTTGCTTATTTTGAGTGTGTGCGTGTATAAATATTTTTTTCATAAAACTTTGCGTGATTTTTTTGTTGTGACTCGTGACTTGCTAAAAATAGCAAAACTCATAAAAAATACTAGAAATGCTAGCTATGGGGCAAAAACGATTGAGAATAAATGAGAAGATATTTTCCACTAGTTTTTAAATATACTGTTTTTCATAAAAAAATTTACATAATATTCGAAAACATTAAAAAAATAATATTTTTTACAAGTTTTTATCAAAAAAAATTTTGGGTTTTAAACTTGTAAAAATATTATTTTTTTAATATTTTAGAAAACAAACTTTTGGGGTTTTTTCCCAAGAAGATTTTTCTTATTGTTCCACTAAACAGTAAACGTTTTTCAAATTTGTCTACTTAAATTTTTTTTAAATTAAATTTTTTTTGATTTAAATTTTTTTTTTTTAATTTTTAAATTTTATTAATTTTTAAAATTTTCATTTAAAGAAAAAGCTTTTATATATTTTTTTTTAATTTTTTTAATGTTATGTTATTAATTTCTTAATTTTTTTTTTAGTATTTTTTTAGTTTTTTTCACTTTTTCATATATTTCTAATAATATTTAAATAAATTTTTAACCAAACATTGGTCTTAAAATTTTCATTTTACTAAGGAAAATGTTATTAAATAATTGAAAAAAATATTTAAAATAAATTTTATTATTTATTTTAAAATATTTATATTAAAAAATTAATATTTTTTATTTTATTTATTTACTTTTTTTATTTTGTTTTTTTAATTTTTAACTACTTATCCCTATATTTATAATAATATATGAATTTTTGGCCAAACCATGTAATTAAATTTTTCAAAATATATAGGAAGAAAATATATGTAGAATAATTTTGACAATTTAATATTTGAAAGATTTAAAATTGAGTTCGAACTTTATAAAGAAAAATGAAAATTATTGTACTACTTTAGTTATCTTGCTGTTTTTGGTGCAAATAGTTAACCTATTTAATAACATGTGCCGGCATGAATTATTTTAGGGGAAATCCTAGACCTCATTTCGCTAAACCGGTGGGAATTAACGAAACAGAAACACAAACAAAAATTATGAGTAAGCAAACTGTGTGGCGATTGTGACACATAAAAGAAATAATAACAAATATTAGAATAATTTTAATAAGAGATATAATATAAAAACAAAAAATAATAAATATATGTTTATGTAAATATAAATAAACAAAAATAAAAAAAAAATATTTAAATGATTTTTTTCAAAAAATATTTATATGATTTTTTTGTTAACAAAACTTTGGTCTGAACAGTGAATTTTGCAAAAATTATCAATTAAAAATATTTTTTTTTATTTATTTAAATTTTTTTTGTTTGTATTTCCATCGAATTAACATGTTTCTTCACAATGTTCAATAGTGTTATTTACGTAAAAAGTGCAAAAAAATGCAAAGTCATAAAATTTTAAATCTCGATCGAATTTACTCACGTTTTACATGACAATTTCTTGTTGCACTTAACAAAAAAAAAAAAAAAATTAAAAATTGAAAACAAAAAATTGCCACTGGGTTAAGTAAATTACTTAATTCCATTGCACGCTCATATTACATAACACATTTTCCACTAAATTTCTACTAGAATGCTATCCTTTTTCACGACCACGAATTTTTATGATAAAGTAACGACATTTGACTAAAGTATTAGAACTATTAGTTGTATAAGTATTAGTACTTAGCTTCGTATTTGCTTAATAAATATAGTAAGAGTGTGATACACGTCATTTACGCTACGATTTTGACTGTTATTTACGTCATTTTGAGCAAACGCACAACGCTCTTACGTCTGTCAACTCTAATCATAGAGCTAAAGTTAGAAGTTCGTTGATTATCTAGCAGTAGATACTACGTATAATCTAATATAACCATATACTTTCGTCACGCTTTTCATAAGTTTACAAGTGCAGAAAAAACGAAATAATAGAAACCACTCATTTCGAAAAAAAATTGAGTTTTGGTTATAAAGTGGTTATATAAACCAGTTATATAATGGATATATTGGTTAGCGGAAGCTGAAAAGTAGCCTTTTCATAAGTTCATAAGTGAGGAAATAGCAATATAGTAATAGAAAGCACTCATATTGAAACAAAATGTGTGTTTGGTTATAAAATGGTTATATATTGGGTATGTGTTGGATATATTGATCAGAGAAAGCTTAAAAGTTTATGTTACATGTATGTAATATGATATAGTTTATCGTGAGCAATGAAAAACTCAATTTTGAATTTTTTCAGATACGTCAGATCGTTTAGTATTTTAAGTGACGATATGCATACATATGTTTGTATATGTTCGCTTGACGTATTTGACTAGTTTTACTATTTAAGATAATGGAAAGATTTTCTATAGCAAAAAGTGCGCATATATCTGATGATTTAAAATTCTTCATAAAACATTATTGACACAAATTGTGAAATTCAACTGGCAGTTATCTATTTGCATATACATGGATATATATTTAGAAAATCTCGAATGTTATTAAAGGTCGAAAATTGTCATATCATTCAAAAGTTCTTCAAAAACCACCGCAACCGCTTTGAACTGGTTTGCTTGCTGGCAAGTGATTTCCGTAAATATGAGCCCGATAAGCAATACGAACTATCTGCGGCGAAAATATGCTCGCGTAATAGTGAAATTCAAATCAGACCGCACACCAGCGGTCGGCTAAAGTACGCGAACGCCTGATAAGAAACTACGATTGGCATCACCTTGAATTGTTTGCACTGTCTAAATATAATAAGCACTACAGATGTTTTAGTTTTTGCTATTTATTTTTTGGAATTTTTTACGTGTTTTTTTTAGTTGTCGTTGGCTGAGTGCTCACACTTAAAGCGCCAGGCAGCAGGAGGTAGACTGCACAGTCGGTGCAAATGTGCGCGATTTTTTTATAGATATTTTATGTGCTACACTATCAGTTGTGGTTTGTGCTGCGCGTGTTTACACATATTTTGTTGGTTTCTTAAGTTTATTTCGACGATACGCTACCTATTGTTGGAAAGGTAGTAAAACATGAGCATACAACAAAGCTTATCGGCGAAGTGTACAAGTTAACATGATTGTTTGATTTGGAAATTCGTGTGCAAGTAGTAATGACAAGCGTGGAGATAATAAGTTTTAAGAAAATGAGATGTTTTTTAAGTGAAATTGAAATCAGGAGATGTGGAACTTTTTTGAATTCATATTGTGTTGATAAAGTCGGTTGCTAACTAGAAAAATAAATTTCGGTATACTACATTAAAATAGTTGTGAAACTATGTATATTAAAAATTTTCGCCAAAATTTTCAACGTCTTCGAAATAATACTTTTCTACATTGGCTTGGCATCATTGAATGCATCATTATTTTGATACAAATTTTAATGTAGCCTAGATGTAGGCAATATTTGCTGCTTGATATATCCTGAATTTGAGCGTGATTTCAATAAAACGTGCCTACATTTGGGAGCATTATACATTTTGCATATCTTAGCTATGTTATTCACTTTATCCTATTAAATTAATGTCACAATAAAGGCAAAAAAATATTAATTAATAATATAATAAAATTACTGGTCACTTTTATATCAAAAAAGCTAATTATCTGCAATAAATGCATATAGTATGTATATATCTATACCTAAATAAACAATCTATATATGAATATATAAATGTACCAATATTTGCTTAGCTTCTAAAAATATTTATTTATTTGCACATTTTAGCTATTTTTAATATTTGCAATTATTTTTTTTTAATTTTTGTCTTTTCAAAATAAAAAAAATATTTGCGGCGTATTTTGGCAAAGCTTTTACTGTTGTTTGCTTTCTAAATGGCATTTGTTTGCGCGCAAATATTTTTCAAGTTAATGCAGTGGAGACTGAAAGCATTTTTTTAGTGATTTGGCCGTTTCATTGCAATTTATGGACAGCTTTTTTTGGAAAATTTGGTTGTAATTTTAAATTTTTATATTTTTGCAGAGTTTTAAAATTTTTGCTTTGTTTTTGTTAGTTTTAAAATTTTTAGAAAAAATTAAAAAAAAATATTAAATTTTAAAAATAAAAAATAAACCAAAAATTTAAACTAAGAAGAATTATTAAATTTTAAATATAAAAAATAAAAAAAAAAAACAAAAATTTAAACTAAAAAAATTAAATTTAAAAAATTTACGAAAAATCATTAAAAAATTTTTTTTGTTTTAAAAATTAAAAAATAAAAACAAACAAATTTTTAGTACATTTTTTTAAATTTGTTTGTGATAAATTTGTAAATTTTGTTTTTATATTTTTGCGTAGTTCTAAAATTTTTAGTTTGGTTTTCTTAGGTTTCAAAATTTAATAAAAAAAATTAAAAAAAAAACATATTAAATTTTCAAAACTAAAAAAAAATTAAATACTTAAAAAATTTTAACCAAAAAAAAAATTATTAAATTTTAAAAATTTACCAAAAAAATGTACTAAATATTTTTTGTTTAAAAAATTAAATAAAACAAAAACAATAAAAAAAAATTACCAAAAAAGTAGAATCAGAGAATTTTACCACAAAAAATTAACAAAAAAAATTTAACTAAAAATTTATATTTTAAATAAAAAAAAATTTTAAAAAAAAAATAAAAATAAAAAATTAGTAAAAACACTTTGTCAAAAAAATTTTAAAAATTAAAAAAACAACAAAGCCAAAGCTAATAAATTAAGCTCAAATATAAAAGTCAACAATTACAACAAAAATTTTACAAAATATATTTTTTTCAACATATAAACATGTTACGACATATGTTTAGCATTCAATTATTTTAACTGCTTTTTAGTTCTCTGCTTTGCTTCCGATTTTCATTACCTCATTTTGTTTACGATTTTCGCAAATTATCTACTAAATGCTTTGCCATTTCATTAATCTTAATTAAATTTTTTCAGCGACAAGTGACAGTTTCAGTATATTCATAATACAATAGAAATTACATAACCTCTATTTGCATGCTTACGCTTCAAATTTATACCGTTATTTAACTTTTTGTATTGTTTTCGCTAAAACAGTATTTAGAACAAGCAAAATAAAATAAATTTCATTTCAATTACAAATATATTTGTGTTTAAATTTAAAACTGCCTAAGTTGACTTAAGTCATTTAAGACTTTTTAGCTTATTTTGCTGATATTATACGACATTCGAGCTTGTTTTGTATCTCAAGCAATATTTTTGTATAGAAGGCTTTAAAATATGATTAAAAAGGCGATAGCAAGTGTTGTCAGATTTTTCCTAAATCTCAAAATAACTCAACTGGCTTAAGTCGACTTAAGCTGCATATAAATTTGAAAAGCATATGAGCTTAAATCTTGTTTTAGACATAATGAATGAAAACAAAATTAATATAATAAGATAAAGCAAAAAATGTTAAATAAAAAAATATATATAAAATGTTTCAAATTTTTCAAAAAATAGAATCAGGATATTTTGACCAAAAAAATTGACTCATTTTTTTATTTCAAAAATTAAAAAAAAATCTAAATTCATAAAATAAAAAATTTAATTAAAAAAAAATTTAAATTATTAAATATAAATATAAAAATATTTAAATAAAAAAAACCTAAAAAATTAATACTAAATTTTAGCATTTCAAAAAATTCATAATTTTTTATTAATCTATAGTAAAATAAAAATAAAAAAATTTTATTTTTAAATTCCAAAAAAAAATTATACTGAAATTCAATTTTCATTTCAACCCAATAAATTTCCAAACATGCCGCCACTTATAACAAACAGCAATAATATAACTAAAATATTATGGTAAAAATTACATTAAAAATTGCACATGCAAAAATGTGCTACAACAATAAAAGCAACAAACATATCTAAATGCGGCCACTGAAAATTACGTGCAGACATGCAAAATAAAGCTTCCACGGCAGCGCACAATTAATGCGCAAAGTACGCTGAAACAAAAACACGCACATAAACATACAAACTCACTTATGTATATGCATGCCTGCAATGTGGGGTAGCATTAAAATGCATTTGGCAGGCATGGCAGGGAGTCACATGCATAAATATGCATACAAGTGTGCGAGTGTGTGTGCGTGTGTGAAGTGCGAGCAAGTGAAGTAGCTGTAAGCAGGCAGTGAAGTAAATGGGGCGACTTTGTATGCAAAAATATGCAATTACATGCACATACGCACACACATACACACGCATAGGTACATGCGTGCATGGAAACAAAAGTAGCATAAGCGCATAATTATTTTAGTGCAGGCATGCATGCATACGGACAAACAAATGCAGAAAGCAACAAAAAATCAATAAAAAAGTGGCCAAGCAATAAACAAAGGGAAGTGACAGTTTGAGTGCAACTGTAGGCGCATAAAATTTACATTTCAAGCGCACTCTTTATTTTTGCAATTTTGTCCAGAATATTTAATATTTTCCATGATTAAGCAACTTCAACAACTTGCCAATAAAAGCACACACACATACGCAAAACTCTCAAACGACGAAAATTTTCCATGCATCAATTTCTTTTTGCTGCTGAAAACATTTTATACACACATTTTTATATCATTTTTATAAGCTTTCGTTGCGCGAGGCGTGCGCATGCGCATGTATCACTTTTTATGGGTCACTTTGCTTTGAGCGCTGTGCACGTGTGTGCGTGCAGGTAGCTCAAAAGTAATCAAAAACATGCTTTATTACTTTCTTGTGGCTCGAAAATCACAGTGACTTGAAATATTTGTAGCTTCCATTTCACTGTTTTTATTTAGACATGCTTCTCAAGCGCTTCCCCAGGCGTTATTCAATGGTGCGACCTGCACCTGCCCACATCTCAGCCACTCAAGCTCACTTCCTCTTAGCACTAATTGCCTTTTGTGTTTGTTTTTTACTCTTTTGCTTTTTGTTTTACATCACAACGTGCGACTCCCGCAAAGATTTCATTCATTTCCATTTTGGTACACACACACACACTATGCTGCATATACAATTCTGTAATGTATATATATTTATATATGTACATACAATATGTATGCGTTTCTGTGTGCGCTACGCATGCACATTTCCGCTGCAGCTGCAATTACAATTGTGCTCTCTTGCTGCGCCAGCCCTGTGGGAAATCGTTGGGTTGGTGCAACAAAGTTCGCGCTCATTTGCCGGGTTATAACTAGTTTCAGTGCAACTAGTTGGCAACAACTTCGAAAGTTGCTGATTGTTAGCACTTTTGAAGAGATACACATATTTTTTGGTACAAATTTTTATAAATTTTTATAAAGTTTCTTAAGACTCTCATATTCATCACAACATGGATATTATCATATAAATCGAGAACGAATATCTATTTGTTGTACTAAAATTGTACTAAATATTGGTTTCGGATTTTAGTACAATGGTTTTTATGGCTTGTTGAACCATTGTGTTAAAATAGTATAAGATCTTATTATCAGATTTAGTATAAACATTTTTATGATTCGACTATTGTACTAAAAGTGTTCTAAATATGGTTCTAAATTGTACTAAATTTTATTTCTATATTTATTCACACACATTTTATTGCGTAATAAGTGCACTAAAACTTATTTTTTGGTTTTTAGTACTAGTTTAGAACTAATATTCTAAGAAATCTTTTACAAGTGCTAATATTTTCGTAATATTTTCTAAACCTAATAGCAACTGAAAACTGTGCCAACATGTTTTTAACGTTTTAATACTAGTTTTGAGTATTTAGTACTACTTTTTGTACTATTTTTGTTTATTCATTACTAAATAAAATTTAATTCATATGATTATAATATTCTGGAGGTTTTTTATGTCGATATAGATTTCCGCATATATGTACATATTATATAAAATAAAAGGTGTTCTAAAACTCATTTTCAGAATTTAGTACTGTTTTAGAACTAAGGTTCTAAGCATTATTTTACAAGTGGTGATATTTCCCGAATATTTCCAAAAGCAATTGAAAATTGTGCCGTACTAATTCAAGCATTTGATTACTATTTTTAAGCTTTTATTACGAGTTTTAGTACAAATTTAGTACTAAAACAAAACTAAAAATTACAAAATTTTCAATTTTTTTGATGCAGCTTGAGAAAACACAGAAAAATTATAATTTTCTAACTATCGAGTTTTGTACTAATTCGGAACGAATGAAAATTTAGTACGAAGAGTACTAGAAACTAAAAAACAACATAACTGACTAAACTTAAAAAAACACAGAAAATATGTATACCACTTTCAGTCGAGTTTAGTGCTAATTTAGAGCTAAGGAAAATGAAATGACAAAATTAAAAAAAAATTTACTAATTCTGAATAAAAGAAAGTTTAGTACAAATTTAGTACGAAAAACTAAAAAAAATCTGAAATTTTTCAAATTTCATTGACTAAAGTTGAGAAAACACAGAATAAATGTATTTTTCTAAGATTTAAATTTAGTATTAGTTTAGAACTTATAAAATTTTAGTACCAAATAATTTCAAAGCTTTCAAAAATTTGACTAAACTTGAGAAAACACAGAAAAGTTTTAAATCTTTTAGCTATTGAGTTTAGTACTAGTGTAGAAATACTGAAATTTTAGTACAAATTTAGTACTAAAACCTAAAAAAATGTCGAAATTTTGAAAACATGTTGACCAAAGTAGTTTTTTAAAGCAAAATATCTGCCTTAAAAAATTATATTAATTATAAAAAGAGTAGAGGGGCATCAACTTGAAAATAGCGCAGCTTCCAGCAGCGCCACTGCACTGCCTGTTGAGCGCTATGGCGCGCCAAACTCATATCCCACCCATATATCAAGAAAATCCCAGCATTTATCATGCACACGCCAACCGCAGAGAAAATGAAAATTAATGATAAACAAAAAATCAAAAAACGAAAGAAATTTTAATGAAAAATTGAATTGAAAACACTGAGAAGTAAAATACATACTTGCCGAAAGTAGCGGTGTTTATAGCAGCGCACAAGCGATATGTGATGAGCTTTAATAACGTTGGCTGACCGCAGACATGTGATACATGCTTGTGCATATGATAATTGTATGTATGTGTATATAAGTACATACATACAAATATATATTATATACATTCAAATGGCACCACCAGCCTGCCCATGGCATAATGAAAGAAAGCGTTTTCGCCGCACTCATAGCTTTTGTTTTGTTTATTTGCTTTTTATATTCAGTTTTTTAGTATCGTATTTACTTTTTTTGTATGTTATTTTTGTTGCTTTTCGCTGTTTACCTTTTACTTGTATTTCTTTCCATTTATAGTCTATGCGCGTAAGACAACACTGGCCATATGCAAGCAGGCCATTGTAGTTTCTTTGGTGTTACCTCGCTTCGCTAAATTTTTATGTTTCTCGTGAATTGTTGTTGTTTGTTGTTTTTGGCCAATGTTGGCTCTGATTTTTCGGGATCGCATGATTTCGTTGAAATTAAGAGGCATGACTTCAATGCACAAGCATAAAACGATAAAGCTACCGGCTTCATTTTGTAGGACGTCTTCAGTAGTTCGGCGTTGTTGTGCTAACGTTGTTGTACTTATTGTTGTGGGCTCTTCAAACAACCTTTCTCTGCGCATTTCCACATTCGTTGGCCAATAAAAGTTTGCTCTAAACTTGTTTCTAGCGTTTGGTGCCGTAGCTGCTAGTGAAGATAGTAAATTTCCATGGCTTTCAAGGGGCACACACACATACACACAGAAATCTTTGGTATATATTTAATACCAACGTGCTTAAGCTCAGCGAGCTTCGAGCTTATCTCTGCGCCTTGTCATATTGAATTTCGATTATTCATGTTTTGGTGATTTTTGTCTTGTATGCATTGTTGTTGCTTTATGTTTTGTAATACATATTATATGTGTATTTAAAGTATTAACACTTGGACCTTTCTCAACAAGAAAGAAAGTGTGTGACGTTTGTTCGGTTTTGTTTTTTTTCGCTGAGTTTTATAAGCTTTCATGCTGACCCAATCTTTTATTATTATGATTTTATTTACCGCATAATCCGTTGTGCTGAGATCTGCTGATTTCTTGCGCCTTCACTTCAAATAATGATTATGTAAAAAGTTGACTTGTTTATTTTGGTTTTGAAATTTGCATAATATTGTCATGCATATATTTGAATTGATAATTCTTTTGAAGCTGTTAGTAAGTAGGGCGCTTGGTGAAAGATCGTGATGATATAATTTCGTAATCTCCATTTGATCTACACTATAAATATATTATATTGGATAAAATTGGTAAATCCGCAAACAAACTTTCTAAAACCATTTATATGTGAATATAAAATTAGCGCTGCATTTTTTGGGAGGATTCAAAAATGAAGCAGCGGGAAGAAAATATATTATTCTTCTTCTTTACTGGCGTAGACACCGCTTACGCGATTATAGCCGAGTCAACAACAGCGCGCCAGTCGTTTCTTCTCTTCGCTACGTGGCGCCAATTGGATATTCCAAGCGAAGCCAGGTCCTTCTCCACTTGGTCCTTCCAACGGAGTGGAGGTCTTCCTCTTCCTCTGCTTCCCCCGGCGGGTACAGCGTCGAATACTTTCAGAGCTGGAGTGTTTTCGTCCATTCGGACAACATGACCTAGCCAGCGTAGCCGCTGTCTTTTAATTCGCTGAACTATGTCAATGTCGCCGTATATCTCGTACAGCTCATCGTTCCATCGAATGCGATATTCGCCGTGGCCAACGCGCAAAGGACCATAAATCTTTCGCAGAACTTTTCTCTCGAAAACTCGCAACATCGACTCATCTGTTGTTGACATCGTCCAGGCCTCTGCACCATATAGCAGGACGGGAATTATGAGTGACTTATAGAGTTTGGTTTTTGTCTGTCGAGAGAGGACTTTGCTTCTC
The DNA here is from genome assembly GCF_023373825.1 of Bactrocera dorsalis. Lineage (NCBI taxonomy): Eukaryota > Metazoa > Arthropoda > Insecta > Diptera > Tephritidae > Bactrocera > Bactrocera dorsalis. The sequence continues at coordinate 59,669,865 of NC_064306.1, read as the reverse complement.
AATTGCCTACTCAGTCTGAAGTAGCCCCTGTTTTGTTTTTTGGGAGGATTCGAAAATGAAGCCGGGGGAAGAAAATATGCTTTTAAAATGCATATAAATATAAAAATTATGTTGTAGGTGAAAGCTCATAGAATAAAAATATATAAAAAGTGAAAGCTCTTTGGTAATGAAATTATTTAGAAAAGTTAGGGAAAGCTCATAAGTTACTTTAACCCTTCAGTGAGTAGTTTCAAAATATTAAAAAGGTTGATTGAAAATTTAAAGTGAAAGCTCTTAGTTTAAGAAGTGGTGTTTGAGTGAAAGCTCACTACTAATCAATATACTGCTTAGGTTAGAAGAAAAGTGTGAGCTTAAAAGTTCTACTAAGCCTGCAGTGAAAAGAAATTTAGCGCTCAAATACTAAACCATTTTACTTTACATATAACAAATAAAGTTGTAGGTGAAAGCTTAGAGTTAAAAAAAATAGTTATCGAGTGAAAGCTCGCTATGATGAGGAATTTAGCTTTCAAATACTAAACCACTTTAATTTATAGATAAAAAATCATAATGCAGGTGAAAGCTGTCTACTTTTCATATAACAAACAAAGTTGAAGGTAAATGTTCAGAGTTAAAACAATAGTTATTAAGTGAAAGCTCACTCTTGATGAATTTTTCTAGAGGGATTAGAAAAATAATGTAAGCTTAAAAGCTGCTCGCAACCATCAGTGATGAGAAATTTAGCTTTCAAACACCAAACCATTTTTTTAATATATAAAAAATCATAATGGAGGTGAAAGCTCCCAGTTCAAAATTTAAAGTCAGGTTGAAAGCTAACTGCTACTGAATTCGACTGGAGAGATTGGGAAAAGAAAAAAAAAGCTTAAAAGCTTAAATTATTAAAATTTGCAATCTTCAGAGCTTTCAAAAAATTAAAGAATTTTTAAAGCAATATAAATGCATATAAGCTCAAGATTTTGGCTGGTTCTGGGTATAAAGAGAAATAATTTATGAAAAACGAATTTTGAGTATGGTAAAAACCTTGAGAGCTTTCAACACATATTTCTCAATAATGATTAAATCAAAATTGTTTTTATTTTCCGTAATACATTCCTTTAGATATGTAATAGGTGAAAGCATCCGTTCATCAACAAAAGAACTGTATATACCTCTCAATTTAGAGTCATAAGTAGGAGAAGGAAACAATAATAATAAACCACGAACTTTTTACTACAGGAAAACAAACCAAAAAAAAAAAAAAAAACAAAAATTTATAACACTCAAAGGTTGTGTTCACTTTTTCGTAGACAAGCCCACATCAAAAAACAATCCTATATCTTTTTTCGGCGCCTACAAAAGCTTTTTGGAACATTGAAAACATACCGTCTGTGGCAATTGTCCAAACAATAAACATTTTGCGTAACCTTGGCAGCCCACAGTAAAACCTATTTTTTTATACTATTTTATGATAATTCCTATTAGCCAATTTATTAAATAAATAAATGAACGCATAGCTCTCAAGTAATAAAAACATACGAATAATAGCCAAAAAATATATGTGTATGTATAATCAAAAAACTTTGTGTGGATTTCGAAAATTCTTGGCGCTTACAAAAAATAAATTTACTAAAAATTTGTGATTTGTAAAAAGCAAATACAAAAAAAAAATCAAAGTAAAAACTAAAAATTCTCGGGTTTTCAAGAACAACACTATTTAATATTAGAGATAGCCTGGCTGTGCTGTCGTAAACAAAAAAACATGAAAAATGTTGTGAAATCTTTCAACACTCAAATGCTGTTAATTAACTTATAAAAAGTAGGCAGCAGGCCGGCAGGCGCACATTTGTTGGATATAAAACAGACTGCTAATGCTGACATAGGAATTTGTTAAATCAATTCTAATTGGCATTTGTTGATTTGGAGAAATTTCATTTTTCCTGGTGATAAACAAAGTAGGAAGTATGTGAAAAATTGGTGAAGACTGTAGACTGAGATATTTCTCAATTAAGTGAAATTAAAAGTGATGTAGAACAATTTTAATGCTCAAAACAACTTGTCTTTGAGTATAACATCTGCTATAAATCATAATAATTGGCATTAATTCAAAAATAATTTTTTTTTATAAAATTTAAAATTAATAAATTTTTTAAAAAATTAAAAAAGTATTATTTCATTTTCGAAAATAATTTATGCATTTTTTGAAAGTAAGTGGAGAAAAATTTGTAGAGTTTTTGAAAATATTAAAAAAATTTTTTTAGTTTTTTTTTATAAAATTTAACATTAATATATTTCTTAAAAATTAAAAAAAACTTATTTTGTAAATAATAGATATATGTATTTTTTGAAATAAAATGCAGACAAATTTGTTGAATTTTGAAGCAAATATTTTTTAATTTTTTTAAATAATTTTTTTTTAATAAAATTTAAAATTAATGTAGTTGTTAAAATGAAAAAAAAAAAAATATTTCTTTTTGAAAATAATTTTTTTTAATAAAATGGAGAGAAATTTTCTTAGTTTTTAAAAAATATTTTTGAAAAATTTTTAAAAAGTTAAGCTTTAACTAAAAACTATTTCGAATCTTAAAAATTAATCGTAAAATTAATATAATAAATATTGTGGCTGAAAATAATGTAGAATTTTTTAAATCACTAAAACACTGTTTTTGTGTAAAATGAAAAAATCAGTTGAATTTTTTAAAATTAATTTATACATTTTTTTAAGTAAAATTGAAGAAAAATTAAAGAAAAAAATTCAAAACTAAAAAAAAAATAATTTTTAAATTTACTAACTAAGGCATTTTTTTAAATGAAAAAAAAAAATCGTTATATTTTAAAAATAATTTATGCTTTTTTTTAAACATCAAATTTAAGGAAAAATCTGTTGAGTTTTTTTAAATTAATTTAAGCTAAATACTAAACTCCTAAAAAATATGTATGCATTTTTGAAATAAAATTAAAAAAAAAATCTTTGATTTTTTAATTTATTTTTTTTTTTGCCGCAGTTTCGTTATATTTCTAAAAATTATTTTAATTTTAAGATCGTTTTTAGTAAAATTGGGAAAATATTACGTTTTATTTTTGCAATTTTTTAGTTTAATCAAATAAAAAAATAAATAAAAAATCATTAAAGATTTTAAAAATATTTCAAATATATTTTTTTTTTTACTAAAAACCAAGAAATTTCCAAAGATTATTCAAATCTTTAACTTCAGCATGCTTTAATCACCTCCATCTTCTCTATTGCAACTCCTATTAACGCTTTAACGGCAGTCTTCCTCATTTTTGGCATCACATAATACCAAAGTATGTTGTTGCTGTTGCTGCTGCTTCTTCACTTTTCCGTTTAACCACATTGTATACTTTACATAACCAACTCTTCTTTAGCTTTAACAGCGGTGGCGTCATGCCTCTTCTTTGTATCTTCTTCTGCGGTTGCGGTCGCTTGCAGATTTAATCTCGCCTGGCCTGGCGCTTGCCAACTTTACAGACAGCCATGTACATGTATGTATATTTATGTGCATATAATAAAAGTCAAGATGCCACCGCATAAAATATACTCATGTATTGCTTTGCTTTCCTCTTCAAACACGCTTGAATTTCATGTCTGCTTTCGTCCAAAAAAAAAAAACTTGTGAACCCAATTTTTTCCAAGCGATTGCTCATGTGTACATGTACATATATTTGTGTGCATGTATATATTTGCGCCACCAGCAGCCATTCGGCAACAACTCTCTTTCCAAGCAATTTCCCCGTTTTGCTGTTCGCATGCTCGACCGCCTGCATTGTCATTTCAAGTAGCACATTCGGTTAGTTACATGCATTTTAATTCAAAGTTTTATTTTCTTGATTTTTTCGTTTTGTTTTTGTTGCTTGCTTCTTACTTTCTGACATTACCGTACTACGGTGAATTTCGGTAAAAAAAAAAGAAGTGTGTGTACTTAATAAAGCGCGCTTGTAACTTTCACTTCTTTCTCAGCCAGTTTGCAGCGCGGCGAAGACAGTTACAAATGATGGCACATGTGATTCACACAAGTGGCTGGCTATACTTTATATGAAGTCCAAAAATACTACATTTAAGGTCATTATTACTTCCATAATCAATATTTAGTTGCGTGTTTGCTTGTGTTGGCGTTGAGAAAAATACAGTAAATACTCCCGCATCATATGACTCAGGTACCTCAAGTGTGTCTCATATGACTCCGCTTTTTAACCTTTTTCAATAACAACCAACTCCGCATATTTTTTCAGTCAAGTCAGTAACTTGTATCTAATATATACCAGTTAATACGCTTGGTGCGCCATATGTTCGTGCTATATCTTTGCTCTGCAGCTTGGCGCTGTCATCGTTTTTGCTGCCCAGTTGGTCATGCTTTAATTCGGCACTGGTGACAGCCATATGTTGCCATTGTCACGTCATTACTGGCGTCATATTTATTTATTTTTCGTTAACCACGAAAAGAAACGAGTTTGGCGCAATTAATTTATCAGCTTCTTAAGCCTACGCTGATGGTGTACAAAAATGAGAAATGACTTAATAACTTGTTGGTGATATTGGTAAGAAATTAACGGCATTTTTGCGGAGATTTACTGTGTGGAGGAGAGTAAAGAAAGACTTGTGATTTATCAGAATTTTTTTTTATTTTTTAATTTTTTTTTGCAGCATTTCTGAATATTTTTGTTATGAGGATATTTTTCGCTTAATTTTTTGTATTTAATATTATTGCTCCTGATAGTCTCGTTTTTCTCTATAATCGCTTTATGATTTTTAATCATTTTTTTTTATGGTTTTGATGGCATTTTTTTCTTAATTTAGGTATTCATATTATTGCTCTTGACGGTCCCGTTTTCTGCTATATTAATTTATGATTTCTCATACTTTTTTTTATAGTTTTGGCAATATTGTCCTCTCAATATCTCGTGCTCAATATCTTGTTTTCCCTATAATCGCTTTCTGATTTTTAATAACTAATAACTATTTCTTAGTTTTTCATATTCAATATCATAGTATCCAATAGTCTCATTTTCCTCTATAATCACTTTATGATTTTTGTAATTTTTTTTGATTGTTTTGGCGATATTTTTGGATTAATTTCTCGTATTCAATATTACTGCTCCGGAGAGACATTTTCCTCTATAATCACTTTATGATTTTTAATAATTTTTGTTGATTGTTTTGAGGATATTTTTTCCCCAACTTTTCGTATTCAATATTATTGCTCCTGACAGTCTCGTTCTTCTCTATAATTAATTTATGATTTTTTTTATATTTTTATTTTTAATTTTTTTTAAATTTTTTTTTTCCAAATTTAAAATTTTTTTTAATAGTTTTTCGAACAATTTTTTGTCTCGGATTAAATTTTTAAGAACTTTTGTTGATAAAAATCTAGATTCACTTATGTTTAAGATCATACCCACGACTGCGAAAATAAGTTGATAATTTCTTCTCTAGGAGGGCTTTCTTCATAATTTGTAAATGCATTTCTCTTTTTATTGATTTTTCTTCACATCTTGTCTCTTTTTGCTTGATTTTCTCAGAGCCATTGTATTTTTTTAATACTATTAGAAGTCTGACTCATATAACTTATCTTTGGGAAAATTATTTTATTACCAAAAATATTATTTTTTTTCTAATATTTATTAATACCAAGGGTGATAAAATATTTTAATTACCCCAAGGTGAGATAATAATGTTTATTGCCGGTTCCGCCATGTGATATTTTTTTTATAGGTATTTATTTAATGTTTGTCTATTAAGCTTTTGAGGGACGTGCCTTCCCGTCAAAAATGATAAAGTACCATACGTTGAGACCTCAATAATAACTTAACTTTGATAAGAATTATATTCTTTATAAATTGATTTTAAATGCTAAGATTGCTGATTATTTTAATGTTTTTTTAAGCAGCTGGAATTTTTGACGTGCATATGGGAAATTTTTTTGAGTCATCGGTGTGATTAATTTTTTTCTCATACCAAATTTTTCTTATCTGTTGCATACTATTTATTCTCTCTACGAATTAAAATCAATTTTTTTATTTGTGGTGAGATTTTATGATTTTTTTAGGTTTAATTTTTTTGTATAAGTAAATATATTGAAATTAAAAAAAAAATGTTTCATTTTTAAATTTCGCCTGAGTTTGGTATATGGTATATTTTTTTAATTTATTTTATTTTTTTACTAAACTGTTTCATCACTGAAAAGTGCCGTCCACACTCATATAAAAATAAATTTTTAATTCATATAAAGTAGCTCAACTTACCTCACTCAATGCAAAGAGCATTAGCACTCCACTAGCTAATCTTACCAAGCTACCGCGCTTATTATTGCCAATTACTATTGTCTTCCCTTCTTTCTATGCTCATTTTTTACAACATTTAATACCTTTATAATTGTTTTTATTTTTGCAAACTCATTTTCAACATTTTCCGTTTTACCCACTAATGGACCAAAGCTTTGAAATAAAGCATAGCGTGGCTTGGCATCGCGTTTTGCGCGCCAATTCTCTGAAGATTAGTCACTTAATGATGCTTGCTTGCTCTTGTGTTGCCAAGCGCTTCCTCGCACATGAGACTACAAATTGCGGATAAATTCCTTTTAAAGCCAATGATCTTTTTGCAATTATACTTTATACATACATATGTTTTCAATCAGCTTGATTTGTATGCTTTTTATATACTACATATGTGTATATGCTTTTAGTGTCAATAATTCATTGACTCTTTTTGGAATTCCGCTGTATGTATATATGTATGTTTATATATAAAAAACTATATTTCTGTCCATAAGTTGTATCGGAGCGTGACTTTTTTCTGACTTATTTCTGCTGTTACTTCCATAAATGCATCATACTGCTTTACTGTTTGTGCTGTCATGCTCTGTTAAGTCTCAGAGATTCTTAAAATTATTGACTTGCTTGCGAAATTTACAGTTACTACGTTTAAATGGAGCGTGATACTTGATGAGTCAGAAATTTCTTCGTGATAGGGTTTTGTGAGGCTTACTTCGTCATGCTATGAGTCTTGGTTTTACTTAATATTATTATAGGTAAGGATTTTTATGTAGTTAAAGAGGAGTATTTGTTAAAAAAAAAATTTAAAAAAATTAAAACAAAAAAAATAATAATAAACAAAACAATTTTTTTGCTATTAAGAATCTGCACAGAATTTCCGAGTGCTTCGCAGATTTACATTTCTGTATGAGAAATTGAAAATATTACTGTAAGAGTAATATTCCATCACCTAAAATACAACATAAAGAAAAATTAAAATCGTTGACAGATAATAATAACCGAATATTAACCGATATTTTACCTTATTGAAATGAAAATATGGGTATATGCTAACCAATAAATAACCAGTTTAACCAAAACTCAGATTTTGGTTCAATATTACTGTTTATTTCTCGCCTGTAAAGTTATAAAAACTGGTGTTACATTGTTTACCATTTTAGGTGATGGATTATAGCTCAATAAAAATATACAGAAAACTATCGGAACCACCTTATATAACGAAAACAGTTGTTGAATGAGCTTGATATGTAGCTGAAGTTGGAAAATATAATATCTGTCAAACCAAAAATGTATAGTTTCAGCAGGACTATTTAAGTAATAATTTTACCGAAGATTTCCGTGAAATAATTCTACAAAAAATTCGGATTTTATCACAATTTTGAGAAATGCTTCATAGCTGGCACAAAAAATAACCACAGAAACCTCTAAATAATGATGATTTATTGTTTTCAAATAATCTATCGAAAATAACTGTATAAAATTAACAGAATTGTATAGAATACAAAGTCCAAGAGAAAGAGAAAAAAACACAAAAACTCCCAAAAATATACCTGTAAACCCGAAATAAGAATTAAAAAACAACAACAACACTTAACAAGTATACAAAATGTGAAGCAAGAATCAGAAAAAAGAACCAAAAACAACATAACAAGCACATTAAAAACATTAAAGTGTTAAAAACTGTTTACGCTCTACTCAAAATACGATTCAAATAACCCATAATTCAAATACAATAAAAAATTTATAACAACAACAATGCAGTCTAGGCTGCGCAGGCGTTTCATTCAACTCACTGACTGACTGCTCAGTAACCGGTAACCACTTCTTTACGTATACAACAAAAAAAAAATATGTACAACAACAGCAACAAAACACAACAAAATGCGTTGTTTAGAAAAAATGCAATAAAACAAAATCGATAAAAAAAATCAAAACAAAAATGTCGAAAGAAATTCATTTGTTATGTCGTAGGCGCCAGGTACGAGCTGGTACGTCGCGTTTCGTTCGCAAATCTTCATCATCATCTCTCAAATTAATGAAGACGACTAGGACAACGTGTTTAACACAAGCGAATTGGCGGGCATAAGCGAATGGCTGAATGAAATTTGCGGGTACAGCAAATATGCGGTACGTCAACGAAGAAAGTGACATTTGCTGCTGTTTTGACAGCTGATAGTTGCTCATCGCGTATTTAAATGCAAATACTTTATATGGCATATGAAACGTTTACAAGGCGAACAATAAAACATGTCAATGTAGAAGTGACTCATTTGGCTGCATCATACCGAAATTTAAAATGTAGTAAATAATGTCTAAATTTGGCCATACTGTGTTGAATATTTTAAATAAAATGAAATCATGAATGCAATCTCAGCTATTTTATTATTTGAAAATTATACAAATTGGCTGAATTTAGAACACGCCCACGCAGCGTTGCTAATTTGTGCCACCGTGTTGTTTATCAATGGAGATCATTCAAGAAAAATTTCCATACAACAACAGCAATTGTGTTATGCTATTAAAATTCTAAAGATATAGTGAGAAAACAAATATTTTTGTAAACAACATTTTGTGGAATTTTATTTTATTATTTTATATTTATTTTTAATGAAATCAAAATTTGAGGAGCTGGTGCTCTAGTAATAGTTTGGCCTATAAATATTAGGAAAAGCGGAACAAATTAAAAATATGATAATAATACAAAATAAATTTATTATGAGAGGCATACATTTATTTTCTACAAACTTTTTTGAGCTTTCGAAGCCTTTCTCGATTTTTCTCAAATTTTGATTTATTTAAAAAATACTATAGGGAATTCTCAGAAAATTTTTATTGCAATATAAATTAATATAGAATAGGCAAACAATGGATATTTTTGTTAGGAAAGTAAAAAGTTAATCAAAAGTTGTTACAATCAAATTTCTGTTTGTGCCTTCGAAGCTTTTCCCGATTTTTCTCAAAGTTTGATTTAATTGATAATTAGTTAAGAAAAAGAAAACAAGTATATATTTTTTGTTAGGAAAGTAAAATTATATCAAATTTTTTTTCGAGCTTTCGAAGCTTTTTAAGGATTTTTCATAAAATTTGATTTCAGTAAGAATTAATTTAAAATAAGAAAACAAAATCGTATTTTTTGTTAGAGCAGTATAAATTTATTCAAAATTTCGTTTTGAGCTTTCGAAGCTTTTCCCGAATTTTTTCAAATTTAATTTTAGTTAAAAAATAAAATAGAATAAGAGCAAACATATATGTTTTTGTTAGGAAATTATAAATATAAATAAAGAAATTCTTTTTGGGGCTTTCGAAGCTTTTTTCAAATTACTTCAAATTTTGAACTCACTAAAAATTAATATAGAATAAGAAAAAATATATACATTTTTTTGTTAGGGCATTATAAATTCATTAATATTTTTATGAGCCTTCAAAGCTTTTCCCGATTTTCATAGCCGAAATGATTACTTAAGCACCATTTTCAAAAATTTGATTTTTCAAAATCTATTTTCGTATACAAAACAAAAACCCACAAAAAAATATATAGAATATTTATAATCATATTTGCATGCAACATTGTAACATGAATGAATATCAGCTGCGTGCTCAAGCAGGAACCGAAATTTCACATTTTTCGCATTCATGCAACGTCGCCGCGGCGAGGGTCACCAGCTTGAATTTATGACAAAGTGCGTGTAAAATGCAAAATATCGCCGAAACCACGTATAGAACCATCATGAAAAAGAATATTAAATATAAATATAAAAGCAATAAACGAGTTTCCACCGTGCTTTTAAATGATTTCTGTGGCCCACTAGTTTTTGAATTTGGACAAAAACCCATAAAAACCACAATGCGACCGCTGATTTATGAGCGAAGCCGAAAAATTTCACAGAAAACCACCAACACGCGGTGATATATGACTAAGTTTCCCACTCGAAAATATATCTTTTTAATATTCTCTGAAGTAAAACAAAAAGAAAATAAAATGTTGAATTAAAAGCAAATAAAAATCTTAAATTATACGCCCAACATTTTAGATTAATTTGTATGCGTTTAATGTTGAAATGTAGCATTAAACTTGTATTTCGGTGATGAGTGAGTTGACGTGCTTGGAAATTTTAAATGCGGAAGTGGAGCAAAGCTGAAATTATATTTTATTTGTTGGATGTTTATAAATACACGGTTGAAAAAGCGGTGATTTTTGTCTCCTCATATTAAGTTTAATATATTTTCACCTTATTCGTGCATAGCTTTCCATAAAGCTTTCACTGTTTTGCAGTTGGAAGCTTTTGAGCATTTTCTCTTATAAAAATTGAGCTGTAATATTTGATATAAGTAAATAGAAATGACAAAATTTTGTTTGAGACAAAACTTTAAGAGCTTTTAACCAGTGGCACTTTCATCGAAGCTTTCATACCATTTTATACATTTTTGGTCCTTCAGCTGTTAAGTTTTATACAATTGAACAAAATGGCACAATTCTTTTGGAGACGCTCGAAATTGTAGGAGCTTTCACCCAGCAGAACTTTTAACGGAGCTTTCATATCATTTTATCAACTTTTTATCGCTATTATATTATATATACATATGTTTTTATAGTTCAAAGGAAATACGAATTTTGCAGACTCTCAAAACTCTAAGAGCTTTCACCCAGTAGCACTTTCATCGAAGCTTTCATACCATATTATCAACTTTTTATCGCTCGGCTGTATGGTTTTATATAATTATACAGAAATAACATACTTTTCTTGAAGTTCCCAAAAGTCTTAAGAGCTTTCACCTACATAATGTCAAAGCTTTCACTAAAACCTTTTACAGATATGTTTTTTACAACTCAAAAGAAATAAATTAAACCGAAAACCTGACCATGAACCCCACAGCAACCAGCACACAGAGTACGACTTTCGCATTACTTTTGAACTATCAACTTGACATTCGCCATTTTCTCTAATAATTCGCGCAATAAGCAGTATTTGGCATACATTTCAATTTTACATGCTAGAAATTATTGCTAAAGAAAGTAACATAAAGTACGAGTTATAGCTAACCTATAAAGCAGAGTTGTAAAATGCTAGGCAAAAACCCAGCCAAGTGACTGTCGAAACATATGTACATACAAACATACAGATCCCGCTACACACATACCTACTAACCTCTACCTTATCAAGCTATCAAATGTTAATTACACGAGTAATTCCACTTGTACTTGTTTGATGACTTTCGACTGCAGGGAAATTTGTCTGTCTACCAATAAACATACATACATACAAACAAAGCAAATCGTGAATGAGTGAAAAAAGCAATTTTAATTAGGACCCGAATTGCCTAGTTCATAGAAAATTGCGCCGATTAAATGAACATTAGCAACTACCAAAAAAAAAAGGGGGGGAAAAAAATCAAAACAAATGCAAAAGCAAAGAAAAATGGGCAAAAAAAAGCTATGTGAAATTACTTTGAAAACGATGTTTGCCGAGAAATGGCCTCATTCGCTTGTAACGGTAACTCGTATGTATTTGTATATATGTGACAGCGACGCAAATATGGCCATATAAACAGTTATTGGTGTTGCCAGCTTTATAAACAATTATAAAGTGTATTATTTAAACAACAGTTATTTAATCATGCTTTAAATGACTCGAAGGCAATTACTTTGAAACTGCACAGAAACGCTAACGGTATACATTAACTTTAATAGGAATACCAGATTTTGCAAATATTTCTCTCATTTATATTTTCCTGCATTTTTAGCCATTTTAAATAAGCAATTTCAAAGCAAAGTAATGTGCATAAATTATTTGTGGAATTTTTTGTGATTATTATTTTGTAAATATTTTTTTTTTTCGTTTTAATTATTGGTGTTGCTTTTGTTTTTCACGGATTTGCGCAATGCAAGCGATTTTGAAAAAAATGCACACATACAAAGAAACATATGTACATATACATATAATATATAAGCTTTGTATATCATAGAGTACATGTTCATATAAAAATACATATATGTATACATTACTGATGCCATGTGGATATACACACATATTATATGTATGTATGTACATAAACCTTTATATAAGCACCACACATTCTTGCAAGAGAAAGTTGGCTTTTGTCCATTAATTCGGCAAGAAATGGCATATATTTTCTGCTTCCATTGTTTTTCTCTGAGGAAATGTGGGTGGGAGCATAGTTAAATTATGGGAAATTCAGCGGGAATAGCTAAAGGCAAAATGAGTACGAGAAAATTCATATATGGGAATGACTAACGGCAAGTAAGTCATTTACATACATGTGAAGCTTTCACCAAAGTAATCGCGCAGTAAGGTTATATTAATTAAGAATTTAGTTGAATTATAAATCTGCATGGATAAAGTTATTAGTGATAGATATGTATATATACAAATAATTTTTCTTATTTTCTGAAGCTTTCATTAAATGAAGAGAGCTTTCATTTAAATAAAGCATGGAAATTAAAGTCGTTAAATGTATTTATTTCATAAAATTTAAAAATAAAAAAATAAAATAAATATTCTTAACAGCTTGAGGACTTTCATAGAACTTAAAAGCTTTCATTTAAAATTTATTTTAAAAGCAAAAACTTTACAACAGCATTTAAATTGGCAAACAAAGTAGTTTTTAATATTCTGAAGCTTTCATTAAACGAAAAGAGCTTTAATTTAAGAAACTACGGGAAATTAAAAACCTTCAAATGCATTTATTTCATGAAAATTAAAATAAAACTTTTTCATTTGAAGTTTTAATAAACTTTTAAAAATGCTTAATAAAAATTTTAAATAATTCGAGCTTTCATAGAACTTAAAGCTTTCATTTAAGAATTTGTTTCCAAGCAGAAACTTTTATCAAAGTATTTACAATGGGCAAAATAATATAGTTGGCTGGAGCTTTCATTAAATGAAGAGAGCTTTCATTTAAGAAAATACAGCAAATTAAAAATAAACCCTTTCTTGCGAAATATTGATATGATTTAGACCTATCAAGTATGCAATTTAAAAGTTTTCATTTAACAAATGTTTGAAAAACAGAAACTTACTTAAGAATAAAGGAAATATTGTTTAAGTTTCTGAAACTTTCATTAAGTGAAGAGAGCTTTAGTCTAAAAAAGTATAAAAATCATACTATATTTTTAGCGCCTAAAAATGAAAAAAAGATGTGAAATTATTTTAAGCCTCTGAAGCTTTTTTGAAATAGTGAAAGCTTTCATTCAATTTGGTATGCCGCTGCAATTGTAATTAAATGGTGAGAGCTTTCATTCAATTCAAGTTAACAACCACACTTAGTTGTTAGCGCCAAAAATAAAAAGAAAAATAATAACTTCAAGCCTTTGAAGCTTTCATTAAACTGGTGAAAGCTCAGCCTCGAATTATGGAAAGTCAAAATAATTTTTCTGTTTATACCTCGAAAAGAGGCTGAAGAACTAATGCACTTTGAAGCAACTTCAAGTCCTTGAAGCTTTCATTAAATGATTTTCAATTATAAATATTAAATATTTTAAAAATACAAAAAACTTTTGCTCAGCGTAGCTTTCAACTAATGTCTTGAGCTTTAAAATTACATTATTGATTTGGAGGAAAAATTATTATTTTCTATTTATAAAAACTGACAAAAGCATTTGTCTACTTTTGAAAAGAATATTTTCATAATACAAACGACCTCAGGAAAACAGATAAAATAATAACTTAAAAAGCTTATTAGAGTTACTTACTGAAATAATGGAATTGCATGCAAATTTGCAGCTTGCATATAAATTCCGATGCACACGTGGCTTCATTATGAAAGCCAGTAAGCGGAATAAAAACAAAAAAGGGTGAAACAAAATACAAAAAAAAAAATTGAGAGAAAATTCTCATTTTGAAATGCACTTGACAATGAGCAGCTACAAAGAGAGTTCAGTGCCCCGCAGTGAAGGCGAGACGTGTTGAGACTGCTTAAACAGTTGCTAATTAGCGAAAGACATGCAAAAACAACAATAATGAAAACAGTTTAATTATAAATATTAATTTCATAAAAATTTCATCATAAATACGCTGACGTTTATGGTGATGCCTGTGGTCTGCCATACAATCTTCGAAAGGGAGTTTATGAAATATTAAGCAACTCTGTGATTGCAACTGTAAATATGTATATGCAGATAAGCAGCTTGTAAGAAAATGTAATCACGCGGTTGGTGCAAATTTATAATTTTATGAAATTCTTGTGAGGGAAAAGCTGAAATCATTTACAAAACCACAAGTGATAAATGTTGCTGTAGAGTGGGCAAGATAAAGGAGTGTGTTGTCGTAATTTAAATGTATTGGGGTTTTTAAGAGGATTTCACGATGTGGTTAAATTCAGTTTATTTTGGAGTTATATGAAAATTGACATTAATGTTGTGTGATAATTATAATTATAACGTTTTTTTTGTAAGTATTGATCGAGACTATTTATAACAAAAAAAAAAATATAAAAAAAATGTTATAAATATTTTTTTTTTAAATCATGAAAGAAAATTTAAAAAAAAGTAATAAGTAAATAATTATTTTTTAAGATTTTTTTTTCCAAATGGCTAAACATTTTTTTAAATAAGAAAATAAAATTTTTAATATAAAAAAATGAATATTTAAAATTATTTTTTTTTAATAAAAAAATTTTATTTTATTTTTTTTTAATAAAAAATTAATTTAGTAAAAATATTTATTTAATTTTTTTTTTCACAAATAAACTCAAACATTTTTACTTCTAACTTTAGAATGTGTTTTAAAATAGTTTGAAAAAAAATTATGTAGTTGACATTAATATGAAATTTGAAAAGTGACAAAATCTACAACCATAATGTAGTATACAATAATTTTTTATATACAAAAATAGTCCTCAGTCTTCAAAATATATTTTTTTTTTACTATTTTAATGTTTTTCTGTTCAATTTCAACACTCCTTACTATGCCTAGACTTTCATATATATACATAAATACATACAAATATTTATAGCACATACTATATGCCTAAAGCTGTGTATATACATACATACATATGTATATGCTTTTACCTCTCAACTCATTCGGTACAAATTACCCAAATCACTTTTCATTTCTGTTGACAGCCTATACGGAGCCCCAAACTATAAAAATACACAAACAAGCACTGTTGTTTTTTTCACTATATACAACATATAAACACACTAGGAGAATATATGTAGCACTATACGCTTGATTAGTTTTGACATTTGGCATAAATTTCGTCAAATTTACGAGATGAGCAGACATAAAAAAAATAAAAAAAAAAAATTGGGAAAAAATAGTTTTATTAGGCAGCAATAAAAAATATATAAAAATAAATATAAAAAACAAAAAATAATATAAAAAATAAAATAAAAAAATAACTAGTAAAAAATATCAACAAATAAATAGAAAAGAAAATGATAAAAAAATAGTAAAAACATAAAAAAAAAAATTGTGAAAAAACAAATATTAGGCAGCAATAAAAAATATATAAAAATTAATAAAAAAAAAAATTATATAAAAATAATATAATATAAAAAAAACTATCAAAAAATAAATAGAAAAGAAAATGATAAAAAAAGAATAATAATAACAACAAATAAAATAATCGTAATAATAAAAATTCACTAAAACATAAAAATATTTAACGCAAATAATGAGACCCTCCCCTTTAAACACATCCAAATAACACCTGAAAATATTAATAATAATAATAAAAATTAATAAAAAAAATAAAATAATAAGAAATATTTAATAAAAATTAAAAAATATATATAATAAAAATTAAAAATATTTACGCAAAAATCCCACTCACCCCTTCAAACACATGACGGCATCCGTATCACCTGCTGCACTTGATATTATGTTACTCATACGCCGTGTGCGCCGAAAATGCAGCCAAGCAACTGTGACACTGCCACCGCTGTTGATGCTAATAGCTTCATTAATAATGACAGCTAGCTCATAGCGCACATTTCACAAATCGCTGCACAACTGTATTTATATCTGAATCTATATATCGCACACACACACACATAAACACTTTGCTTGTATTACAGCATTTTTTCGCCTTTTTCCCCTGTAAACGCATACATTGCTGCTTCCCTGCCGTTCTGCTTGAATGCCACTTTTATTTTGCATTCTATTTGCTCTTATAATTATATGCTGCCATTCTTTTGGCTACTTTGCTGTTGTTGTTGTAGCCTTTGCATAGCTTTCAGATGTTTGTGTTCAGTTGACGTTGATGTTTCGCTTTGAAATTGAAACTGAAAATGGAAAGTGAAAAGCGAAATGTGTTGAAACATACATAGCTAACTCAAAAGTGGGTTATTTTATAAATATTTCATTGTGTTTATTTATGTTATGTGTTTCTTATTTGACTAAAAATACATCTATACAAGTATACTATAAACATATGCGTTTGCCCCCTTTTTCAGTTTGGTAAATCATATATCATTACTATTTGTTTGCGCCAACACCTTAAGCATAATCTTCTTTTTAGTTTATGTGAGGAAAAATATTTTCAAAAAGACGAAAAGGTATATTTGGCAAACCTCGTGTGAGCGATTGCGTGAGTGGCAAGCGGAAGACGTCACGTGCACGTCATTTACGTATATTTAGTAAACAATTAGTGGGGATTTAAAAATATGCATAAATATATAGCCAAAGTATGATGATGTTTTGAAAATATGAAACCTATTTGGTCGCAAAAAATATAAAATATTTTTGAATATATTTTTGTGAAAGAAAACTAAAAATAGCATAAGATGTATGTAAATAAAAAGTAAAGGTAGTGTTGCTTATATTCAGGCTGAAATTAGCAAAGTCGCACACCCAATCAAATAAGTTATTGAGATGCGATTTCAAATGATGTGATTAGCAGCGTCTTCAACTTCAATTAAGCATCTTGTAAAGAATTAGAATGAGTGAATTTTTATTATAAAAAATTGAAGAAAATAAAGTAAATATCTGCATGGCCTACATTTAGGCTAAGCGAAGTCACGCACCTAAAAGTCTTAAAAAAAACATTCAAAAATTTTTAAGAGATAACTTTATACTTTCCAAAATTTTGTGTTTTTTAGTGTTGCCTAGTTTCAGGCTGGACTTAGCAAAGTCTCACATTTACAGAAATCAGTACTACATTTAGGCTATTTTAAGCGATATCACAAACCTAAAAATGCAAAATAAAGCAGTTGATATTTTTTTTAGCGTAAACTTGATACTTTCCAAAATTCTGTGTTCTATAATGTTGCCTTAATTTAGGCTGAACTTAACAAAGCCGCACACCTATATAAATAAAGCCTACATTTAGGCTATTTATAGCGAAGTCAAATACCTAAAAGTTCAAAATGAAGTAATTTATAATAATTTTTCTCTAAGTTTGTTTGGAAAATATTTGTTAATTTATGTTTAATATTTGAAAACTCAGCAAAAGATCTAGCAAAATATTTTGTTAAGAAATACAACTACTTTACAAATGTCATAGGTAAAGTTATCGTATTTAAATTATATTTTTCTCATTTCATACTTGAAAAACTATGCCTTAAGATAAACAAATTCTCAGCCTACATATTTTTTTATCACTTTTGAGCGACCTTGTGTTCAAATGAGTGACATATTTTGATGAGCAGAAGTAAGAGAAAAATATATGCCATCTATTTTTGTTCTAGTTTATGATATTTTCATCAACAAAGCATACATTCCAAGGTTTCTATTAAAAGCGAATACGACACAATATTTTACATGGTATCATTTAATTTATAGCGCCCTATTACTTTGTTGCTTACATTTCTTTACAAAAGCCGTACGTTGATTTATGGGCAAATTAGCAAATAGCCTGGGATTTCATGAGAGAAATGCAGCGCTATGAAATGCTAAAAGCCTCCAGCCCAGCATCCGGCTGCCATAAATCAAGTCCGCTTTTGCATAAACGGTAAATGTGTGGATAAAATACGATCGCATATTGTTTGCTTGCACATTTCTCATTTCGAAAAGCGCACGAGAGTTAATTGAAAATTTCCAATGCAAATAATTTCGCCGAGTCCATATGAAGAGTTTTTAATTGCAAATAAATGTCGAGATTTGCATAAACAAGCTCGCTTCTGGCGTGGTTTTAATGAATATTTATTACGACGGACTGTATATGCTTACTACAGCGCCACTGTCAGTGTGGGAATTTGTAAACTGCGAGCACATTGTAATCATTTTAATGATTGTTGCATGAAAATAGTGTGTGTAAGTAAAATAAGTAAAGCATTTTCATATCCTTGTTGGTGTTTGGGGTATTACCCGGGTAAATTATTTAGCTTATAAAAGCGCGCGCTTTTCATAAAAAATAGTGGAATTACCACAGCTTTCGATACAAATTTTATATTACAGGAAAGTAGAGTAATTTTACACTAAATATGTACTTCGAAATATATATTTATGTCTTTTCAGGGAATTTACAAATTTATGCTTACTCTTGAACATGAAAGTAGATAACATTTTTAATTGGAAGCGCATATTTCTATAAAATATATACAAAGGGAATTCCACTTACTTTTGCTAAGCTTAAGGCATGTTTATTTTCAATACATATGTACGTCATTTTTAATTACAACGAATACAACCCTTTCATGGAAATACCAGAAAATTCGCGGTGCTGAGCTCTCATTACTTTCTTATATGAAACAAATACTTTGTTGTTATCTCGAGTATTAAAGTTTTGTTGTAAAATTATACAGAAATCCTTTCAGCTTCAGCTACGAAGCTTTTGTTTACGCAAAGACTAGCCACTTGAACTATATAAATTTAAAAGGTAAAAGTTATCGAAAAATCTGAGAATTTTTTTTTTTATTTAATTAAACGAAAATATTAAAAAAAATTATTTTTGAAAATAAATGAAATTGAAAAAAAAAATAGTTTTGAAAATGTATGAAATTGAAAAAAAAATTCGAAATAAAAAAAAATATAAATAAATTAAAAAAAATAGTTTTGAAAATGTATGAAATTGAAAAAAAAATTCGAAATAAAAAAAAATATAAATAAATTAAGATAACAACTTTTTGGATGCTATAGTATTATAATTTAAATATTTAAAAAAAAAAAAAACAATTTTTAAGAAAATATATGAAATTGAAAAAAAAAATCTAAAAAAAAATCGAAAAAAATTATAAAATATGTAAAATTAAAAATAACAATTTTTTGGATGGTATTGTATTATATTTTTTTTTGTGTTTGTGAAAAATTTCGAAAAAAAAATTTTAAATACTAAAAAATAAAAAAAAAAATTATTTCTGAAAATATATGAAATTAAAAGAAAAAATAAATAAAAAACAAAATTAATTTAATAAAATATATAAAACTGAAAAAATAAACTTTACAAATATTAAATGTGTCCCTTCGAGCAGACTTAATAAATTTTTATTTAAATTTTCATCCTAACCTCAACAACATATTTTGAAGATTTAAAAAAAATTAAAAAAATATTTTTCGCTTATTTTACTAAGCTTATTTAATCCTTTAATTCGTTTTAAACATCAAAAGTATTTACTTTCAATATTCATGCTCGAAAAGGGCTCAACGGCTTTTATTTGCACATCCGCGAGTTGCGCACGTATTGATAACAGTATTACGGACAATTGTAGCACAATGTCGACCGACTGACTCACTCCATACTTGATAACCATTTCATTAAACGCAAGTGTTTTTAATTATTTTCCTTTTTATAGCGATTTGTCATTTTGTAGGCGTGTATCGACTTTTATTTCCTCACCCGCGCACTGTGAACCGCCGCAAACCAGTTTGATCAATGCAAGCCTATTTATATTTTAATTGCAGCAAGGCAGACGTACATTTCTATACGACAGTGTATGTATGTGCATGTGTTTGTGCGCTTGCAATTTAATCAGCAAAATTTCATGCACTGCGTAATCAATACTCACTTGCCTTATTGGAAGCGGCGTTATCACTGGCGCATACCAAATTGCGTATATCAGCGCATTGATTGCTTTTGAATGCAGATTGCGGCCAATGTACAGATTTCAATACGAAATATTGTTAAATTGAAACAAATAATAAATAGGCGCGCGTAGGCACATGCGTCATCGTGTTGTGGTAGACGCCGCAAACCGATGACATTCACATCATTTTAATGAATTTGCCTTTTTACAATTTTATTTAGCTGCCTATGAGACTATATATTGTATATTTATATGTGTTTGTATGTTATATGATTACACTCATATATAGCAGTATATGTGTGTAATGTGTCTATATGTATTTGCAACTATGGAAATGTCTGTATGTGATATGAAAATATATCAAAAGTAGGAAGTGCTTGCCTGCTAGGCGGAAAAATAGCGCCGCGCACACGCACCTAATTACGAAGGCGCCGCCTATTTAAGGTTGTGTGCATGAGTGTGTGTGTCAATTGTCGCAAATAAATTAATTGAGTGGAAAAATAATTGAAACGCACAACAATAAACTATTTAAAATGATTGAATGATTATTAGTCTGGTATTGCAAATAGTTCAATTATGCTCGCTTGCTTTCGTTGTGAATTGTAAGTGATCAATTATTTTTATTACAATTTTTTGTAATTTGCGTAGTTTACATACATATATGTATATCTTGAAATTTAGACATTAAGATAATTAAGAAAATGCGTTTTATTTCTTTGGATTTGGAATTTGTACTTTGTTTTATTGTTTTATTTTATTCTTTTAATCTCATTAATTTTTTAGTTATTTTTTTTTTATAAATTGTATATACTTTTTAAAATTTATAAAAATATTTTTTAAGCAATTTTTAATTATTTAATTTTTTTTAATACGTATATAATTTTTAAAATTTATAAAAACAATATTTATAAAAAAAATGTTAACAATTTTTATTTTTTATGCAAAAAAATATTATAAAAACATTTTTAAAAAAATTTTTTAAGAAAATTTTATTTTTATGAAAACAATTGTAAAAATAATATTCTTATAAAAAAAAATATAGAAACTAGTCGTAGGTAAATATTTAACAAAAATTATGGCATAATGTTGAAAAATTAGAAAAAAATAATTATATGGAAATTTGTTTTCTGTCGATTTGCAATTAAGTTTTGGCAATGTGCAAACCAAATTTTCCAAAAAAAAAATTAAGTTTTGTTTTAACAAAAAAATATTTAGTTCTTTTTTATAACTCTTTAAAAAAAAATTATACACATTCATTATTTTAATTTTTTTTTGTAAACTTTTAAATAATATACATATTTTTTATTTTTTTTTTTACAATTTAAAGCAATTTACTAATCAAATACATGTAATTGCTTGGCAATATCGCAATTTACTAATCAAATACATGTAATTGCTTGGCAATATCGTCGTTTTTTAAGAAAATCTTTTGCGTGTTTGAAAACTTATATAATAAGTTTCAATAAATGGTGCAAAAAAATACGATTTAGATCAAATTTGTCACCATTGAGTCAGAAGAAAACAGAACCAAGAACAAAAATATTTAAAATTTTCTAAATTCTCATTCTTTTTTTTTTGTTAATAATTTTTACTAAACTAAGCAAAGTTAAATTTATTATAAAAAACTAATTCAAAATTTAACACAGTTTTATAAAAATATTTAATTTGAGTTAAGCTGAGCGCATATGAAAGAAGAAATATTTTTTTTATTAATGCAATTATGATAAAGTTTATGATTCATTTCGACTATTTTATATGTTTATAATATTTATTTTTTCTTTAAACTAATCATTACAATAAAAATTAAATTTATTAAAAATAAATTTTATTGCTAAAAATCAATAAATACTATTTTTATATGTTCATTTCTATTTTTTTTAATGAATCATTATGCCTGATAAAAAATTTTAACTTGTTTTGTAATAAAATTCAAATCTTAAAATTTTTTTATAGAAAGAAATTAATAAATTAAATTTTTTTACATTTTTCTTTCTAACTTTTGTTTTTTTTCATCTTTTTGTTTACTAAAGCACTAGTTACAAAAAATAGTTGCTTTAAAATAAAATTAGCAAATATAATTGCCATAAATATAATAATAAATAGTAAAAAAAAATAAAGAAATACATATATTTAAAAAAAATACTTTTATATTTTTTATTTATATTAAAATATTATTTTTAGTAGTTTTATATTTTATCTACATATATATTTTTTTACTTTTTTAATATTATTATACATTTTACATAATATTTCTTTCAAAATGTTTGCTGGGTTAACAAAATTGCACCGTTTCATAAGCATCGCTTACGTGAGCACTCCATTTGTGGTAATCATAATATCAATACAAATATTAATGCGTGCTTAGTATGCTAATGTCGACAGTAAACAAGGAAATGATATACGAAAATCGTATCACACACAAAGCATACGTCAGCATAGAAGTAAGAACATACGTACATACATAGTTATATGTTTTGTATCTTGTGTCATAATCTACGCTCCTGACGTCAAAATACTTCGTATTCAATTTTTTATTTTAATAATTTTTTATTATTTTTGTTTTTTTTAATAATTTTTTATTTATTTATTTTTTTTTTTTTTAATATTTATTTATTTAGTTTTTGTTTATTTTTTTCCAAAATATTTCACGCCCTAAAGTTAACAAGCATAACTATGAGCAATGGCATTAGCGTTGACAAATAATTCTTGGGTTATTTTACAATTACAGCTCGTAATTTTCTACGACGCAATAACTCGTTAATTTCTTTTGGGAACTTCGGAAAGTTAGCGCTATCACTAAATAAGAACGTAGAAGCTTTTTGCTTAATACAACACATACTTGCAAACGCATGCAAATAATATACACACATATGCAAACTCCTACACATACACAAACAGCTGTATGTATGCGTGCAAGCCACCACGAGCAGCTGATGTGACAGGACGTTAATGTTGACTTATGGTCTATAGAGCTTCCTGCTAATGTTGTTGGAATACATAACCGCAAACGGCGGTCATAAATTCATAAAAATCATATTATTGTTCCCAACCGCCTTTGGTTATTGTGGCAGATTATAATAACAAAAGCAACAAATACATGCAAAAACAACATTTATAGAATAATAAAAGCGCCAAGCATAGTATCTCACTTTACTACGAGTTTATCTTATCGCGGCAGTTGATAAGAGGCAAGCATAAACGGCGCACTGTGTGGATGTAGGTGTGTCAATGTGTGTGTATCATTGTTTTCCATGCTTATATTTGCGCACATTTTAGTTTGTTATCGAGCGATTTTAGTCACCTACCAACTGCTGACTGCTGCGCGCCTGTTACACACACTGAAAAACTTATCGACTAAAATTCGACCATAAACTTAACTTGGCACTTAGTATCAGGAAAGGTAAAGTGAATAGAAGTGTTTAGGTTTTCAGGCAGTAACATGTGATGGGAGATAAACCAAAAAGTAGCTGATATTGTTTGCCATTTTTGGCATAAGATTTGTATGGGCTGATGATATAAAGGGTGCTTTTTGAGCATGACTAAATATGCATAAAAATGTTTCATTAATTTTTGAATAAAAAATATTAATTATAAAAATAAATTGCCTACATTTTGGCGCTTAAACAATATAAAGATGAAGAAACAAATAATTGGACCATTAAATTTACTTAAATCAAAGAAGAAAACTAAAAACATAATATAAAAAATTAAAAAAAAAAGTTAAAAAAAATAAATACATATAAAAAATTAAAAAAAATAAAAATCGGAATATATATTGCCTATATTTTGGCGCCAAAACAATTTATTGCCTAAAAAATATATAATTGTACTACAAAATTTACTTAAATCGAAGAAGAAAAACCAAAAAAAAATATTACAAAATTTAAAAAAATATATTGTATATACTTTTCGGTGCCTGGAAAATGTATCGACTAAAAAAATTTTTCAAAAATTTTCATTTATTTATTTTCAAAAAAAATATTGTGATTAATGTATTAATAATATATTTAGATATAAGAAGAACAATAATAAAAAGTATTGCCTACATGTTGGCGCATGTCACATAATGCATTTCATCACTTGAAAAATATATTATTTCTTGCAACAAATACAAGTTTTACAACACCTTACGCCATTTTAAAGCTTTAAATTCAATATATAAAATATTAACAAATAAATCGTTGCCTACATTTTGGCGCATTGCTTAAACAAGCACAATATTGTTACATAATAATGAAAATTTTTAAATGTTATGGCTGAGCTCAGGAAAGCCAATTTTACTTATGAAAGTAACATTTCAAAATAGCACCCTGTATGACCTCATTTACTCTTTAAAATGATTTAAGTAGCGCAAAAACGTGCTGTTTGTCCAAAGCGCGTGAGTGGCAGCTGAAGAAATTTATAAAAATTCAATTGGCAACAAGATAGTTATTGCGAAATTCAGTATTGATAAGAAATAAAGGTTCAATTTCCGCTCCAAACTACAAAAATAGATGGACTTCACACTTTAGAAAAAAAGATAGCATTGAGAAAATAAAATAGCTACTTATTTGAAATGATATTACTGACCTAGAGAATTGAGTTAGAGAATTGTAATATAATTTTACTAACTTAGAAAGTTAGCTAGAGAGTTATAAAAGAACTTGAAATGCAACTGTTGAGTTTTTTGACGAGAAATTGAGATTATTTGGGCTTAGAGTGGTAAAGTAATGGGTTTAAAAAAAATTTATTAACATTAAAATTTAGCGTAAACATTTTTTATTTCAAAAATACACATAACTTAGTATGGCAACTTATGCTCACATCTCAGTAAAATAAACAAATATAATAGAAATTTCTCAGAAGCTTAGACCTACGCAGAAATAACAAGTATCCAAACAAATGTATGCAAAATGCTTAGAATCTTTATCAAAAGCATTTTTCATAGAAGACATAAAAAAGTTAAAAAGTCTTGTTTACCAAAGTAAAAATTATGCAGAATAAATGAATATTAAGTAGCCAATAAATTAGGAGCGTCAATACAGCAGCGCCACATATTTAACTAGGTAAAAAAATTCAATTAATTTAGCTGTAGTGAGTATGACTGTGAAATATTGCGCTAATTTCAATGCGGCGAGGAGAAAAAACTTAAAGCGCCGGCGCTTATGACTAGACAAATAATATATAATTGTCAACACATTTGGAAAATTAATGGGTAATAAAATAATATATATTAGCAATAAAGCTTAAATTTAGAGAAGGTGTTAAAAGTTAATAGAGAAGGCGTTAAAAGTACAATTTGTTTTAAAATTATTTGGGTTGAACTGAGTCAAAGATAATGACGGAAAATATGCTGATGGAACATTTTCGAAATATTATTTTATTTATTTATTTATTTATAAAAGCTTATACAATGTTAATAACATATGTTTCGAAATATTATTTTATTTATTTATTAATAATAATTCATTCTTTTTAATATTGTTAATCACTTGGAGTGTATTTCCGACTTTGAACTTGTGGAACACAAATTAAGTCATTATATTAAGTTATAAAGAGGAGTAGAATTACAGACGAATCATATTTGTGAACGAAAAATTAGTGTATTTCGTTTTAATTACTGCCAATTCGGATTTTTTAGTACATAACTGGTAAGAATTCCGCTAAATTTCAAATTTAAAATGCAAAATTACCCTAGTATTGATATAAAATATTGGCAGAAACACAGCCTTTGAAGTAAAATAACTCCAGTATTGATATAAAATAATGCAAAAACACAAACAACACCTTCTTTGAAGCATAAAAATATTGAGGTATCAATCGAAAAAAGTTAGAAGGTGCACCAACAGGTCATTGCACTCTCTTAATAGCCTAATAAATGATTTTATCAGCACGAAATTCCATTGCATTTGTAAGCCTTTCAATGAAGTGGTAAAATATAATCGATAAAACTTGTTAAATTAGGCTAGACGAGAGGAAAAAGCTCACTAATTTGGACAATAAAAATATTTTTAATTAATAAAAGCGCAGCAATACAGTTATAAGTAAACAAATTGCTTATAAAAATAAAAAAAATATTCAAAACCGAAATTGCATATATGCATATGTATTTATGCCTCCATAAAAATAAAAAAAAAATATATAAACAGATTCCTTGCCATAAAAAAATGCTCATAAAATTTCTCGTTATAAACTTGATTCAATACAATGCAAACTTGTTATGCTGCCGGCTTTATGAAGCGTTAACCGTTAGCTATGCAGTATTTGCATTCTTTGTCAGCAACAACAAAAATTTTCATTATTTCAAATTTCAAATATTTTTACTATTTGCTCATTTTTGCATTTATACCGGTCCCCTCATATTTTTTTTTTTTGTTTATTTTTACTGCTACTTTGCATTTTGCTATTCTAAATATCACCGTTACAACTAGCGTACAATGGCGCAATAAAACATTATGCTCGCAGCTAAAACAAAAGTAAAACAATTTTTCAATTTCGTACTATTTAAGTAGTTGTTGTTGTTTCTCTATGCTCATTCATAGTTTAATTTACCGCAAAATGCTTATTGGAATTCTCTGCTTTGCCTTCGCTCTTTGCAGATGACACTGTGCAACGTAATGGTAGCAGAGTTGGTCAACAAATACGTAACCCTAGATATTATCAACAACAACAACAGCAACAGCAGAATAGTAGCAATACACAATTAAATGCGAAAACTGATTCATCCGATTCGGGTATTTCTACAAATGGACGTCATCAGCAACATCATCATCATCATGCGCATCGCCAACAGCCACAGCAACATAATCAGAAACAGCGTAAAACGCGTTTGAACAGTAAACGACAAGATAATAATACAACAGCAACAACACAGAAGCGTACAACCGAATATACGGTTGATGATTGGTTGGGTCGTGAAATGGTTTACTGTTACGGTCATCGGTATATATCTTCATGCGCCGAAGGTGAGTTTAAAAAACAATTAAAAATAATTTGCACAGAAGATATTATAATAGTAATAGAATGGTACTGAAGTATGAAGAATAGTACTCAAGTAAGCTCAATTGCTCCAACAGCGCAGAGTTTGAGTACACTTAAATGTATAAACTGAGTCAGTTTGATGAAGTAATTGGTGTAAACTATGTTGATGCAGCGTCTCCATAATAACTTTATTTAGTATTTATCAAACTTAATTGCTCAAATTTCAAAATCTGTTAAAAAGCATGCACAAAAAATTTATCACTCAAATTTTCCACTCAAACACTTTTCGCTCAAAAATTTTTAACTCAATATTTTTTCACTGGGCTTATTTTGTAATTTTCGAAATGTGTTAAAAAATAAGCACAAAAAATTTATCACTCAAATTTTCCACTCAAAAATTTTTCGCTCAAAAAGTTTTTTCTCAGCTTTTTTCACTGGGCTTATTTTGTAATTTTCGAAATGTGTTAAAAAATAAGCACAAAAAATTTAACACTCAAATTTTCCACTCAAAAATTTTTTACTCAATTTTTTTTCCACTCAAAATTTTTACTCAATATTTTTTACTTGCATTTTTAACACACTTTACGGCTGAGCAAGAAAAAATATTTCTAATTAACTACAATGTACCGTATTTTTATATACATATCTCATAAAATCTCTCATACCATAAAAAACAATTATTCTAAACTTCTTTCGGTAAAATAAAATTAATAACATCTGACATATAGTAAATTCATAGGAAAATATATATAGTAATCAAATTTCTACGTTTGAAATTTTGCAATGTAAATTGTTTGTTGCAATAAACATCAATTGTGATGAGAAAATCCACATTCCAGTGAGTTTATATTTAGAAAAAGTCTCATAGCGCCATGTGTGTGGAGAAAAGCGATTTTGTTAATGTAGCATTAAATAGCAATATGGTGAGTCAAATAAAAATTTAAAAATAGTAAACAAATAAATTCCACAACAACAAAAATCACCACTATAATTACATCTAAGACAGAAACGTTGCAGCATCGGCAGTCATTTTACACAACAACAACATTTTATTGCTCCAAATTTTCTTTCAAAACTACTTATTTACAAAGCTTATAGTCTATTGTAAAATAGAAATGTTTATCTTTACTTTGTATTATTCGTTTATGACGTGCCAAGGCAATAAAACATGCCTGGAATGGAAATGGCATAGGTTTCAACGGCATTGCAATTAAGGGCGTGCAAAAGAAGACTTTTTTCCAAAACTCAAAAGCGTCTGCAGATCATAAGCGTTGCGGAAATAAGTGTGAAATATTGCTCAAATATTTGAAAATCGCTTTGGCAGGCAATTAAGTGCGCATATTTGTGTGAAAGCAAAATATTTTTAATTTCGAAATTTTATGAAATTATTAAAAGTAAGCGAAAATGTGCGAAAAACATTAAACGTTGAAATGAAAATGCTTATAGGCAGTTAAAAGCATTTGCATACACTTTGAAACACATTGAAGCGAAATGTTCCACATACGCCAAGGCAAACACTTCGCTACAACGCAAAGGCGAGACGCATTTATTGCTAGAAAGAAAAAAAGCAGAAAATAAATCTGACTGACTCACTTAAAGCTAACTTATGATTTTTTTTGTTGTTGTTGTCGCAACAGTCTGCACAAAATATACAATTATTTTTTTAATTGACTTTAAAGGCTTGGGCTTGGGCTGTGAGTGTTCACACTTCTGATAGAAATCTACATACAAGCTTGCCCGTATTGCTGTCATATCTTCGCCCTGCCTCTAAGTGTAAATGTCCTAAACATGCAATACAACCCGCCAGATTAGCTATAATTTTATTGCTCAATTATGTTAATGCCGCGTACGCGTCTAGCCATGGCCAAAACAAGGAAGTGTTAGCTTCACACTTCATTTTTCGTACAAAATGCTCGTTTCCAGTTTTTTCATCTTCACAACTGGCTGCCAGTTTTCATTCCCATCAGCTGCCTTTTTTTCCACTTTTCATATTTTTTTAGTTGAATTATAGTTTCTATTTTCAAGTATGTAGTTTTATGGGAGCAGCATGGCTGTCTGGCGGCGGTCTTTCACCATTTATTTGGCATTATAATTTTTTTGTGAGTTTTTGTTTGTTAATTTCAAAAGTTTCTCTGGCAATTTCAACTTTTTTCCTTCACTGAAACTTATTGCCCGCGCATTTAGCATGAGTTCAGCGTACTTGTGCACATGGGAAACTCGTTTGGCTGCTCACACGCATGTGTTGAAGTAGTTAGCAAACTCGAGTAGCTAGTTTGAAGTGGCTTTAATTGATATCAAATTGAGTTATAATTAATTCAAAATTCGTGCCAAAACATAAAGATGATAAAAATGCTAATAAGGAAGCTGGAATTAATTACAGTTTTTTGCTTAATTTTTTGTTTAAGTCTTACGTGATTAATTTAATTGTATTTATTTAAAGTTGTGTCTTTGTGAGGCTGACATGATAATTTTTATTTGGCTTTTGATGAGTTAATAATATATTGGGATTGAGCAGTTTTTGCGAGTCTATGTTTTTGAAGAATGAAAAAAATATTCTTAATTGTTTAGAAAACGGCTAGATTTGAGTTAAATAATAAAAACATAGTTTCAATAATTTTTTGGACACATTTTATGGCTAATAATGATTTCTCAAAGATTTAAAAAACATATTTGATAAAAAATGAAAATTTTTCAATAATAGTTTATACAACTTTTTTATTAAATTTTTTATATTTTTTAAAAAATTATAAACTTTAAATAATAACTTACAATTTAAAATATTTTTTTTTTAATATAAATTATAATTATTTTAATTTTTGTTTTTGTATTAATTTTTTTTAAATTAATTTAAAGAAAAATAACTTCGCGTCAAATTTTTGGCAGAAAAAATTCATAAGTGATTTGAAATATGAAAAAATAAGATTTTCTTCCAGCAAAAAAACACAAATAATAATAAAAATCAAATAATGCATAAAAATAGTTAGACGTCTCAAAAAACCAAAAATTTTTGGTAAAAAATTGTAAAAGAAAAAAACTGAAATAAAAAAATTAAAAACAAAAAGTAGAAAAAGCATCAAAATTGAATAAAAAAAAAAAATAAATAAAAAAAATGAATTTTTAATTATTTAGTTTTTTTCTAGTTTTGAGATTTTTTTAAATTAAAAAATAATAATTTTTCATACAAATACAAGTCAAAATATCAAAAATAAAATAAAATATCAAAAGTATTATTTCCCAAAAACTTCAATGGGAATTTTTTAAATCTTCCAAACCTCAAAAGCAACATGCGTCACTACCACTAAAAAACCTTATTCGCTTTGACAATTTGTCACAGTCTACAAGCCCACAAACCACAAACGGCAAAACCACAGCAGAAAAATATTTTTGCATTTCAAAAATCACAAAGCACGATAAATGCACGTCTAGTCATGCGAAACCGGAATGGGTTGGTGGTCCGGTTATGCGCATCATTTAGCAGCCAATTGCGGCGTCAGCAGCATATTTTGACATTTGACTCCACTAAGCTTGGCGCTGCAGACAGGGCGTGGAACTTCAGCTTACGCTTGCGCACTTTTATTTATTTTAATAATAACAATAATGATTTGTTTATATACAATAAAATAATGTTTTAGATATCATAAAAATTTGCTAGATACAATAAATTGATTAAATATTTCCTTTGATGGCATATAAATAAAGTTATGCTCATCTTTAGAGCGAAGTCAGAATCAGCGCACGACTGCATTTGCAGCGAAACTTTTTATCTTTCACAAAGTCGTGCATATCACTTTCAGCTGCTTCATTTTGCATTTTTTAAATAAACATTAACTCATAATGATATTAATAATTACAATTAGTAAGATTTATTTCTTGAGAAAGAATCACTACTAGCATTGCTGTCACTGCCATATTTCACCGACTTCGTCATATGCCAAATAAGCGTTGATAACTTTGGCATGATTTCCTGTACGCTGTTGTTGTTTTGCATATTTCAATTTCAATTTCAAGTGGCCATATAAATCGTGGCTCGCACAAACTGTTTATATAGATATTATCGTGCTGTTCTACGATGACTAATACTTAACATTTCTTGTCTGTGCAAAAAAACCAATAACAATGAAAAAACAAAAAGAATAAGTAAATAAATAATGTATACTAAAAAACAACAAAAATGTACATATATAAATAGTACTGAAGAATTGTAAAAATATGAAATTCGTAAGCACCTTTGTTTTTAACCAAATTAAGTAATTTACGTTTGCTGACTCACGCGATTCCCAGAGCCGGTTGCTCGCTGAGTTAATATGTATTGGCAAACCTTTTTTCTACCTTTTCTTTTAATCATACTTGGCGTGCTAGTAATTATCAGTATTTTTGAAAATATTATGGAAAGTTTTTGGGAAGAAGGAGACAAACTTTTATTACGAATTTGAATATTAAAAGAAATAATTGTAATTTGTCTTGTTTTTAATTTTATTATTATGGAATATTAATTTTGTTTTTTTGGTGTTATTTTTTAATTAGGGAAAGTTTTTGGAAGCTAGAGATAATATTATCTTACGAATATTAATAATTTTTTAATATTATAGAATTTTTTTGAAAGTCAGGAATAGTTTTTTTTTAGTAATTTGAAAACTTATAAAGAAAAAAAATAATTTAATTTAATTTTTATAGAAGTACTAAGATAAGCCACGCCCATTTTTTGAAAAACCATAATTTTCCTTCCTAATTTTTCTGTAAAAATTTGTGACTTTAGAAAGTATAGAAAAGTAAGCTGCTATTATTTACATAGGTGCAAATAACAGGGACAACCTCATAACAGCGCTGCCCATTATACATATGATGAATGGCTCTGTTGCTGCTAGCGAATATGGATTACAGCACAGAGCAGTATAATTATATACAACTATACTGGCTATATATGAGAAAATATGTGCCACGGCCACTTTATGAAAAACTCGTATTTTTTCTCACGAACTCTTCCGTAAAAATCTATGACTTTAGAAAGTAAATCGAAATCAACTGCTATTACTTACATAGGCGTAAATAACAGCGAGGCATTCATAGCAGCGCTGTTCATTACATCCTGAATGTAAATACACCGTTGCTGTTAACGAATATGGATTACAGCACAGAGTAAAAGTCTTAAACGAAAATGCGTGTTTATATTTAAAATCCATATACATTGTTGCCGCCTATCACAATATTTTCTGATTTGTTCTATTTTCGCACGCAAATATTATTGGTCATAATATAGACTAGAGTAAATAATTACGTGAATTTGTCGGACCACTTTAAATATTTTGTTTACTAAATAGCCATGACATGCAAATATACATATAAACTAACATACGTATGTATGTAAATAAATACTGTGTATGCATTTGTTTTGTGTTGTCATTTTGCGTTGCAATTTAAAATTAGTATTTACTCGCTTGTTTTGAAATTATTTGAGTGATAAGAATATCGTTCGTAGCGTCATAGCGGACAAATCGATTTTTGAAAAATATTTTTAGCGGGATTAGCAATATAATAAGCAAGTGAATGTATTTGTTTACATTTTGTGCGAAAGTTTTGTGCACATTCTGCTAGAGTTATATAACATTAAGCAATTTTGTGTTTATTAATTTTGCTTTTTTTGTTTTTTTTTTTTGATTTCTCAAATTTATTTTTCCCTTAAATTTTCTGAAAAAATATTAAATCTCTTTTTAAACTAAATTAAAAGTTTTTAGTTATTAATTTTTTGAATACTCCATATTGTATCAAGCAATTAGAATATTTTATTGCATCATATGGCATCTCTTATTTACAGTTTTATGTTCTGTTTGCTTTGTTATTGCGTGTGTGTGTTTTTAAAATTGCGAATTGTTTAAAAGGCGATAAGCGTAGTATAACACTAAATTATTTGCGTTATTTAAGACACTTCAGTTTATTTATACTTGAATTACGAAAGTCAATATTGATTTTTAGCTTAGTTTGCTTAGTTGTCATGTGGAGTTAGTAACTAGTTGACAGCTTTTTCCAAGTGTTTGGTGCACAGAACTGGAAAACTAGGTCAAACTGCAAAAAAATGTGCCATTTTAAGAGAGAAATGTGTTTGAGAAGTGTTGGATTTTAATGAAAAAAAATTAAATAATAAACAATAAATAAAAATAATTTAATTAAGTTAAAAGATGTTAATGGAGAAAAAGAACATAAAAATAAATAAGTATAATAAATGAAAAGAAAATAAATAAACAAAATTTTAGTAAAAAAAAATTTAATTGAATTAAAAAAAAAATAAAAATTTAAAAATGATAAAATAGCAGAAACTTTTTTTTAAACAAATTAAAAAAAATGTGATTGATAAAAAATTTAATTAAAAATTTAATAAAAATTTTAGAAATAATAAAACAAAAGATTAAATATAAAAACGAAACTATTGGTCATTAAAACTTTTTTTCCAGAAAAAGTAAAATTTTTTCGTCTTTTAACTCAAAAAAATAATATTTTCAGAATAAAAAAAAATTTAACTATACAAAATTTTCGAAAAAAAAGTAAAAATTAGTAAGAAAAATTTATTATTTTTTTTAATTATTTTCTCTGCACTAACATTTATTGAAAATAATATAGTTAAATTAAAATTCAAATTACCCAAAAATAAAAAATTTGTTAAACGAAAAAATAAATCATATTTTTTTATTTAAAAATAAAATTTAATTTTTTTATATAAAAAAATATTTTTTCGAAAAAATTTTTAATTTTTGTTTTATGAATATATATTTTCAACTAAAATATTTTTGTTATAAAATTAAATAATTATATACATATAATATATGTATGTGACATAATTTTTCCAAATAATCTCTGCAAAATTCACCTTCAAGCGTTTTGCAATTGCTTCAGCCATCCTCAAATATTTACATATGTGCCTATTTATATAGAATACAATTTATATATGTATAAATATCTATCTATCTACGTATCTATGTTAACACAAAATCTGCTCATCCGGTGGCTATTGGTACGCACGCATTCAGGCAGTGAGTGCAATTTGCTTTGACTTCATTCTACTTTGCGTTTTTTCTTGCCCTAAGCTGTCTGTTTGTTTGTGTTGTTGCTCGTGTTGTTTTTTAAACAGAGATTTCCTGCAATTTTCCTATTTATTGCCGCACACGACCGCCCATGCAAATAGCTTTCAAGCAGTAAAAAACACAAGCAATGGAGATGCGTTCACCCGCAAGTACATATGTGTGCGTGGCGTGTGTGTCTTGCAAATATTTCAACAGTAAATCTCTTAAAATGTGCCTTTAGAGGCCGCATAGGAAAAAAGAAGCTGCCTTTTAAAATAATTGAGGTTAAACAAATTATAAAAGTATATATTTTTAACTTTTTTATCAATTTAAAATTTAATAAAAAAAAAACTAAAAAAAATTCTTAGAAGAATATATTAAAATTTTAAAGTTTTTTTTAATTTTATTTTCCTGCAAAAAAATAATTATTTTTTATCAAATTTGATTCTTAAAATTTTATTATTTTTTCCAAACACCTCTTCGATGTCCTACAGGGCATACACTCACTCAAATTTGTTAGCGGCTGCATTTGCCGGCCGGCCGGCTGTCAATGGTTATGCACACTTGCATTTGTATAGACCAGCCAGCCAGTCGCTGCAATATTTGCAGTCTAAATATACCATGCAATAAAAGCTACAACAACAAAGCAACCGTAGATACGGCACAA
Organism: Bactrocera dorsalis; assembly: GCF_023373825.1. Classification (NCBI taxonomy): domain Eukaryota; kingdom Metazoa; phylum Arthropoda; class Insecta; order Diptera; family Tephritidae; genus Bactrocera; species Bactrocera dorsalis. The sequence continues at coordinate 59,634,995 of NC_064306.1, read as the reverse complement.
TATATCCATACAAACACACATATACATATAAACACACATATACACATATACTTGCAAGCACCTAAGCACCTAAGTAAATCATTACTTTTTTCCACATCTATTATTGCACTTTATCTTCGTCTGTGTCTGTTCGCCTGTCTGTCTGCCTGTTCGCTTGCAGTTCTGTCTATTTTTAACACAATTTTGCTGTAATTTTGCAAGTCGTTGACTTCGAATTCGCTTTAGTTGCCTCTAACGGCTACTACTTCGTCTACTTAGACGTCCGCTGCTGCATTATCATTGGGGTCACGTGGGCCCTAACCCCCATTTGGGTATTTAGTAGGCTCATAAAAACGTTGTTAGTAGCTTAACTTTATCGTAGGCACTGAGGTCGTACAATGAACGCCGAGTGGCGGCCTACAAGCGGTTGTCAAGATATTTGTTGTGGCTCATTCGCAGTTTTTTACAGTTGGAATGAAACAATTTTTTTATTTTCTAATTTCTTTTTGTAGAATCTATCTCAATTTCTAGTTAAACATTTTCCAATTTCTTTTTGGAGAATTTAGCTAAATTTTTAATCAAATTTTTTTAATTTTTTTGTTTTTTTTTTTTGAAAAGTTTGGCACTTTTTTGTTACTATTTTCACTTTAGGCACCACAAAATAATTTCAAGTACAATTAACAAATTAATAACTCTAACAAACCAATTGAACTTTATTATTTATTATCAAATAAATTAACTTCAAAGCTTTCGCTTTTAATGTTACGAGTATTCAATGTTTATACGATTCGAGTAATAAATTTAAAAAAAAATTAAAAATTAAAAATAATATAAAATCGAAATTGAAATTGAAAACGAAAATCAATGCCATTTGTTGTTATGACTCATAACCGCTAGACTCATAAATACTCAAGGCCTGGCATTTATATGCTTTGATGCTTACTTTGAAGTGGCAATAGTGATTAATCAGTAGAAAACGCATACAAATTGTGGCAATTTAAGTATCAAAAGCCGCATCATTTGTTAATTGCGATTGGTATTGCTTTGAATTTTCAAATGAATCAGCGGTCATTTTATAAGAATAGACATTAGAATGATTTTGTTTTTGTTTTGTTTTTTAGAGATGATTTTTTTATAGTTTCTTAAAAGCTGTGAACAGTTTGTAAAGCAAATATAAAAATATTTAGGCAGGCAATAAGGTAACTAAAAGCTGAAAAGAATATGTTATGAGCACTTAGGATAGTAGTTGCTATCTCTGCGCCTAGTTGTAGGCAATACTTTTTATGCTAACAGCTTGCCTAGCTAATACAGCCAATATTTATTTATCATATGATGCTGCCATAGTTAATTGACTGTTACTTGTCAATCTGTAGCAAATTATTTAGATTTTTATGCAAATTCAAGAATTGCTTATAATAAATCCTGCAAATGAGTAAAGAAATGAAACACATATCACCAAATGTGGCCTACATTTAGGATAATGTTGATATGATTTAAAAAGTATTAAAAAGTATAAGTAATAAATATAAAAATATTGATTTATAAATAAATTATTGTTACTGAAAAAATATTATAAATAAAAATAAACACAAAATTGTGAAATATCTAAAAATATCTTAAGAAAGATTTTTTTTTCTGAATTTTTGAAACGGCAATGCCATTTAGCAAAAGTAAAAAAAAGTATTTAATAATTTCTTTCATGCTCTTAAATTTTCAAATTTTTCTACTAACTTCTTCGCCAAAAACTGTGCTACAGGATTTTATTCTAGACGATTTTTTTACGGTTTCAAACATTTATTTTCATGAAAATATATTTGTGAAGAGTTTGTACAAAATTATCATTTCAATTAGTTAGTTCTTTTCAACAAATATACACCGTCTAGTAATATACACTAATATTCCAAAAAAACGTTGTCTACATTTCGGAGCGCAGACAATCTCAACTATGTAAAACTAATCACCAGCAATTAAAATCTAACCAAATTAAGTAAATGCTATGATAAAATCTAAAATTAATACAAATTATGATTTGAAAAACAAAATTCATCAACTTTTGAACTAAGACACAACGAACTTTTGATAAGTCGTCGTTTCAGGCCAATTTTAATATAAAAATTTACAAAAAAAATAGAAATTCGCGATTAAAAATTAGCATTCTGATGCGCTTATCAGATAATACAAACAAACCAAAAAAAAACAACAATAAAAGCATATATGATTATCTCAAATTTACATTAGCTTTCAGTAACGCGTAATTAGAAGCAGATTATATAGTCAGATACCCAAGAATAGGTATATAACCACATCTCACATAACAGATATAAAAATGCATACTAAATACTTAAAACCGCTGTTTTAAATCAAAAATCTCATAAAACCTCCAAGAGCATATAAATTAAAATGCGTAGTAGCAGCGCTTTCGAGCAAAATTTATAATTGCTCATCACTTGAATGAGCTGCTTGGGTGAAGGAGACGTCGTATAAGCTTAACTCTGTGCTCGCACACAACTTTTTCCTTCCATATATTCTTGAAAGTTATAAATTCACGCCATTAAAAGGTGACACTTGACAGCGTTTGCGGTTTGTTGTGTGCGTTGTTGTTGTCATTTTGTGCTGCTACAAATTTGTTTATTTTTACAAATTTTATTTTAAAATTTTTTTTTATTTAATTTTTAGATTTTTTTTTATAATTTTTTTTTTTATAATTTTTTTTTTTAATTTTTTTCTTCTGATTTTATTTGTTTTTTATTTTTATCGTCTTTTATGGCTCAAAGCCGCTTTAAGCATGTCACAAGCGCTTGCTTGCTCAAGTGCGCGCAATTAGTGCGCGAAATACAAGCACCCAATCAGATATGTATAAAATTTGTAATTATAAATGTTTATAGCGCGCTTTTCAGTTGCTAATGAGTAATAGAGCGCATTTATTTCTAAATACAATTCGCAGTGTGCAACAATTTTTGGTGAGTTTTGGTGAGTTTTGTCAACTCCACACGCTAGCCTTAGTACTCGTCTATCAATTCACCGCAAGCGCTACTCAAGTTACTCTGAGGTAGCTATTGAGATGAGCGCTTATAAGAAATCGTGCGCTAATTTTGGATAGCTAATGATATGGCAAAATTTTGTATGAGCGCTTCAAGTGTAGGAATTCCCTACGAGCAGTTGGAGCAGCAATATCTTGGGTAATACCCAATACTTTATGAAGTGGTTAGAAGAATCAACAAAAATTAAGGGGCTCATCTTCCAGTCGGTTTCGGGACTTTTTCTATTTAAAGTCAGTTTAAGTATTGTTAAGTATTTTTTTTTAGTTTTTTTTTTCTTTTTTACTTTCTCACATGCGTTGCCTTTACAGCTGTTTTGACTTTTGAATAATGAATTTAGGAAATAAACAAAAAATGCAAAAATGTCAGCTTATTTCATTTAAGCAACGTTCAATTACTTTGTTAAGCTCGTTTCAATTGAAATGTGCACTCATTTTAGCGCCAATTAAATGGCTGGCGACAGTTGGCAAATATGTTGCGCATACGCCGAGTATGCCTTTATAAAGTAGATTGCAATAGAGTTTACAGAGGAGAAAAATGAAGTAAATGAAAATTAATATTTTAGTTGGAAATTAATGAATGTAAATTAATTAAAATTAAAAAAAAATAGAAATAGAAAAAGTAAAAATAAAAATAAAAAAAAAATATTCAAAACATTAAAAATATTTCTTTTAATTTAATTTTCTATAAAACCTCAAAAAAAATGTAAATAACGCCAGTTTGACTATAAACTTGTGCACTCTTATTTTATTTGCGCTAACTTTGCTTAACGGCTGTGTTAACCGTTATAATTGCATGGCTTACGCTAAGCGGCTATGAATGTGCATATGTTTGCATGTATGTTTGTGAAGTACCCCATGTTGTACCTATGCAACTCTGTACCCATTCGTACACTCACATATCATTGTGCCCCGCTGGCGTTGCAATTACCCATTAGCACGCTCATTAAAGCGTAAAAAGCCATTCAACCAAACGCCAACAGCCAACAGCCAAGCGGAGTGTAATAACACTTTGTAATTCAGTTTGCTATTAATTTCCGTTTTGCAAGTTTAGTGTGGCTTTTCAAAATGCTTAGAAAATACAAAAAAAAAAAAAATAATAAGCGCATATGCTGCAAGCACAAGCATGCAATTTCACTTAAGTATATAAGTGTGTATGTGTGTTTCTACATAAGTTGCGCATGTGCATTTAATCATAGCTAAGTTTATGTATATGTGTATGTATGTGTGTCTATATAAATTATAACGCAATTAACTGGTTACCGTTACGCGGCAATTATTGCAGGCAACTTTTGACTCTTCAAATCACTTAAGTCGACATTTAATTGCAATTACCGTTAGTTACTTGGCTAGTAAAGTGCAATAAAAGTTATTTAAGCGCGACTTGTGACATCGCGCTTTTGCACTTTACACGAATGACTTTGGATTTTTGCAATGAATTTTATTTCGGCGCTGTTGAAATGTTAGCCGCTCATTATATTGTACAGTTTTTTGGGTTTATGGCACAGCTGTGCAACAGATGAGGCATATTTAGCAAACTTACTTTACAAAAAATTAGCAAATAAAATTTTTAATTTAAAAAATTAATTAAAAATAAGTGGTATTTTTTTTTAATTTTAAAATATTTCTTGAAATTTAAGTAATTTTTTTTTAATCTTTTTTTTTATTAAAAATAAAATAAGAATGTATTATTTTTTTAAATTTTTTGTGAAAGTATTTTTTTTTTAATTTTTCTTAAGGAAGAGTTCTAAATACATAAAGTTAATTTAAAGTGATGGAAAAAGTTTTGTTGTACATTTTAAGTTATTTCAAATAACTTTAATCTCCAAGTATGTATTAATTAGTTATGTATATTTTATTTATTAAAAAAATATTTTCTTAATCAAAAATTCTAAAAGAATTAAATAAAATTAATAAAAAAATATGTGTTTAAAATTAAAATATTTTTTTATTAAACATTTTTTTATTAAAAAAAAAATTAATTTTGTTTATTAAAACTTTTTTTTTCGTTTTTTTTAATTTAAAATTTTTTTATAAAAAAAATGTACAACAAAATTTTTTTAGTAAAAACATTTTAAGTTAAAATTGTTTTTTATAAATATTTTTTATTAAAATTTTTATTAAAAAATATTTTTGTTTTATTTAAACTTTTTTATTAAAAAATATTTTTTATTAAAATTTGTATTAAAAAATATTTTTGTTTTATTTAAACTTTTTTATTAAAAAATATTTTTTTTATTAAAATTTTTATTAAAAATATTTTTTTATTATAATTTTTATTAAAAATATTTTTTTATTAAAATTTTTATTAAAAAATATTTTTTTTTTATTAAAATTTTTATTAAAAAATATTTTTTATTAAAATTTGTATTAAAAAATATTTTTTGTTAAACTTGTTTTATTAAAAATATTGATTATTAAAATTTTTATTAAAAAATATTTTTTATTAAAATTTGTATTAAAAAATATTTTTTTTTAGTTTACATTTTTTATTAAACAATTTTTTTCCTTTCAAATTAAAAAAAAAAAAACATCTATATTTTTTATAAAAAATTAAAAAAAACACCTTTAATTGTTAAAAGGTTTCTTGAAGTCTTTTAACCAGCTGTCATATTGCCTGTCATTAAAGCATTGATTTTTTCTTTGTATTTTTGGTAATAGTTGATGTATTACTTTCGATAATAAATTTTGCAAATAGACTCATTAAATATTTGCTAAGTGCCATTATCTTTCGAAAAATAATGAAATCTATCTATGCGAATAATTGATATTTCGCAAGTGTCATTCAACCACCACAAATAATCATTAACTACCCACGCAGCAGTGGTGAAGCTAAAAGCTTTTGTAAGAACAATTTAATGGATTTTTTTAATGATTCTTGTTCAAATTAAAATAAGTTATCATTTTTGTTAATAGCTAAATTGCCAAAAATTCAACTTGACAACCGAAACTGAGGAAAAAAGAACTTAAGATAGAACGTGACAATAGACTTTTTTGATTGCAAATCAATTACAGGCACACCTACATAGGCGAAGTGCTGTCACAAGAGATTTTTAGTGACTAACTGATTTATTTCAGTGTTGAATTATGATTTATACGCAACTTATTTGATTGTCAACATATTTAGAAAATCATAGTTGCTAAGTGACTTAGAGATTAAGTGACTGACAGATTGATTTACTTGTGAATGATAAAATTTGGGAGTGCTTGTATAAATTATTTGAATGTCCTTTTATTAAGTATACATTAAAATTGCTTTTGCTAAATGACTTAAAATTCGACAATCAGAGAATCTGCAAAGTAAATAATTTACTCATAGAAGTCACACATTGATTAATTAACTAATATATTGCAATTAGTCACTTAATTAATTAAACCTAACATAACTAACTGAATTATTTGTTTGAAAAATGAAAAAATTGTTTGACTTCGCTAAAATTTTGACTTTGAAACTAAATCAATTGACTGCTTAACAAATTAATCGGGACGAAATGACTTCACAACTAATTAGTCGGCAGCAGATACCTTAAAAAGGACTTATATTGATTAAAAGTTTTTTTGACTTTGCTAAAATTTTGACTTTGAGGGTAAATCAATTGATTGCTTAGCAAATTAGTGGCGCACATAAATGAACTAAATGATTTCTTCGGAAAATTTTTATTTACAAATCAATTAACCGACTTAATGCCTGAGAAATTACATAAAAGTATAAAAGACTGACTTTTTAGCTAAAACGCTAGGCTTCGAAACTAATCTGAGTGACTCCTTAACTAATCGACTGTTACAGTCACTCACTGCCCCTGTGACTGACCGCTTAATTAACGTAGCGTGTAAATGCCGGTCGCCGCAACTAGTTTGTCACTAAGTCAGTCATATTTTACCGGCAACAAGTGCACCACTTATCGTCGCCAACGTGTGCGAATTTTAGGTTTATTGTTACTTGGGCATAAAACACCATTACGACTTGTTCTTATGCTGTACAACTATTGTAGAGAAACCGGCTTCATTCAAATCAATCATTCACACTTTATGCCGACATCAAAAACGACAAACTTAGTAACTGGCAACAATAAAAAAACACAATAAAAACGCCAACAAAATGCGCTCAAACAGAAACGTGTTCACTTCAAACGCAAAAAAAAGACAATAAAAAATTAAGAAAAACACGAGAAAAAAATCAAGAACAACAAGTAACTCGTGTTAGTGGCAATTGAAGTAGGAAAAAATTGAACCTTGAAAATGCCGGCACTTTTTTATACGTATTATTGGCAAACTTATGCGGCTCACGAGCAGACACGAACACACACACACACATGCAGAGTTGATGTAGTGTATGTTAGGTCTAGTTATAAGTGTGTTTTGAGCACTTTACAAGTTAGTGGCCGCGTTATGTTTCGCGTGCTGCCCGCAACTACCTGCTTCTGCTTGATGTGTGTGATATCTGCACTTAGTAAGCGTGTATTTCTAGGCATGAATAAGCAGGTCGTCGAACAAGTAGCTGCCGTATGTGCGCCGTTCATGCTTGTATGCTTTGCTTTTGTTTTACTTTAATTTCCATGTGCCTGTTAAACGGCTATTAAGTGGAGTGAAATATACTTTTGAACTAGTTACAATTGATTTTGCATGTCTGGCGGATGCAAACAAAGAAGCTAACAGCATTTATGCGCCCATTCTCACATGCACATACATATATGTTTAGCTCTATGCATATGTATGTATGTATATGGTTTACTTGCAGCTCAATTGTGACAATGCTTTATTTGGTCTCATTTTTGCTGTGCTAATTTATTGAACAGCAGCAGCATAGTTGATGTGATTTTCATGCTTTGGCGATTGCAATAAATAAACACAAACGCATACATATAAATATACATAAATAAATAAAGATATGTATGTATATTGTTATATTTGTTTGAGTTTTTGGAAACTGTGTTTCTGTGTCACTAGTTATTTGTAAATATTTGTGCGACTTTTTGTACTACAAGCAGTAACAATGCAGATGTGACTAAATACAACAACACAAAAACAACGAATAATACCCTACACAGGTTTTTTGTTCATAATATAGAAATAATAAATACAAAATTTTAATATTTTTCAATCAGTTTGTATGGCAGCTATATGCTATAATGAATCGATTTGAACAAAATATTCAGAGATTGAAGCGCTGCTTTGAGTAATATTCCATGCTAAATTTTGTCAAGATATCTTGTGAAATAAAAAAGTTTTCCATACATGCATTTAATTTTGATCGATTAGTTTGTATGGCAGCTATATCCTATAATGGTCCGATCTGAGCAATTTTTTGGGAGATTGTATCGTAACTATAAGGAATAATCTATGCAAAATCTCGTGAAGATATCTCATCAAATAAAAAAGTTTTTCATACAAGTACAGCAATTTGATTGATCTGTTTGTATGACAGCTATATGCTACAGCTCTACCATATTGATGAATCCGACAAATAAGCTGCATCTTGTTGTGAAAATTATGTGTGCAAAATTTCAGATTGATAAATCAAAAACTAAAGCACTAGTTCGCTTATGTACCAGTAGGTGGTCGAATATAGCTCCATAAATCGACTCAGCTCATCATGCTGATCATTTATATATGCATTTTATAGTATATACGATATTTCTTTCGGTGTTTTACAAACTTAATATACCCACTATTCAGGTTATAATAACACATCTGTATAGATGAACACATACATACATATGTATGTATACTTATACATGTAAGTTACTCATACGCACTGACGCATTCATTTTATGCGCGCACAAAAATTAAGTAGAACACATGTTTTATATTTCATAAACTCTAACATTGCCAAGCAGATAAGCGAGCGCGTGAAATTAATACGTATTTTATTAAATAATTTATTAATTTATTTCGTGAAAACAAATATAATTAAAAACATTAGTAAATAAATGAATAGATAGAGAGATAAAGAAGCGCGTGTTTGGCTTGCGAAATCTTGCTATGAATATGCATATATACTCACATACATACATAAACACATAAATGTACATATATATTTATTTGTATATATATTTATTTATATATGTTTGTAGTTAGCATAATTACGCATTGCCTTGAACACGATCACCGACTTAACCGCCAAGCACATGGCGGCTGCTACTCTGTGAAATAGGTGATCACCAGTATTAATGGAGATCATGCGTATATAAGTATATTAGAGCGGGAACAAAAGCAAGAACCACAAAATGAGCAAGAAAACACGCTTGTAAGTGAACAGGTGCCTTTACACGTGTTAATATATTTTTATATATATATTCATAAATATGCGCATACACGCTTTTCTAACTGCCGCAACGTGCTGATTTTATATATTTATATGTACATACCATTTGTGGGTATCGTAGTTAGCAACGGTCATCACAATTTTTAGAATGTAACTCAGCATGGAAACACACATATTTTAATGGGTTATTGCAGTAGAGCAGCTTTTATTTTTGAAAAATAAATTTAATGAAATTTTTATAAATATTTTAGAGAAATTATTGTATTAAAATTTTAGTGAAATATTAAAAAACGTATTTAAAAAACAATATTTTGTTCGATATTTTTTTTTACAAATTAAAAATATTTTTTGAAAAAGAATTATAAAAGTTATAAAAAATGTTATACATACATATATAAAAAAATTTTAATTTTTTTTCAGTTGAAAATGTCTTGGTGTTGATAGTTCTGATCAAAATATTCAACAGTTACATTAAAATTTCTTCAAAAATTATTTTTAAAAATTATAAAAAAAATTGTTATTGTAAATTTTTTTTTTTATTTTTTGTTTTATTCGATAATGTTTTGTTTCTGTAACAAAAAGAAATTACAAATTATTTAAATAATAGTACTAGAAAAAAATTAAATTATACTTACTATATAATAATGAAATAAAACCATTTTAGTTTTAAAAATTAAATATTTAAAAAAAATATTTTTTGAAGTCCAAAATAAATTTGTTTGTTCTTTTTATTTTAATATGAAAGTTTATTTCACTTCAACAATAGTCAATTTAACTAATTTCATAAAGCTTGATATAACATTTTATAATTTTTTCTTTATACAAAAACATAATTTTTGTATATTTAACAATAATTTGTGTAAAAAAATCGAACAAAATATTATTTTTTTAAATAAATATTTTTCAATTATAAAAAAAAATATATAAAATTTTCTTATATTAAAAAATAATTGTTCTTTTTTTAATATTAAACTCTTTACATTTTTCCAAATATCGTATAAAAATATTCTAATTCAAATATTCACCTTAAACAATAGTCAATTCAAGTAATTAAAGGCTTGTTATAACTTACTATACATTTCTTTTATAAAAAAAAAAATTTTATAAAACAAATATTTTTTTATAATTTATTTGAAAAAAATCAAAAAAAAATATAATTTTATTTACCAATATTCTTTAGTTTATTCGAAGTAATTTTTTTAACCCAAAACTACAAAAATATTTTTTACCAAAAAATTTCTAAATAAATGTTACTGCTCTTATTCACTATGCAATAATCAAATTAATTGATAAACAAACGAAAAAAAATCACCATTTGTACTTGACAAATGACGCAGAGCTTATCAGCAACATTTTTGCGTCGAATAATATACTATTAACATATCACTAAAGTTCTTACTATTGCTTTTACTAGCGCCACCACGTGCTGAGTAGCCAATTGGATGGTTATCGGCAGTGAAATGTAGGGTGATAGCTAACCAGTGGGCAGTATTGGGCAAAAAATAATACACATAGATAAAATAATAGCAAATTTAATAAAACAATTCTTTAACTTTATAAACATTTTTATATTTATAGAAAACATATAAAATGATAAGTGGCATTAAAATTTTCACAACAAAAAAACACTTATTTGAAAATTATAAAATCTCTTATGGTATTATTTCTAGTCAATTAAAATTTTTTATTATTCTTATTTTTTTCAACAAAAAAATTAAAAAATAAAATATTTCTAAGCAATACAACAATTTTATAAATAATATGCATTTTATGAATTGTCAGCGCAATTTGTTGGCCGGCAAATTTTCAAATTCCTCACTAACCATTTGAGGAGCAGCATGTGGCCTACGCGCACACAAACTTCCTTATAACAGCAGCAACAACAACAATACTTGAGTATGTCAACACAAAATGACAAAATGTCAAAATCATTTTACACACAAGACAACTTGACAGCTCAAGCAATTTTAGCCGCGCACTGCTGCTGCTGCTCGTGATATGTATATTAACATCATTGTTGTTGTTTTTTGTGCTTTTATGTTGAAATTGGCGCTTTGCACACATGCATTTTTCTCTCTGTTCTTTGCAAGTGAAATAGTAAGCAGGTATGAAATTATATACATATATACCAAGCATATGTATATATATATGTAAGCATATATTTAATATAATATAAAGAAGAGGTGTGCATAGAATCACCACCAACCCACTGTAGGTTTAAGTAAACAGCACAAAACATGTGTTCTAGCACAACACTCCCTTTATATGCCATAAATATGTTTCTGTGTATGTGTGTGTATGCGCGAATATTGAGGCAGGCTGTGAACGTGCGCTTTTTTTGTAAGAGATAGCAGTTTGTTTGCCTGATTGGCAGCTGATAGACTACACACGTTTCTTTTATTTTGATTTGATTTCATAATTTTCCTATAATTAAACGATTGTAAAGTCTTGATTAGCTTTGTGGTGGAAATTTTTGCCGCTAGAAATTTACAAAATTTTGCTAAAATCAAAATTTGACAAACAAATGCATATGTCTGCTGATAACATCAACTGTAAACAACTGTTACTATGTTAAAAAGGCTAGACTGCTAATCGGTTTCCAAGGAGAGGTCGAAACGAAATGTGCCATAAATATTGTGGAATTGATAAAAAAAAAACAGAAAAAGTATTTAAATATGTGAAATGTGAATAACAGTAGAGTTGTGTTTCTAACACAGGCTGGGATGTATTAACATAACTCTGTAATGTTATTAAAATTTGTTTCAGGAATTATTATAATAATTTTTAACACATTTGCTGCATGCAGCAAAATAAAAAATTTCAAAAAATTAATTCAAAAATAAGTTTTGAAAATTTTTTAAGAAAAGAATTTCTGAACAAAATTTCAAATTTTAATAATTGTTACATTGTACATTTGCTGCATACAAAATCAAAAAAATTGAAAAAATTATTCGAAAATAAGTTTTCAAAATTTTTTCATAAAAAATTTGTAAATGAAACTTCAAATATGTAATAACTTTTAACACTATTGCTACATACAAAATCTAAAATTAAAAAAAAAATCGAAAGTAAGTTTAATTTACTGAAGTTTCAAATTTATAATAATTTTTACACATTTGTTGCAAAATCAAAAATTAAAAAAAAAACTTTTCGAAAAAGGTTTTTCAAGACTTTTTAAATAAAAGGTAACAAGTAAAATAACACCGTTATATTTCTAAAACTTGCCAAAAGAATTATTATGATAATTTTTTGAAATATTTGCTATACGTAAAATCAAAAATATTTTTAAAAAAATTATTCAAAAATATGTTTCCGAAATTAAAAAAAAATTATTAACAAAATTTCAAAATTGTAATAATTTTTAACAAGGTTGATGCATGCTGAATAAAAAAATCATAAAAAATTATTCAAAAATAGTTTTTCAAAACTTTTTTAACAAAAAAATTTATAAATAAAAATTCAAATTTGCAATAATTTTTAACACTGAAGGTGTATTCTGAGCAAAAACTAAAAAAATTGTTTAAAGTAAGTTAAAAAAAATAAAAAATAATAATTTTGGCACATTAAAGAGAAATATAAAGCTTTTAGTGGTAGCTCAAAGGTTGTTTTGATTAGAAAATAATTTCAAGTAACCTAGGCTTTAGTGAAAATTAGTTATTATTATTTTTATAAGTTTTATTAAATTTTTTTTCAAGATTTCTGCCAAAAAAGTCTCTAAATTTTTTATTTACCTAAAAACAACATAAAAAGCAAAAACAACATTAGTTGGTGCAATTATAATCAACGCCTTAGCGTGCACACCGTATACTCTTAGACACATACATATATACAATAATATAACATATAGTATATACAACAACGAAAACATTTTAATAAACCCGTCATTAAGCACATAAATACTCGTACAACTGTCAGCGTGACGTTAACATTGCAATGTCGTTTTCCTCGATGACGCCTTAAATGGCCCGCGACTGTCAAGTGCGTCGCTCGGCCGTCCGCTGCAACGCCTGTCTGCTGCGTTTATTATTTCATTTTCTTTGATTTTATATTTTTCTTGCACACACACACACAGCTGTCGGCGTCTAGAAACTGCTACGCCCCGCCCTGCTTGCTAATAACTAACCTCGCTTAACTGTTTGTGCGACGCCAATTTATTGGCCAATTTTGTTGTTGTCAACAATGTGCAGCCGGCTTATGAGTCAATCGACAGCATTGAAAATGCAAACGCACACATACAAATATGCATATATATACATGCATGTAACTACAAGCTAAATGCAAGCATACACACTCGCATACATATACGTATGTATGTAGGTGCTTATGTGTGTACGATATATGATATACATGTGTGCGTCTGTTTGTTGCCGTCCATTGCTCGCTTGTTAGCAACAATTCGGTTTGTTTATAAACAATTGCAATTGCATGACTGTCAATAGCCTCGTTGGCAATGCGAACAGCAACAACTATGCATAATTGCATGATGACAGCTAACGCACACACGCATATACATGCATACATAATATAGAAATGCATATGTATTTAGTATAAGTAGCGCTCAATATTGCATGCTTCTTACAAATTTACTGCAAAATAACACACATACATATACACATACTTATATGTATATATGCATACATATATATCTATGCCAGTTATTGCTGCGCACCGCTTGGCGATGATGTAATTAAATATAAATTAACATAAATATGCAGCGCGTGCTGCGCTTATTGTTGTTGTTTTTACTGTTGTTGCGTTATTAGTTTTGCTTTGGTGTTGACTTTGCGATTTTTTGCGCCACCCAACGCATTTGTAGCGGATTTTCATTGAATTTTTCTATTTTGCAGTTTTTCGATTTTTTTTTTTTTCGTTTAACTTTGTTCATTAGTTACCAAGGTGTTAGGTAATATATTTACAAGTAATTTAAAAATATTTATTTTAGTAATCGTAGTATAAGCGTTTGAGTGCAGCGTAATTAGTAACTCAAGAGTTGTGATTAGCTGATTATTACAGTCAAGATGAATTGCAAAATTTTATGGCAAATATATTTATTTTTGAAAAAAAAAAAATTATGTACATATTGTATGTAACAGAAATAGTATGTTGAAAAAATATTTTTAAATAGAAAACAAGTTTATATAAAAAAATTATGTATAAAAAAATTTTGTATATGAAAAAACATATTTGTAATTTTTATTCTAAATTTATACAAAAAAAAACAAAAATTTTTTTATAACAAAATTAAAAAAAATAAATTTTTTTTTTATTATAAATAAGTAAAATCTTCCAAAAAAATTTAAAATAAAATGATTTTATATGAAATTTAATTTTTTTTTATAAAAAAAATATATTTTATGAACATTAAAATAAACTGACTTCTCAAAGATTTTCATTAATTTAAGCCAAAGAAAAATATATAAAATTAACACATTAATCATTTTTAATCTGAAATTGACAAGAAATAATTATTTTTATAAAAATTTTCTAAGTTAATATGAAATAATTAGAGCTTTATATAAACAACAATTTATATTAAAAAGTTATCTATAGTTCTATTTAGAAAAATTTAATTTTTTTATCTATAGTTATATTTAAAATATGCATTTTTTTTAATTTATTTTTTTTTTGATTGAAAATTTTATACTTAAAAATTAAAATTTACTGTTTTCAAAAATATTTTTAAAAAATATTGAAAATGTTTACCTATTCTTATAAATAACGGGTGATTTTTTTGAGGTTAGGATTTTCATGCATTAGTATTTGACAGATCACGTGGGATTTCAGACATGGTGTCAAAGAGAAAGATGCTCAGTATGCTTTGACATTTCATCATGAATAGACTTACTAACGAGCAACGCTTGCAAATCATTGAATTTTATTACCAAAATCAGTGTTCGGTTCGAAATGTGTTTATCGACAAATTTTGTTCAGCGATGAGGCTCATTTCTGGTTGAATGGCTACGTAAATAAGCAAAATTGCCGCATTTGGGGTGAAGAGCAACCAGAAGCCGTTCAAGAACTGCCCATGCATCCCGAAAAATGCACTGTTTGGTGTGGTTTGTACGCTGGTGGAATCATTGGACCGTATTTTTTCAAAGATGCTGTTGGACGCAACGTTACGGTGAATGGCGATCGCTATCGTTCGATGCTAACAAACTTTTTGTTGCCAAAAATGGAAGAACTGAACTTGGTTGACATGTGGTTTCAACAAGATGGCGCTACATGCCACACAGCTCGCGATTCTATGGCCATTTTGAGGGAAAACTTCGGACAACAATCCATCTCAAGAAATGGACCCGTAAGTTGGCCACCAAGATCATGCGATTTAACGCCTTTAGACTATTTTTTGTGGGGCTACGTCAAGTCTAAAGTCTACAGAAATAAGCCAGCAACTATTCCAGCTTTGGAAGACAACATTTCCGAAGAAATTCGGGCTATTCCGGCCGAAATGCTCGAAAAAGTTGCCCAAAATTGGACTTTCCGAATGGACCACCTAAGACGCAGCCGCGGTCAACATTTAAATGAAATTATCTTCAAAAAGTAAATGTCATGAACCAATCTAACGTTTCAAATAAAGAACCGATGAGATTTTGCAAATTTTATGCGTTTTTTTTTTTAAAAAAGTTATCAAGCTCTTAAAAAATCACCCTTTATTTTGAAAATTACTACATTAAAGAGATGCATAACCTTTCAATTTTCTTAAAATATTTTCCAAAAACATTGCCAAACGCCCAGTCCAACACAACCAAATCCAAGCAATAAAAAAAATCACAAGCGAGAAACTAGAAATATGACAGCTTATAAAAAATCTTGCCTCATCATATTTTTTGGCGATAAGGCAGTGACAAAAACGCATGGAAAAAATTCCATTAACTCCAGCAACATTTATGGGCTTGCACGTTCCTCCAGTCGCTGTGACGCGCAGCATTAATTATGTATAAACAATAAAATTTTTATAGAAGCTTTGTATTAATAGCTATCTCGTACGCAGAATTATAATTACAGCATAATAAACACAAATTTATGTACATACAGCACACAAGCAAAAAATTTTACCACAGAAAACTTTCAGTTTCTATTGCTATTACGCTACAGGGCTCATCCTCCAGCGTGAAACACCGCGAACATGGCGATGGCCAGCATGAAAATGTCAACAGCACGCTATTAAATACGCAGCTGGAGTACTTATATGTACATAGTAAAGCATGATTAAACACATATCTATGTACATACATATATACACATATGTGCATACATACACACACACATCTATAATTAAACACAAGCACTTGGTTGGCTAATAGCGGCGCCGCCAGATGCTCGCTAATTGCTGGTAATACTTCAAACAAAAACAAAAAAATGATAATAAAAATAATAATCACAAATTGAGCTACGAACATTTTTCCTCATATCCCCGGACAGACATGTGAATTATATAATATTAAATTTATTATTATTATTTATATTAATATTCGCCACTCAGCTGCGGCGGCCAATTTACGTGACAATCAAGTGAAGTTTGTTTAACCACTTATAATTTGTTGCTGTGGTTGTTGTTTTAGCCGCAATTATGTGGTATTATACTTTTCATGTCTCGTCTTAACTTTGCTGTTTCTTCTTCTTCTTCTGAAATTTTTTCTGCGTTTATGCGCCATAAATATTTTTTATGTCATTATTTGTAAGCGCGTGCAACAAAAATAAATGCGAATAGAATATATTTTATATTTGCTAAGTCTTAACTGCTTGTGTACTAACCACAACTCAACAACAAAACACAATTAAAGCTAAGGTCAGTTTTGAATGTCTATATTTGGATATAAAAAAATATATTTTATGTGCACGAAAGTGTCGGCTTATTTGCCAGTGACCATAAATGAAGAATTGCATGCATAGACGCATACATATGTACGTATATGAAGTAGCATACATACAACAGTCCAAATACAAAAACATACATACATACATATGTATATATGTAGATATGTATAGAATAGCTAAAAATTCAATTTTCTTGTATTTTCAATGAAATTTATTTACTTTAAATGTTGATTTAAACAGAAGCGTGCGAGTTATATCGCATAAAGTCGTTTCGAAAACAATGTTGAACTAGTTCGACACTAGTTACATAAGGACCAGTCTCTAACTAACAATATTTAAGTTTCACAAGTGCGTTAAAATGCATTTAAATATTACTAAACATGTTTTATTTAGTTTATAGAAAATAATGGTGAACTAGTCCGAAACTAGTTTCATTAAGACCAGTCTTAACGTTATTTCAATCGCATAATTGCGTTGAAATGTAATTAAATATTATTAAACGTTTCGCATAGTTTTTAGGTACAAAAGTTTAACTCGCCCGAAACTAGTTCCATATGTAACTATGTCTAAGCAGTCTGTAACTAATAATTTTTCAATTGCATAATTGCTTTAAAATTAAATTAAATATATTTAAACTTGTTTCAAGTTTCTAGAAAACAACTAGTTAGCCACTGGTTTCAAAATAACTAGTTCTGCTTGCACTAGTTGCAGTTTAGTACAAATAATATAAAAGCTTTAAAATTTTTGCATTTTACGTTTATTTCTAAAGCATTGCTTTGACTGGTTGCAAAAGTACCAGTCTGACGCTAGTTCATAAAAGTAACCTATCTAAATTTAAATTAAAATAAGTAAAAATATGTTATTTTTTTGCAGTTATAGCAATAATTTCTGGCTTGAGCCAGGTCTGTTATAAATTTTTAATAAAGAAATGAAAAAAGTGCTGTGCGAATAATCAGCCTTTGCACCTTGAGACCAATTTGCAAATGGGTGCATACATCGCACACAATTGACGTAACAGCATACGCAAATTATTATCATGAGTGCAAATACTTCCTCAAAATGCTAAGCACGTTGCTCAGGTTGTTGTAGTTAACACACTTACATACATACAGACAAGTGATTTCTTTAAGCAAGATTTATCTGGAATTATTTCATTCATTTTTTCGACGTGCCGAATTTCTTAAACTCATTTTCGCTGATTTTATATTTTTTTAATTTTTTTATAATTTATTTTTTTTGTGATTTTTTAAGTATTTTTAATTTTTTTAATTATTTTATTAATTTTTTTAATTATTTGAAATTTTGTTTTTTAGTTTCTATTTTTATATTTCTTTAATTTCTATTTAGTTAAAAAAAAAATATTTTTGTACATTTTTTTATTATATTTATTTATTTTTTTTTTAGGTTTGTTCAAATATTTTCCTTTTTAATTTTTTTATTATTTATTTTCTTTTGTTTGTTTAAGTTTTAAGTTTACGCTAAAAAATTTCAGTTCACGTACGCAGCGCCTTAACGCGCAAACAAACTCCACAGGCACTAGTATCTCGAGTCAACAGCAATAACTACGAAAGCAAACATATAAACACATAAAAAGTAGATACACACACATACACACATACTCAAATAACTTAAACGAGGAAAATATATTCAACTACACGAAAAAACAAGTTGACTTTTCGGCCATAAATTAAGCACGACAGTGTTTGAACAACGCGTCCTTGGCAAGTGTCAAGCTCAGCAGCGGCAGCGGCTGTGACAAATGGCTAAGTAAGCGCTGGATTTCGGGTGGAAGTTAAGGCGCTGCTGATCATACTACGCACATACTAATGAACATATATGGCTCGGTCTTAGAACTATATCTCTAATATAATATATATGTATGTGTGTTTGTACATATGTATATGTGTGTGTATGTGATAATCAAATTTGTATATAAAGCACACTCTTTGCCGGCATTAATTTCTCGATTATTCGACTTTGTGAATGATTGAGGCACTAGTTCAATAAACTGCGAAATTGTCTAAGCTGTTACGCCCACAAAATTATAATAAAGTTAATATAAAGTTCATAAAATGGGTTCAAGTGTTTTAAGGCGCTGTGGCGCTTAAATCAGCACTTTTATGAATTTTTTTTCTTTGAAATAAATTTTAGTTTGTGTTATGTTATGCCATGTTATATTCTGTTATGTTATGGTATGCTATGTTGTGTTATTTTATGCTATGTTATGGTTTATTTTGTTATGTTATGTTATGCTATGTTATGTTATGTTATGTTGTGTTATGTTATGTTATATTATGTTATGTCATGTTATGTTATATTATATTGTGTTATGTTTTATTATGCTATGCTATGTTATGTTATGTTATGCTATGTCATGTTATGTTATGCTTTGTTATGTTATGTTAGGTTATTTTATTATATTTTCATTTTCGCTTTATTTTTATGTTCTGTTATTCTACGCTATGTCATCCTATGCTATTCTATGCTATGACAGTTTTTTTTATTTTCTTAAATTTGTATAATTTTTTTTTAATACTAAAATTTTTTAATAAAAAATTCATATACATTTTTATTTTCCAAAAAGTTAATTTCTTATGTGAAGCATGTCACACACAACCGCCAAATCCCCTCAGACTTCTTAAAACGTTTAGTTATACGCCTGTAAAAGCACGTGGCCAAAACCACAAAAAAAAATTTCATACAACAATAACAAAAAAATATATTTAGCAAGTAATTTAAATAAATCAAAGCAGACGCACGCATTGTCTTCCGCCCGCATTCACACACACACCTGATTTCACACAAAAGCAAACACACATACATACATACATACACATATGTATGTATATTACTCATTACTTGGCTACGCATTACATTGCTTCGTCACAAAGGCCTAAGGAAATAAAAATAAATGAAATTAAAATAAATTTTACTTCCTTTAAATTGCCGCGATATCAGCGCCGTTCCGCATGCAATAAATTATTTATGACATGCGCATATACGCACACACATATGTCTGTATGTAAAAACGCACATGCATGAGCGCAGTAAGGCACGCTTGAGCGCGTTGCATTTCCCATTTACATAGTTAAGGCGCTTGGTAGGCACACGTGTATGTAAGTATTTGCATAAGCATGCATTTCCATATACTTACTTTCTTACTTATGTAAAATGTGTAAGCAACCCCGTCTGAGGTTACGTATACGCCCGGTCGGTGTCGCGCCCGCATTTGGGTATTCCAATCACTTGCAAGTATCCCGTAAACGCTTGTAAATGAGGAAATACAATTTTTTTCACTTGCTTGTGATTTTTTTGTGATTATGTGGGCGGAAAGTGGGCAGTTGAGGTAGCAGGAAAAATTTAAAAGTAAGAGAGTAGCAGCAATTTTGCATAAGAAAGTGAAATAAGCAAAAAAGGAATGTTTTAGAGGAGCATATTGTTAGGTGCAAATTATTATACATATAGGGTGCTGTATATACATACATACAAATGTATATAACCTTTGTGGGTGTCAAAATTTTCCTTACACAGAATTTCTGCTATATTAGCATCTGATATAAGACTAGATGAGCTTGTTTTCCTTTGATTAACAACTAAAAAAAACTTTTTTAATAAATATTAACAATTTGGCAACCCTAAAAGACTACTTATTTGCTTTAAATGTTAACAGTTAGAACAGCTGAAAATTTGTATACAAATATTTTACTCAAAATGCTTGTGGTAACCCTTGTGTAGCTTTTTTATAAAAATTTACATTTTATGCAATCAACAAACAGTCTGGCAACTTAAAAAAAATAATAAGCTTATTTTACAGATTTACTTACAATGTTTTTGGCTACCCTAGGGAACTTTTTTTTTATGAAAATTCACTTTTTATGCAATCAAAAGTCTGGCAACTCTAAAAATTTTGTAAACATATATTTTACTTCAAATGTTTGTGCGAACGCTAGGGAACTTTTTATTAAAAGTTCACATTTTACGCAATCAAAGAACAGTCTGGCAACCCCAAAAAAATTGTATACAAATATTTTACTGATTTATTCATAATATTTGTGGCTACTATAGGTAACCTTTATATAAAAATTCACAATTTATGCAATCAAAAAACAGTCTGGCAACTCTACAAAATTTATAATCATATTTACTAATTTATTCATAATATTTGTGGCTACTATAGGTAACCTTTATATAAAAATTCACAATTTATGCAATAAACAAACAGTCTGGCAACCCTGAAAAAAATTTTATACAAATATTTTACTCCAAATGTTTGTGGAACCCCAATAAACTTTTTTATTAAAAATCGTATTTTGTGCAATCGAAAAATAGTCTGGCAACCCTAAATATTGTATAAAAATATTTTACTGATTTATTCATATTGTATGTGGTTACTCTAGAAGTCTTTTTCATAAAAAATCGTATTTGATGCAATCGGAAAATAGTCTGGCAACCCTTAAAATTAAAAAAAAAATAATAATAATTCATCTTAGCTAATAAAATTGGTGCAAATTTGGTGTCTTTGCCAACCATTCTACCAGCTGATCAATGAAATTTGCGTTCGAGGTATGATTTTTGGTTACATTTTGGGTAGTTAACCACAAAAAAATGATAATGAAATTAAATTAATATATAAAAATATTTTTTCTGCAAATATTCAAAACGTTTGGCAACCACAGGCAAGACTTTTTTTCTGATTTTTTGTTTATTATTCCTAATATGCTTCATAACTTGTATAATTTTTACTTTCAATAATAACCGAATAAACTCCTCTTTGGTCATAAGATTCAATATTATTTCTTTACTTAGCCAAATGCTATCTGAAATGCGATCGAAATATCTAATTTATTATAGAATTATCTGTGCCAAAATCAGTAGCATAGAAACAAAATTATGCAGAGACGCTAACTAGCGCCAAAAATACAAATTGAGAAGCAAACAAAAGCCCGCAAAAATTGTAGAAAAACTATATTGAGCGCAGCACATACTGCCAATAATGAAATTACAATGAAATAAACTATTTGCAAAGCTAATTTGTACAAATAAACATGTGCCCAGCCAAATTGGCTGATTGCCTGCTATTTACTTAATGGTACAGCAAACACAATGAAACAAAAACAAAATCAATATTTACTTTTCGTTCGAACGCAGCGAAGTGACAACAACAGCTGACACTGTCATAATTTGCGCGGCGAAAGACAAATTTTTATTTATGTCTCCCACAGAGGGATTAAGTTGAATAGGAATACAGATTTTTTGAATACTTTGACTTGAGCGCTATATGATTTATGCCAACAATGTCTATACACGTGTGAGCGAGCGCTTTGTCGTGTCGGCGTTTTGTTAGCCAATGCGATAAGGCTTGTAAAACCAGAAGTGTTAAGCGCGTGATGAGTTTGCTAACAACTTCACGCGCCTATGCTCAAGGACGCGCACGCCAACAAGTTATGCATCTTAATTATTGATTTCCAATATAATGTATATTACTTTTCAGCTTAAGGCTACACACAAACTTCCACTAATTAACGCACTCTTCCGTTCTTTTACTCTTACAGACAATTTGTTGGCCGCACGCCACAATCCAGCGCATCGTAACAGCACCTCGAGCGACGCGGCCGCCAGCGACGACCTCAACTCCAGTTCCAGCAATGAAGATTTGAGCGCCGTCTATGCGGTAATGTCGCAACCGGACAAGAAAACTGGCAACAAGGCACGCAGAAATCGACAACAGCGCCGCCGCAAGCGTCTCGACGAGCAGAGCGCCGACCAACTTCAAGCCATTCCCATGGATGTCGACGAGGACAGCAAAGAGAATCGACGTCCCGCACAACAACAGCACGCACATCAGCAACAACAACAACAACAGCAGCAACAACAATCAACAGTAAAGGCAACCAGCGTTAACTTGCGTAAGCAATGCACAAAGGCAGCCGCTTTGAAAGCGGTCAATAAACACAACAGCGGCAACAACAGCAACAGCAATAACGCAAAACCGAATAGCGGCGCACACGCGCTCGCCAATTCAGCATCGAATTCATCAGTATGCAGCGCGCTCTCCTCGGCATCGTCCACATATTCGCTCTCATCCTCGGCCTCGAGCACTTCGTCGGCCGCGAGCTCACCCACCAATTCGGCAAATTGCTCACCCACTGCCTCGCCCACCGCCAGCAAGCGTAATGCAGAGAATTTCCGCAAAATTGCACGCGCACTCGCACCACCGCTGCGCCAGCACACCAAACTGAATATGTCTGAACACGAGTTGGTGCAACAATTGCGCCGTTACATCATCGATCCGAATTTGTTGCGCGTCTACGGCTATCCGGTCGAGAGCGCCATACATGAGGGCTGCATCGAGATCTACAAGTGTCTGCCACGCCCCTCCGGCGTACATACACATCACTCGACAACCAAAACGGATGTCGTCAATACAGTCGACGGCTTGCAGGTGCACTATACCTCGACCAGCAGCAGCAGCACGACAACCACCACAGGTTTTAAGTCGCAATGGACGCTCGGCGGTGACAATTCAAACGATTCGGGTCAGGGTTCAGGCGACTCCAGTCCGCCTTCAATGGACTCGGACTCGAGCGAGGCCGGTGAGGATGAACCGGCCACCACCACTGCCTGCTTCACACCCGATGGCAGCTATCAGATATTCTCACAATACGATCAATCGTTGGAGAAACAGTGTGTACGTTGTATGCGCACCTTCCACGTCACCGAGACCGGTGAGTACCTCAGTTACGAGAGTTGTACTTTCCACTGGGGTAAACTGTATAATCTATATACCGGCAGCAAGGGTTACACGACACAATACACCTGCTGTGCCGGCACTAAGGATACAGAGGGTTGCTCGCGCAATCCGCTGCATGTGTGGACCGGCGCTGTGGTCGGCATTAACGGCCCCTACACCGATTTCGTGCATACACGTGCACGTTGCGATGACAAGCCGACCAAAGTGTATGCGCTCGACTGTGAAATGTCCTTCACGGGGCGTGGGCTCGAAGTCACCAAGGTGACGGTGGTCGGTCACGATGGTCAGCTGGTCTATGAGCATTTCGTGCGACCCGAAGTCGAAATTGTCGACTATAATACACGTTTCTCGGGCATCACCGAGAAAGATCTCTGTGCACACTCGAATAAGAACGTCAAAACGCTGGCCGAAGTACAGCGCGATCTGCTGCAACTGATCGATGCCGAGACCATACTGATCGGTCATGGTTTGGACAATGATTTACGTGTGCTGCGAATAGTGCATAAAACGATCATCGACACATCGATCGCATTCCCGCATTCGAGTGGTTTCCCCTATCGGCGCGCGCTCAAGAACCTGACGAAGGCGTGTCTCAATCGCGACATACAGTGCAGCGATGCGGGCCACAGCAGTTTTGAGGATTCGCGCGCCTGCCTGGAGTTGATGCTGTGGAAAGTGCGCAAGGAAATGCGACCGACGGCGTATTGAGCGGCAAGCGGGCATATGTTGAGTATGTATGTGGGGGGGTAAATGTGAAACAGTGGGCTGTTTCGCAATGTGTGGTTGTGTTTGAGTGTGAGTGAGTGTGTGTGTCTGCGATTTTTTATACATACATATACATATTGTATATTGTGTTCGTGTGCGTATATTGTAACTTTTGCTGGTTAAACTTCTAAATGAAAATGTTGTTGTTTTATTTTTTTATTTACAAGCTCTCGTTTCATTTCTTACTAATTAATCAGGCATACAAATACACTTACATACATACATGCAATTATACATATGTTATAGTATATGTTTACAAGTTTAAAACTTGCTTGCGGGTCCAAATGCCGCTACGCCCGCGTCAATTAACTCAAAACCGTACCAGAAGAAAGTGGAAAATCTCTTTATTATTCAAAAAGCTGCTGATATTCACATTACAAAAATGGAGCGGAATTTTTTAAAAAAATGTACTGATTTATTGCTGTGATTTTTTGCACTAGCGCGCGCTGTTCTCATTTATATCTTTCAGTTCACCACCTTCGTAAATTCAAATGAATCATGATGAGTGAAATCGAAAAATTTCAAGAAACAAAAATTATGTTAAATACACGAAATATAGACAAAAATGAAATATATTAATTTTTTTTAAACAAAATTTAAATTTTCGTAAAATGATTTTATTTCAAAAAATTTCAATATTTTTATCAAATGACTTTTTTTAAAAATTATTATTTTTTATTTTAATTTTTAAAAATACTTTTTTTACAAAAAATTCAATTTTAAAATTTTTTTTAAATATTTTTTTATTTGATGTTTGTGTTCGAAAAAAATGTAATTAATATTATACTTGTTCAAAATTAAAAAAAAAAAATGAATTAAAATTAAGTTGAAAAATTTTTTAAAATATGTTTTTTCAAAAACTATTTTTTTTTTAATTTTTGAAATATTTAAAAAAAATTAAATTTCCAAATTTATTCAAACAAAATTCAAACAATTTTGAAAATTGAATTTTTTGCAAAAAAGTTTTTAAATAAATTAAAAAAATTTTTGTTTTCAAAATTTTTAAAAATTATAAAAAAAAATTTATACAAATTTTAAGAGTCCCTTAATTTTTTCAAAATTTGGGAAAATAATGCTATATTTTTTCAAAATTGCTAATTTTTTTATACATATATAATTTTTTTGATATTTTCTTGTAGTTTTTTTTTCGGAAGTATTTATTTTAATTATTACAATTTTTTAAGTTATCGATATTTTTAATTATTATTTTAATTTTTTAATTATTATTTTTTTTAATTTTTTTATTTTAATTTCTTTTTTCAATTTTTTTATTATTTTTTAAATTATTTTTTCATCATTTTTTTTTTTTGTATTTTTTGAAATAAAATTTTTTTTATAAAAATTGTGTAAGATTTTTTGTAAAATTTCACTCCAATTTTGCCAAACTACCATTATTGTCAATACAAATGTACAACAGACAAAAATATATCGATTTGCAACAACATTCATAAGGAAACATACGAATATTATTTTACGTATTTGCATTTCATACAATTTTTTTTTACAAAACGTACATACAAACACATACATAAACACATGTAAAAGCTACGCTAAAGAATGTAGTTAAAATTTTACATTGTTATTATACATTTTTAACATTGTTAAAATACATACGATTTAACATTTGAATTTTTAGTTCATTAATTTACAATTA
The DNA here is from genome assembly GCF_023373825.1 of Bactrocera dorsalis. Taxonomy (NCBI): domain Eukaryota; kingdom Metazoa; phylum Arthropoda; class Insecta; order Diptera; family Tephritidae; genus Bactrocera; species Bactrocera dorsalis. The sequence continues at coordinate 59,608,726 of NC_064306.1, read as the reverse complement.
ATTTTCCATAATAACATGTTATTTTTTATTTATTGACGATTACATCATTCATTTACGATTAGACAAAAAAATTATGCAAAATAAAAATTAAAAATTTATTTTAAAACAAAAATAAAATTTTAAACAAAAATAAAATTTAAATAAAAAAAATAATTCAAAAAATTAATTTTAATTAAAAAAATTAATTCAAAAAATTAATTTAATTAAAAAAATTAATTTTAATTAAAAAAAATTTAAAAAATTAATTTAATTAAGAAAAAAATTAAAGTAGAACACAAGAAATGTCCAAAAAACTAAAACATACCTAAAAGCACAAAAAAAATATATTTTTTTTAAATCGTTTGTAAGGTGGTAACACATTTGTTGACCTCCCACCATTTCATGCAAGTTTAGTTTAGTGATTTTTTTGTAATTGTAATTGTAAGTTTACTACGATAGCGAGAATATATAAAAATATATCATTTTGTGAAAGGAAAAGCAAGAAATATTGTATAAGCTGTAATTTTTTTGTAGCAATATTGCGAAAAATATTTTTTTTTATATTTAAATTTTGCATTCAAAGGCAACACTGGCAGCCAAAAGCGGTTGGCAAAAAAAGCAGTGAAGAAAAAAAACAATATTTTGTACAAAAATGTTGCGCTGTTTATTATATTTAAACAAACATACATATGTAAGAAGAATGAAGTATGAATATGCAAGAAAAAAGAAAAATTGAAGTAAGAAAAATCAAAGCAAAAACAAAAACAAAAATATTAATGTATATGCGGGATGAAAATCAAAACCCGTTTGTAAAAAGATGTTCCTAGTTTTTAAAAAATTATACTACATACACATACACATACATACATGTACACACACACATATGTAGCACAAGCTGAGCATAAAAGGTTGTTAATTTTTCTTACAAAGCGAGAAAAACGCAGAAGCAAGCGCAAGCAAATCTTACTTTATCAAACGTATATGAAAAGCTAAGCAAAGCAATGTTGTTATTGTTGCTTTTATGTAAGTTTTTCTGTATTTTTTACTCTACTATTATGATTAGCAAACAAATTTTTCACACCTTTTTGTATGGCGCACATTTTCAAAGTATCGACTTTTCTATTAAGAAATAGTAAACAACAACAACAGCAAAATGTAAAAACAAAAACAAAAATACAAAATGGATAACAAATCAATTATCAGCAAAACTTAAGCCTTGAAAAGCAAAATGGTAACAAAATGCAAAAACAAAAATTCAAAAAAAAAAAAACTTAAACCTAACGAACATAAAATGTCGTTCAACACTTTTGTTGAGATGTTTTATGGCTGCTAAAAAATAAAGCTCGATTTATTTTTTACGATAATTTGAAACAAAAACAAAACTATCTTTTCATTTTCACATGCCACGTGCATAGGATGCAGTGGTATGCGTGGTGGTGGGAGGGGGTAGTGATCACACTGGAGAACAAACTACGAAAATAAACCGTTATCAGAATGGGTAAGTATCAAGAATTTCAAAAGAGAATGATAGAGGAATCAATTCCGACCAGTTTCAATCCCAAAAGGGGTTGTCCAAGTAAAGATACTTTTTCCAATAGCCTCTTTTGACAGTTCCCGCATGAGTCGTGTCGAGCTGTTATTTTTGTTCAGTATTGTTTGGCGACTTCACTTCACTCTTTGGACTCTTAAAAGTTCCAAAAAGATCCGACGTTTTCGAGTCAAATTTTGTTCAGCGGTGAGACCCATTTCTAGGCCAATGGGTATGAAAAAAAGCAAAAATGGCACGAAGAGCAACCTGAAGAGAGTCCAGACCTGCCATTTCATTCAGAAAAAAAAAAACGCTTTGGTGTGGTTTGTTGGTTGGCGAGGGCATCATCGTCAATGGCGACTTGATAACCGACTATTTGATGCTTGAAATTGAAGCTCGTGATCTCGGCGGTATTTGGTTTCAACAAGACTGTGCCACTTCCCACATATCGCGTCAACGAATTTATTGATAGAACACTTTGGTGAGTAGATAATTTTACGTTTTGGTCGGGTCGATTGGCCACCAAGATCGTATGATATCACACCGTTAGACTTTTTCTTGTGGGGTTATGTACAGTCTAAAGCCTATGTGGACAATCACGCTTCGATTCAGGCCTTGTAGCAAAACATCACGCAAGTCATTCGTCAGTTACCAGTCGAAATGCTCTAAAGAGTCATGGAAAATTCGACTCAACCATCCATCTGAGATGTAGCTGCGGCCAACATTTGAAAGAGATAATCTTCAAAAAATAAATGTAATGTTCTTTTGAATGGTAGTAACCTTTCCCAATTAAATTTGAAGTTTCTGTGTTTTTTCTGCTGCTCAAACTTGCAAACAGGTATTTCCCAACTCTGAAAACACTATCAGATCAAATTTCACCCGGTTACCAAATCCATGAAAATATTGCAGACGGGTTTTGGAAAACTACTTTATCACGAACAGAAGTATGAATGCCAGAAAACATTCAAAGAAGGTTGAAAAGTCATGGAATTCTGAACTCATGCGAGTCGTCCATCCAACTCTCTAAATAACGTTAACAACGAAAAAGTTAAAATAGTTCACGAAAAAGTGCCTGGAAATCTTCGTATTAGCATCAGAGAGATAGCAAAGAATCTCAACATCACATATGAATCGACTCTATAAATATTGGTTAATGCTTTGGGTATACAGCGTGTCAAACCTAAAATAGTACCAAAAAGACCTCAATCTTTTCCAAAAACGACGTCGAGTAGAGGTCGTCAAAAAGTTGTTTAGGACCCTTCATTCACCAAAACCATCATTACTGATACCGAGACGTAATTTTACGAAGATAAGGTCGAAATTGTTAAACAATCCAACGAATAGCGCTCCAAAAATGTGTCGGAACCGAAAAAAACCAAAATTCGCTGAGGCAATGAAGACGATCTCAGTTGAAGTTCATATCAAATATATGGAAAATTGGATTAAACATTTACATGCTTAAAGCAAGGTTCTGGAACTTATTTAGAAGGCGCTAATGAAAATTTGTATTAAATACGAGAAAATGGAGTTTCTTGTCAGTCAGGTCAAATTTGGTTATAATAAAAGTTCAAACACTAAGTGATATTACAAGTGAACTGAGATTACTTTGGGGAGCCCTAATTGACAGTGAAATACTATATATGCAGATGGTAACATAAAGTAAAGCCTAACTTGGAGTTACCAGAAAAACACACTTTCTTCGGTAAAAGGTGATATAATTAACTATTTATCGGACGCTTACAAATAATGAAAGCATTCTACAAGCTTTACATTTTGCTTTCACCATTTTATAGTTAAATCAAGCAAGCCTTTCTCGAAACGAAACCTCTCAGAAACGAAAAAACTCGATTTATCACTATTTCCTTGCTTATAAAATTGACTTTCCTCTTCTTTTATTGCGACTTCTTCATATATGAAAGTTGAATTTTATTATAAAACTTGCTAATATATAAAGTTATAATTGGCTTTGTCAATTAAGGAGTGTTAATTTCACTTGTGTGAAAATTTCCATAACCTACACAATAACACGGACGAATGCCATAACCTCGAATAAATATTGATTGCTGTCATACAACAATATTTCACGAACGAAATTCTCGCAGTTCTAGTCTACTTACGGCATAGTGATACACATGCACAAATATATATAGTATGTATGTACGTCACAACAAATGAGGAGGGCACTACGTCGAAAGCGCATGATCGCATTATTTATTGCAACAAGCAATTAACACAATTCACAGGTTGGCGGAACAAAAATATAAACAGAAAATTAAGTGTTAAGAAAAATAAACTATGGACTCAAAATGTTTGTAGACATTAAGGCTAATGGAAATAAATGTATGCGAAAACCTGGTGAACATAACAACAATTTCATAAAAATATTTGTCATATTGATTTTAGTAAAGAGCGTTCTGCTGAGCCTGTTTTCTTAAATTTATGGCATTTGCGAAGTTGTGCCAAAAGGTTTACTTTTTTATTCTTGCAACATGTTGTACAGAGTAAAATAGTTTTGTCCATTTAAGGTTTCTTTGCAACGTTTAAAAGTAAACGAGATAGCTGTCAAAGGAGACAGGTTGGAGTGAATAATTAAAATTCCAGGTGACCTCTGTCCCTTCGTTCGTCAGTACATATGTATGTAACGGGTGATTTTTTTGAGGTTAGGATTTTCATGCATTAGTATTTGACAGATCACGTGGGATTTCAGACATGGTGTCAAAGAGAAAGATGCTCAGTATGCTTTGACATTTCATCATGAATAGACTTACTAACGAGCAACGCTTGCAAATCATTGAATTTTATTACCAAAATCAGTGTTCGGTTCGAAATGTGTTTATCGACAAATTTTGTTCAGCGATGAGGCTCATTTCTGGTTGAATGGCTACGTAAATAAGCAAAATTGCCGCATTTGGGGTGAAGAGCAACCAGAAGCCGTTCAAGAACTGCCCATACATCCCGAAAAATGCACTGTTTGGTGTGGTTTGTACGCTGGTGGAATCATTGGACCGTATTTTTTCAAAGATGCTGTTGGAGGCAACGTTACGGTGAATGGCGATCGCTATCGTTCGATGCTAACGAACTTTTTGTTGCCAAAAATGGAAGAACTGAACTTGGTTGACATGTGGTTTCAACAAGATGGCGCTACATGCCACACAGCTCGCGATTCTATGGCCATTTTGAGGGAAAACTTCGGACAACAATTCATCTCAAGAAATGGACCCGTAAGTTGGCCACCAAGATCATGCGATTTAACGCCTTTAGACTATTTTTTGTGGGGCTACGTCAAGTCTAAAGTCTACAGAAATAAGCCAGCAACTATTCCAGCTTTGGAAGACAACATTTCCGAAGAAATTCGGGCTATTCCGGCCGAAATGCTCGAAAAAGTTGCCCAAAATTGGACTTTCCGAATGGACCACCTAAGACGCAGCCGCGGTCAACATTTAAATGAAATTATCTTCAAAAAGTAAATGTCATGAACCAATCTAACGTTTCAAATAAAGAACCGATGAGATTTCGCAAATTTTATGCGTTTTTTTAAAAAAAAAAGTTATCAAGCTCTTAAAAAATCACCCTTTATATACTTGTCCCATTAGGTACTAAAATCCCCTTATTGTATCGTCTCCTCTCTGGAGTGATGAAGTTCATCGGAACGTATACATTATCTGGTTAGCTCCTCTGCTTCGCAGTTACCAGGAATGTATGTATGTCCTGGAGCACATAGCAGGTTGAAATAGAGAACTAAAATATCAAGGCATTCTTCCCCTATCTTTGACGAAAGCCTTATATCGTCACCTGAAATGCAAAATAACGTATCATCAAAAAAATCGAAATTGAGTGTCTTATTGATTACGCTTCACTACTTCAAATTATATACATAATATTAAATATGTTCAACATTTTCTGCTTCTGCGGTCATATATAAACCACTTTTAACCAATATTAATATTTTGTTTCACTCATGTTCCATTTTATTCCGTGTTTCATTCATGCCACTGTCAATTTCTGAAAATGTTGTTACGTTAATTTGCATTTCAGGTGACGATATACTTAAATGATTTCAAAGCCGCTTGCCTATATGTGTATATAAATAGATTTCTAAAGAGAAGACTCCCACTCGATTATCTATTTTATGTGAACATCGCCTAAACATCAGTGCCTTTAGCGAATTCGGTTGTTTTTCGAGTTCGACTTATTTTTGGAGCTATAGTACCTCGTGAGCATTAATGTTGCATTTGATAAATATATGTCATTTTTGCAAAAGATTCAGGCTTTTTGGTAGGAGTCTAGCATTGGCAAGTTTCATACCTAAAAGATTAACTAAAATATGTTGACTGGATTCGTATGGTTAAGCTCTTCTGCTGTTTTTTTGATGCCAACAAGACGACGTTGAGATACCGATTCTTTAACTTTTTGTATGTTATCGTCATTAACGAAGGTGGATGAATTCTTCGTATCAGATAAGTGAAAGGAAAAAAAGTTTCGGTTTACGCGCAAAGTTTAAGTGAATCGTCCTGGTCAAATTTGATCAGATGATATATCGGTTTAAGTGTAACCAGGTCCTTCTCTTCCTCTATTTTCCTCGGCGGGTACTGCGTCGAGTATTCTCAGAGCTGAAGTGTTTTCATCCATTCGGAGGACATGACTTAGCCAATGTAGCCGCTGTCTTTTTGTTCGCTGAAATATGTCAATGTCGTCGTATATCTCGTACAGTTCAACATTTCATTGGCTGTGGTATTTGCCGTTGCCAATGAGTAAGGAACCATAAATCTTCCACGGAACCTTTCTTTCGAAAACTCGTAACGCCGATTCATCAGATGTTGTCATCATCCAAGCCTCTGCACCATACAGCAGGGCGGATATGATGAGTGACGTGTCGTTTTGTGAGCTGCTAAAAGTGAGTTTTTCGTTTTTTGTTACGGATTAAATTTTCTGCTGCGGATACGTTGAGGATGGTGCAGAAAGCCCTTGATGATGAAGCTATGTCTAAAAAAAAATGTTTACAAGTGGTATAGTGAGTTCCAAGCCGGCCGTGAACGAGTCGAAGACGAAGAGCGTCCAGGGCGACCATCAACCTCAACCGGCGAAGCTCACGTTCAACAAATCAAAGATTTGGTGTTGAAAAACCGTCGACTAACAAATAGAGACGTTGCTGATGAAGTTGGCATATCGAAAGGCTCAGCCAATACCATTTTGAAGGATGTTTTGAGCCTCAAGCGCGTCAAATCTCGACTGGTACCGAAAACATTGAATTTTTTGGAAAAAAGGCGTTGAAGTGTGTGAAACGATGCTTTCCGACTACCAGGGTGTCATGAAACGCATTATAACTGGCGATGAGACTTGGATATATGCTTACGACCCCGAAACAGCCGATCAATAGAGAAGATTCAAGCCGCAGCGAAGACGGAACTGAAAGCCATCCCGGAAAGTGACTACAACCAGTGTTTCGAAGATTGGAAAATCTGTTGGCATAAGTGCATTGCATCGGGAGGTGATCACTTTGAAGGGGATGAAATTGATTTGGAAGAATAATAGACCTCATTTTTTGGGCACAGTATAGTATATAATATATATAGTATATTATACTACTCTTATCATTTCTATAAGAAAGTGAAAATATTCGGCTGCAACCGAACTTAGCTCTCCTTGCTTGTTATTTACAAAAAACCAAAATGTAAAAATAAATAAATAAATATTGAAAAGAAAAAAGTAAATTAAATTAAGTGAACGCAAATAAAAATTAAAATTAATTCATTAGACTCGCTTAAAAGCCAAAGCAGGAAGTAAGCTGAAGTCTATTTACTGCCATTACCTGCCATTTTGGTACATATACAATTTACCTATATACCCATACGACATATCCAAATATAATTTTTCGAACTCAAAAGACCGAGTGAATCTATTTAATGGCTATTCTACTTTGACATTGTTTAGATAATAAAAAAGACCTTCAAACTTATTTTTATAGCCATCTAAATTAAGACGAATTGAAATTGATTGCAGTAAATGCCAGCAATGCACAAATTCACTTACATACAGCTACCGCACTCTGTGTGTGTAGATACAATATTAGATGAGGGGCAAACACGATAATTGTTGATGTATTAAAGTTAAGTACAATTAAATCTTAGCGAAAAATCAAACAACTATTTACACGCTATCAGCCCGCAAAATAGTTATAGATCACGTGTGGTAAGTCGTTTAAGTCGAAAAGAAGACAGTAAGTCGATTGCTTTCAAAAGCCGAGAGCAATTAATTTTGTTCGATGTAGCTGAACTAAGTTTTAGTTGCTATCAAAGTGTTAGCACACAACTCAACAATCGAGTTTTGTAAATATTGAAATTAATTGTAAACTGAATTACATAATTTTATTGTAATAAAATTTATTGGAAGGGCTCATACTTGAAGTTTTTAATAGCCACGGTCCTTCGTCACCGACTTACAAATAAAAATGAATATGTCTTTTTAGAAATATATACCGTCTAAGCATATTTTACTTAGAGCGGTCTATTTAAACTACTTGAAACTTTATCCATCCAAAAAATAATTGAAAGGCGAATTTGCTTAAATAATGTTTTTGGGAAGTCTACATCATCACGAAGACAATTATTTTAGTGACATAAAGCATTCAGTGAAGGTCGTGATCGTCATCGAAGTCATCGAAAACTTGCCTCATCCGAGTCCTTCATCCACTTTTATTAATAACGATAACATCGAAAAAGTTAATGAAACAGTGATTGAAAATTGTCATGTTTGCATCAGAAAGAAAAAAGAGGATTTCAATATCTCTTATGAATGGACGCAACACATTTAGGTTAATGCTTTGGGTAGACTCGTACCAAGGGATCTGAATCTTTTACAAAAATGACAAAAGACGACGTCGAGTAGAGATCTCAGAAGAGATATTTGATAACGTAGCTGAGAACCTTATATTCATCGAACACATTACCATTGGCATTAAGACGTGCGTTTATGAATGTGACACCGAAACCGAAGAAACTAAAATTCACTGAAGTCACTGAAGACCATTCCAGGCGAGGCTTATAACAAGTATATGAAAAATTAGATAAAGTTTTGGTATTTTGAGGCTGACAATAAGTATTTTTATTAAAATAAATTAAAATGAATCAGTCCGGGTCAAATTTGACCATGTGGTAGTTTACAACGTGTTTGTGCTCCGGCCTTCAATATCGAGAAAAACGATAAAAATACATGAAAATATTTTTTTTGTTAGTCCGGGTCAAATTTGATCATATGGTACTTCACAACGTGACTGTGATCCGGCCTCCAATATCAATAAAAACGAAAGAAATACATGAAAATATTGTTTTAGTTTATTTTTAGTCCGGGTCAATTTTGATCAGATGGTAGTTAACAACGTGATATAGCTCAGGTCTCCCAACATCAATGAAAACGATAGAAAATTTTGTAATTTCTTCTCGTGTATTCTACGGTCTCAAAGAAACTTTAAAGATTGCCACAAAATGTGTGTGGCTCTTCAGTTTGTTTTAGCCCAAAAACGCCACGTCATTTAAAAAAGGATGGTATGAATTTATTGGGCCGAAGTTTTGATGACCGGATGTGGTATTATGGGAAGCATGCTCCCGAACAGATGTCAAAAACTATTTTAATAATAGTAATACGAGTATATCCGTGGTTACTGATGACATTGCACTGAATTGGAGATGGGAGTGACTAGTTTCCTGTCTCTTTCATATTTTCGGGATTGTATACAATTTCCTTTAGTCAAGAGTCTATTAATCTTCGTTAGGGGCATTCACAGTTTCTCTAATGCCCATTGAGATAAATGGTTTGTACTTTTCAATCGTGAAGAAAATGCCTTACAAATTGCTTGAAATCACTGGAAAAATGTTTCTAACTTAAATTTCGTATAACGGGCGATACCCGTACGTCCCTTCAGTACGTACACTAAAGATCTCCTAAAAATCCAGGTCATAAAAGGAGTTCCAAGTTATAAAGGAAAAGATGCGATATTAAGTCAAAGCTGTTACTCCAACCGAATTTCCTACTGGGTCGCCTAATTTATTATGCATTTGGATAAAAATATGGTAAGTGCGATAAGTATGTATAATATAGGCATACATATAGTATTAATAACACTGCCCATTCGACCGAATAGCACATATATGTATATATTTATATTAACGGCTATCTGTGTACATATACAGTTACGAACGTATCGTTTCCATTTACCCGTATACATTTGTTTCATTTGTGATGTTTGACTGCAGCGATGACGGTAGTGAAAGTAGAAAGTGTTAAACCGTGTTCCGCCGTTGCCGTAACACAAAGAAGTGGCGGAAGCGCGCGCACAACAACGTCAATCACCGATGCTACAACAATATGTCAATAGAAGAGTTGTGGCAGAAATAAAAAAATTAAAAAAGCTTAAATTAACATAAAAATTAGCAGGTTCACCATGGCATTGTCATGTGAAAAATGTGTGGGTCGCGAAATGTTGAGAGTCTAGACTTTGAAGATTACCTACTTCGGGAGAGAAAATATTGAAATCAGGTGTTATTTATGGTGAATATAAAATTTTGTAAGAAAAATGTGGCAAAGGGCTACCATTTTGTGTTTACAGTAAGCAATTTAAATCTCTTCTCAAAACGTGTGAATTGTAAAACGTAAAAATAAATTGAATTAACTACGTTTGGTAGTGATTTTTGTAGATTATAGAATCAGGGTTCCAAATCAAGGTCTGTCCGATATCGGGCATAGCGTTATTCTGAAACAGTTCTGAAGGGTAGACTTCCGAGGTGGGAATACCCTATATTCGGAAAAGTTGTAGTAAGGGAAGGAGGATACTATTCATCCATACTGTGAAGTAGGGACGGGAGTATACTTGAAGGATCTTAATATCTCTCTCTATCCATCTTCCAAACTCAGTTTTCTTCAAGCGAATATACGAGTATGTGGCATGAAGAACGCCTGTGGTATTCTACTTAATAACTACGGTAGAATTCAGAGACCGGCAGTTTTCACAAATAGCCGGGCAAAGTTGCTAGTCTTGTCGCCGCCAAAGATACTCTGATTAATCGACTCCCCTTGTCCATAATCTGGATTCCCGGTCACAGGAACATTATTGGCAACTGAAAAGCAGTGGATTTGGCCAAATTATGAGCTTCTCTAGACAAATCCGAAGCAGTGACAGTACCGTGCCCACCAAGAAGGATAAAGTGGGATCGCTAGACACAATTAGAACAAGTAGCTCAGAACAGATCGAAATTAATAACCAAATGCATGATACCAGTTTCTCAGTGAATGTCCAAAAAACACGACATAGATCTCTTGGAATTCATCAGGTACCCATCCTTGAAGAGCTGACTACAAGGAGCATAACGAAGATAAGTAGTTCCACTGAGGGCTTCAAATATTAGGTTGTTAAATATCTCCCTTCCGCCTTTTTGCTCTTTATTCAATGCTTTATAAAAAGTGTTACGCCGTTTCGTTCGTTAATCTGTTTCCATCTAGACGGCAACTTTAGAATACCCCCCTCCTTATTTGCGAAGAGTTGGGACAGCCACTTTTCAAAAGTCTCTTTTGAGTTCAACTTTACAAGAACAAGAGCGTTCGCCAGGGACAGGAATAGGTGGTAATCACTTGGCGCTATATCCGGGCTATATGGTGAATGCGATAAAACCTCCTATGAGAGCTCCCATAGCTTCTGACGAGTCATCAACGAAGTGCGTGATCTGGCGTTGTCCTGGTGGAACACTACTCTCTTCCTGTCAATTCTGGACGCTTCTGGTCGATCGCCTGCTTCAAGCGCTCCAGTTGTTCGCAGTAGATAGTAGAATTAAGCCTCTGACTATATGGGAGCAGCTCATGTTGCATGATTCTCTTCCAATCCCATCAAGCACACAGCACAAGCTTCTTGACTGTCAATCCCGGCTTGGCCACTGTTTGGAACGATTCACCGGCCTCCGACCCAGACCGTTTTCGCTTGATATTGTCGTAAGTGATCCTTTTTTCATCGCCAGTCACCATACGCTTCAAAAATGGGTCGAGTTCGTTCCGTTTCCGCAGCATATCGCAGGCGTTAATTCGCTCCAGAAGGTTTTTTTTGCTTTTTTGCAGATGGTTTAAAATGGCTTGGTGACTAACTCCCATTTTCTGGGCGATGTCACGAGATGCCACATGCCGGTCTAAATCGATGTTTTCCATGATTTGATCGGTATTCGTCGGCGCAGGTCTTGCGACGGCTAGCTTATCCATGGTGTATTTTCACCCACTCTGAATCGTCGAAGCCATTCCTCTGCAGTTCGAAGTGATATAGTACACTCCCCTAAACCACCATTAATCTCACGGAACGTTTCTCTAGCGGATTTGCCTTTAACGAAGGAAAACTTTAATATAGCGCGAATTTCGGCGTTAGTGAACTCCATGTTTACACGTCTATAACTGTTGGGCGCAATATCAATCCTAACTAATCATGCATAGCGTCGTTTTGTAGGTTATGTCAAGACCTTTTAAAGATGTTTAGTATTGTTCTGCTTCCCCCGGCGGGTACTGCGTCGAATACTCTCAGTGCAGGAGTGTTTTCATCCATTCGGATGATATCCATTCATAACCGGTGTCTTTTAATTCGATGAACTATGTCATTGCCGTCGTATACCATAATATACATTATATATTCTAGGGCGCCACATGAAGAGTCTCTATCTAGAAAACGAAGTAAGCATCTTCCAGAACTAGGGTTGAGAAACTTGCCGGTCATTTCACAAAAAATCTTAAATGTTACTCTGAAAGGCATTAGAGTTACCAAAGACCAGATCTAAAAGTGTAGGATATCGCTAACTATCTTTAGAGCATCAATGACTGCCTCGTTTTGTTTCCTGGGCATAGGAATATAGAACAGAAATATATAGCAAACGAATTGGCGACAAAAGGGACTCTCTTGACGAACCAATGATAGACGACAATTAGTACTGGAGTTAGCAAAAGTTAGTTGATACTTGGAATTATATAGAAGCCATGTAAATCCCATAAGAAATTACAGTGCTATCAAAAGGAAAGGAAAAAATAAAAAAAACAAAGCTTATATTTTGCATAATAACACGGTGTGTACATATGATAATTTCTATCACGACTGCGGCACTTGATCTAAACTAATAAATAATTTGTTCAACATTTGCATTATTTGCAAAACTATATTATTTTTATTAATTAGCACGGGAATACAGCAGGGCCTGTCCTCAGTAACAAGCGCCCACTCAAAACTAAGTTATAAGTACAATAAATATTATATTTATTATTAGTACTAGTACTCGAATTTGTAATTTGTTTGCCTACGAACTTGAAATGCATAGGTACACATGTTTATGACTTTTTTTCTATTTGTGGGTTGTTGCTTCTCCAAAGAGCACACATCTTTTTGTGAAGTATAAAGTACATATTTGCAAATAACTTCACTTGCCAGTGTGATAATACGTGTATGTGAAATTCAAATGTTCCGTCCCCATAATTTGCAAGGCGAGATTTTTTTAAGGTGTGACCATTTCGCGGCTCGTTTTCGCTATCGCGTGTTTGGCAAATTCGCACATGTGAAATGAAAAGGAAGTGAAACTGAAATCTACTAAACAAATAAAAAATGTTAGATACGAGACGGCACAACGATACAAATGTTTACCCACGAATAGGATGGGTGATTGCGAATTATATGCAATTCATCAATAATATACAATTACATATATAGTAAGTGCATATTTATTGGGTGCTTAGTTGCGTACAGTGAACTCAAGGCTGATTTTCGAAGTTGTCAGTTGTTGAATTTTTAAAGATATGAATAACGATTTATTCTACGTGTTGCTCTTGATAAGAGATATAAAGAACACTGTAGTCCTTATATTCAAATCTGAGTTAAGTCTAAGCCTCAATAAGACCTTTTTAAATGCTGCTAATAGATTATAATTATATAAATAGTTGACTGTTCCGATTGAACGAGCTATCTGGGTGCTAAACTGCAAAATTCACTCGTTAGAAGATACTGTAGGAACATAATCGGAATACTAACTGGTCACTGTCTGAAACTGAAGCTGACAGATCGGAAGGCTGCTGGAAATGTCTAGAGCAAGGCACCAGGGAAACAATGGAGCATCTGTCTGTGCATTTGTCCCGCATTGGCAAGACTATATGTAAGCATCTGCGGTTCCCACGGTATGATGGTGAGGCCACAGAGTCTGTTAAAATTCACGTCAAGCGCAGGCAACCTAATGCACCTAGTTTACTGAGCTCCATTTGGTATCGCAAAGAGCTAAAACTGGTCTGTGCGTGCCTCATTGGCCTACCAGACTAATCTAACTTGAGTGTTCGTTTCGCCATTAGGTAAGGTGAAATTTTGTGTTACTTCTAATTGATTTTTCAGCTTAGAAATTAAAAAAAAAAACCCAAATTAGAGCTTCTTATGTGAAAATATTGGGTAGTCGAAAAAGTATTTTCGTATTCTAATCAAACTGCATATATGTATATATGGTAGCACAATGTGATTGATAGTACGAGGGCTGCTATATATACTTCTGGCCTAGGCAACACTAAGTATTGCCAGGTGCAATCTGATAATTCCATTGGAAAGGTCGTTCAAAAACAGCCGTTGTGCCAGAAAACATCGATGCCGTACGAGAACTGGTAATGCAAGACCGTCATGTAACATACCTTCAAATAGAGGCATGCCTATGCATTTCTCCCACCAGCATTCGATATTGCATGAACACCTGGCCGTAAAAAAGGTTTGTTCTCGTTGGATCCCGCACAATTTGACAATCGCTCAAAAAAAGGCTTGTGTGGATTGGTGCAAAGAAATGCTGAAAAAATACGATCGCGGTGCTTCAAAAGACGTTTATAAGATCGTCACAGGTGACGAATCATGGATCTATGCGTATGAGCCCGAAACAAAACAGCAATCGACCGTGTGGGTCTTCCAAGACGAGCCAAATCCAACGAAAGTTGTTCGTGGAAGAAGCACTTCGAAGCAAATGGTCGCCTGTTTCTTCGGCAAAACTGGTCATGTGGCGACTGCTCCGCTTGAGCAACGTAGGACGGTCAATTCTGAGTGGTACACCACCATTTGTTTGCCTGAAGTCTTCGGAGAAATTCGAAAAAACGAACAAGAGAAGACGAATCATTGTGCACCATGACAATGCGAACTCTCACACATCGGCTCAAGCCAGTGCCTTTTTGACCGGGCAAAACGTCGAATTGATGGGTCATCCGCCGTACAGCCCTGACTTGGCACCCAATGACTTCTTTTTATTCCCATACATCAAGAAAATAATGCGTGGTCAACGATTTTCGTCGCCAGAAGATGCTGTTGAAGCATTCAAAAACCATGTTTTGGAGGTGTCTCAATCGGAGTGGAAAAAGTGCTTCGAAAATTGGTTTGAGCGCATGCAAAAGTGTATAAATCTTGATGGAGAATATTTTGAAAAACAATAAAACCATTTTCGTTGATAAATATTCCTATTTTCATTATTAGGCCAGATACGATAGATATACGACTGAAACGACATCTATTGACAAAGTACGAAAAGACTTTTTCGACTGCCCAATATTATCTCCAATATCTTTAGAATTATTCGAATTTTATGGCAAAAATATACCAAAATAACTTTTATATAATTGAATCATGTCTAAATATTTTCGGAGATTTGAGCGTATTTCTAAGAGTTTTTTAAATTATTGACTCACAAAGCTTTAAGCACGTTTTGCTCAAAACGGAACGGCGATGGGAAAATTTTCTCCGAAATGGCTAAACCTTGAAGCCTTTTTCGACATTCTTGGATATATTTTAAAGATAATAACAAAAGAAATAATTTTTTGTTAATAATTGTGAATTTTTAAGTCGCTCAAAAGGAGACACTTTTTCACAAAGCCGAATTTTTATTTTGGGAAGCCAGAATTTTGTCAAAAATCGAAATTTTAACCTGTATTAATATACATAATTCTATAATATTTTTTACTTTTTGGCTCTGCATTAATTTTAAGCAGAAAAGTCTGCTCCACACCGCACCGCTTTTTCAGTAAAAGAAATGTCTTCCATGAATATGAGAAATAATTGATAATATAATTTTTACTTCGAAACCATTACTAGATACTTCCAAATTCCTTTAAGAGTTACCGTTTGTTTTGACTCATAATTTTCGTTGTGGAAATTTCGCGCCTATTATACAAACAGGAAATACTCCCTAACATTTATCAGTTAAATAAACAGCAAACATTTAAAAATTTCCTTAAATACACATATAAACAATTAATATTTGAAACAAATATTAAAATTAAAATTAATATTTATATGCTTTCTCTCGCTGTTTCAAATACACATTTCCTCATTTGATATAGTGGTGCAACTCTGTCACTCACACTCTCTATCTCTCTTTCACTACCATTAACGCTCTTAACTGAATAACATGTGTTTCTGTGTACATTTTTCTACACAAGTTGACAGTTAGTGTTAATAACAATGAACTTTTTAAAAGTACAGTTATTAACCCCTTCCAATTTCCATATGCGCACTTCACCTTTTGTCAACCGTGTATTCTTTCAGGGTCACATGCTGGCACTCAACGTGAGTTTTGCGTAAATACTGTTATAAATAAGTACACTTTGGTTCTAAAGTACGTGTATGAGTTTAATATTTACTACTTGAAATAACGTTTTATTAATATTTGCAAACATATATTAAAATACAATAACAATTATTTTTATCTCTGCCTACCACTCGTACTTAATTATTTACTTTGATCGGTTTACTAGCCTAGTACTGGGTTTTACCTTTACACCTAACCTATTTGCATATACTTTTAATAAATAATCATAAATTTCGTGGCAAGAAGTTTGCTATAAAAAGTTTTTAAGGTTAAAATAATATTAAAAAGGAAGTACCTTCAGTTGTTTAATTAAATTAAATATCTTGTTTTTTGTAACGCAAACAATTGTTCAAATAAATACAGTTATATATTACAGAATTATTATTTTACAGCTAGTTTTGTAGAACAAAGTAAGAAAATTGTGCGCTTTTTGCTTGAAACCGTAAGAGGAAATGCTAATACGAGGTGATTAATCTCTTTGTCATTATAAAATATTATTAATATGGTAAAGTACAGTAGAGTTTGTAATTAAAAATTGCACTTTCTTTATTTTCCTCATTAATGAACTTGGTTAACAGACAACGTCTCCCTTGGTTTTCGGAAAGGGCGAAAGAACAGTTGGTACGTTGAGGAGTGCCGTGTTGCAGTGGAGAGAAAACAGATTTCCTATCAGGCAACGTTACAATCGACCACAACACGTGCGGGATAGGATAGATACCGAGAGTTGAAGAGGAAAGCGAGACGCATTTGCAGACAAAAAAGAGAGAGGCCGAAATGCGCGAGTACGAAGAATTTGACAAACTGGCCGAAAGAAGTAATGCTCGAAATTCTATGAACAGATGCGGCGACTAACAGAAGATTTCAAGACCGGAGCATACTCATGTTGAACCCTCAGAGAACTCGACTGATGCTCAGAGCATATTGAAATTATGGAGGTAACACTTCTCCAAGTTGGTGAACGGCAGTGAAAACATAACACCTGGAGATGGTGAACTCGATTCCCCAATCGATGACGATGAAGCGGCAGTTTATTGCGCGACCATGAAGAAGTTCGAATAGCAATTGCCTGCCTGAAGAACAACAAAGTGGCAGGGGGCCAATGCATTGCCGGCTGAGCTATTCAAATACGGCGGAAAAGAACTGAGAATGTACAAGCATCAGCTTTTTTGTACAATATGGTTGAACGAAAGCATGCCCGCCGATTTAAGTGCGCTCTGCCCAAACCACAAAAAGGGAGACCCCACAATCTGCGCCAACTACCGTGGGATAAGCCACCTCAACATCGCATATAAGGTTTTATCAAGCATATTGTGTGAAAGATTAAAGTCCACAATCAACATACTAATTGAATCTTATCCGTGTGGCTTTAGGCTTGGGAAACAACAACCGACCAAAGATTCATCATGCGTCTAATCGTGGAAAAGACCTTGAAAACAGGATCGACACACACCACCTCTGCGTCGATGTTAAAGCAGCTCTTGAGAGCACAGCTTTATGCCACGATATCTGAATTTGGTATCCCCGCAAAACTAATACGGCTGTGTAAACTGATGTTGAGCAATACTAAAAGCTCCGTCAGATAGAGGTCGGTAGAGCTGAATTGAGATGGTACAATCTTCTACCATAGTGTACACTGATGACATTGTTATCATTGGCCATAAAAACCACGCTGTTAGGTCTCCTTTTTTCAGGTTGAACAAAGAAACGTAGCAAATGGGTTGGTTGCGAACGAGGCCAAGACGAAATGTCCTGCATTCAAATAAACAGTAGTCGCACTCGCGCACTTGGCTCCCACGTCACTGTGGGAGTCATAACTTTTAAGTCGTAGACAATTTTGTCTATAAGTCCGCTTCTGACAAAGACAAAACAAGGCCCGTACTGCTATTTGGTGCAGAGGCATGGACGATGACAACATCTGATGAGTCGACGTTACGAGTTTTCGAGAGAAAGGTTCGTCGGAAGATTTATGGCGCTTTGTGCATTGGGAATGGCGAATTCGGCAGTCGATTGAACGATGAGATGTACGAGATAGACGACTGCCTTCACATAGTTCAGCGAATTAAGAAACAGCGGCTACTCTTGCTAGGTTATGTCGTCCGAATAAATGAAAACATTCCAGCTCTGAAAGTACTCGACGCAATACCCAACGGAGGAAGTAAAGGAAGAGGTCTTGGCCACACTTGGAATCTCTAAAACATAAGCTCGGCTATAAAAGCGTAAGCAGTGTCAATAAAGAAAGAAAGAAAGAGGGAGTTATTATTGGGATGTCCCAATACTTTTGACATAACTTGTTTTAGTCCTAAAAATTTCTTAGAAATAACATAAACAACTAGTATCTCAGCTTTTGAGACATTGAGAAAAATATATTTCAATTGGCTGCACTGGTAGGCCGTAAAAACAGTTAACATGAACTTAACCTTTAAAGGCAGTAATCTAAATAGCAGTGATAAACAAGTGTTTATAAACAAAATGAAAGCAACAACAACAGAAAAAACAAACAAAATTAAGATATAAAGAATTAAATGAGTCAAAGTAGTAAAATTTTGAAAACAAAAACAAAGCCAAAGCAAAGTGCTGAACGGCCGAAAGTAAACACGAAGTTGATAATTTGTTTTCCATTTAATTTTACTGCCGCTTTACTTATTGTGCACTTGAAGTCAAGTGCTCGATATATTTACAAGCATACAGATTCACACACATACATATGTATGTATGTATGTATATGAATGTATAAGGCATGTAAGTATGTACATATACATATATTTGTAAGTTGCTGGCACATGATAAACAACAAAACAGGCCGAAACATGGCTATAATAATAACAAATAAGCAAATGCTCGTGCTTTTACACATATATTTGTAAATATGTATGTAGCTTTGTAAATATGTAAGTATGTAAATACTTACTTATAATTTTATATAGACACATTTATATTTATAAAGGGTGATTTTTTAAGAGCTTGATAACTTTTTTTAAAAAAAAACGCATAAAATTTGCAAAATCTCATCGGTTCTTTATTTGAAACGTTAGATTGGTTCATGACATTTACTTTTTGAAGATAATTTCATTTAAATGTTGACCGCGGCTGCGTCTTAGGTGGTCCATTCGGAAAGTCCAATTTTGGGCAACTTTTTCGAGCATTTCGGCCGGAATAGCCCGAATTTCTTCGGAAATGTTGTCTTCCAAAGCTGGAATAGTTGCTGGCTTATTTCTGTAGACTTTAGACTTGACGTAGCCCCACAAAAAATAGTCTAAAGGCGTTAAATCGCATGATCTTGGTGGCCAACTTACGGGTCCATTTCTTGAGATGAATTGTTGTCCGAAGTTTTCCCTCAAAATGGCCATAGAATCGCGAGCTGTGTGGCATGTAGCGCCATCTTGTTGAAACCACATGTCAACCAAGTTCAGTTCTTCCATTTTTGGCAACAAAAAGTTTGTTAGCATCGAACGATAGCGATCGCCATTCACCGTAACGTTGCGTCCAACAGCATCTTTGAAAAAATACGGTCCAATGATTCCACCAGCGTACAAACCACACCAAACAGTGCATTTTTCGGGATGCATGGGCAGTTCTTGAACGGCTTCTGGTTGCTCTTCACCCCAAATGCGGCAATTTTGCTTATTTACGTAGCCATTCAACCAGAAATGAGCCTCATCGCTGAACAAAATTTGTCCGAAAAAAAAAAAAAAAACCGAACACTGATTTTGGTAATAAAATTCAATGATTTGCAAGCGTTGCTCGTTAGTAAGTCTATTCATGATAAAATGTCAAAGCATACTGAGCATCTTTCTCTTTGACACCATGTCTGAAATCCCACGTGATCTGTCAAATACTAATGCATAAAAATCCTAACCTCAAAAAAATCACCCGTTATTTATATCCACTGCTTGGAGATACTCATTGAGCGTCAAGTAAAATTTGTATTTTGTAAAACATGTTAGCTTAGCTTGCTGGCCGTCGCTGGTCGCCTGGTTGGCTGCTACACTAGCTTTCGTACATATCTACCTGACGGCCCGCTAGCCAGCCAGCTAGCCGGTCTAACGCTACTTGTAGCAACGAAGAAAAAAAGCTTGTCGCTTGTAACAAAGACTTCTTTCCGACTAAGGTTATTGTGTTTGGAAAAACGATGTGTGTGTGTATATGTATGGCAATGTATGTATGTGTATGTGAATGCCAGAAGCCACATTTGTCAAGCCGCAAATGTTGCAAACTGGCAAACGACAAAGCTGCAACATATAAACTTCAACTTGAACTGAAGTCACAATTGGAGAGACACAAACACAAATAAACATACATACATAAGTATATAATTTGTATAATGTATTTATGCATGTATTAGCCATGTGGGTAAGTAACTCATAACTTACAACAAAAAAATGGTAAATTAAAGCGCAAAACAACTGAAAATGGCGAGTTGTAAGTAGTAATGTGTTACTTTTATGTGTGTATGTGTGTATATATGTATGTACATATACAGAATAGATATAAAATGTATTATAAATATATGTACATAAATATATAAACATAGTTCACTTTCGCTGTACTTTAATAATTTTATTGGCAACAAAAACAAGCAGAGCATAATCAAAGCGATAATGACAAAAAGAAAAAAACAACAACAACAATAAAAAGTTATCTACGACTACATTGAAGCTACAACACCCTTCACATGTGCATTCAGATGCAATAAAAATGTATAAAAAGACCTTTTTCTTGATTTTGATCAGCCAGTTTGTATGACAGCTATATGCTATAGTAGACCGATCTGAACAATTTCTTGGAAAAATGCATTATTGTCTCAGACAATAACGCAGGCCAAATTTCGTGAAGATATCTCATGAAATGAAAAAGTTTTCCATGCAAAAACTCGATTTCGATTAATCAGTTTGTATGACAGCTATATGCTATAGTGGTCCGATCTGAGTAATTTGTTCTGAAATTATAATGCTGCCTAGGAAAATTATCTGTACATAATTTCGTAAAGATATCTTGTATAATAAAAAAGTTTTCCTTACAAAAACTTGATTTTTATAGGTCAATTTGTATGGCAGCTATATGCTAGTGGTCCGATCAAAACAATTTCTTCGGAGATTGTAGCTCTGTCTTTAATAATATTATTTGTCAAATTTCGTAGAGATATAGAATCAAATAAAAAAGTTTTTCATACTAAAACTTTATTTTAATCGATCAATTTGTATGGTAGCTATATGCCATAGTGGTCCGATCTAAATAATTTGTTCGAAAATTATAGACCTGTCTTGGATAATGATCTGTACCAAATTTAGTGAAGATATTTCGTCAAATACAAAAGTTTTCTATACAAGCAATTGATTCCGATCGTTCAGTTTGTATGGCAGCTATATGTTATAGTGATTCCATATCGGCGATTCGGAAGAATGTGCAGATTCTTGGGTTGAAAAGAACGTGTGCGAAATTTCAGAGCGATATTTCAAAAACTAAGGAATTAGTTCGTATAGTTAAATGGACTCAACCCTCCACGCTCAAAACATTTACAATAAAGTACTATCAGGTCTCAGAAGTTTCTTTTTCAATATGACAAACTTCATGAAAAACTTTATAAACACTGCTGAGGGTATAATTAAACAAACAGCAACAGTCGACAACCTCGTTTGCGATTAAAAAAACACAACAACAACAGCTTACAAAGCGCTTTAAGCCGACATTCAAAATACAACCAGGTGACCATCTCAAGCAGCTCAGTACACTAACCAAAGCTTAACCGCATTTTTAACGCATATGCATATATACAAACATACATACATACACATACGAGTAGTGCGATTAAATTACCAACAAATCGAGAAAATATGGTAGAGCAGCGGGCTAAGCAGTAAATAGAGATGTGCGACCATCATGAATGTAATGCGATATGATATTTATCATATGAGACGTAGCTGACATATATACAAACATATATATTTATTCCACAACTCTTCCTCTAAATACATATATATGTATATACATATATACGCCTAGAGTGTGTGGCACCCAAAACGCCTTAACATTTATTGTCATTGGAGATGGCGCTGTTACCTGTTGCTGTTGTTGTTGGCTATACATATGGTATGTATGTACCGCTGACTGCTTGAGGCGATATTGGTGATGTCGCTGCTAATGTCAAAGTCTTCCAGTGCCACCATAAACAGCGACGGCAGCGTTCGTTGTGTGGCCAGTGTGGTAACGGTTAAGCGTCTGTCAGCGCATGCGTCAATGTTAATCAGCTGACTTGGTCTTGATCGTGTCTGATTTGTTCGTGGCGCGGCTGGTTTCATATTGTGCCTTGTATTTGTTTAATTATTATGTTATGTAGTTTTTGTTGTTGTTTGACGTTTGTCGGTGTGTTTTGTTTGGCCTTTCCCTTTTCGAAAGCGAAAGTGGCGAGTTTCGCGCTGCGACGGCACACCTACACACGCACTTGTAGGCGCTGTTGTTAAGTGTCTCGGTTATTGGTGTCTTTTTTCTTGTTGCTTCGGTGGTGATTCACGTTTGCAGCGCGTGGAAGTGAGATTTGGGCGGTTATTTAACTTCTTTAATAAATTTTGTTGTTGATTTCTTTTTCGGCCACTTATGCATACTAATATGTAAGACACCAACATCTAGCTTCTGCTGGTAGCTGTGACCTAGTTTCATATTTTTTGCTAAAATTATTGGAAAATCCAAAATGAGCCAAGTTCAAGCGGATTTCGCCTCTTATAGGCTATTGCACTTCCGAGAAGGTCGCTTATTTGTTTATTGCCACCAATATCGATAAGGTTTTTACTAATTAGTTATCGATATTGGTACTTAGAATGTGTCTTGATAAAACATAAAACAATAATCGACCTTTATTCGAACATTGACACGATAAATTATTCGCAATAGACAGGGACAGATAGTAATTACGTGTTAGGAGTACCAGGCTATAAGATGGATATACAGGAACTTTCCAACCAAGCTTCTGCAGATTGTTGTCCTTATTGAAAACATAATTCCTCTACTATTTGCCAAAGCTCGTCTCTTTTGGGCGATTGGACAGATGGTACAGTATAGGTTCGAATTAGGAGTTTGACTATAGGGAGTCAGCTCCAAGTAAATAATTCCTTGTCAATATTGCTGAACGCATAGCAAAACCTTGCTGACCGTCATGCTTGCACCAGCTCACTGCGATTCGACCACAACTGTTTTCGCTTGACTTTGTCGTAAGTGACTAACTTTTATTCACGAGCAACCATCCGCCTCAGAAATTCAGAAATATATCGATTTTGTTGCGATTTAGCATCGATTCGCAGACGGGGTTACGATCCTTAACGTTTTTCTGCATTAATTCGAGTAGCAGCCATATATCGAGCTTTTTTTCGTGTCTAATACCAAAAAGACAAGAAAATAGTAAAAATTTTCCCCTTAGACCAATGTTCGGAATAAGAAAATCCACGTCTTACGGATTGACGTTTTCACAGAAATATCGATAGAATTGCCAAGCATCGTATTGAAAGTAAGCGAAAAACGTTCAATAGTGTGGTTAAACCTGAAAATCAGACGAAACGGTTTATTATATCCTCTAGCCTTCATTTACTACATAGAACTATTTTCTTGATATCACGAATGCCGTCAATTGGCAATGAGGGGAAAGTGCTGAATATTTTCACCTCAACCTCCTTCATACAACTTTGACAACTAGCGTCCGACAAGACCCCATCACCTGAAGAAATTTCTATCACCGTACGTTGATGATTACACGAAACGTCGGGCAACGGAATCGACGGCATGTGCTCAAAAGTAAACGGCTATCTCTCGGACCTATCTCGCTTCTTCGCTGCACGGAAACTAACAGTCTCCCTCACTAAATCCACAGTGACCATATTCAATAATACGTCCAAATTATGCAGTCGATGGCGTTAAATATCCGACTTTCAATAACCCTAAGATCTTAGCTGTGATACTCGACAGCCTGTGCTTCTTCACTTCCCAGACGACCGCGACTATTGCCAAAGTACAAAGCCGCAACAAAATCCTCAAGTCGCTAGCTGGCAGCACATAGAGACAAGGCAAAGAAACGTTGTCGGCAACATACAAGGCAATCGGCCAGCCCGTCCTTGACTACGCCGCACCAATACGGTCGCCTGGATGCAGTGAAACGCATACGAGAAAGCTTCATATCAGAGCACTGCACTCCAGACTATAATGGGATGCCTCTTGATGTTTCCTATCGAACATCTGCACAGTGAGGCCTGTCTGCCCCCAGTGCTTCTTAACAACTCCTCTCCATACAGTTTCTGCGGAGTTGTTTTCCTAGATACCATCCCTGCAGTCATCTGCTTGAAGCGGAACCGCCTCTTATGAGCATTAAGAGGACCTACCACAACTAAGTCCATGGCATAAGACAATACGCCGACTAGACTTCGGACGCAACTTACTTCAGCCATAAACACCTTCACCGACTCCCTCTTAGTGAATGGTTGTAGTCAAGCCACCACACATTACATACAATCGAGAGTGACCCTCGGGCAGCTTCGTTCTGTATGCTGTTGTTGGTTAAACTCTTACTTATCCAGAATCGACCCCGACTTAGCAAATATATGTCCAGTATGCAACGACTTCTTGCATGACTTTAATAATCTTTTTGCATGCCCAGCAAACCCTACACAGATGACACTCCTCTCTCTATGGTCCGACCCAGTCGACCAAGTTTCCTGGGCCTACTGTTGGAAGACCTCAATGACAACTTATCTGAACCTAACCACCCTAAAGGGGCTATATAACCGTTACAACAACAAAAACCTATCACAAAACTTCTTTTATATATTTATCTATCGATTTAAATGTCTACCTTTAAAAGCTAACAAATTACCTATACTACATATATTAAATAAATAACATGTGCTAAAAGCTTTTTACGCACTTTTTCGCATATCTTATATAACAATAACTAATTTCACTGTTCCCATGTGCGAGGAGTTAATGAATTCCACACGCTCGGAAATATTTTCACCGAAACTGCGACATTTGCGCTCACTGCCAACTGTAAATGCTGCAATCCTGTTAAAAGGCCTTGAGCTCCAGCTGCCTAATTATGCTGCCGAATATACGCGTAAAGTAACAAGAAGAAAAGATTTCTAATTTGCAAACCAGTTTCCGAATGGAATTCATAGTCATATGTAAATCTTTCGCACGGGCTTTTGTTTGTAATTTTATAATATTATTTACAGCAAAACAAATACATACATATGTATGTATGAAATGATGAAATATGCAAAATGAAACTGGATTATGAATATTGAGACATTGAGACACACAAACATACATAACATACAAATTATATGCGTAGATAGATATACATACATATCATATATATATACATGCGGGTTATGACATCACAGTCGGTTCATAATACGCCCATTGAATAATGCTCAGCTTCATATGCAAATCTGAATGTATATATGAATTTGCATATGTCATAACACATCTTGTGATTATATTTGTACATATGTATGTGCGTTTGTGTGATCATTACGAAACCGTTTTGTAAGCGAGATAATAAAATGGTTCAACGCAAAGCCACAAGTGACATCTGCCCACCTTAGCGCCAACACACACTAACACACTTATACTCGTATACAATATATTGGGTTGAAAAAGTTGTGGATTAACAAAAAACTTGTTCAGAAGCTATACTAAATATATGTATGTAAGTATAAATATTTGTATATGCTGCTTAGTGAGCCACAACGCCAACATGCAGTTAGCAACAACAACACCGCAACAAACATAAACCACCAACACTTGTCACTTTAACACTTGTTTATCTCGCATAAAATCTTGATTATTCCGTTTCTTATGCAAATATTGCAGTTTTCTTTGTTGCTGTTGGAGTTTTTATGCAGTCAATACTTACAAAAACCTAATTTGCTTACAACACTCAACGCCATGCACACAACCATACACACGTACATACATATGTATGTCCAACCATTCAATAAATTGAGTCAAAAGTCAACAATTTTTGTCAAATCAATTTCGGTTTTTGGTTTGGCGCCAATTTGGTCATAGGCCTACTATATATTTTCAGCAAGTATTTTATACATGCACACACCGACATATGCATATACATGTGCGCATATTTAATATTTCCTTGGCCATAAGTCAGCCTTTGTTTGGTCGGCAATTGTTAATTGCCGCAGCCGCCAAGCCTTTATTTCTGCGTCGAACAATTAATTCCTCACTTGTAGCGATTTATTATTCTTAAGCTGTGGAATAATTTATGGATTTTAGTTGCTTAAAAGGCAGGTGTATTTATTGAAAACGAAAATATTAAATATTGATGGAATTTGCTTGAAATATGTACTATACTTCAAAGGCGTGTTGGGTAGGCGTTTAGTGGCTTGTAAAACTAGTAGAGATGGCATTAAGTAGGCAAAAATTATGATACAGTGGCAGATATACTACAAACATATATAATAAACACTATATACATATATGTATATCTACATATAGAAATATGGGCGAGCATACAAATGAGCAACATTTTTCAAAATCCAAAAACTACAGATGGACAAAAATTTTCCAAAGAGTGCAACATGTAAATAATTTTACGAATAAAGTTTGAATTGACTTCTATTACGATTTTTTCCTCTCCTCTCCTCACCTCTCCTTTCCTCTCCTCTGGATACCCGTTTGAATGCGAGCTAAAATAAGAAGGCAAGTCATCCTCCCCCAGTGTTGTACGTTGGGTTTGGGACCCGCAATATACATAAACCACCTAATAAAAACGAAACGACAAACTCGGATGAGAGACCCCCGTTAGAGCAAAGGTTAACATCACCGTCGTCTAAAAAGTGCGATGGACGGGACAAGGACTGAGGCGAGTAGGTCCTTGTGGCATTATAAAGCAGCGCAAGCTCGGTGTGGGATTCGTGGTGGGACAGAGACGCTTCGACGGAAGAGAATAACGATGTGACCAAAGATGCCTTCTATGAGCGCTTGGAACGCACCTATGGGAGCTAACCCGCCACGATGTGAGAATTGTGTTTGGCGACTTTAACGCCAAGGTGGCCAAAAAAGGTATCTCTGACACAACGATCGGTAAATTCATCTATGATGAAATACTGCCAAATGGTTTGAGGCTGATCGATTTCCCTGGGACTCGAAATATGCTCATTTGTAGTACTAGATTCCAGCATAGGAAAACTCATCAATCTACCTGGCTGTCTCCAGATCGAAAAGTCACCAACCAGAACGATCATGTTATGATAGACGGAAGACACGTCTCCAGTGTTGCAGGCGTGCCTACTCTCCAACGTCCTAGCAAGCACTCTCCTCTGTGCAGCAAAAACGCACGTCAACAAATGGAGGGCATGTTCGTGATGGAAGAACTGATAAAGACTTGAGCAATGCAAGAAGCTCGGTCACGATCGGAGAGAGTCCCTCCGAGGCGTGCGACATTAAGCGAGGTTTACGACAAGGCGACTCCCTTTCATGTGACTTCTTCAATATATTGCTGCAGAGCTGAACTGAGAATGTACAATCTTCTACAAGAGTGTACAACTGCTGGCGTATACCAAAGACATCGATACTATTGTCCACAACAACCGCGGCGTTAGTTCTGAATCTCCAGAACGAGGGCAAGACAAAATATCTGTTGTCATCAAACAAACAGACGTTGCAATCGCGACTTGGTTCCCACGTCAATGTTGTTTGCCATAACTTCGAAGTATATAATTTCGTCTATCTTGAAACCAGTATTAACTTCTTTCTTGGAATCAGCATTAACAGCAACAACAACGAAGTCGCTCATCATCCCAGTCCTGCTATATGGTGCAGAGGAATAGAAGATGAGAACATCTTATGAATCGGCGTTACGAGTTTTCGAAAGAAAGAAGAGTTATATTCATTTGCGCATTGGCAACGGCGAATACCGCAGTCGATAGAACGATGAGCTGTACAAGATATACGACGACATGGACATAGTTCAGCGAATAAAGTGACAGCGGCTACGCTAGCTAGATCATCTCGTCCAAATGGATGAAATCACTCCAGCTCTGAGGGTATTCGACCACCGGAAGGAAGCAGAGGAAGATCTCTACTCCGTTGGAAAGAGCAAGGGGAAAAGAGAGCTTCAACACTAAAGTTTTGTAAACTGAATGTTTTTATCCTAGACAGTGGATTTGGTATATGAGTGATACCTTCAGAAAGATGTGCAACTACATCAGTTATTTCGTTAGTCATCGTAGATTTATCGTTCGAATGTCAGTATAACGTATATTTGTACTTTTCCGTATAACATAAATCAAATTAGTAAGCATTTCCCTATAACATTTCATTCATATTAATAAATTTCTGTAAACAACTACAGTTATACAAAACGGAATTATATTATTTTTAAACTATTCAAATATTATATAAACAATTAATTATTCTTCATTCATTCATTGGGCAGCTGCTCTAATTTATTGTTGCGTGTTTTCGCCATATTTGCGCTATCTCTGCGAATTTTCAGCCGACAAGCGGGCAGCCACTTTCGTCTTATAAAACCAAATGCAATTAAAAACCGAATTTATCACCTAATGAAAGTAAAAGTTTGGCGAATGAACCCATTCGCTAAAAAAGGTGTAAAAGCGAAAAAGCGACGATCTGGACGAGTGAGCCATATAAATTGGTATCAAAAGCGCCGTTGCAATCGGCAGGCAATCCAAACAAATACTTGTTAATATGTAAACAAATGTTTGTATGTTCGCAGACACTTGACGCACTCAACCTGTCCGTAGTTTATTGTTACGCTTTTTAGGTTATTTAATATAAAGTGCAGTTAGCTGCAGTTAATGCATTGCATGAAGTACGTGATCTCTTTGAGCCGGTAAAGCAAGTCGGTGGTAAGTGAACGCAACGAGTTCGATTACGTAGCCTCTTTCTTGACTGGCAGGCTGGTCATGTGCAATGTCTACTGTCTGCTAAATATACAGTCGAGGTTTTGATTGCCGAATATTTTGGGTACTAATTTCGTTTACCCTGATTGTTTTGGTTATTTCGGCGAATTATTCGACCCAGCATATTGAAGGAGGGGATAGAGTAAACTATTTTTAGGGTTTTTTCAAATTTTTCTTTGCTTGAAGGTGTGAATCGACATGGAATATATGATATGAATCATTTCTCTGTATGCCATATGGTAGAGATAGGTTAGGTTATGAAATCGATACTTGCATAGATCTCATTTAAACAGCTTATAACGCCGGTCCGTTGTGTTAGGGTAGAGGTAAATGGTGATTCAGTTGAGGCTTAAGCTATATATATATCGTAACGGAACTCTATCTGGTATCACAATGAACCAAAACTGGTCTATGCGTGGCTCATTAACCTAATAGACTAACCTAACCTAAATATATTCTGTACTGCCGATTCTTTCTCTGCACATCTGCAATATACTTGTGGGCGGGGCGAAGCCGTTGAAGAATTCACGGATAGATCGAACTTAAGAAGGAGGATAGAAAGTAGAGTCGAGAGCTCTCCATAAACAGCGTCGTTCAAACAGTGGTGGCTGTCAACAAGGTTGTAATAGTTGTACTGCTCCAAAGGGAGGAGAAAGAGGTTGCGTTCACTCCGACAGCCGAGCGGCTATACTGCCTTTGAGTTCGCTGACAGTGTACTCAAAACTAGTGAAGAAGTACATGACCGATTTAGCAATAGAATCAAGCTTCTGCCATATTAGACTTATATAGGAACCCGGCAATTGCAGAGCCGATGAGCTGGCTTGGGACGTCACGCTTACTCCGACCAACTGGAAGTGAGTTGGTACTATGTTATCCTCCCTCTTACGTTCTACCGCTAGACCTATGGACGTCTTGCGAGCACAACAAGCGCTGGTCAAAACAATAATTGGATGACTGTAATATTCTTTTGACCCAGAGTGAACCATAAGACGTTCTCTGAGCTACTTGCTCTGAGCAAAGTCAATCTCGCCGGAATTATGTTTGTGTTAAGCTCGAAACACACCGTCGATCTAAGAGAATCTAGTGATCCATTTTTAAGAGTTTATAGATCAAGTGAGATCCAATGATTAGGATCAACCCTACGACCTAACCTAAATATTTATTCTTTCTCAACAAACATTTTACTTTTTTTATAATCGAAACACCACCCCGGCTTTAACTAAATATATTCGTCGCTTTCGATCGCTCACTATTCAACTACCCGTAATGACGTAGTTACCAATTACGGTTGCCTGGTGCCATATCGTCGCTTTTGACGACTCACTATTTAATGCTTTCGCTTTCATTCAACGCAATATGGCGAAAAATGCGTGCCGCATTGCAAATTGAAGCGGACAATTTTTCCTGTCACCGCTCACAAGCGCCCGCCGCGGCGACATACCCGCATATGTAATGGACTGAGTGTTATCAGTGCGTAGTTTGTCGACAGACGATTTTTTAGTGACTTTAAATTCACCATTACAAATTGTAATGACACGAAAATCAACTTATTAAGTGTTTACGAACACCGAAGGCGTTCAGGTGGTTAAATAAATTATGGAAAATTGCAACGCAAACTGCCAGCCAACATCATAAATTATCACAAATGTCAAAGACTTCGTACAGATGATTGCTAGTAGGTGGCGCACAATGGATTTAAATGAGGTAAAAAGCGTTGTGCGGCGGTGACGTGTGTGGGAGATCCATAGTGGAATTAAAGTGTTTGTGGAAATAATTCCCGGACATTTTTTTAGTTTTTTTTTTTTGAAAGACTGATCAAGTCAAACATAACTTCGACTCAATAGTCTAACTTTTAGAAAAATCAAACCTCGCATGAATCTTCAAGAGTTTGAGCCGACATATGTTTAATATAACCAAATCTATAACTAATCAGGGAAGGACGATGAAACCAAGGATGCTTTCTATGAGCGTTTGGAGCGCACCTATGACAGCTGCCCTCGTCACGATGTCAACATAGTTCTTGGTGAGTTTAACACCAGGGTTGGCAAAGAAGGTGTCTTTGGCACAACGGTCGGTAAATTAAGCCTTCATGATGAAACATTCTCAAATGGGTTGAAGCTGATCGGCTTCGCCGGAGTTTGAAATGTGGTTATCTGTAGTCTAAATTCCAGCATACGAAAAACCATCAAGCTACCTGGCTGCCTTGGGATCGAAAAGCCACTAACTAAATCGATCATGTTGTGATAGACGAAGCCACGTCTCTAGTGTTTTAGACGTGCGTACGCTCCGAGGTTTTGATATCGACTCGGACCACTATCTTGTTACAATGAAGATATGCACCCGCCTCTGTCCAGCAAAAAACAAACATCAGCAAACATAAGGAAGGTTCAACATCGAGAAGCTACAATCACAGCAGACAACCGAACGAAACTAAACCATTGCTTTCAAAAAAACCAAAGAACAGCTAGTACGATGAGAAGTGCCGTGTCGCAGTGGAGAGAAAACAGACTGCCTACCTCGCAACGTACCGAGAGTTGAAGAGGAAAGCGAGACGCATTTGTAGACAAAAAAAGAGAGCGGCCGAAATGCGTGAGTACTTTAGAGCTTGACAAGCTGGCCGAAAAGGGTTGACAGAGGGCGCTCAGAACCATCCTGAGAGCGCTTCTGGTGGTAGCTTAACTACTATCAGGGCCTCCCAAGCCGATAACCTCGAAGGTGTGTGCCAAAGCTAAAACAATCCACATAAGACAACCTACGAGGGAGAAGGTCTCTTGCCTCGGTTTCATATTATAGTAGCGAGTACAACAAGCATCTGTATTGGAGCAAGCGGCTCGTGCTTTAAACGTGTAAACTAAGGTAACAGACCTACTGACGAAACTTGAGCTAATCAACCTTTTTTCTGATGAAACCAGAATGCATACTTCCGATTTAACTATCAAGAAATGTGAGTATTGTCCGGATTTGAGATAGCTTATTTTGATACACAAATAGCGGACGTCTTTCTAAACATGGATGTTTCCAGAAACTCATGATATATGAAACAAAATAAAAAATAAAAAAAAACTGACCGATATACTTCGACATCAAAGAAAATTGAACAGGGAAACCAGTTGACACTATTCAAACACTTGTGCGGCTGCGGGATCTTTCTAAGGCAGATTGGAACGTTAGAGGTCCTCTAAACTACGTACTCTTAGCAAATCCCATCCCACTGCTAGTATAGAGATGGAAATATCTCGGTATACACAGCAGTATTAAATAATTTGTGGAAAGTTCTAAACGCTTCGTCAATTCACGATAGGTCCGAGTATATAAAAGGACCTACACTCAAAGCTTTCCGCTATTCTTATCTAACCTAGATTGGATTTCCTAAAAGTATTCGACGCAGCACCCGTCGGGGGAAGCGGAGTAAGAGCACGATCTCCAGAGAGAGGGAGGATCTCTCAGAGGAACAAACGAGGTGGAGAAGGACCTGGTTGCACTTCCGACTCTTCAATTGGCGCCAAAGAACGAAGCCGCGCTGTTATAAACTCGGCTATAACCGCGTAAGCGGTGTCAACGTCAGTAAAAAAGAAAAAAATCGACTTTAATTTAACAAAAAAACTTATTTTTTTGGGCTCGTCAATGTTTGGAAATTTCTCAATAACGAAAACTTTAAATTTGCATTAAATAATCACTTATTTGACACAGTTTTAACCAATTCCACGCCACTGTAGCGCCTATGCTGTGCGTATGGCACAATAATTGCCAACAAAATTACATTACAACGCATTTGGGGCGGCAGCGGAGAAGCTGCCAATTTGGCGCGCGGCACGGCGGCGTATGCGTTTTGCGGCGGTGGCGCATCCATCTATGTATGTGTATGCGTATGTATTGCAGTGTGTGTGCGTATGCTTAGCGCGCTGTCAGTCGACGACACCAATTTATGTGGCGCGTTAGTTAGTGCTCAAGATTTAATAAATCGTAAGCGAGACCCGATGCACTATGCAATTTGTCTTCTTCTTCTTTGCAAAGCAAACACACGCGTGTATAATATGTGCATGTGTGTGTGCGCAGTTTGGCGCTGCATTACTTTCGGTGACTGCTGTGACAATTTAATTGAATTTAAGTGGGCACTTTGCCGCCTGAAAAATTTTGTCGCGCGTAAAAGAGTTTTCAGAAAAAAATGTGTTGAAAGTAAAAAGAAAATTTTAAGAAAAAATTGTTGTGCAACTTTCTAAAATTGCCTGCCGGCGAGAGGTGAGTGTGTGCAAAAATCAAACAAAGAACAAAAAATACTAAAACTGATAGCAACAACAACTTGTTGGCGGTGCAAGCGTGTGTTTGGTACCAAATGGTGCAAAGAGCTGTGATTTCAAGTCGTTTTTATACCTTGAGAAGGGTATATTAAGCTTGTAACGAGGTTTGTAATAACCAGAAGGAAACATTGGTGACCTTATAAGATATATATAAGTGATTAGTGTAACGAGCTGAGTCAGTTTTGCCGTGTTCTGCTGACTGTCTGTATATACGCGACTAGTACGCGTTTTTGAGCTTAGTTTTTGAGATATCGAACTGAAATTTCGCACATGTACTTTTCTCTCCAAGAAGCTGCTTATTTACTGGAATCGCTTATACCAAACTACTATAGGATATAGCTGCCATACAAACTGATTGATCAAAATCAAGTCCTCATATGGAAAACTCTTTTATTTAAAACTATATCTGCACGAAACTTATCAGAGATTATTTTACTAAAACACGCTGCAATCTCCGAAGAAATTGTTCAGATCGGACCACCATGGCATATAGCTCCCATACAAACTGATCCATCAAAATCGAGTTTTTGCATGGAAAACCTTTTCATTTCATAAGATATCTTCACGAAATTCGGCCTACGTTATTGCCTGAGACAATAATGCATTTTTCCAAGAAATTGTTCAGATCGGTCTACTATAGCATATAGCTGCCAAACAAACTGATCGTTAAAATTAAGTTCTTGTATGAAAAACTTTTTTATTTAAAATTATATCTACATGAAACTTATCAGAGATTATTATCCAAGGATTACTATCCAATCTCCGAACAAATTGTTCAGATCGAAACACTATAGCATATAGCTGCCATACAAATTGACCCATAAAAATCAAGTAAAATTACATTTATAACCTTTTATGGTATCAAAAATGCACTGATCGAGGGTATTACAGCTGCTATGCAACCGAAGTTAAGGTTTTTTCTAGTTTTTTGTTGTTTTTGTATCGATGATTTTTTGTAATTTCAGCGGTTTTTGCATAACAAACCAGCTTCAGCGCAATTTTCTGCGCATAATTATGGAAAAGTTGAATTTTATGCTGTGTTAAAGCAACAGCTTTTGCTTAATATTTTTGCGCATGCGCAGATACTAAACATCTCGCAGGCATAAAATTTTTGCGCCATTGCTTTTTCATAATTTTTTTAAATTTTTTCATGCACTTTTATATTTTTTGTGCGTTCAAATTTTTAATTTCCGCAATTTATGATTTGTAAATTGTTTTCATATGCGCCAATTGAGCGTACAAACACGCTAGCCACAGCTCAACGTAACGTAATGTTCACAGGGAAACAGCGCGCACGCAATCCAAATCCAAAGTAAATGTCTGTAAAACAAAAAATTATATATGTTGCGCATACGCCATGGCCGCCAGCCACACAATGGTGCGCTGCTCTTTGAATGCCCGGAAAATGTGCAAATTGGCGCATGCGCATGCGCGTGCCTAGCACACGAGTGTCAGTGGCGCATGTAATTGCGGTCATTGATTTGACTTGCCAGCCAGCTGCGGCTTTTTCAGGCGTGTCAGCGTGTCTGCAGCGGCTAGAGAGCGCATATGGCACGACCGCGTTACGCCGGCCGGTCACAAAGCGCATTCGAACAAAACAAATGACTAGAAATAATGAAATCAATGAAAACAAAAGCAACTATGATTGGCAATTTCGAATCTATTGTTTTTTTATTTTATTTTTTTTTTTGAGCTGCTTATTATTGCAGCTTGTTGTTGCGTAATTTCGGTGGCCCACGCCCACGCCTCGAATGCTGACGAATTTTAATTTACTATTTCAAGTTCAATACTGGCTTTGGCCGGAAAGCTGTGGGCACAGCAGAAATCGGAAAGCAAACACAATGTCATTAATGTGTGCAATCGAGCGGCGAGCAAAAACAAATAAACAAAGTCAACAAAACGAAATCAAAAAAAAGAATATAAAAAAGTGGACTCAAAGCCAAGCGGCGCTTGCAAAAATAATTGCAGCGGCCGAGGCGGCACGTGCTAGGCGCAGCGCTGGAAATGAAAGCATCTAACGATGTGTATATATAAGTAAATATATATGAATACATATATACATACATACATGCATATAATGTCATGCAATGAGGCGCGACGGAGCGCTAACAAAGCCTAATAATAGCAACAGCCAGTGCCGGCTTACGAAGTGAAAGGAAATTGATGTTCGAGCTTCCACGAAAAGCGAAATATAAATAAACCACCAAGCAGCCAAGCGATAAAGGAAAGACTATAGGCTTTGAAATTTATCATGTGGAAATAAATATTGCTGGCGGCAGTTATATTTCATGCATTTCGTGCAGCAGTGAAAGTAAAAGCCGAAATAATGTGCAAATTCAACTGTGAGTGATGGAGTTGGACTGTGGAAGGATTTGTAGTTATCGATTGCCTTAGATAGAGAGAGAGATAATTAAGAGAAAAGGAGCGAGAGGGAGGGAGAGTGATCATAAGTATGCTTCCTTAATACCATCATATACAAATGTACATGCATACTTTTAGGCCACATTTGCAATTTCGCTCGATCACTAGTGGCCATGTGTAATTCTCAACCAACTTATGAAATGTCATATTTTGAGCACTTTTTTAATAAAAGTAGTAGTTTTACTTTTTTTCTTTCATGATTTTTAGATGAGCTGATTCTTGCTTGAGATTTAACTAAAAATTTAAATTTTTTGATTAAGATTTGCATTATTTCAGACATTAAGTCCACATAAAATGGAAAGCGTACAACAAATTTCGTGAAAGAAAAAGTTATTGTACAAGATAATAAAAAATTGAGTTATATGTAATTTTCACATAAATTTATAGGTTATGTGAAAAAAGTATGTAAAAAAAGTTATAGATTTTTTCATTACCTACAACATTGCCATATAACTTTTTTGTATAAGACACATAGTTCTGTCGGAGATAAACCATTTTTGATCATTATAATTTTAATCACGTCTCTTCCCTTTTTCCTGACCTCAGATCACCCGTAATTTATTTCACCATTATATAATGTTTGTTATTTGGTGTTTAATTTCCGATGTATTTCATCCTAATATGATTTTTTTTTTTTCAAAAATTATCTTCTATCTATTATTGACTATTATATTATCCATCACATCAGCTTTTTAAATATCATATAGGGTAACTTTTGTGTGCGCTTTAAACTCTACCAAACGACACGACGTTAGACATATAGACCATTGACAAAAGGTGGGGACTCTCCCCAAAGTAGTTCTATGGCTTTATGCAACCATAGTTAATCCCCTTAAGTTCTACGGAATTTTTGTTTGCTTGAATTTTATTTTGGGTACGGTAAGCTTTTTTACGAATGGATCAAAGCTTGCGGAGACGATCGACGGAGGAGTTCACTGTCGGAAATTTTCCAACTGCTCCATTTTTATCCTGATCCAGAGACGTGGCAATATAACTTTGTAATAGGGCAGCGATATTAGCCTTGAGTTCACAGACTGTGTGCTTAATACTAGTTAAGGGATGTCTAGACTTCTAATCTCTACTAACGAGTTATAACGGGTGGGCCATCTAACGTTTTAAATTTGAATTATCTATATTT
The DNA here is from genome assembly GCF_023373825.1 of Bactrocera dorsalis. Classification (NCBI taxonomy): domain Eukaryota; kingdom Metazoa; phylum Arthropoda; class Insecta; order Diptera; family Tephritidae; genus Bactrocera; species Bactrocera dorsalis. Next base: position 59,571,836 of record NC_064306.1, on the reverse strand, counting down.
CGACATTGGAAACGTCAAATACCATTCGGAAAGTGACGGATATTCAGTAAAAACTCTAAAATTTACGAAATGAGTCGCTATTCACTATTCTACAGTTCACAGATTGTGCAGAAGATCGTTTGACCGAGGATGGTCAATTTTACCGAAAAATCATCTTTTCGGACGAGGCTCATTTCCACCTCGATGGTTACGTTAACAAGCAGAATTGTCGCATTTGGGGCACAGAAAATCCGCACGTAATCGCCGAGAAGCCAATGCACCCAGCACGAATAATATTGTGCGGATTTTGGTCTGGTGGAATCATCGGCCCATTTTTCTTCGAAAATGAAGAAGGAACCGCCGTAACCATCAATGGTGAGCGATATCGCGCAATGTTAACCGAATTTTTCCTCAAGCAAATTGAACAGGAAGACTTGGACAACATTTCTGTGGACATTTTTCTTCGAAAATGAAGAAGGAACCGCCGTAACCATCAATGGTGAGCGATATCGCGCAATGTTAACCGAATTTTTCCTCAAGCAAATTGAACAGGAAGACTTGGACAACATTTCTGTGGACATTTGGAAAACCCACTTAAGTCTAAAAACCAAATTTTACAGGAGAAAACTTTTGTTAATACATATTAAAAAGAAATAGGACCATTACATAAAAGGATCATGATTTCTTATGATTTCCCAGTTAACTATCTTTGACTAACCGCAACAGTTTTATTTTAAACCAAGTTTAAAGGAAATAAGTGCTTCTTCCAAACTGATTTTAGAAAAAAATATCCGCTTATGATGCTTTTTCAAAATTCATATCTCCGTCGCTAATCACTCTATCAGTACGCCGATACAGAAATGACCGTTATGAAAATGTGCTTTTATGATAAAATTGGAAAATTTACTTATCTCGACTTAAGCGGGTTTTCCAAAAGTCCACAGATTTGGTTCCAGCAAGACGGCGCTACGTGCCATACAGCAAACGCTACACTCAATCTGAACGCTATATTTTTGGATCGTTATAACTTATAACTTTATGAGACTATGTGAACACCCTAAATATTTTAGTGGCTGGAAACAGCGGTATTGTAGAAATCTGATGTCAGGATAGGACAGATTTATCAGTCTCTATTACTAGCGAGTATAAGCGGGCAGGAGCTCCGTTGACTTTTTCGGGCTCGCTACTGTACTATGGATCCTCAGGCCAAATCGGTAAGCTTTGTTCAACTACTAACAGCTGTGCAGTCGCAAGATCTCAAGATAAATCGTAAGAGGTTTAGGTAACTCTTCGCGCTTTAAATGGTTGTAGGAGTTCTAATTGGACACTCTCAGATCTGGATAGAATGGAGAATGGAGATAGAATCATCTCAACGCTTTTGCCTCAAATGTCCCTTCTTTGCCAGATCAAAGCAAAAAAAACTTGTATCTCATGCTTTTAGACATCCAGGGGAAATAGCGGAAATAGAAATGATATACCCAAACACATTTTTGATCAACTACGAGAGTTTTTCATGTGGCTTCACAAAGAACTACACATAACAGTCTAAGGTTGATCCTCTGCGAAGCGGCAGACCTACCTAATAAATTTTTTAACCACAATATTCTTATAAAATATTAAAAAAAATATGAACAAACTATTTTGAAAAAAATTTAGTTTCTTCAACGAAACATTTTTATAAATATATAGTTTTTAAAAAACTAAAGTTTTCGGCAAAAAATTATATTCTGAAATTGAAAAAAACTAAATTTTTTAAGCACTATATTCTCATAAAAATTAAAAAAAAATAAACAAATTATTTTAAAATTTAATCGGTTCTTCAAACAAAATATTTTTTAAAAATAGTCTTGGAAAGCTTATGAAAAATTAAAACTTTTGGCAAAAAAATATTTTTTTGGAAAATATTATTACTGAAAAAAAAAAACATTTTTAAGCGAAAAAAATTAAAAGTGAAAATAGCGTTTCGCACAAAAAAAAATTTATTAAAAAATTGCCCAGACATTTAATAAAAATATAAAACTTAAAAAATGTTTGGCAATAAATATAAGCTTTTAAGCATAATACTCCTAAAAATGTAAATAATTAAGCAAAACATTATTTTGAAAATATTTTCAATTACAAAAAAAAATGCAAACTAAACATATAAAAAAACTAGAAAGCTGATAAAAAATCGATGAAAAATATATTTTGGAAAAAATATTAAGGTTTAAGCATAAAAATGTCTCAAAATTAAAACAAAATATTTTGAAAAAAAAAATTTCAAACTAAATATGTTTATAAAAATTTTCTTAGAAACTTATAAAAAATTTTTTTTATATATATTTTTATTGAATAAATATAATATAATATTTATTTAATAAAATACATATTTTTACTGAAAAAATGTATTCAAATTTCCATTTAACCAATTCATATGATCGCCACTTTGTCTTACCCACTAGATTTACGTGCATTTCGACACATATGTATGTATATTATATAATATGTATGTACATAACATACATAAGTATTTAGTTCAGTGGCAAGCACATTCTATGTTTACTGTTGCATGCACGTCAAACTGTGACTTATTTTTGCCCCATAATTATTATTTGTTTGCGTTTTTGAGACTACACCACCGGTACGTGCTCCACCACACAGTCGTTCCAAGTAAACGCACCGTTTTTCATTTCCAACAAACCTGCATACACATACACACACACACATAAATGCGCAAAAGCAAACACATTGTGAAATTGATTTTTTCTAGCTTAATTGGTGCAATTAAACATTTGTTTTGCGAAAACAAAAATGGCACAACAACAGCAGCGGCAGGTAAAAGCAAAAGCAAAGTAAAATTCATTTGCACACGAAATTGGAGTTCAGGGTCTCGGCGGCGGAAGGTCACTGGCTAAATGTTTTCACGCCGCCTCAAAGTAACTGGAAATGCACATTTACAACACTGTTTTGCTTTATTTATTTTTTTGTTGTAATTGTAGTTGAGCGCTACGCGTGCACTACCGTTCACCAAATTGCTTGTACGAGTATTAAATATTATTTATGTCGATTTGAGATTTGTTGCGCCAATTTCGTAGGCTGTGCAAGTTCAACTGCTTTCGTAGTTGTGTGAGTGTTGTTTTTGTCCATTTTCCGATTTGTTTATCTTTCATTTCGACTTGATTTAGGCTGTCACAATGCCGAGCGTGAATGAAACTGCCATTTAGTTTAGTTTTTAGGTCAATTATTTTGAAATGCATTCACTTTTGTATTGAAATGGAAAGGTTTCATTTAAGATTTGAAAGTAATTCGCAAATAAATAAAGGTTTTAAACTGATTTTCTTTATAAATTAAAACCAAAAAATACGAGGTATGACAATTAAGTAATGAGACTGGTTCCATAAAAACCGTATATTTGAAAATTATTCTACAACTCTACCATCCCCTTCAAAATAGTCCCCTTGGACAGCTATACAGCGATTCCAGCGCGTTTTCCATGCTTCGTAACATTTCTGGAACGCTTCGACTGGGATGTCCGCGAGTACCCTCGTCACGGCCGCCTGGATGTTCGTAATCGACTCAAAATGGGTTCCTTTGACCACCGTTTTTGTTTTAGGAAACAAAAAAAGTCACAGGGTGACATGTCGGGCGAATAAGGCGGCTGTTGCAACATGGCGATCCCTTTAAAGGCCAAATACTGGGACACGCTGAGGGCGGTGTGGCACGGCGCGTTGTCGTGATGAAGGATCCAGTTACGAGCGATGTCTGGGCGCACCCTGTTGACTCGTTTTCGCAACCTTTCGAGTACTTGGCAATAGTAGACTTGATTCACAGTTTTCCCCGGTGGAACGAATTCTTTGTGGACGATACCACGGCTATCAAAAAAGGCAATAATCACCGTTTTCACCTTCGACTTGCTCATGCGAGCATTTTTCGGGCGGGGGACGCGCGGAGACAACCATTGTGAGCTTTGACGTTTGGTTTCCGGATCTAAGAGCGCTATCACCATACACTCTTACAATTTTAGCGTACGTTTCCGAAGCTGTTTCGCCCAATCTGGCGCAAAATTTTATCGCCACGCGTTGCTCTTGACTTCGGTTATTTTATTTTCGTAACGAGCACTATAAACACACGTCTACTCAACTTGACGCAGCAGGCGAACTAAACAATCTAGAGCGATGGTACATATGTATATCAATGGAGAGGGGAGGGATGCCGGAAAAAGAGAAAGGGAATTTCAAGGTCACAGGTTTACCACAAGCGCGGCAATAAAATCAGTCTCATTACTTAATTGTCAAACCTCGTAGTATAGTATTTTTTATCAGGGTATAAGCATGGTAGTAGCTTAACTAAAAAGGATTCCGGAAAAGTATCAAAAAGCGGACAAGACCCACTAATGTATTATATGGGTCGAAAACTCTGATTGGGAGTTAGCGTTAAACAAAAAATCTTTACCCATCTCTCGGCGTACTAAATTTAACTAAAATACTCTAAAAGCTTAAAAACATTCCTTTCCAAGCGGCACTACCTGTAACTCTGCTATTTCCCGTTTGCAATGGATTTAAGTGAATTTTTGGGATTTGCAAGGAATTATCTTCAGCGACTACCTCGAACATGGACAAATTTCAATTTCCCACTTAGAAGCCATTCTCTAACACTGCTGCGACAAAAATGACTTCCTTGCTTAAAGATAATTTTATCAAGCCCCAATCTACCCACTTTTAAATAATCTGTATATAAATAAATCTTCTGTACGTGTGTTTGTAATTGAACTGCTCCTAAACGGCTGGACTGATTTTGCTGAAATTTTTTTTGTGTGTTCAAGGAGATTCCAGGATGGTTTAGATTCACAATTTGGTCCATTGGAAAAAGTTTTTTTAAATTTATTTTTCATTTGTAATTAATTGCTAATTTTGGAATGTTTTACATTGGAACCGATAGATTGCGCTACCTTCGCCGTATCCAATATTCAAACCTTAAAATTGCGTAAACGTGCATTAAACAAAACGGTGCCAAAGTAAAAGGCGACATCTGTAGACAAGTTTTCATAATGTGGACAGAGTTGTTCGTTTTTAAGTATTGGGTGATTCAATACATCTATGGGTAGCTATAACAATTTTTTCATACTTGCCAACCATTGGAGGGGGTATCTTGACAGGCAATTTAAAATTACAAAAGATCTGGCATAAAAAATAGGGGCATAACTGAAGTGTTGTTAAAAAGGTCTATTAAAATTCGAGATTTACAGAAATCTTTTCGAAGCATTGCACAGAGCAATGCAATATTTAAACTGGAACGATGAAGTACATATATGTATGCTTCACCAAAAATCCGATTATTCCTTAAGTAATACTTATAATCTAACTAATGGAATAGTAATACTACCTATGTATCAACCACAGTAAAACGTGGGCGGGTCTTCTAGTAAAATATAAAAATATTTATACGCTTAGAAATTACTTCAACTGTTTAATTTTATTTTTAATAATTTTCATAATTTTCCATTTTTTTGTGTAAATATTTTTTTGTTTTAATATAAAATATTTATTTTATCAATTCTTTTGGTAGTTTTGGAGGCATATTATTATGCACTTTCCACATAATCAACTCCAAACAAGCACGAGAGTCTTCCGCACTGTCATGACCGTTGTTGCCACATTGAATATCGCGTTTTAAATATTCTTTAGTCAGATTCTTAAGCGAATGACGATATGGAAAGCCGAATGGGTGTGGAAACTCGTCTGCTGTGTCGACTACCGTTTTATGAACAATCTTCAGCACACGCATGTCGTTCTCCAAACTATGGCCAATGAGTATGGTATCGGCGTCGATAAGCTGCAGCAAATCCTTTTGTACTTCGGCAAAGGTCTTCAAATTTTTGTTTTGCACTTCACATAGATCTTTTGCGGTTACGCCTGAGAAGCGTGTACAATAATCGACAACTTCACATGTCGGCTTCACAAAATGGTCATATACCACTTGTCCATCATAACCAACTAAGGATACTTTGGCCACTTCGACTCCACGTCCAGTGTAACACATTTCACAATCCAAAGCATACACTTTGGCTTCAATATCGGATTTATCAGGGCGCGGTTGTGTGCACAGGAAATCTGTATAGGGTCCGTTTACCCCTTCAATAATCCCGTTCCACACGTGCAGCTTATTACGGTCGCAGCCCTCTGAGTCTCTCTCGCCGCCGCAGCAAGTAAACCTCTCCTTAAACTTTCCCCAATGAAATATGCACTCTTCTTTGGTAAAATATTCTCCCGAAACATCCACGTGGAAGGGTCGATCACAACGTACGCAAAGATGTTCCAATGAACATCGGCTCGAAAAGTTTGAGTGCTTTCGTCGCTTAAATCGGTGCAAGTAGACCGAGACAGAGCCATCTTCACGTTCCCATGGGTAGCCATAACGATGTAAATCAATTGGTGCCAAGATATACAGACGTAAGCGTTTTACGAACTCAACTTCTGATAAATTGAGTTTTTTATACTGATCTAATGGTGGCAAGGTTTTTGACAGTACCGCAACATTATAGTTTTCGGTATTTTTAAGTTTGAGTTCTTTTTCTGAAAGACTTTCTAACTCTTTCCGCTTCTTAAGTTCTTCTTCTTTTTGATCGAGTTCTACTTGTTGTTTTGATAGCTCTTCAATTTGTTTCTTTATTTCTTCTTTCTGACGTATTAGTTGATTTGTAGCGATCTTCACTAATACTTGTCTTACCTTTAAGAAATTCAGTTTTAAGTTTGTAGCCAAAGGTTTACGCTCTTCTTGTAACCAGTCAACTAGTCCAGGTTTCTGGAAACTTTGTTTCAAAAACAAATTTTTAGATTGTTCCTCAAAATTATTCATGTTTTAAATTTTTCGTTTTTTGTGAGTATTTAGATGGAAAGTTGTTTAGTATTTTTTGTTTAGATTTATGTTTTAAAAAACAACCGCTTTTATATAGTTTTCGGTGGTGTTATTAATGGCAGATATTAGCTGGCTTTTTAGCTGATTTTTCCTTAAGAAGAATGTGGCGCTAACGTAGTCGAAACGATACTAGATTTTCGAAAGGATTGTCGCTTCTTTTATAGGTGACTCTCAGTCATTCGGCACACATTGCAGGTAGACACAGGTAACGAAGTTGATTAAGGAGATTTAACTGCGTTCGGCTTAATCCTTCGGCTTCCAAGAACTTGTTTGGTCGTACGTTCGGCTTGATCCTTCGGCTCTTCATGTTAATCTTATTTTTGGACCTTCGCAGAACTTGATTTTGTCGTAGTCGACTACCTGTGCATGTTTGGGTAACGTAATCCTTTGATTTAGATTTTTCTGTTATCTAATTTTATATTTATCTTGTGAAACAATGATGTCAAACTTTACCTGTAATCTCCTACTTTTGTATTTGGGTCGCTGAATTTTTATATAACAAAAGGATCAATCATTATACAGACAATACCTTTAACTTTTGTGGAAATTATTTTTAGTGTCTTCTAAGAATTATTTATTATACAATTTTAGTAAAAAGCTGTAATTATGATTAAAGCCCATTCATGGCCTCGAATGGAAGGATAATGTTCTGATTCTTAGGTATTTCTTTAGTTCGAAATCATTATGAAACTTAATTTTGAACAATACGTGGGAAGAATAATCTAAAATTAAGAATAGTTCACCTTGAACGTAGCCCGAATGAGACTTTACATCGATTCAATAATATTATAAATAAAACAAAATAATTTGTAAAATTTTAGTGTTATTGAGAAGTGCAAATTTTATTAGTATAATTCTTACATTTCATTTAAGAAATTGTTTGAAAAAATTTGTGGGAATTTTGCTTCAAAACGTTTAATTTTTAAAACCTTTATGGATATTTGCTTTCCCCAAAAAATGTTCGCTGCTTGAAAATGGTTTCAACTTGAAAAGGTTAGGGAGTTTACCGCTGTATACAATATTCTTCTCCTGGATTTTTTTAATTTTATGTTTCCAATATCTTTGTGATATTAATACAAGGTGCGTTCCAAAGTAAAGTTAAAAAAAAAAAACAGAAGAAATGATTTTTTCGGCAAAATCAATTTATTTTATTCAAAATAGCGGGGACATGTTTATTATCATGCGAAAGAAACATCTTTTTCATTTTTTTTAAGATTATCTCTTTCAAATGTTGGCCGCGGCTACGTCTCAAGTGCTCCATCCGTTGAGTCCAATTCTTGACGACCCGTTCGAGCATTTCCACTAGTAACTGGCGAATTAAACGAGTGATGTTTTGCTTCAAAGCCTGAACCGAAGCAAGATTGTCCGCATAGACTTTAGACTTTACATATCCCCACAGGTAAAGGTCTAATGGTATGATATCGCACGATCTTGGTGGCCAATCGACCTGCCCCAAAACGTGAAATGTTCTCTCGATAAATCCATTGATTGATATGATGTATGAGAAGTGGCGCCGTCTTGTTGAAACTAAATGTTGCCGGGATCACGACCTTCAGGCATCAAACAGTCGGTTATATGGTTGACTATTATGTTCTTACTGGCAACATTTTTGAAGAAATATGATTCCATCGGCTCACAAACCAATCCGTTGTTATTTCTGGATAAAATGGCAGCTCTTGAATCTCTTCAAGTTGCTCATCGTCCCAAATACGGTAATTTTGCTTGTTTACATCTCCATTGAGCCATGAATACCCCTCTTCGCTGAACAAAATTTCGCTCACAAACTTCGAATCTGCTTGGAACTTTTCAAGAGCCCATAGAGCAAAGCGATGCCGCTTGGGAAGGTCGATCGGCTTCAGTTCTTGCACAAGCTGTATTTTGTATACTTTTAACTTAAGATCTCGACGTAAATTGCGCTAGGTCATTCCATACGTCAGTCCGAGTTGCTGTGAATGGCACCGAATCGTCGCTTCGGCTGCTATTTTTTCTTCATTGCGTGCTGGATGTGGTCTATTCGGTCGAATGTTATACAATAATGAATGCTGGGTCCCATGATGGTGTTACGAATAGTATGCTCAGTAGGCCGATTATGTTGACCATAAGTTGAGCGAATGGCGAGAAACACATTCTTTATAAGACAGCAATTTTTGTAATAAAATTGAACAATTTGTAAATATTGTCTTTCCATGACGAAATGCTAAACAATAATGCACACGAATAAGATGACAGCTTTTACGACTGACGCGTGGTCTATCAGAACATGGCAATTGGAAAAAGGTACCACTACTCGGATCACCCGCTATTAAACTGTTCTTTTTTTCATAAAAAAGTAGTTTGCAAAAAATTATGAAAATTTGGGTTCATCTATTTGTTTTCAATTCTTGTTTTTTGGATTTTTTACTTTTATCATATACAAAAAATATTTTTGTTTTAATTCTATACAGTCGAAGAAATGATCCAAAAATGTTTTTTTTAGGCAGTCGCCATTTTGTGAAAAAATTGTCTCTTTTTTTATTATGTTTTTTTTTGATAAGAGGTCTGAACTCTTGGATATGCTCACCTACAGACCCCCTACTTCCGCAGCTGCTGATTTTTGATTTTTTAACTTTTTTTAGATTATTTTCTGTAATCTTATAATGTTAACAAAGATTAAAAATAGTATTTGCCTCTTTACAAGACTTCAAAAATCACCTGAAAGTCATGCCTCCAGACAAATCGGTAATAAAATTAGTCAATACATTAATGTTAGATTTGATTTTAATTTCCAAATTTTAAAATATTAACAATGAATTGTGCTAGTCTCATTTTCGAAATCACCTGTTAGCCACTTGAAACAAAAATTCGAAATCTGATGAAACTGCAGGAAACTAAAAATAAAATTCAATTTCACTTTGCAACGCGATTACTTACTTTTCATGGCATTTCTGCGCCCACCTTTTGTTTAGATTTCGAATTCTCATTGCGTAACGGATGAAGAAAGAATGCTTGACCTCACCTATTTTAGCTGCGGCTCGCCGCAAACATGCATAGACCAGTCATTACTTTTGCTAAATTTCATTTTACTAATATTTTATTGTTGTTTTTGCATAAACGCTAAAAACGGGTTTCTTGGCATTTGCGAATATTTCGATTATTCTAATTTTCAAGTAAATAAATAAACAGACGAGAGGAATTGAAAACGCTAAACAAAGCGAAATTAAACAAAAGTCAGCATTGTTGTTGCTATTGCTGCTGCTTTGGTGGCACATCAACGTCGCCATCAATTTGATTCAAACTCAATTCAACGCCGCGCAGGCAAATAGTTGTCTTCAATCAACGGCAGCGAGTGAATAATTTGGGTAGACAGGTGGGTAGGTAGGGGGTGGTGAGTTGGCGGACAGCAGTGGGGGCGGTCATTGTGCCGCTGAGGTAGCCAAATTTACTTAACAATTGCAGATATGTGTGTGAGTGTGTAGTTGTGTGTGGCAAATCGATTTGATCTTTAAGTGCGATATCAGCTCAGCAACGCCGCGAATTAGCGCAAAATATCAAAAATTGCAAAAAATTTGCTACGCCAAGAGTATCTATTGCAGTTGAAGAGAGCCCATCCAACTCAATTGCAGACAGCGGAAGCACAGAGAAACACAATGAAATGTCACTGACGTTGGCAGTGGGTTGGTGGCCCCATCAGGCAAATAGCTGGGAATCGGCTCACCGACCGCTGTCGCAACAACATGCAGCACAGTTGTGTTATGTTTCTGCAACTGCAGCAGTGCAACAGCAGCAACATAGTTGAGCCAAGCCACAAAGGCCAAAAAAATGCAAAAAAGCTGAGAAAATGCTTTGACATTGATTGACACAATCGAGCGCACGATATTTAAATGATCGCCTGTCGTGGCCCGTCGGGGACAAGTCAACGCTGTCGTCAAGCAATGCCATAACATAAATACTCGGCGGCAATAAGAGATGCAAATGTATCAAACAGCTGTAGGAAACCACTCCAACACTGTGGCAAGAACCACAGCAGCGGCTGCCACAATTGAAGTTGATTGTCATCGTAGCTGCCGCTGTCATCGTGGTCGCGGTCGGCGTTACAGTAATCTGCAGCTTATCGCATTCAATGTTTGTGGCACTTATAAAGGGTGATTTTTTAAGAGCTTGATAACTTTTTTTAAAAAAAAAACGCATAAAATTTGCAAAATCTCATCGGTTCTTTATTTGAAACGTTAGATTGGTTCATGACATTTACTTTTTGAAGATAATTTCATTTAAATGTTGACCGCGGCTGCGTCTTAGGTGGTCCATTCGGAAAGTCCAATTTTGGGCAACTTTTTCGAGCATTTCGGCCGGAATAGCCCGAATTTCTTCGGAAATGTTGTCTTCCAAAGCTGGAATAGTTGCTGGCTTATTTCTGTAGACTTTAGACTTGACGTAGCCCCACAAAAAATAGTCTAAAGGCGTTAAATCGCATGATCTTGGTGGCCAACTTACGGGTCCATTTCTTGAGATGAATTGTTGTCCGAAGTTTTCCCTCAAAATGGCCATAGAATCGCGAGCTGTGTGGCATGTAGCGCCATCTTGTTGAAACCACATGTCAACCAAGTTCAGTTCTTCCATTTTTGGCAACAAAAAGTTTGTTAGCATCGAACGATAGCGATCGCCATTCACCGTAACGTTGCGTCCAACAGCATCTTTGAAAAAATACGGTCCAATGATTCCGCCAGCGTACAAACCACACCAAACAGTGCATTTTTCGGGATGCATGGGCAGTTCTTGAATGGCTTCTGGTTGCTCTTCACCCCAAATGCGGCAATTTTGCTTATTTACGTAGCCATTCAACCAGAAATGAGCCTCATCGCTGAACAAAATTTGTCGATAAACACATTTCGAACCGAACACTGATTTTGGTAATAAAATTCAATGATTTGCAAGCGTTGCTCGTTAGTAAGTCTATTCATGATGAAATGTCAAAGCATACTGAGCATCTTTCTCTTTGACACCATGTCTGAAATCCCACGTGATCTGTCAAATACTAATGCATGAAAATCCTAACCTCAAAAAAATCACCCGTTACATGTAAATATGTATGTATGACTGTACAGTGTGTGATTTTTAGTCAGAAGTGGTTTTGTCCGTAACAAATTAAAATTATTTTGAATTTATCATTGCAACGTCGTTTCGCAGCTCGGATCTACATCATAGACAAAGATTAAGTTCAAGCGTTCGACCTTCGATAGATCTTCTGTGAGTGTAGTTCTTACTTACAAACCTTCAGCTTAAATCTAATATCAATTTCAGCACGGAGAAAAATATCGAAAGGTCCAAGAAAAGGCAAAATACTGATAGAAAACCCATGGCAATATTAATACAGAGAACATGGTGAATTAAGTTTACCAAAAAGTTTGTAACACCCAAAAGCTAGCGTCGGAGTCCCTATAAAGTAACAAGCTAATTGAAAAGTCCAAGGTCTGACGACCATAGATGGCGCTACTATACCTAAAACCATATGGTATATAGTCAGTCCTGTAATCAATCTCTCAAGGGAACAACTCAGGCTACTGGTCACCTTTTACACTGCCCAATGCACACACAAGGCAGAGAAAATGATGAAAAAATCCATGATTTGGACTACGAATTGCTTCCATATCCACCGTATTCTCCAGACCTCGCCTCCAGCGACTATTTCCTGTTTTCAGATCTCAAAAAAAATGATCGCAGGGAAGAAATTTTCGTCAAATGAAGAGTTGATCGTCGAAATTGAGGCCTATTTTGAAGCAAAGAACAAACCGAGAGTTCAAAAATCTTTATATTAGATGTATGGGGGAGTATTGACCTGATTCAACCCATTTTTGACACACAGACTTACTATTATCAGGAAGGAATTTTCTCCAAATTTCGATTATACATATGTATGTACATTATATCGCAAACATTGACCGATATTGTCAGTGAAAAGTCGGAATTTTAAATTCTTTTAAATATTTGGGTACTGGAAAATGAAAGCATCAGATGGAATTTAAAATTGTGCCATATGAGAAGTAACTCGTACATTTTTACTCTGAAATACAAAAATGTCAAAGAAATATCACATACCAAATTTGGTTGAAATCGGTCAGGCGGCTCTTGCGGTATGTGACTTCACATAAAAGTGGGCGGAGCCACGCCCATCGTCAAATTTAAACCTCGGCTTCTCTAAAGCCCTCTTATGCCATCCCGAGGAAAATTTATTAACTGAAAATTTAAAAACTGACTTGACTTGACATGCCCTCCAAACATAATTTCGTATTCAGACGTTGTTATAGCTAATAAAGTAGCTATATCGAGACCTTGAGCAAAATTTGTGTTATCTATTCTACGAAAATCCAGCAAGTTTTTCGTAAACCTACTGATTGTCTCTGTGACTCTTAACAAATCAATATATTTCCAATTAATTTTAGGCCACCCTCAACTTGAAAGTTATTTCCAATCCAAAAAAGAATCGCAAGACTTTCTAAATCATATTCTCATTTCTTTAAAAATTTATATAATATAGTCTAAACATTCGTAATCTGCTCGTGTTAAGTACTTTATTTATTGTTTTGACCGCATATGCTTCGTTTTACACGTACATGTATAATGAATAACCGAAAATTATCAAAGACACAAACCACGTTGAATAACCAATGCTTACACTGCATACGAATTCATCAGCTGTTCTAATTTACACATATTTCTGTGCGTGTGACCTTTAATTTCTAAAAATTTTTAATTAATCAAATCCTACAATATTTTAACATATAAGGGGTATTCTCTTGCTCTTGCAAACCCCGGTGCACGGTGCAAGCATTGCAAATTTACAACGGCACAACAACAAACACGCGCAGAAAAATATTTGCAAGGGCTGTGAAATATGTCAGACCAAAACCCGTGTATATTAGCGTGCAATGTCACGCAAAAATAAAATTACAACCCTGTTGTAGTTGCCATTTTACATAATGACATATAACGTCGTTAAATTGTTGAGAAAGGTAAATTTTAATTAGATTTTATAATTTCTATTTAAATTATAAAGTTTTGTCACAGTTTTTTTGTTAAAAATGCATGCAGAAAGTGCGCCAATTCACAATAGCCATGCACAATAGTCATTTACAATAAATTGACTGAATGAGTCGCTCATATATCACTAGATTCTGCAATGGGTGCTCTCGTGCCCTTGTATATTTCGGTGTAGTATTTTTGCAATCTGCAATCTTGCAAGAGCAAGAGAATACCCCTATAATTTAAAAACACGAAGACTTCGGTGGGATATTTAAAAATAAATTACATCAAAAATCTCTCAGTAAGCGTTATAACATCAACTCAACATGATGGCAACACCATCAACAGCTGATCAACTGTCTGATTATTACTTTTGTTTTGTTGTATCACTACGTACTCGCATTTCTCCATTAAAAAAGAGAAAAAATAAATTAATATTAATTTACTGTCACATTGTTTGCAGAAAATTTTGTGTTAAAAGCGTTCGAGCAAAAGTATAAAATGTTTTGAAACATTCCTAATTGGTCGATGGCGAGCACACGTTTGTGTACGTGAATTGGATGCGCATAAGCCATAGTAACCTTTGAGAGTCGCTATGCCACAGCAAATTCACCAGCTAGCGTGCCAGCAGTGAACTTTACACAGCAGTCAGAGAGCAAAGGACAATGTGGCCACGATTCCTTGGCCGACGTATCCTTTATATAACCATCACATTACTTGCCCTAATATTTTTACTAACGAATTTACTTAAGGTAAGTGTTTTTTTAATACATATATAAACAGAAGAAAACTGTCTCATCTCCCTTCATTACTCATAAACAGTTTGGCGGTCTACGCGCACTGCATGCGGACAATGTGCTTACCGTGCAACGCACACGCCCACTTATCTGGCGAACGCTACAGGAACACCTACTGCCCGAGGAGTCACAGAATCGCACCAACGACCGAGACATACACTGCCGCAATTCGGTGCAAGGACGCGATTTGCTCGTCGATGATCGCGGTTTCCTTTGCCGACGCGAACATCTCTTGTTGCCCAGTAATTGCTGTGACATCGAAGTGCCCGAAACACAATATTACACATGCGATACATGCAATACAACAACACATTGCTGTGATATATACGAATATTGTGTCTCTTGCTGCCTACATCCCTCGAAACGTGCACTGTTGGAGCTAGTGTTGCGCACAATAACTGGACGTCAGGCAGCTGTCTATGCACATGTCGAGGATCATTTCGAATTGTGTTTGGTCAAGTGTCGCACGAACTCGCATTCTGTGGCGCATGAGAACAAATATCGTGATGGCATGCCCAAATATTGTTATGGACAGACAGAAGCACATGAATCACAGCGTGAAGTGTCGGGTGGCGTGGCACGTTGATTGTGCCACAGTAGTTTAAACAAAAGTGGTAGTGACAAATTGGTTGATTTAAAAGTGTTTTGTGTATTGCTGACTGAAGTCTTTTAAGTTGCTTAGAATTATAGACACAACCAAGGTGGCTTTACATGCGGCTATAGGGCAAAAGAAAAATACAAAAATACGCTTTAGAAGAAATGCTAATGTTTTGTGTGAATGATGAGATGCCTGTAGTATATTTGAAGTGTAGTGTTTGTATGCATGTCGAACTGTTGGAAGACAGCTAGATATCATGGTAAAACTAGCAAATAACATACATGAGTGTGTTATTAAGACAAAAATAATACTAATATCAACGAAAATTACCATGACAATTGAAGATTAAGTATTAAAATAGAATATAGCAGTAAATTAAATTAATATTTTTAAGTAACAGATATATAGACTTAGGTGCGTTAGATTTATTTAACTAACTTTCAAATAATACTCTCGAAAGCTTTTGTTTAGCAAAAGTATAAAAATATTGTAATAATATTAATCACATTAATAAATATAGAATTTAATTTTTTACACCTTATTTGGCGTTTTCTCACATTGAAAGTGTTTAGAAGACTATAGTTGGACAGTGGCAGTAGTTAAAGTGATGCTTTGAGGTTAATGCTTCGAAATATAGTCGTATTTATGTCAGTTTAAGGACGGACACTTACTGTATGTATGGCAGCTACATATATGATATATTATTCCGTTCTTTTTCGGAGGTTAAAGCGTTGCCTTGGGCAATAATTCTTGCCAAATTTTGTGAAGATATTTTATCAAATAAAAAGTCTTTCATAGGAGGTCTTGGTTTTGATCGATCAATTTTTGTGTTATGTCCGGGGTATATAAAATTACCAAAACAACAAACATATCTGTTATAGTGAAGTCAAAATAAAAAAACAAAATTATTTTTTCAATTTATTCAATCCCTTCAGACATTGATATATTTTTCTGCACGTTTTATTTCAATTTCAAGTCAACAACATGAACTGCTTACGCCATCACCGTTACGATTGTGGGATATGTCATGAGGATTCACCGAGAGTTTCCAATTGCAATATCAATTTACTATCGTTGGATGAGATTGTGCAAGTTATGCAGAAAGTAGTATATGACACGGTCTGTACTGCGATGCAATGGATATTGAGTGATGTCACTGGTGAATATTTCTATCCTGATCCGAAAATTGTACCCGATACCAGAGAGGACTATCCAGACTTTCTTAGCTTTGATGCTATATATAAGGAGAAGTGTATTAATTGGGTTAATATACAGGACTTTTCGGTGAATGAAATATTCCAGCAAGTACGCGATTATATATATCTCTGGAATTTATCGGAATGTACAAAATTTACGCTCGCCATCAATGACAAAGCTACTATTATACCAAATAAAGGTTCGAGATATTTTCTAGATGCCACATTTTCGAAACCCACACCGGCTTGCCCCAACCCCTTAGCGGTGGCTAATGTACATTTCACCGCTATTGTACCAGCACACCTGCCTAAGCATTTCCCCGTTAAAGTAATGTACCGTTTTGAGGGTTATCGTCGACAATATCATACGCATGGACGGCATGAAGTGCGCAGCAAGGATTTTCAGCGATACTTTATCGATTCGATACTGCAAACAAAGTTAATATTTTATTCGAAAATATTCGAATGTCGTCATCCACATGTGAAATTGAACAAAAGTTCACTGGTAGCTGATGAAGCAGAGGAGGAAGATGATACTAAAGGTTTTGACAGTGATAAATCTGATGATGATGAAGACGTATCGCGGAAAGAACAAACAGATGTGTTAAGTTTGATTAGCACGCTTTTGAAGAAGTGAGCAAAAACTGTGTAGATGGTGAGCTTGGACTGGATAAGAGTATGGAAAAATATGTGTTCGTATTATCCTACTATTTTGCACTCAATCTGCCGATTTTGTTTTATGATATGCATGTAGCGAACGAAATTTCGAGAATATTATATTTTGAAATTGTTTTGAGATGTGGAATTGGAATTACTAGAATTGGTTTACACTGATACATTCTGTGCTATTGGCATATACCATAAGTTTTTGACTCTCTGATTGCAGCCTGAGTTCTAGAAAGCTTTATATGAGTTCCTAAAGCTTTTGGTGCCAAATTAGTAAGGTTGTGCTTCTGTGGTTTTATGTGGGGTTAAGGTGAGAGTAGGAAGAATTGAATCTCTGGACCATGACAAAAGACTTGGATAAGTCCGTTCCTACGACAGTCGGGTCAAGTATCCGGAACGGACTCGGATTCTAAATCGACCAAGGACTGTCAAGACGGCAGATTTCTGCCGCTACAACAACAATAATAACCTGGATAAGTCGAATGTTACGAAAATTCTCCAAAGTTTTTCTTCGCAGAAACCATACATTTTCTACGATGTCAGACCACTGAAACCGATGAGGTTTGTTACCCCGAGAATCTTGAATGACCTTTGCGCAACTTCTTGCTGGATACCGCGGCAAGTCAAACTTCGAACCTAATATACCGAATATATGTTCTAAATGACTCTAACCACCTGTTTGCATGCCTAGCGAACCCAACTCATCTAACACCCCTATCCTTATGACCTAACCCCGTCCAAACAGTACGTTTTCTGGTCCTGTCATTAGATGACTTCGATGACATACAACCCGAATCTACCACTCAAGCGGGGACTAGATAACCGCTATAACAAGAACAACACAAAGTCATTAGGTTCATGAGCAACATTTCTTAGATGTACATGACAGGATTAAGTCTGAATATGTCAGAACTTAGTACTCAAAACACTTATCTTTAAATTTGTATGACACTAGTGAACTTTAATCTTCATATTAACAAATAACGAGCATTACATCCTTACAAATTTAACAATTTTCTTAGTAGTTTTACGCAGCAACACTTTGCCCAGTGGCTGACCAAAGCCCTCGTACTGCTGATAAACGTGCAAGCCGCGCACAACTGTGGCATGCACCACGCCGCGTAAACGTTGGTCCATGTAAGGTGTAGCCTAAGTTGAAAAACAATCTAATATAAATGAAATCTAGTCTCGAAAACTTCAGATACCTTATTGGTGGAGAAGAGCATATCCGCTGACACGTTAAATTCCTCTTCGGGGTCCCATATGCAAAAGTCGGCATCATAACCCTCTTCAATTTTGCTTTTGAAACTCGATAGACCACAAAGCACGGCGGGGTTTTGACACATTAGACGATAAATGTGCTCCATGCCGAGCCCTTGTGCCTGACACTGTGTCCAAACTATTGAGAGACCCAATTGCAATGACGAAATACCCGGCCAGGCATTCAAAAAGTTGCCACGTGCACGACCGTAATTCAAACACTTAACGCCCGGCGTCGCTGGCGAGTGATTGGAGGCGATAATGTCCAAACAGCCATTCTTCAGAGCTTCCCACAGCGCTGGTTGATTGGATTTGTTGCGTATTGGTGGTTGGGCTTTGAACTCCGTGTGACAATCCTCGATTTGCTCGGCGGACAGCGTCAGATAGTGTGGACAGGTTTCGACAGTAAGATCCGCGCCAGCGCGTTTACTTTGCGCCACAATGGGTAGCACATCTGCGGAACTCACATTCATAATATGCATATGCTTGCTAGAAAATCTTGGGATCAATAGCAGTTTGACATATTTTTTTACAGTCCGACATACCCCTTATATGCAGTGGCCAATTGACTAATCAACTGCACGGCATTTACCTCCATTTCGGCAGGACGTGTACGCGAGAAGGACTCATATTTTTTGGGTTCCTCCTCATCAGGTCCGATGGGAGTCTTCAATGGAAGTTCAGCATTGAACTAAAAATTAGATAAACTTTTATTTTCGCGTATTTTAACACTTTTTGCGCGTTCGAGTTTCTTACGGCCACAACGGTTCCATCTTCTAGTTTTTCGATCACCGCCTCCAGCTCTTTACGATTGATGGCGGGAAAAGCATCACCAACTGGCGCCGGTGTAGGCGAAAGCGTGCATTGCAGGCCTATAACACCGGCGGCTAGTAGTGGTTCGGCTTCCTGTGCATTCGCGGGCACTAATCCACCCCAAAAACCGACATCCACATAAATTTTTCCACGCGCCACACCGGTTTTTGTCTTTAACGCCGAGACGCTGGTTGTTGGCGGTATAGTGTTACTAAAAAGATCGTTTTTTTTAAGGAATTTGCGTGCTTCGTCTCATCTTAATAACAAAAATATATTTTTTTTTACGTACGTCGGCCGATCAATGATGGTTGTAAAACCGCCGGCAGCTGCTGCTTTCGTTGCTGTCACAAATCCCTCCCAATCTTTACGCCCCGGTTCGCTGATGTTTACATTGGCGTCTATCAGACCCGGCATAAGCACTTTGTCGCCAAAGTCATAGACCTACGACAAATCAAAACAAATAGAGCGCATTCGCTTAAAGAGTTCACTTCAACCGCCTGTTAGCCGGCAAAACAATGCAAATCGGATTTCACTCTCTTCGCCGCTCTTTAGCGCTCACGTTAAACTCACCGCTTCCGACTCCGTGTTGTAGACATAAGTATTCACCTCTTGTGCAGTGCGCAAGACCTTACGTATTATGCCCTCTGTGTCCACGATAATGCCACCGTTCAAGAAGCCCTGCTCGGTGCCAAGGAAAATACGTTTGCTGAGGAAAAGCAAATCCATTTCACAGTTGATGTATGGGCAATGAGGACACTTTTTCGGTTAGTTATTAAATTTTTTACGTTTCTTCGGTTTACTGGATTTCTATAACTCCTTAATTGAGAGCGAAAATATAAAATTTATTTTCTTCTATGTGCTATATTTAGAAAGCTCTCTTGATTTATGTACTTCCACGCGCAGTCACCGAAAAACACTGAATGATCACTGTGCACTGAGCAAGTAATACCTTTTCACTTTACTTATGGAAAGCTCCGAAGCTTTCTTTGTGGTGAAATTCTAAAAGCACTTATTTGAGGTGAGTTTTGAGTATTTTTCAAATATAAATCAGAAACTAACGAGGTTTCATTTAAAGTGTTGTTTTCGTTATGTTTGAATATGACTAATGATAAATCCCTCATTTAACGAGATTATCGGATTAAAGACTTGGTTTTGATAGGTAGAACATGGTAAACTTAATTTACGCTGTTTAGACTATAATTAGATATACGAGAATACAAAAGTTTCAAATTCTGGTGTTAAAAGTGCCCATAAGTATGCAGTATCTAGAAAATATTTGCTTTCCTCAGGTAATGTTGATCTTCCGAATGAGTTTTCTTCATAAAAATGCTTCCCATATTATTAAAAGCCTTCATTGAACGAGTTACAACTCCCAAATGTGTGAAAGAAAACCTCTTCCAGGCGAAGATTTTGACAAAATTTAAATATTTATAGACCAAAGTTACATACTTTTACATAAAGATTACATACATACTTAAAAACTTGAAAAAGTAAACATAAATTGTGAATAAATTTTTTTACATTATTATTTTTCCATTTTCTGTCTGTATATTTTACTTGGAAATAGAAAAAAGAAAGCAACAATACAACGAAAAATAAATTTACATATTTTCGGGCAGACAAAGACTAAGTCAAAGCGCATGTTTTTAGTGAAATATTATAGTAAATAACGGCAAAAAAATCCTTAGCAACACTAAATTATTAGCAGCAATACGAGGCGCCTGTTGGTTCAATAAAACGAAGTGTAAACAAATGCCAATACATACACCCATACATATGTACGTGTGTTAACAGCTGCAAAGGCCGTGCTAAAGCATTTAAATAGGACATTTAGCGCAACATTCGCGATCCTTAATTGTTTTGATTGCGACGAACTCCACTTCGATAAGGATATTAGCAAATAAATCACAGCCCAACAACCGTTAAATATAGCATAATATCGTGAATCAAACAATTGAAATAGAAAATAGAATTGACTAAATGTATGGCAGGTGAGTTGAGTGCTTAAGTACAACAATACTACATAAATAGTAGAGTAGCATAAGTTTGTGGCATATCTAACATACGCTGAGCGAAAAATCACTTATTAATTTAAAATATTGATTATATAAATACATATGATTTGAAATGTTTAAAAAATACAAATTGAAAAAAACTCCACGCAGAGCGGGCAATGCCGTACCACACGAACGTATGCGCATAAGTTTTTGCACCGATTTGGACAAATCCGTTTTGGTGAATAATTTCGAGAAACGCGGTTGGTCGCAAGTGAGTCCCGATGATGATTGGAACTTCTATTGGGCGAGCGTGCAGACGTGTCGGAATATTTTCAGCGTCGATAGCGGCTATCGCATGCACGACAATCAGTGAGTTACATATACATATACTATGTGTTAAAATGTTTTTGCTTTATGAAATAAATAGAATATAATAATAAATTACTTACAGAATGATTAATCACTTTCCCAATCACTATGAGCTGTCGCGCAAGGATTTGTTGGTGAAAAATATTAAGCGTTATCGCAAGGATCTTGAGCGTGAAGGCAATCCACTGGCGGAGCGCTCTGAGCCAACAGCTGCCGGTGCGCCGCGTTATGTGTATTTGGATTTCGTGCCCATCACATTCGTATTGCCGGCGGGTAAAAACAGCTTAGCAATTATTATTTAAGCTGGCGCTTTTTTCTTTATTTTTTCAAGTTTTAAAGCCGGCGCTTTTTTCTTTATTTTTTACTAGCTTTTTAGCATACATATATATTTTACTGATATTCTTTGTAATAGATATTTCTTGACACACTTTATTTTTTATTTTGGGATTTTATTTACACAATACACTTATTTTTTATTGCACTTTTTTTCTTTATTTTACTATAATATTAAAATTTACACTTTTTACATTTTATTTCATTTTTTATTTATTATTTACATCATTTAAACTTTTTTTTACAAATAGCTCATTTTTCACCCTTTATTACTTTATATTTTGCTATATAATTTATCACTTTTGAATTTTTTACACAATTTATTTTCTTATTTTACTATTATATTTATAATTTACATTTATTGCATTTTATTTAATTTTTTTAATAACACTTTTTTTGCAACTAGCTTATTTTTTTATTACTTTTTACATTTTATTTTGCTATCTTATTTATAATTTGCACCTTTTACACTTTTTTACAAATATATTTTACTAAAAGCTTAAAGCTTACTTTTCTCTCATATTTTTTTACAAATTTACCTTTTTTATTTTGCTTTTTTATTTATAATTGCACCTTTCCACTTTTTTGACAAAAAGCTTCTTTTTCTACATGACTTTTTTCACTTTCTACCTTTTGATTTCGCTATTTTATTTATTTTGCACATTTTTTTACAAGCAACTTATTTTTTTCAACACATGATTTTTTTTATTTAAAACGAAATACACTTTTACAACTTTTTTTCAGGATATATCAAACTTTTTTCTTATTAACATATTTTAGTTTCATTTATTATATATTTTCTTTCACACTTTTAACGCATTTTACTTTTTTATTACGCTCTTTGACTTAAACCTTTTGCACCCATTTTTCTTTAACCACTTTCTTTTTACACTCACGCTTTTTTATTGATTTATTTTAAATTTTATTTTTTTAACGCATAATTTACACCTTAAATTATAATTATATTTTTTTAATTAATATATTTCTATCACTCTAATTTTCGCTCATTATCGCCACATATTAATATTATTTATTGATTTACATATATTTTAATTATTATTATGCTATTTTGGCAAACACTTTTTGCATTTTTTCGCAAACACTTTTTCCAATTGGAGTCCTCCGACTCTAATTAAAATTAATAAAATGTTTTTAGATTACAATATGTTTGTTGAGGAGTATCGCAAAAACCCACAAAGCACTTGGATCATGAAACCTTGCGGCAAATCACAAGGCGCTGGCATTTTTCTCATCAATAAGTTGTCAAAATTGAAGCGCTGGTCACGCGAAGCAAAGGGTCCTTTCCACCAACAATTATCCAAAGAGAGTTATGTCATCTCCAAGTAAATGTAACACACTTTAATTTTATGTAATAAGTTTTAACTCCACTGTTTTTAAACACTAGGTACATTGACAATCCGTTGCTAATTGGTGGCAAGAAATTCGACTTGCGGCTTTACGTGCTGGTCACCTCGTTTCGCCCACTAAAAGCATATCTATTCAAGCAGGGCTTTTGTCGCTTCTGCACAGTCAAATATGACACCAGTGTCACCGAGCTGGACAATATGTATGTGCATTTAACGAACGTGAGCGTGCAAAAACATGGCGTAAGTAGGAAGTCTGCAATGAAATATAAAATGTCAAGTAACAAATTTAACCACACTTTACCGATTTCCTTTTACATATGTACATACTTTATTTCATTTCCTTTTCCACCTTCCGTCTAAAGGGCGAATACAACAATCTGCACGGCGGCAAGTGGTCTGTGCAGAATTTAGCGCTTTACTTAGAGGGCACACGTGGCAAGGAGGTGACCGATCGCCTCTTCGGCTCAATTGCTTGGCTAATTGTGCATTCGTTGCGCGCTGTAGCGCCGGTGATGGCCAGCGATCGCCATTGCTTTGAGTGTTATGGTTACGATATAATAATCGACAACAATCTGAAGCCTTGGTTAGTAGAAGTGAATGCATCACCGTCGCTTACCTCAACAACAGTCACTGATCGCATACTAAAATATAAACTAATCGATAATATATTGTCTGTAGTGTTACCCCCAGACGGTGTACCCGAGTAAGTGCAAGAAAATTTGTTATTTTTACACGATTTTTACACTTTTCACGCGGAGCACGAAATGACGCCACAATTTTTGCACAATTCCAACGGTAAACTGTAAAGTGTAATGGCGTACTGTCAAAGTAGCGGAAATTTTGTGTGTGTGGGTGTGTCAACATCTGTTTAGCAAGGTTATCAACCGCTCGGTTTGCTGCTTGAATATGTGGTGAAACCGGATAAAGTTAATGCAGTGCTGCGTTTGAATTTGAATTTGAATTCATTTTTATTTGCTTTATTTTGTTCTTAATTGTATTTATTAGTTTACATTTTTTTATGTAATGTTTGTTTTTCTGTAATAAAGCTTTCTTTTCTTTTTGCTTTAGCGTACGTTGGAATAAAATACCTAGCGCCGATGCTTTGGGCAATTTCGACTTGCTACTCGATGAGGAGCTGGCAGCTCAAGAAGAACAAGCACAAACTGCACAACCGAGCACGAAAGGCAGAGGCGGTGGCGGCAATCGTTGGAAATGATAATGTGGTGTCATTTTGAAAAAGCTATATATTTTTTTAGTGACTTTTATTTATTATTTTATTACAGCAAAAGAAAATTGTTAAGTGAAAAATAAATAAAAGTTATCGATTACTTACGTGTTGGCCTTGTAGATGAATTAAAATGTCAAAGCGGAGAATAAAAAATATGTTGAGGTTATTTTTCATAATTTATTATTATTTTTAATTTATTCATTTTTTTTTTTTAATTTAATTATTAATAATTCTTATATTTATTATTTAAAATTTTTTTTTTCGGATACATTTTTATATAAAATTGGTTTAAATTCGTTATGAGACAAATATAAAATTTTTTTCTGGACTTTTCGTCCTTTATAAGGATGGAATGCTAAAAAAATTTAATTTTAGTGATTCTCAATGTTAATTGACCATAGCAAGGTATTCGGTTTCTAAGCAGCCGGGCCGATTTCTCACAAATCAAACGTCTTTACTTCAGCAGTATCCTCTAGAGTTGTTTTTAGCTATGTTTTACTTAATACAACAACAAGAAAAAATGTAAAGGCCGACGTTCGCAGGGTACTCAGTTGAAATTACCGGCACTGAATCGTCTTTATATAGAGCCAAGAGCACTCAGCATGGCCGAAGAATTTATCAAAAATACGTATAGCATGTTTTATGTCGCTACAACAACAAAAACAACAAGTTATGTAGACCTCTTTGTGATAACCACTGCCATCGCTTGCATTTTAATGTGTTTTTAACTTTAAAAGTCAAAAGTAAATATTATTTCGACATGGGTTGCCAGCGTGTTTCTTATTTGTAAAGAAATATGAAATATATTTTCTTCATTTTTTGGCTGAAATTGAAGCATAAATCGTTTATAAGTCGCATGCAATTAGTTTAGTTACACAAACACTATAACAAATCACATAAACACAAATAACATTTATTTAATATTTTTTCTTTATTATTAATTTGGACATAATTTTATTGTATCGCTTTAAATTTTTTATTACTGGTAATTAACTTAGATTTAAAAATTTATGGGTTTTCAAATTACAATATTAACTTACAAAGCTACGGAATTTATACTGAGCAATATTAGTCACTTAGTAGTATTTAAGGTTAAGTACATATTTATATGTAAGTTTGTATATAAAACTAATATTTTTAGAAGCTACGGTATTAAAGCTAAAGTAAACACAAACTAAACAAATATTTTTAAATGAAGATAATGGAAAAAAATTGGAATGGGAAAAATGGTAAAAAATAAAAAAAATATGAAAATATAATAATAATTATTATAAAATAATATTAATTAATAATAATAATAAACAAAAAATAATAATAATATATTAGTAATAATAAACAAAAATTAGTAAAAAAATCATATTTTTATATTTTACCAAAAAACAATAATAAAACAAACAAAAAATCGCGCAGCACATACAAAAATTAGTATTTTCTTATTTTCTCAAACACTTTCAAACCACGCTTAACAAAAAATTAATGAAATTAATTGCATTAAATGTAATTAAACATATATAGACATTTATTTTAACAGTTATGTACGCGCTTATGTTATAAATGTCTTATGCTTTCACTTATATAAATTAAATTATAAATATTACAAATATTATTTACAAAATGTCAACACACATACATAGAAATACATATGTTTTAAACACACACAAAAATGTTAAATGACAAATACATACATGTACATATGCACATAAATGAACAATGAGTGCGTTTGGTTGGTGTGCTAGAGCGTTGCGGCGGCGTTAAATGTGTGACTTAAAAGTTAGGTTAGGTTAAAGATGGCTTCATGGCGTCAAGGCCGAAAATTGGTTGAAAAAAATATTTTTATAACATATGCATTTATGCAATGGTTTTTTGTTATTTAAAAAAAATATTTTTCAAAAAAAATCGTGTTACAAACAAACATATAAAGCTGTAGACAAATTTTCGTAATTAAATTCAATAGTTGAACTTAGAATTTTTCATTTATTTCGTTTTTAATGCAAATTTGTATTTACATTTTCATTTTTGTTACAAATTTTTCTTCAACGCGAATTATTTTTTACTCGCAAGTGCGAAACTCTGCTGTATTTTGTTGTTTTTGCATAATTTTGTGTATGTTTTTCGTTTTATATTTTATTTTAAATATTTTTCATTTTTTATAATTTATTTTATATATTTTTCATTTTTTATAATTTATTTTAAATATCAAAAATATTGTAAAAATGTATTTTTGTATATAAATTTAATTATTCTGCACTGTAAATAATTTCAAACGCTTAGCTTGCACTGCTAAAGTACAAAAACAGTTAGTTGTTGGTATTTAGCAATAGTTGTAAAATATTTTTGGAATGAAAATGCACGCTCTTAACTTTTAATTAGAAATTATTGAAGTAGAAAATAAGTTTTAAGCTTTTTCATAAACACAAGTGGCTACGCTGAAGCCAATTGGATTTTACTTCCACTGTGGCAGGTGGAGTAGAGTACGAGTGGAAATTTTATTGTTATTGTTTATTGTTGAAAGTCAACATTCAGACATAATTGGACGAATTTTTTCGCAGTTTTGTTATTTATATATAAAAACTAGCATATAATAAGCAAGAATTTAAATTTTTGTAATATATCGCCTAAATTGTTGAATGGATGAACTTTCTTTGTAAAAAATTATGAAAGAAGTAATTCCAACAATAGAATAATTTTTGTAATATTTTGCTTTGCCATACTTTAGTGTCCAACACTGTGAAACAAAATAGTTCATTGTAGTATTATTTAGTGCGATTCGGCATATTTAAATGCTATGAAAATTAGTATTTAGTGGTAACAAAATCTTTCTTTCAAATTCTTACAAACTTGGTTTATGCAGAGAGGTAGCAAAAAAGTAGACGGAAGCTAGAATAAATTTGTAATAATAAAGCTTGCTGGATAATACAATATGTACATATGCATAAATTAGCTACGGCAACGGCTTTTAAAGCTAAGCAATAATATTTCCAAGTACAAATATTATTTCCAAATAAAATTTAAATGACAATATATATTTTTCAAAAACTATATCTATTGTTAAATATCAACTATTAATTTACCTTTGCGTTAAAAATAACGAAGTTTGCATTTTTAGAACTTTAACGGCCACTTATAAGCAGGCTAGCGTGTAATTTTCACTTTTAGGTTATGTGCTCAAATTTTCAAAAATTAATTTATTACAATAATTTGTTTTCAAAAGTGTTAATTGCCGCGTTGTAACGCAAAGTAACAACAAATGCTTGCCGTTATGCTAAATATGCACAAAGAAATAGCTAACAAATAGTTATTATTAAGAAAATAAGTATACACGCGCAATTTATTATTAATTGTTGTTACAATAATTATAAATTAAACAAGAATACAATAATTAATGAATATTGTATTTACGTATAAGCATATTCTGCTATAACATAACTTTAATTTGCTGCATTTTGGTGTCTTTGCATTATATATTAGAGGCAGAAAATAAAAAAAAATATTCCAAATATTTTTTAAAGAAATTTAATATTTTTTAAAGAAAATTATATCGCTTTCTGACGTAAATAAATGTAAAACTACTTATTTACGCGCTTATTGGCATACTTCTGCTTTATTTTTTACTTAATTTTAGTGTTTAGTTCGCGCCTAACCTCACTTTGAGCAGTTGGCTCCTTAAATCTACTTCGTATATTTATGTATGTAGGGATTTTTTTCGTTTCGTTATTTGCTGTAAAAAATTTACAATATATTCGATTTATTTTAACGCTATGCAGACGACATTGCTGCATATAAATATTTTTTAAATTAAAAACAATACTGTTCAAGCTGCAAACTATGCGAATGCTGCAACGGAATGTATGTATATTAGTGTATGCGTGTAATGTTATATAACAGTAAATTTCGCAGAATAGCTGCAACTACCGTTAACGCTCAGCTTACACAATTCTTTTATGCATAATTTAAACTTTAATTACTTAAAATATTTATGATTACAAATTCCACATTTTGTAATTGTATGCCAGCACTTGATAATTTTTTGTTGTTGTTTGTTTTGTTGCAGTCTCATGATTTAAGGATTTCGTACCAATTCCTGTGTGCCACATAGAACATAATTTATTTACAAATTTTCTTTTTTCGCTCAGCCAATTTGTTTTTGTTACACGAACGCTTTTGTATTGCTGTTGACTTAGAAAACCGCCGACGGCGACACACGCTTTAACACTCGGTGGCGAGGTAGAATATCTCCACCACATCCGAGTCCACATCCTCGTAGTCATTGTCGCCACCAGCGCTGCTGCCATCATCATTTCTACCACCACCAACAACATCACACGCATCGCGCGCCAGCTCAGCGTACGCTGTATCACCAACCGTCGCGCGTTTTGCTTGTTCTACGCCACGCCTTGGGCGCAGCACCGGCACCTATAGTCACACTTTCGATGCGTGCGGCTGCGCGCCACCGCTAACGACTGCGCTCGCGAATTGCGGCTGCTGCTTCTGTACCGTTTGGTATGTGGGTTGTTGTGCGGCGATGGCCGCTGAGCTCTGATCGCGTATGGTCACGTGTGTGACGAAGGGACCGCGACTGCGCGCGCTGCTGTTGAGTGAGGCGGGCGAGAAGCCATTCATGCCGGCTACCTTCCAGTGTGGTTGCGCTTGTGGTGGTGGTCCAACTGTTTGCTGTTGTGCTTGTTGTTGTTGCTGTTGATGATGTTGATTGCTGTTGTTGTGTTGCTGATGTGACTGCTGTTGTTGTTGCTGCTGCTGCACGCCATTCACCGTTATCGGTGAGTGATGTCCGTTTTGCTTGAGACTGCCATTGCGCAGCTGATGATGTTGCGCCGCCGCCGCAGCTGGACTCACACTGTGCTGCACCGTCTCGTACTCATAGTATGTGGATGTGGGTCGCAGCAGACTGCTCTTGTCGGCAGCGCTGCCGCTGTTGCTCAACATGGCGGCGTGATGATGATGATGTTGCAAGTTGATGTCCTGTGAGCGGGCGCTGCGTTGCGAATGGTAATGCTGATGACGGCGACTGCACCATCGAAAATGTACAGCGGCAAAGCGTAGGGCATGACGAAGCAAGGGCGCGGATGTGAGTATATGCAAGAGAGAACGTTTACAGAAGGGAAAAATGGCATGAGTAATGTTGATGTGGTGTGTGGAAAATATCTTTATATCTAAATATGTACATATGTATGTTTTGATAGTAAAGCAAGGCGAGTTCAACCTAAGGTAATGAAAATGGAAAATAAAGCAAAGCAAAGGTGTAGGCAAGCGTGTGAGGCGAAAAAAGTGGGCGCATGCAAAATGTATAATGAAAAAGTACGTAAATACATATGAATGTATGTGTGTAATAATAATACAAGTGAATAATGTGTGTGTATACTAATAAATAATATAATAATAATTAAAATAAAAAAAATGTTTAAAAATTTTGTTTCTGCGGACATTAGAATGCAAGTAACCAATCAAGCGAAATTATATAAAAGTATAAAAGGGATAAAATAAATATTATATAAAAAAATAAATAGAACTAGCAACAATTTACAATAGAAAATATAATCTTAGGAACTTAAATCTTTTTGTTTACAAAATTGTATAAATCGCAATTGTACTAGAAACTAAAAATAATAAAAAATACAATTTTCTAAAAAAAAATCTGGATTTTTTTTTTAATTTTCACAGGCTGATTTTGTCTTCCGTCACTTCCTATCATTGACTCGAACCACTATCTTGTTGCAGCCAGGATACACACCCACCTCTCTACAGCAAAAAAAAAAAACACATCAACAAACACAAGGAAGCTTCGACGTCGAGTAGCTGCAATCACAACAGACAGCCGAACGATTTCTACTCGACTTGGAAGGGGCTATATTTCCGAAGAGATCGAAATTGTTCGGTTATAATCGGAAATTGACGACACTAACGTAGGGGAACATTGAATATGGAGAGTCCCATATTTTTGAATTGTGGCTGTAGCTACTTTAACCTGACTGAGCAAGAAAACTAGTCGCCAAAACTAATGGCTTCCAAGAGATTGAACCATTGAAAAAAGTTGTTCGATAAGTAGATTTATTGAGACCTTAAAAATATGTGATTAGTATCAAGAAATAAGTTTGGTACGTCGCTACGAAACTTCTTGTATAGTATAACCTAACTCTGAGCAAGGAAGTGTGTGTATTTCATAGAGCAAGCCATTTTGAAGAAAAAATGCTGTTTTCAGAAAATTAACACTGCAAATTTGTTCGCTAAAGTCAGCGATAAGTATGTGACTCCACAATTCTTGTAGATGATAGAGTCATGTGTAGAAGTTCACTCAATTGAGGAAAGTTTTCTGAGTGCCATTCACTTAGGAGTGGCCGGAAACGATTTTTTACATATGGCTCAAGCAACTCACGACTTCCGAAACGTACGAAATACATAAAGTTAAGTGAAATGGAAAATAAGCCTTATTTTCATGTCCGATCTTCGAAAAATCAACCCTTGGCCGGAAAAAATCCGGGTTAATTCGGCTAACGTAGAACCGGCAGTCGTGGGAATTATTTTCTCGATGTTCTGCTGCTAACAAAGCTGACTGTAGAGCTTTTTTGCTACGAAAAATGTATAGGTTATGTCTGACATTAAAAAAGCTAGGTTATGGCTTACAAAATCATTACAGTAAGTAAAATAATATTCAAATGAATTTAATCTGATTATTAGGACACCAGAAAACGATTATCGGAAAAACTTCTGGAAAATTAGCTTTTTTCGGTCTTCTAACAGTATATATGCCCTTAAAGCGATTAATTAGGTACCTAACAACTCTAGAGTATGCGGTTACTCTATGTTACAGAGATACAAAAAAATAAATAAACTAAATTAAAAAAAGTTAAATAAATTAAGAATATTAATAAGTAAATATAACAAATTCATAAATACTTAAAAAATAATAATTCTAGCAACTAAAACTAAACTAGTGTTTAAGAAAGCAATATGGCAATTACTTCAATTCAAAGCAAATCCAATCTTCCGATTTCAAACGCACATATCTAGGGGTAAAGCTGCAATAGGAACCAAAGCGAGAACCGAAAAACCGGTGGTAAGTTAACAAGGTAAGAGGCGTGTGGTTTAAGAATGCTTAAGTGTGGCAACCACAGCACATATACAGCTACAAAGTACATTTATACATACAAACACTTAAGAGCGTTATGTATGCATGTTTCAAATATGTGTGTGTATGTGTGCGTGTTGTGTTGCAGTTAGTAGTTACCTTTCCGCCTCGACTTTAATGCGCTGCCTGATAACTTGTTGCCGCATGCATTCTAATGTCGACTCCGATAAAACGTCTGTACTATTTTGATTTTGTTTAGTTGCCGTGTTTTCGCTTTCGCTGCTTTTTCGTGCATAAATAGTGCAATAGATTTGGACATGTGTGTGTGTGTTTGATTTTGTTTGATATTTGATTTTTTTTTAATTTTTCAGATTTTTTGCAAAGTGTGGCAGCACAAATTTTGCATATGCGCGGGTGTGGCGTGTTTGTTTAATGCAATATTATAACGGTTCATTTGCAGAATAATTTCAAAAAATTAAAAATAAACGGAAAATAGTAGTGATAATGGTGGTTTGGTGATGGGAAGAGAAAAAGAGAAAATGTAACAGACATTAAAGAGAGTGAAAATGTAAATGTATTTGTGTGTGTGTGTATAAAATGCAAGTACTGCTAAATGCCGCAGCGACTTTCATTACAAAAATTAACCAAATTATTATTTTTTCATGAAAGCGCAACATACAGTTAGCGGTGAACGCTTATATAATTTTGTTTATATATAAATGTATATAGAAATGCTTGTATATATGTGTATGTATGTATGAGTGTATGCGTGTATCAGTTAATGTTGAGAAATAAACAATTTATACAATTTTCAGCGAAGCAAACGCGCGCTCACCTCATCTGTTGCTGATGCAGTTCGTCGTAGTTGGCATAATGCTGATAGCGATGATTGAAAATATCATTGTGGTGTATGCCATTCGAGTTCGACGACAAATTACCCACGCCACCGCCAGCATTTGCGCCACTGCCACCGCTGCCGGTGCTGTTGGCAGGCGGTAAGGGCGGCGGCGGTTGGTAGGCTGGCGGCACCAGCTTCGTATTCCGATCGAGCGCGGCTAAAGCGGCGGCAGGCAGCTGATTGTTGGGCAGCGAAGCTGGCGGGCGCTCAGCCAACGTAGCGGCTTGCGCATCTATCGGTACAACGCCATCTTTGCGATTCTTGCCGAAACGAAACATATGCCCGATGCCGCGCAATATGCTCGGCTTCTTGGCGCGTGACTTATGCTTGCCGTCGTTCAGCGAACTCTGGAAGGGTCCGTTGCGATGCGCAAAACCGCCATCCTGATCGGTGCCCTCCTCGAGCAGCCAGTGTTTGCGTGGTTCTGTGGAGAGAGATAGAGTAAATAACATGAAAAAAGAAAAAAGTTAATAAATTTCAGTGCAACTCACTGCCCGCCTCGGGATCCGCCACCACAGCGGCGCGCAAGCTGTCCTCACGTCCGCGTCCGCGCGGCGCACGTAATGCCGTCGGACCGCGCGGCTCATCGGACATTTGTATCTCTTGCACCATGGTTTGCAGCGACTCCAACGATGAGGATTTCTTCAAACCCAGTGAGGGACCCAAGTCGCCGACTTGATCGCGCGCCTCCGCTTGCAATTGTTGCGCTTCCACGCCGGAAGCGGTCTTCGTGTGCTTATAGCCGGGTATTTGCGCATTCGCATTGGCAATACGCGCTGTCAGCGACTCCATGGAGCCACCGTATATGGCAGACTTGGTTAGTTGTATGCGGCGCTCGCGTTCGCGCTCCTCGCGCAACTTCTTATTGCGCTGGTAGGTGCCCGTTTCGCGTGCATCCAGCGCGGCGTGATGTTTCTCCGATATTGAACGACGTCCAAGCGCGTCGCGAGAAAAGTGCTCCACACCGGAGTTGTTCGTTTCGAGACTCAACTGGGACGAGTATGTGGCATCGAAGCCCGGTGCGGCTGTGGTCGTGTTTTGGCCACCATTGCTGCTTTGTGTGCACACTGAATCGTTGGGATGGTGGGGCAGTGTGCTGAAAGCAGAAAATAAAAATATGTTTAGATATATTTTTAAGGGTTCAAGTGACAAAAGAGTACTCACGGTGACATTGGCTCTGGATCGTCTTCAATTAAAACTGTGTTGTTGTTGACGTGGCCATTCATCAGCTTCTGATGATGCAAAGCTGGCGACCACGTTTCATTTGTTGCCATGTAATAGCTCTCATTGCGCAAGCCGTGAAGGCCGGCGCTACCGGGCGCACCGCCAATACCACCTGCAACCCCACCGCCAGCGTTCAAGTGATCGCGTGAGGGCCGACGCGCCTGTTGTGATGAATTCGACGAGCAAACTCCACCGGTTAGACGATCTAATACGGGATTGCTCCATCTGAAAGGTTTTTATTGCATAAATGACTTAGAAAAGTAAACCCACACATTCACCTGTTCATTTCATTTGTTGCGCAGCCACCAGCTCCACTGCGTGCTTCCTTCTTCTCCGGACTCAGATAGATCACTGTTGCGCCGGAATTATCGCTGGCATTCGAGCTGCTATTGGTCTGCTCGAGTATGTCACCCGAACTGGCGGAGCGTGCGATCTTGCGTGCCACCGATAGCGTTATCATGCCCGGATGCTTACCGGGATTGTTGACCATGGCACGACGCAACGTCTCCATTGCCTCCGCGTTATTTTGACCCAACAGCGAGACACCGTTAACACTCAAGAGTTGATCATTCATGCGTAGACGTCCGTCACGTGATGCGGCGCCACCATGTATGACGTTCTTCACGAAAATACCCAAATCACCGTCGTGTTTCATTGAATTGTTGCTGCTGTTGGAATTCGAACTGGTCTTGCCTTTTACGCTGACACCAAGACCGGCCTTCTCTGTATCGTGTACTGGTATGTGTAGTGTGAGTACTTCGCGTGAGCGCCATGCGATGCCCGCTTGTAAGCTATCCTGCATTGTTCGGGAGGTAGCGATGTTAGAAAATATTTATCGGTAGCTTGAAGATTATACTCACGCTTGAAGCTGCCGACTCGCTGCCTGCATCTATAAAGTGCTGGGATTCGTTCAGCTGATACTGTGCCTGCTGTTGGTGCTGCTCAAAGAGTGAGCGTGCGCTGTTGGACTTCTTAACGCCGTTCGGCAGCTTATCTTGCTGCTGCTGCTTTTGTAAAGAAGAGGGTAACACCGGCGCTGGCGGTTTTGGTGGTGTATTCATTACGTCACGCTCTTTCTCGTCGTAGTTCTGGAAAGGATGTTGAAAATAGTAATTTTTAGGAAAATATAATTATTATTTGAACTAATTTTCATTACGACTATTTCTGATTAATCATTTAGTCGATTAGTCTTTCGAATAAAATTTCGATTAATCATTTATCTGATTAATCGTTCGATTGAAATTTATCAATATAGTCGATTAATCTTTGGATTAATATTTTTTTATTAATCTTCTGATTAATTTCTATCAATTAATCATTTAGTAGAGACATTTAGTTGATTAATCTTTCGATTGAAATTTAAAAATTTAATCGATTAACCTGTTTTATTAATCTTCTGATTTCTTTTGATTGATTGATTTTTCGATTAAAATTTAACAATTTAGTCGACCATTTCTGATTAATCATTTAGTCGATTAATCTTTCGATTAATTTTTCGATTGAAATTTAACAATTTAGTCGATTAGTCTTTCGATTAACCAGTTAGTTGATTAATCCTTCGATGAAACTTTAATAATTTATTCGATTAGTCTCACGATTAATAATTTTTGGATTAATTTTCCGATTATTATTCTTACTAAGCAAATTTTCCATTAATCGCTCTGGAGAATATATTTTTTCATAACCTCGACTAATTAGATTAATCCTCTCAGGCATACTTACAATTTCCCGCTCATCCTGTTCGGCCAATTCCTGCTGACGCGATACTACTAAACGCACCGTAGCACCGGGTTGCGTAGCGCGCAAAATGGAGACCACATCCGTTTGGGTTTTGCCAGTCATCGGCACACCGTCCACCTCGAGCAAGCGATCGCCTGGTTTCAAACGACCATCCTCGATAGCAGCGCCACGCGGCAGTATATTCTTAATATAAATCGGACAATGGCCACCGGCTGGATTATCGCGTGTTGTCACAGAAAAACCGAGACCATTCGGACCCTTCTTCAGCACAATTTCGATCTTACGACCGAGCTTACGCGTATTCGCGACCTGTAGAGATGTGCCCACTGGCGCCGTATGTGGCTTACGTGTGGGCGAGACAGTCGCCACCTTCGTCTCTACGGTTGAGGCCAATTTCTCTTCCGCCTCAATCATTTCGGCGACTTTAGAGTCGCGACGCCGCGATTTGCTGACGCTACGTTGGTTAGCGTTACTACCACTGGCGCGCAACACGCGCACACGCAATTCGGAAGCTTCGAGCGAACGTCGTAGATAGTCCTGCACCTTACCCTCGGTTAGACCGATCAGTTTAGTGCCATTGATTTCGAGTATGCGATCGCCGCGACGCAAGCGGCCGCGTTCAGCGCGACTGCCCGGTTCCACGTGCTGCACCAGCAAACCGCCGCCATGTTCGTTATCCGGTATGGCCGTCAGACCCAACGGACTACCATACTCATTGATGATGAGCAACATTTCGCCATCTTTTTCGCGTATCGACTCGTAAGCCTGACCGAGCGGCTCTTTACGCTTACTTTCACGCGGCAGCGACTTGGTGGTGTACATTTGTCCCTGTGACGCATACTGATGTGACGACTGCTGTTGCGGGTGCTGCTGCTGCTGATGCTGTAACTTCTCGGCGGCCTCCATCCATTTATAGCCCGTGCCATCGCCAAGAAACTGCATGGACAAGCGACCGGAGCGTGCGAACGGTTGTTGCGTCGGTGCGGCTGTCGCATGCTGTTGCCCATCGTCTTCCTCCTCCCACTGTGGCGTCAAATAGCCGCTCTTATCGAGCAGCACACGATCGGGTGAATCACCGCCGCAGTGTGGCGCTGCTGCTGACCAGCGTTTATTGCCACCCTCCGCCTTCAGCGAGGCGAGCAAATTCGGATCACTGCTGCGACGCACTTGCAAACCCAAGCCGGGAATGGGGCAGGCAGTAGTGCTGGTGACTTCAATGTGCGGCGTTGCAGCATCGCCACGTTGCCCATTTGTGGGCGCATCTGTGTTGGTGGGGTCACGAAAGATATCGGGCGAGCCAGTGCCCACCGAAGAGCTGCCAGAGGCACCATCGCCGCCACCTTGCGGCACACCCGGATCCGGACCGGAGTCATCGAAGCTGGCAAGTATTTGTTCGCGATCATCGGCTACATCGCCGACACAATCGTCGGGATCGAGTATGCCCGACTGTGTTTGTAGATGGTGTACGGCAACCCAAGAATCAGGCTCCTGCAAATGAAAGCGGGACAGATGATTAGTAAATGCTTAGAAATTGTGGTAATAAAGTTTGTAATTAAGAACTAATCAATATTCTGTGTGTTTGTATTTGCTTCGCTGTGCACGTGACTTGGTAAGTTAATTAGGCGTGGTCATAAAAATACTTTGTAAAATAAGGCAAACGCTGAAATGCCTATGCTTATGTCTGTTTTGTAGCGTAACTGTTGTTGCCCATAATAAAGGCTTGAGTATGTGACTTCCGTTGGAAAGAAGGGCCGAAGAGTTAATACAAAATTCTGGCGTTTTCATTACCTCCATACATATTTCAAGTTCGTTTGAGCAATTATTCGAAAGTATGCAACGAAGTTGCGTTTATTTCTATTACAGAGGTCACTGACTTTTTTTGGTAGTAGATTCTGATTTTTTAATGGAAAATAATTTTTATATTGGAAAAGGTCAATTTTGCATTAGAATTATAATTGATATTAAAAGTAATTGAGAAACTTTCACAGAACATCATCTTTGGGTAGCCATGAAAAGAAGAAGGCTAGCACCATAACCTATAAACTGGAACTGAATTCTTAGCGAAAAAGCGGAGATCGCAGGATGAGGTAAGGTTCAGAATCGTTATCCGAATTCTTGTGGTTCTCGCACCAAAAGATTGCTCCGAAATCCCTTTTCAATAGCCTTTTTTGACAGATCAGCAACTCAGACTGAAGTATGGAACGACTTGGAGCATTTTACGACGAGATCTTAAGTTGAAAGCATATAAAATAGAGCTTGTGCAAGAACTGAAGCCGCACGACCTTTCCAAGCGACATCACTTCGCTCTATATGCTCTTGAAAAGTTCCAAGAAAATACGCCGTTTTCGAGCCAAATTTTGTTCAGCCATGAGACTCATTTCTGGCTCAATGAATATGTAAAAAAGCAAAATAGCCATATTTGGTACGAAGATCAACCTGAAGAGACTCAAGAGCTGCTATTTCATCGAGAAAAAAGAACGGTTTGGTGTGGGTTGTGGGCCGGTGGAACCATCGGTCCATATTTCTTCAAAAATGTTGCCGGTGAGAACGTAACAGTTAATGGCGACCGTCATAGCGTCATGATAACTGACTATTTGACGTGTGAAATTGAAGCCCGTGATCTCAGCGACATTTGGTTTCAAGAAGACGGCGCCACTTCCCACACTTCGCATCAATCAATAGATTTATTGAGAGAACTCTTTGGTAAGTAGATCATTTTTTAAGTTTTGGGTCGGTCGATTAGCCACCAAGATCGTGTGATATCACACCGTTAGACTTTTTCCTGTGGGGATATGTAAAGTCTAAAGTCTACCGCTTGGATTCAGAGCCTGGAGCAAAACATCAAGCGTGCCATTCGCCAGTTACTAGCCGAAATGCTCGAACGAGTCATCGAAAATTGGACTCAGTGGATGATCCCTTTGAGACGTAGCCAAAGCGAACATTTGAAAGTGATAACCTTCAAAAAATAATTGTGAAAGAATGTTCTTTTGAATGATAATAAACATTTCCCATTAAATTTGAAGTTTCTGTGCTTTTTCTTAAAAAAAGTAGGAAACCTCGAAATGGATCACTAAGTGTATTGCCAATCAGCGCAACTTAATGTTCTTGGTGTCATATTTTGTGGAAGCTAGAAAGCTTTTTCACAAATAAATATTGACTTTTTGGGGCACCAGTCAAACCTTGACGCATTCTGAGGTAATTTAAGTTCTTCGTAAGTTGTCAAGGAAAACTTCATAATTTTAATCAAAATAAATATTTATATGAATTTTATAATACTTTTTTTTTAATTTTTTCTTAAATTTTTTCAAACTTTGAATATTTATTTCCACAAATTTTTTATTCCTTTTTCATTCATAATTTCACAAAACCCTATAGCTGCAATTTCATATAAGAAACATGCAGCACAGCTCACATTTTGACACTTTTTGGTGACTCACAGAGCCCATATATGTAGAGGCAACTCAAAATATAGTATATTCTTCACGGCTGCCACATGTGGGCGTAGCGAATGCAACAAAATAAAAGTAAAAATTTGTAGAAAACAACAAAAAATAGTAAAAAACCAAATAATATAAACTAAAATATGTGACAGCTTGTTTGGCCAAAATGTGTTGCATTCATTGTTTATATGGTTATAGGATTGCTCATAACTGTGAGAAAAGCGAATAATGGCAAAACAAAAGACTTCAATAGCAACAAACGCCATGAAACAAAAAACGCGCAGCCAAGACAAGCGAATGACTGGTGATGGCAAGAGACATGGCTGGATGCAAAGGCAAAGCTATATAAGCACAGTTGTATATTTACGTATATATGTATGTGTGTGTTTATATGGTAATGGCATGCATGAAAAAATAAATGAAAAACTAAACATTCCAAAATGAGATGATGAAAATATGGAAAAATACGCTTGGCATGGCAAAAGCTTGCAGCACAGAAATATATACGCATAATTATGATGGCAAAATAAGAAAATAGTAAAAACCAAGAATTTATTACTCTTAAAATAAATAAATGGTAAGAAGAATAATTAATATAAATTAAAAAAAAAAACAAATTGTTTGAATCTTTTTAAACAATTTAAATTTTTTCTAGCATGCGAGTTTTTTATAAAAAGAATTTCAATTTTTTGGTCTATCATGCGATTTTTTTTTTGAGAAAAAAATAATGTTATTGAGTGTCTTAAACAATTGAGTTAAAAAAATTACTTAAAATTTTTTTGAGGATTATTTAAAATATTTTTCGAAATTCATTATCGGATACTATTGAAGCCCCGAAACTTCAGAATTTCTTCAAATACATACATATGTATGTACATATATTTCGGGATTCGTTATTGGGTATGTACTATACAAGACCCGAAATGTCGGTATTACTTAAAATATTTTTCGGGATTCATTATCAGGTACTATAAAAGTTTCAAAATTTCGGGAATTACTTTAAATATATTTCGGAATTCATTATCAGGTCTATAAAAGTATCGAAATTTCAGGGTTACTTAAAATATTTTTTCGGGATTATTTAAAATATTTTTCGAAATTCATTATCGGATACTATTGAAGCCCCGAAACTTCAGAATTTCTTCAAATACATACATATGTACATATATTTCGGGATTCACAATTGGATATGTGTTATACAAGTCCCGAAATGTCGGGATTACTTAAAATATTTTTCGGGATTCATTATCAGGTACTATAAAAGTCCCAAAATTTCGGGAATTACTTTAACTATATTTCGGAATTCATTATAAGATCTATAAAAGTCCCGAAATTTCGGGGTTACTTAAAATATTTGTTCGGGATTATTTAAAATATTTTTCGAAATTCATTATCGGATACTATTGAAGCCCCGACACTTCAGAATTTCTTCAAATACATACATATATTCATATTTTTCGGGATTCACAATCGGATATGTACTATGCAAGTCCCGAAATGTCGGGATTACCTAAAATATTTTTCGGTATTCATTATCAGGTACTATAAAATTCCCAAATTTTCGGGCTCCATTATCGGATATGTACTCTTCAAGTTCCGAAACTTCGTGGTTACTTAAAATATTTTTCGGGATTCATTACCGGATATGTTTCGTTTCAAGTAATTCCGTTGCAAATAAATAAAATAAAAAATAATAATAAGAAATAAAATTAAAGTGAATAATCCCGAAACTTCGGTATTTAATTTTTTGGGATCAACTACAAAAAATTTGAAATTACATTGACATGCAACGGAAACTTTGAAACACCTACAAAATGACAGTGAAACATGTTAAAAAATTAGTTGGAAGAACAAAGCAACAACACATAAACATGCGACAAACTGTAAAAACAAAAAATGATCCCGAAAAAACTAGCACAAAACTAACATTCAATATAGTTGTAAGCACGTAAAACAACACAAAAAGTTAGACAAAATCAACAACAACTAATACAATAGAAAAACAAAAACAAATAACCGGAAATACGCCTCCCTGCCCAGCGCATCGCTCAACGCA
This sequence comes from Bactrocera dorsalis, assembly GCF_023373825.1. Classification (NCBI taxonomy): domain Eukaryota; kingdom Metazoa; phylum Arthropoda; class Insecta; order Diptera; family Tephritidae; genus Bactrocera; species Bactrocera dorsalis. Next base: position 59,530,901 of record NC_064306.1, on the reverse strand, counting down.
TCAATGAAACGCCGCGAATGTTTAGTTGTATTTAAATACGAGCGATTTTATTTATTGTTCATTTTATTTCACATTTTGCTTTCGTGATTTATTCGCGCATGCAAATAAAGTTCACAACAAAATTGTTGTTTTTATTGTTCGAATAAATTTTGTAAACCCATCAATTTAAATTTATGCGCTTTTACGATAAGGCATTGTTGATATTTTGCGTTTTTTATTGCCTTTGATTGCCTCGAAATTTATTAAGTGAAAACTTAAGTTTTAATTAACCAAATAAGGCGCTTGTTTTAGGTATTAATATGGTTAAACATGGGAATACCAGAGATACACGTGCATAATATGGGTATGGGTATTTACAGCCGAGACATAAAAGTTGATACGAATATCGTTTCTATAAGCTTACTAACGAAAATAGAAGTACTTGGCAAGTTGCAATAGTAATGCCATAAAATTCCCATTGATAAATTCAAGTATTGGGTTAATTTAACAGTTTGCTGAAGTGTTATCGGAATGTGTACATACATACTACAGGTATCCCTCGAATAACACGGTTAATTGGTTCCGTGTTATTCGAAATCGTGTTATTTGAAATTTAAAAGGTAAAACTTTATAAACGCAATAATTTTTAAATTACATATGTTCAACCACTGTCACTCTCACAGATTGATTTGTTTTTCCTTGAAGAGGTAGAGGATCCTTAAATTTTAATTTTTAAAAGGAATTTTCGCGGCTTCGTGTAATTCGAACCCCGTGTTATTCGAGGGTTGTCGCAATTTTTAACCGTGCTATTCGAAATTTCGTGCAACTCAAGTACCGTGCTATTCGAGGGATACCTGTACATACCGACATATTTAGTCATTAAATCAAACACATACATATGTATATATGTAGTTTCAAATATGGAATTTAGCTGGTACCAAAGGTATTCTAGACATTGTAATGAAAAGTAAAAGTGTTGGAAATATAAAGAAAATTATTGTTCAAGCTTTTCTTCACATTTTTATTAATATGATCTTTTCATTAAAAATAAATTTTTTTATGACGTCATATTAGCGAAAGTTTCAAGTGTGGTAAAGAGTTTATAAAAGTCTTTTATATTTTATGAAAAATGCGATTAAAGATTGCTTAACATTCAAAAAATCTTATGACGCTATTGATCTGTGTTCCCATTGGACTACTTAAAATATATTTCGGGATTAATCATCAACTACTATAAAGTTCCGAAATTTCCAAATTACTTAAATATATTTCGGGATTCATTACCAGATACTATACCAGTCCCGAAATTTCGGGATTATTTAAACTATATTTCGGGATTCATTATCAGATACTACAAACTAAATTTCGTAATTCATTACCTGCTAGTATACATGTCCCGAAATTTCGGGATTAATTACTTAAACTATATTTCGGGATTCTTTACCAGCTACTACACAAATCCCGAAACTTCGGGATTACTGAAAATATATTTCGGGTTTCATTACCAACTATTACACAAATCCCGAAATTTCGGGATTAATTACTTAAACTATATTTCGGGATTCATTACTAGCTATTATACAAGTCCCGAAATTTCGGAATTATTTAAAATATAATTCGGGATTCTTTATCAACTACTGTGTATGTAAGTCCCGAAATTTCGGGATTACTTAAAGTATATTTCGGGATTCATTAACACCTAATATACAAGTCCCGAAACTTCGGGATTACTGAATATATGTTTCGGGATTCATTACCAGCTATAATACCACCTTCCATCATTAACTGACAAATAAAGCTAAGAGTGTGAAACCTGCAGGGTGATCAGTCCAGCCGTTTCGCAGAATTTTTTTACTTTCACCGCCTTCGAAAACCGCGTTTCGAGAAAAACACGTTGAAAATGGTTCTTAAGTAATAGACCCGGCAAATTTTCCAACATAATCATATGTAGTGCTTCTACCAGCTTAGCTAAGTCAAAACCTCCATTTTCAATTGGGATCATATTAAATGGTTTCAAACAAAACTATAGTTTGAAAATAATCGAGATTTTTTAGTTTGTAAAAATATTTTTTGAGAACTCATCAAAAACACTGATATTTTTTTTTTAATTTCAATATTTTTTTTTTTTCATTCGTAAAAATTTTAAATTTTTTCCTTCAAAAAAAAATTGTTATAAGACGTGTACTTGTAATAAATAACAATAAAAAAAACCTAAACAAGCAATTCAAATTTTTTTCCAAAGTACTATCAGAGTACGAGTATTCGGGCAACAAAAATATAAACCAACCAATTATTTTCAAAAAATACATTTATGTCTTTGATTTTGTTGCACTTTTTCCCTGACACATGCCGCAATTACCTTTTGCCCGCGATATGGTGACGGCGGCCGTTTCGGCAGCGTTAACGAGTAGGATTTCTGCAGGAATGTGTGTTGTATGCCTTCGTGCTTCGCCGACACTTTATATGTGTGACGCCAGCCAAAAATGCCAGTCAGTTTGTTGGCCAAAGCGGGGCATTTCGGTGGTACGTCGAACATTGTGGGTATTTTTTTTTTACGTTGTATTCACAGTTATGTGGAGATTTTTTTTTTACAATTTTGCTGGTTTTCGTTTTGTTTTTGTCGCAGAGAATTTGGTGTTTTAATCTTTGGTTAGTGTTTTAGCTTAGTTTTTTATTAATTTATACACACACTTGCACTCACATTGTCACACACTTTAACTGTGTGTTGTTTTCTGAATCTGTGCGCACATATTTACAAATTTTCACTTGAAATCACGGCATTTTTCTCGATTTTTTTGTGCACTAAAGGGAGGTGAAATATATTTCAAATAATTTTCTTTTATTATTCAGTAAAATTTGTAATAAATTTCAGTACTTTTATTTATTATTCAGCTGCTGGCTTGAGTTTTAACGAAATTCTATTTATTTCTTTATTTATTATCATGAAGTTGCTTCTAAAATCACTTTTCCGTTTAGACTGAACTATTGTTGCTGAACCAAAAAAAAATTTGTGCGCAAACGCGTTCATAAGCATTTCATATCTTATCAATTGCAGTAACTAACACCTTGCCTACACCGCCTGCCTGCCGCCTGCTGGTCTGTTATAGCCCCTAGATCGGCCTCGCCAGCAACAATGGCAATAAACAAAATGACGCAATTAATTACTGCCGACGACTATTATGTGTGCGAGAAGTGGGCGCTCGAGTGGCTTCCTACCTTGCGATTCACCAATGAGTTAGTAATTTTGTTTACACCAAGCGTTCTTCTTATCAAATTCAGGCAAATAAATATTTGTGTTTATGTCAAATATATATAGTACGTAATATATATTAGAGCGGGTCGATTTTTTTTTCTATAAAATCATGAGCGCGGGAAATATTCTACGAATCATTTTGAACAAATTTAATTAAGAGTATAAAACAGGTTTCGATGCAGCGAATTTTTATTCTTGAGAGACTATTTGTTTAAAACCGGCTTCAAGTCAGCGTTTTTAAGGTGAAGTTTAAAAACCGGAACAATGGCTTATATGGAAGATATGTGACGTAGTTATCGGATCTGAACGATTCCGACAAACGATCAATAGAATATTAAAAAGCATCTATGAAGCATAAATTTCATTCCTATAGCTTAAAAAAATTACAAAACAAAGCTTTATGATCTCTAAATAGATTTCGCTTTAAAAATCGAAGCCCTGAAACCGGTTTAAGACTCGTAGTCTGTTAGACAAAGTTATTCAGAATGATCCGTAGAACATTTCCCATATACGTGATTTTTTCGCTTTTTTTGCCTTCCTGTACATCGACCCGCTCTAATGTACTTAAAAGGGTTTATTTGTTCAAAAAAATATTTTTTCTTTTTTTTAAGCTTGTTGACATTATTGACAATTACCATATTTTTATACATTTCGTTGTTACGAGAAAAGAAGCACGATATTTTTATGAAAAAAAATTGTTAATACTGTTTTTGGTTAATTGTGGAAAAATGTAAAATGTTTAAAATAAAAAAAAAAATATAAAAAAAATAAAAAAAAATATAAAAAAAAATAAAACAAAAATAAAAAAAAATATAAAAAAAATAAAACAAAAATAAAAAAAATATATAAAAAAATTTAAAAAAAAATAAATAAAAAGAAAAATTATAAAAATTATTAAAAAAAAAATTATTAAAAAAAAAAATATTGAAAAAAAAATTAAAAAAAAAAATAAATAAAAAGAAAAATTATAAAAAAATATAAAATAAATTATTTATTCAAAAACAGAAATTAAAAAAAAAATAATAAAAAAAATTAAAATTGAAAAAAATTAATTGAGAGTAAGTAAGAACAATTAAAAAAATTAAAACACAAAAAAAATTAAAAATCATAAAAAAATTAAAAATAAAAAAATCAAAAAAATTAAAAAGATAAAAAAAGATATATATAATAAAAAAATTAAATAAGGAAAAAAATCTTTATCTATTTCCAGACATGATTAATGCAATTGCAATCGGTCATGTGCAACCAATGACTTAATTTTTCACCAAAAATGTAAAAACAAAAACAAGACAAAAAACAGAGATTAATACTGCATTTCGCCCACATTTGATTAGGCAGGTATTTATAATTTCCTTTTATCAAATTGCTTTTCAAGTTCGTTTTTAATCGAACACTTTTTTTAAGTTCTTTCTTTTTTCCTGATAAGCCACACAAAAGTAAATAGCACGGAAACAAATGAATCATATATAACGGTTTTTTATTGCAAGCACAAATCGGGAGTGGCAACCTTCAAAGGTAACGTAAATTAAACAAAGCAAAATAAACAAAATAGAAAGTAAAAATACAATGAAAAGGGAATAATATAAGAAGAGTATGAATGTTAATCATATCACACGTGTGTAGGTATAATACATAGATAAATATGTGTTACCATAGATAAGAACAACAGTAAATAAATAATACTAAAAATTAGCTAATATTTTTATCTTAGGCTTATACAGCCACGAATAAAAAATTAAAAAAAAAAAAAGTTTGATGAAAAATCCATTCAGCTCTTCTAAATTATAATAGTAATCTGCAGCTGCTGTTTTCCAGAAAAAATAATTTTTTTAGTAAGGAGTTCCATGGGGTTACGGGTTTCAAAAAATCGAATTTTTTTATGGTTTTACAATTTTATAATATTGTCCTACAGTTTCAAATTGATCCGAGTAATAGTTTCGGAGATACAGCCTTGAGAACTTGTGCGCTCCAGGCAAGCTAGGCTGAGCGCGCCGTCTTTACCGTTTTCTTTCTCGAAAGTGTGTCTTGAAGTCAGTTGGCAAAATTTCTCGAGAACTACCGAACTGATCTTCATGCAATTTTATACAAGTCTTTGAGATACAGTTCTTAAAGAATTAATGAAAACAAAAAAAAAATATTTTTTGAAGTCATCATCCGTAAAAGTCGACTCAACAAAGTATCTAAAGATAAGATAGCAAGAATTCAAGTGAATCAAAAACAATATAAGGAGTTTGAATATTTAGTATGCACTCCAAGAAAGGTGGATCCAAAAGTAAACTACCCGCTTTCGAATATAAAATCTCCTCAAATTTGACTGCTAGCTGATAATTGAAATGTTTCAGAAGTGCTTTGTGGGGTCTATTTTATAACACAAGTAATGAAAAGGCGAAAAGCATTCAATGAAGGCCATGAACTCATCGAGAACTAATCTCATGGGAATTGTCAATGCAACTCTATTAATGGTGTTATCATCGAAAAAGTTAAAAAAAGTTAAAGAAACGTCACTGTATCGACCTGAAGTCATAGCATCTTAATATCACTTATGGATCGATACAACATACTCAGGTTAATATTTAGGACATGAAGCGTGCTAATGCTCGGCTAAAAATATTTTCATATATTCATAATAAAGAGTCAATCGAAGAAAAACTGCTGTAAAAGTTAAGAATATTTATGTTTAAGCTATGATTAATTGCATAGTGACTGCAACAAGTGGAGCGAAAAGGTCAAAGAGGCGGATGGGCGCGCGATTGCGCGAACGGCAGTGCGAAAAAAGGTTGGCAAATGCACACACATACATACGCATGAATAAAGTTAGAATAAAGCAACGCCTTTTTGTTGCAAACGCTAAAATTAGCAACTTGGCTAATGGAGTACTGCATTACTTATCAAGCTGTAATTAAATTATTTTTGCTTTTACGATTCACTGCCTACAAAGTTGGCTTTATTTATTTGCCTTTCGTTTATTTATTTATTAATTTTGCCTTGCTGGCGTCTATTGACCTGGTTTTAGAGGATGTTTACTGGAAGTTTTCAGACACACACATATACATATGTACATACATATGCATATATATGTATATACATATTGTATATTTTATAGAAGGTACACCATATAAAACTGCAAAAGCACTGTAATGTCTAATTAAAACGGCGAGCGTACAAGTGCGTTAATAAATTATGCAAAAATTTGCCATAATTATTATGCGATTTTTCCACACAACACATTGAATTTCGTATGCAGCGTTTGTTGTAGATTAATTACGAAGCTCTTGAATGGGCCTGCCAGGCGCCAGCAACAGCTGAGCGCGCTTCTTTTCGCTCGCTTAACTATCTGCACAGCATAAGCGAGTCAGCTGCTTGATGTTGGCGCTGAAATTGCGCTTAATCTCAGAACTGTGGAGAGAATCTTAATAAGCGCAGCAGGCAATCAGCCAGGTAATCACTATCATCAAAGGAAAAGCGCAGACGGACAGGGCTTGTGGAAGGCGCCTCCTGACCTCTAAGCACCGTTTGCAGTTAGCAAACTTATGTATATACATATATGTATGTACGTAGGCTGTAAGTAGTTATGTCTACATGCAGTTTTCGCAATTTAGCGCATTTTCTTTGGAAAGTTACTTGTCATGCAAATGGTCGACAACACAATTTTAATGATCTCAACTTTGCTTGGAATTCAAATCTTGGCTTTAGATTGCTCTCGCAATCTTATAATAACCGAAATTATATCTACTTTTCGAAGAGTAAGCGTTTAAACGTGCATACAAGCAAGCGGCTTAGTGAGAAGCGATGTTATCGGTTTACCTAAGACTGTATACATAGTGAAACCTGGAACCAATCAGGTCCGAAATAAAATTGTATAAAAATTTTGGATAAAATTTTTGAAAATCCTTGAAAAAAAACTAAAAAAAAAAATTAAGAAATAAAAAAAAAAAATTAAAAAATAAATAAAAAAATTAGAAATAAAAATTAAACAAAAATTCAGAATCAGTTCAAAGAAAAATTAAAAAAAAAATGTTAAAAAAATAAAAATAAAATTAAAAAAAAAAAATTTTAATTATTCTTTAAAAAATGTTAATTATATAGATTCAAAATTGAGAGAATCACGCAGAAAAGATCACAAAGAACTCTAAGCATGTATACAACATAAGTATATCAAATATCCATAGAACAAATAACAATTTTTAAGCAACTTTCATAACAGTTCCACTACGTTTTCAATCTAAGCAACATCAACACTCCTTTACCTTGACTTATCTCTAACTCTGTTGTTCTCAGCGGTACTCCATTCTTCAAGCTTTTTACGTGTTATTTCTTTCAAATTAAACCCAAGTCATTTTCTAAATTTGATGGCAATTTTCAAAGCAATCTTAGAAATATTAGCATTGCAGCAGTCAAGCAAAGGCAACAAGGCGACGAACTGACATCGTTGAGGGAGAATTGTTTGCATAATAAAATCAAGGCTTGGTCGAGAGAAACGAGCTGACTGGCTGAGTGCAGATTATTAGTATGGATTGGTATTTTGATGGTTGTCAGTGGAAATAATGCATAGTATTTAAATGGGTGAGAATGGAAGGGTGTGTAAAGACATAAATATGGTTAGAAGCTGATAGAGAGGAAATACATAAAAAATGCAATTAAAGAACTAAAATATAATAGAGCACGGTAAAAAAAAACTAAAAGAAAAAATAAAATTAAAAAAAATTTAAAAAATTAAAAAAAATAATAATAAAATTGAAATTTAAAAAATTAATAAAAATGAAATAAAAAAATAAAAAAAAATATATAAAAAAATTAAAAAAAAATATATATAAAAAAATTAAAAATAAAAAAGAAAATTTAGAAAAAAATTAATATAAATATGAAAAAAATTAAAAATAAAATTAAGAAAAAAATTAATAAAAATTAAAAAAAAAAATAAATGAAAGAAGTTATAAGTTAAAAAAATTAATAAAAAATTTTAACTTTTTGTATTATTTAAATAATAATTTTTTTTTTATTGTTTTTATTAATTTTTTTTTTAATTAAAAACCAAAAAAAATAAAAATAATACATATTTTTTTAATTTTGTAAATATGGCATACCTGTACTTCCTCAATTTATTTTGAAAAACTATTCAAAAAAAGTTTATCTTTTCATTTCTAGCATACCTCACCACAAACACTTCCTTGTGCAACACACTATTATAGTTGTGGCAACAATGCATGCCAACACATTTCGGTGGACAGACACTGCAACTGCTGCGCGCACGGTTCATGCCAAGTAAGACAAGTCAACCAGCCAGAAGCAGCAGCAGCAATGGCAGCAAATTAAGGTTGCACGTTAGGAATGCGATTGTTGCTACACCAAGACCAGCGGTAGCAATCAACAACAAAAGCGGCAACAACACAAATATATGTATTTATGTGCAACAACAAAAATGCAACAATAGATAGTTAACGCAAGTTTACTTATTTTCCACCTTTGTTGTTGTAGCAACGAATTCCCTCGCATGTTGTCGGCAAACTAATTTACTTGTTGCATGCAATTCCAGGTTGCTAGCTTCTGACATTTTTTTGTGTGCAGTTATTTGCTGTCCCAAGCAATTTTCATACACATTCGTTGATGTCTGTGGCATATTTATGTGGAATTCATGCAAAAATAGAATACTTGAAAATGAAGGAATGGAAATCAGTGCTAAACGATGGTGGCACTCAGAGAAATATATGAAAAATTAAATAGAGGAAGTAGAGAGTGTAACCAATTCGAAATATTTTTAAGGGGGAGGACAATATTTGATTTTGATTTTTCAAATTGAAATTAAAATAAAAATTATTAAAATTAAAAAGAAAAAATAAATAAATAATTATTTTATAATAATTATTAAAAAAATTGAAATTAATATTAAACTTAAAAAAATATATATTTTATTAATATAATTAATATTGAAAAAAACTTAAAATTAAAAAAAAATCAATTTAATTTTTAATTAATTAATTTAAACTTTAATTTAATTAACGATTATGTTAAATATTTTTAATTGAATTAACTAATTATAATTGGATTTAATTTGAGAAAAAATAATTTATTGTTATTTTTAATTTTATAAAATTGAAAAGTAAATTAAAAAATTAAGAAAAATCAATAAAATTAAAAAAATAAAAAAATATTAAAATTTCTTTTTATTCAAATTCAAAACTAATTAGAAAAAAAACTTTAATTTCAATATTTTTAATTAAATTAAGTAATTATAATTGAATTTGATGTAAGAAAAATATTTTTTTTTTATAAAAAGTTAAGTGGTTTCTTAACATGTGTTGGAATTGAAAAAACATTCAATAAATTGAAAAAATAATTTAATTAAATAAATTAATATAATTAAAAAAAAAAATTATTAAAATTTCAATACAAAATTTGTTTTTATTTACTTTAATTTGAGAAACGCTCTAAATTTTTTAATAAATATTTAATTAATTCGATTTTTAATCAAAAGGAATTTTGTAAAAATTAAAAATTGTTTCTAGTAATTTAATAATTAATTTTAATAAAAATTTGTTAATTTAAGAAAAATAATATTTTTTTATAAAAGTTAAGTGGTTACTTAACATGTTTTGGAATTGGAAAAAAAATGTAATTAATTAAAATTAAAAAAAAATTAATTAATATAAAAAGTGTATAAATTAAAAAAATAAGAATTAAAATTTCAATACAAAATTTATTTTTATTAAAATTGTAAATTACCTAATTTAAAAAAATTATTAATTTTAAAAGTAATTTAATAATTAATTTTAATTAAAATTTTTTATTAATTATTTATTAATTGTTTTTTCTAATTTATTTTAAATGTTACATTTTTTAACATTCGTTTTTAGGTATTAGGTAGAATATTTAAAAAAAGCCTAGTATTATTATTAACTTCTAGTGAATAATTGTTTTTTTTTGTATTTATTTTGTGTGAAAAAATTAATAAACATGTTGAAGGTAGTAAAAATAATATTAATTTAAAAAATTTTAAAATATATAAATAACCACAAAAACAACAAAACCTCAATAAATTATGTCCATACTAATATGGGATTTCTTAACAACTGTTGAATTTGCGAAAAAAAAAAATTAAATAAAAAAAATTAAAAAAAAAATTGTAATTGTTGGTATAACGGATATAGTTATATGGAAACACAAATCAATTAAATTATGAACACAATATCTTGCTTTAGATTTTTTTCCTCCACTTGAAAGCATCCAGATCAACTGGTTATATACATAACTAAGTGATCAGTACGCAATATGAAAACAAGTCTATATGTATATATTATATAGCACAAATATGAAATGATATCTGCAAAGCGCACGAGAATCTGCACACTCGCGTCCGACAAAACAAGACGAGTAATTGGGGAAACCTGTTGAAATATAGCGCTGCGGCTGCACCTGTATTTCGAGCAGTGCAGTTGCAGTCGGCACACTCACATACAGACATAAGTATGTATAGACTGAGATGACCATTTGAAAAACATATGACAACGAAAGCAAGCAAAATTATTAATAATACAAATATTATTACTGAGTACTTTCAATTCTTGTAACAGGTCTGCAAGAATTTTAAAATGCAGAGCAATGCAAGAAAACAGTTACAATTAATCATAAAATCAACTTTTTAATTAACACAGTGATCTTGAGCGGTTTGAGTTTTTATTTTGCAAGAGTTGCCAGCTGACTTAGAAGAATAAATTTTACCTCAATAAAGGGAAAAAAATGAAATGAGCTGCATGTGAAAAATGTATCGAAGATAATTTAAAAAAATATGTGAAACGGAGTTGCCAAATTTAAAAAATTACTATTAAGACAACCATTTTACAATAAATACGGCAACTGTTAAACAAACAGATGTTATATGAGAGAATATGCTTATGTATATTTCATTAAAACCAAAAGCAAGATTTTTGCAACTGCTTTGGGTCGCATCGAATCTAACCTGTGAATGGTGTGTTTACATAATTGTGTTTTAATTTTCAGCAAAATGAAACTTTAAACGTAAAATTGCAACATCTGACGAATATATAGACTTATGTGAATACGTATATGTATAAATAGTAGACATACATATGTATGTATGTATGTATTTATGTATACAATATATAATATAACATAACACCGCGCAGATGACTCATATATCAGTTACACAAACAAAGCAGTCTCACATTTATTTCAAAGTAAATAAATATATACATATCTTGTACATATGTATACATATAGTAAATATTATTTGCTTTTGCACTAAACAAATAAAATAAAAGCCAATATCAGTTTACAACAGGAAAGTCGGTGCTAACAGTTAACCGTAAACAGTTGTCAGCTCTCATTACATGTGAAATCGAGAGAAGTTTACTCAAGGCGTTGGGTTGAAATTAATGTTATTAATATAAAAAAATTAATTAAATAAACAAAAAAATTGTCAGCAGTTTCATTAAAGAATTACATGATAGTAAATAATAATAATTAAAATAAGTTTCAATTAAAAATAATTAAACTAAGTATTGATATTGAACGGTCAGTATGTATGGCAGCTATATGATATAGTGACCCGATCCGAACGATTTCTTAGTAGATTATACCATGGCCCTGGACAATAATATATGCCAAATTTCGTTAAGATATCTCGTCAAATAAAAAGGTTTTCCATATAAGGGTATGATTTTGATCGATGAGTTTGTATGGCAGCTATATGCTATAGTGATCCGATCGAAAAGATTTGTTGGGATTTGTTGGGAGATTGTAGCGTTGCTTTGAAGAATAATTTATGCCAAATTTCGTGAAAATATCTTGTCAAATAAAAAAGTTTTTCATAGAAGAATTTGATTTTGAACGGTCAGTTTGTATGGCAGCTATATGCTATAGTAATCCAATTCGAACTATTTCTTAGTAGATTATTCCTTGGCCCTGAACAATAATCCATGCTGAATTTCGCCAAGATAACTCGTCAAATAAAAAAGTTTCCCATAGAAGTACTTGATCCTTATCGATCAGTATTGTATGACAGCTATATGCTATAGTGACCCGAGCCGAACGATTTCTTCGTAGATTATACTATGGCCTTGAATGATAATCCATACCAAATTTCGTGAAGATATCTCATCCAATACAAAAGTTTTCTATACATGCACTTGATTTTGAACGGTCAGTTTGTATGGCAGCTATATGTTATAGTAATCCGATCTGAATGATTTATTGGGAGATTATAGCGTTGCCTTGGAGAATAATTTATGCCAAATTTCGTGAAGACATCCTATCAGATCAAAAAAGTTGTTCATATAAGAATTTAATTTCGAACGGTCAATTTGTATAGCAGCTATATGCTATAGTGATCTGATCCGAGCAATTTTTTCGTATGTATATTATACCATATTCCTAAACAACAATCCAAACCAATTTTCGTGAAGATATCTTATCAAATATAAAAGATCCTAGCTCAAAACCTGTGAGCTTAGTTAGCGCATATACAAATAGATGGGCATGACTAAATCGACACAGCACGTCGCGCTAATCATTTATACATATATACCAAAGTACTTTATAAGGTCTCCAACATCTTCTTCGGATTCTTGAAATTTCCAGGAAAACCTTACCTACCCCGCCCAGGGTATAAAAATCGCTAGCGTCTCAAAACTCCCAGCTCACAGCGCATGCGTGCACGCGCCTAATAAGGAAAAAGTATAGCTTTTCTATATTAAAATGTTAAAAGGTGGGAAGTGCCTACTTTTTCTTAATATGCATACCAAATATACTTAGTATATACATACATATATTAGTCTGAGCTTTCTCACTTGTGTAGAAAAAGTTTCAGTTAAATGGTGTGTGCGCACGCGTCGTCGCGCATCTACATATAAATTGCTATAATTAAGCGTGCCTTTGAGAAGTATGCGAGCAATGCCAGCGCTAAGCTTGAAAATTGTGGCGTTCAAGCCCACGCACTCACAAAGGCCGATCTATCGACATATGCCCGTATGACTGCATGCGCCTGCCATGGCCTCAGCCAACGTTGCCGCATATTTATACTGCAGCTTGCAACATATGCATAAAGCTGCGTGTTGAACGTACAAAGAAAAAAATTTAGTGTGGAAAGAAGGAAATATTTTTGCTGACAACGCCAATAGCTCTGTGCCACATTGGGTCGCACCCACTTTTCACCAGCTTCTCAAATTTAAAATAATTTTCTACCCACGAATATTATGGCTGGGAGTGCTCTTATTATTTTCAAATTGCATATTGTGGGTAGTTCGTGTTGTTGTTGTTTGTTTTTGCAATTTTTGCGAAAATGCTGTGTGCGAGCCGTTTAACACCCTTGTGAGTTTTTGCGTGCAGTAAAATTTATGTGTCTGGCAAGGGAATTGTGAGAAGTTCCTTTACAAAAAAATTAGTTTTCACAATTAAAATAAAATAGCTCGATTTCACTGAATCACTGAAAATCAAATTTGTGTATTAAAAATGGTATTATATACTTTCAAGCTCAAATATTCTAAGCAATCATCGCTATCACATTTGCAATCTATTCTTCTTCTTCTTCCATTCGAAAAGCTTTAGCGAATGACTGCACAAAGCGACCGCCAAGTCCGTTATATCATTACTGTCACATCAATTACAAATCAAGCATATCTAAGTACATCGTCTGTATGTGGCTGAGAAACCACGAAGGTCACGACTTCAAATGAAAATGTTGCAAAAACAAGCAAAACGGAAAGGTACGAGGCAAAATCGAGTTAACAGTTGCTTGAATGAAGACAACAAAGCTAATTGCGATTGGCAACTTTTCATTTGCAATTTGCACGATTTACATACAGACAGCTGCGCAGTTTAGGTTAAAAGAAGTGCAGTAATTGTATGGCTGGCTACGGCTGATAATTCAATTAGCCAGACGTCGCTCAAACAAGCGCAGCGAATGTGTTTGCGAGGCTTGAAAATTGCAAAAATGCTTTTCCACTTAAATGAGATGCTAAAATTAAATGCCAATCAATTGCTAAATAAACAAATTAATTTCATGCGATGCATGCAAATAAAGAACAGTTGTTAGACTTATTAGCTGTGAAGCTGGGTGCAAGAGAGGTGAGTGGGAATTTGTAGAGGAATTTTTTAAGTTTGAGTACAAAAAAGATTTAAAAAATATATAAATAAAAATATATATAAATAAAAAGAAATATAAATAAAAAAATATAAAATAAAATAATAAATAAAAAATTATAAAAAATATAAAAAAAGACAAAATAAATAAAAAAAAAAATAAATAAAAAAATAAATAAAAAATTTAATTAAAACCGAAAAATTAAAAAAATTTAAAAATTGAAAAAAATGTATTTATTCAAAGTACAAAAATTTCAAATTAGAAGAATTAACAAAAAATACATTAATAAAAAAAATTAAGAAAAAAATTAATTTAATAAAAATAACTTTTAAATTACTTTAAAAAAACATTTCAAAAAATTAAAAATTAAAAAAAAAATATTATTTATATAAAAAAAATAATAATTAAGAAAAATTAATAAAAAATACATTAATTTAAAAAATTAAAAAAATAATTAATTAAATAAAAATTAGTTTTAAATTAATTAAATTTGGAAAAAAACTAAATTAAAAATATTTATTTCAAAATAACAAAAAATATTGAAAAAAAAACTATGCACTAAAGAGAATGTTTACTATATACTACTGTGGGCAAAAAATAGTAAGATTTTTTAATTTACATTTCCCTCGAAACGCTCAGAATGTGGGAAAAGGTTTTCGATGATTATTGTTTGTCGCGAGCAAGTCTTTTTGATTGGTACAAATTATTCAAAGAGGGTCGAGAACACGTCAATAAACCGATGACTAACAGTTAGAGATCTTACTGACATCGTTGGAATATCAGAAGGATTAGTGAAAAACGTTTTGAAAGATCATTCGGACCTAAGAAAATTGAAAGCACGATTGGTTTCAAAATCACTCAATTTTTTCGAGAAACAGCGTCGCGTTAACGGCTGTGAAACAACGCTTTCCGAATACCAGAATGTCATGGAAAGGTTTTATTACTGGCGAAGAGTCTTGGATCTATGCTTAGGAACCGGAAAAAGACGAAAAGTGGCCGAATAAAGGTAAGCCGAAGCCGTCAAATGCTACCAAACCTTAGAGCATAATTTTCTTTGCTTTCACTAAAAATAGTAAAATTTAAGAAAAATCTGTTAATTAGTTTGTAAGCTTATAGAGAGCTAGTGTGTATAGCATATGCAAACCAGCTGATGTCTCTCAACAGACAAGAGATGGTATGAAATCGTTCGAATAAGAAGCACACTTTTACAAAGAGTGAGAAAAAGTCGAGAGAGAAGAGGGATTACAGGTTTGAGTATAATTAAGCGACACGTGGCAAGTAATTACTTCAAAAAAGGGCCGAATAATTAAAAAAAAAATACTTAAAAATTACAAAAACAAAAAATGCATTATTACACCATTTTCATCACATTTTTTGTAATAATTTTTTAATGATGATTACGCAACCATTGTTGTACTTGTTTGAAGAAATGTTAAAGAGTACCAAATTGCCGACAAACTCCAACAATATTTTATTTTTAGATACATTTTATTTTTATTTTATTTTATTTTTTTTTTTTTTTGATGCTCATGAATTATAGTACACAAAGTACGCATTGAATGAATGTAAAAACCGGAAGCGCCACTATTTAAGACAGGCACAAAGGCCTGCAGACATACAATGCACAGCTGCAAATGCAGAAATCAACGAATCTAAAAAATATTACAAAAACAAAAACTAATGCCAGCAGCAGGCGCTTGGAGCAAGCAATTAATGACGACATAGAGAAATGCAATTTCGAAAAAGCGTAAAAAATCAAAACGGAAAATCATTAAAAATCACAAAAACGGCAAAAGCGAGAAAAAAGTACGTAAAGCCTGCCGCTGGAGGCCTTTAAAAATTCCATGCGAGAAATGTCGCGTGAAAGTTGCACAAAGGAAAAAAGCAACATATCAACTTGAATGTAAGTAGTCGGCGAAGAAGAGCGCGGTGATGACAAATAGCTTTATATTAAAGCGAAAAAGTTAAAATAAAACCGAGATTATGCAACACTTGCAGGCGCATGAAAGTACCAGCAGCAACGGAATGCTTGAAGTATGAAAATCGAAAAAAAAATACAAAAAGTACAGAAAAATTTGAGACAAAATGAAATAGTTTACAACAGCTGAGTAAAAAAGAGCTGAAAATGCCGCCGAATTACGAAAGCGGTGACAAAAGTAAGGCGCGTCAAGCGTAAACGCTGAAAAGCGCATCAATCAACTCGCCTACGCATGTGGGTATATGACATATGGATCTAGGTGTGATATCCAATAAGCAACGAAAACATATTCTCACAACACTTGGGAAATTTATTGTTCCAAAATGGTTGTCCATTTTCTTCTAAATCAAATAAAAATATATTGTCTGCAAGATGGTCTTCAATATCTTTCCTCAATATCTCTTCAAACTTTCAGAAATTTATTTTCAAGTCGATCTCCGGTTTCTTGTACATATTTGAAGAATTTATTGCTTCCAAGAAGGTCTTCAACATTTCTAATATCTCTTTAACCTTTCGGAACTTTGTTCTCAAGTCGGTCTTCAATTCCTGCTAAATCCTTCTTTTCTCCATATTATTTCAACGTTTTAGAAATTTGTTCTCAAGTCGATCCCCAATTTCTGGTAAATATTTGAAAAATTAATTGCTTCCAAAATGGTCTTCAATATCTTTCTCTAATATCTCTTCTACCTCTGATAAATTTATTGTTGCAACAAGTCCATTTTTGATTGCGGTTGAGAACGTTTTTATTCTCGACTAGAAATACTGTTGATTTTTTGGGTTGGAGATCATTTACTCACAACTTTGGCTGCAATTTGACACAAGCTTAAATGCTTACTGGGTTATATGAGAAATGTAGCGCAGCTAGGTGACTAGTTGTCGCAAGCATGTCAAAGCTGCGAGTGCAAGCGATATGCTTTTATGTGAGTCAAACTTTTACAGCACCGCTCATTGTTCAAAGTTATCAAATATTTACCATTTTCCTAATTGTTTTCAGTTTTTCTTTTCACTTGTAGTTTTTATATATATTTAACTTTGGTGGCGATAAGCAAACGCTAGGAACATGTCTCCTCGAGGCCCATAAAATTTGAAGTGTATAGCTTTGCCTTTGGCGGCACGCGGCAACTGCCGTCGGTTCCACTGGCAACCAGCACTTTCCTCAAATATTAAATGACTTTTTTGCATGCGAGTTGCCAGAAGTTGTAAAGTTAATTATTTTATGAGTGCTTGGAAAAACAGTGAAGTTTTTGTTGTTTTAAAGCGAAAACTTTCTATTTTTGGTTATCGAGGAATGGAAATTGTTTAGCGATAAAGTGCACAATGTTTATATTTACATATGTACATAAAAGTGGGAATATACGTATGTATGTATGTATGTATATATTTATCTTTGGATATTGTTTAAAGTGCAGCCAATGAACATTTGTCTAAAAGATTATAATGTGATTGGTAGCACTGTAGATATACAACTACAACATCTATTGACAAAATTCAAAAAGACTTTTTCGACTACCCAATATATATTAAATAGAATTGAAAAATGAGTTTTAGTAAAAGCTTTTACTTTTTCAAAATAATTCTTCATAATATTTCAATAAATAAAGTTTTCCTTAAGATTTCTGAAAGCAAAAAAAAAACATAAAAAGTAAAATGGTTAATTTTAAAAAATAAAAAATTGGAATTTTTGGGGAAAAGAGCTTTTTCTATTACATATACATATGTAGTAATTTTATTTATGAAAATCCGATTGAACCGATTTTTTAAATTTTTTTTTGTTTTTGAAATTTATTTTTTGTTGTTGTGAAATCAGTCTAATATCATATGGTGGTGGTAACAATCGTTCCCACGACGCGCTTCACCCATATCGGCTTTGCATAACTGGGATATACCCAAATTTTTACCCAAACGAGGACTGTCATAGGACGTATTACTCCAAATAATTTTTAGTTACTTTTTTGCTCCTACAACAACAACAATAAGTATACTTTTTGGTGATATTTTTTTTCAAAATTTTCGCAACTGTTTCTAACAGCCCATAGCTAATCTTTTTAACATAGATTTTTAGTATACAATTATATCAAAACAGCAAAAAAATTAAAATAAAAAAAATATTTGAAAAAAATAATAAAAACAAAAATATTAAAATAAAAAATGTTAAACAAAAAAATCTTTAAATATAAAAAAATTTTAAAATAAAAGATTCAAAATATTTAAAAAAAAAAAAAATATTAAAAAAAAAATATATTACAAAAAATTTAAAAAAATTTTTAAAAAAAAATATTTAAAATAAAAAAATATTTAAAAAAAAAAATATTTAAAAAAAAAAAATATTTAAAAAAAAAATATTCAAAAAAAAATGTTTAACAAAAAAATATTTAAAATAAAAAAGAATATTAAAAATAAAATAAAAAAAAAAATTTAAATGAACAAAAATTTTTTTTTAAATGTTTAACAAAAAAATATTAAAATAAAAAAAATTTAACTAACAAACAATATTTTTTTTTTAATTACATATTAGAAATTGAAAATTCTAATTCTACAAAAATTATATAAAAAATACAGTAAATTCATCTGGCGACCGTCAACTGATATATACTGAAATAGACTCGAATTTTTATTCGAACAGGGACTGTTAACTCGGCAGTATTCCTATAAGTTATTTTGAGAATATTTTTTGCTGCTACAACAACAACAAAAGGATACTGTTTGTTGATATTTTTTTTATAATTTCGAAAATGTTTATATCAGCTTCACAGCTAAAATTTTTAAATAGTTTTTGGTATAAAATTATATAATATAATGTAAAAAAATTAAAGTAACCAAACAAAATATGTTTAATAAAAAATATTTAAAATAAAAAAAATATTAGAAAAAAAACTTTTAAAGTCTAAAAATTAAAAATTTTTTAAATTTGTTATTTATTTTAAAATATTCTTTTCTTTTAATTTTTTTTATATTTTTTTTAAATTTTTTTTAAGTTTTTTTTAATATTTTTCTTTTTTAATTAACAAATTATTTAATTATTAGACACTAAAAACTCCAGTTCTGCTACAAAAATTTTAAACAAAAAACATAACAGTAAACTCATCAAACCACTGTCAATTGAAATAAAGTGACGTTCCAACCTACGTGAGCACAGCTGAAGCGAAAAAACAAACTCAAACAAACCTGAGCTGCGCAAAGCTAGAGCAATGACCGATGTTGTTGGCTATTTAAGAGCTGGTCAGCGACAACAACAAACATAAATAATGCTATTTTGCTAACGACAAAACGTAATGAGCTTATGTTTTGTATGTGCGCACAAAAAAAAATTAATAATAAAATAAAATAAATATGTATAAAATAAATAAAAAGCGTACAATAATACGTATACGCCATGGTGCCGCAGTTACAAACTTCATTCATAATTACTTACTATGAATAATATTATATGACGTAACTAAAATAATAAAAAATAAGCATAAACATTTTTTGCATATGCAATTGAAGTGGTAAAACTGTGTAATTGAGCCGGTTTGAAAATTTAAGAGTGGAGGAAAAAATTAAAAAAAGAAAATAAAAATAAAAACAATTATTTTATGCGAATTATGGAGCACTCTTTGTGAGAGGGGCAAAAAAATTAAAAAAAAAATTATAATTTAAAGAAAAAACAAAAAAAAAATACTTTTTGAGATTTATGGTAGCACTCCCAGAGGCTAATGCTAAGCCAATTACACGGTAATGGAAACTCATTTTTTTAATTTTTTTAAATATAATTTTAAAAGAAATATTGAAACTGAACTACAAGAATTAAAAATTAAAAAAAATATAAAATTAAAAAAAAAAAATATAAAATTAAAAAAAATATATAAAATTAAAAAAAAAAAATAAAAATTAAAAAAAATATATATAAAAGTACAAAAAAATTAAAAATTAAATTTAAAAAAAATTAGCAAAAAATTTAAACGCAAAATTATGCAAATAAAACTAAACTGAAACTCCTCACTCACTTCAAATGTAGCAATTAAAGCAAAACTAACAAACATCACTCCAAGTTGCTGACCTGTGATGACGCGTTGAGTTGTCAGTGACAGTTTGAAGACAAGTGTAGCACTAGTGTTGCCTGACTAAGTGCACTTAAGCCATTTATATTTGTATATTGCTTATTACGGTGCTTTTTCAGTTTTTTGTTGTTGCTTTTCTATTTACTCTCACAAGCGTTAAGTAACAAACATTCAAGTTGCGGATAATTAACTAATTTCTGTAACGAGCATTACAAGTGTCTCGTCACTTTGAAAATGTTAAGCAAACACTAAAGCATTTTGGTGTGAGTGTATGCGTGTGTTTGTTAGTGAAAAGTGAATGCAACGATAAATCGTCGTCATTTACAACAATAACAGTATGACTTACAATACAACAAGCGTGCAGGTAAATGTCTGTAAGTACAAATTGTGGCACACGTGCAGGCGACGGTGCGACGCTTAGCGACAAATAAATTGAAAAAATGCCAGCTAATGAAAAATCTTATTTATTTTACACGGCGCAATGTTTACAAACAAAGCGTAAATGGAAATTTTCTACAAAGCGCATTTACTTTTACTTTTCTAAGCAATTTTGTGGCATGATTAATGACCACAAAGTACTATCAGCTAGTATTAGTAGTAGTAAATATACTATATATTTTCAGGGGTATAAATGCACGTGTATGTGTGTGTGTGAACTTGTCATAAAATCACAATTTGTCCAGCTTACTTGCAACATGGCGAGACAGAGAGAAATAGCGGAGCAATAAATAAAGCTAATTACTTTGAGTAAGAAATATGAATTAGAGGCATTAATATTTTATTAAATAACATTTTTGAAAAAATATATTTGAGTTTGAAATATAGAAAGCAACAGAAATAACAAAATGTAAAAAAAATATTTACATATGTATATATTACACTGCAGTATTCAGTATCAAATTGTTTTTTTAATTATTGGGATATTTAAAATAGTGCATATGGCTCTTTCCATGGCAAGTTTTCATTCAATTTTTTATCAATCAATCAAAATATTGGGGATGTATATTTGTATA
This sequence comes from Bactrocera dorsalis, assembly GCF_023373825.1. NCBI lineage: Eukaryota > Metazoa > Arthropoda > Insecta > Diptera > Tephritidae > Bactrocera > Bactrocera dorsalis. Next base: position 59,509,543 of record NC_064306.1, on the reverse strand, counting down.
TGAGTCAATTCATCCAAACATTTATATTCAAAAAATTTTCTTTGTGCGAAACTTTTTTTGTTCTTCGAGGCAAAATATTGGACACGTATTTTTTTTATTTAGACTCAATAACATAATTTTGGAGTTATGAATTTTTAAAATATCAATGCTTCAACGTATCTGTAACGTTTGCGTAGATGAAGAAAAGTACAACCAAAACTCTAAAAACTAACACTCGAGATGCTAAATAGTTGCCTTTATGCGGGTTTTACTGTATGTAAAATCTTATCAGCGCAAACTAAAAACGCCGCAATACATATTTTTCAATTGAAAGTAAATACAAAAAATATTTTAAATGGAGCATTTGCTCAGTAGTGACTCAGATATTACCCACAACACCAGCGTCATCATAAATTTTTACGGGTGTATTTTTATCTACATATTGTATTTGTAAACACAATTTATTGCATCACGTCATCGAACTGGAGTGGTAATTAAAATTAATAAATACAAAAAAAAAATAAAAAAAAAAAATTTAAATTAAATTCACAAGAACACATGTTTGCATGTTCATTGACTTGGAGGGTATTAAAAACATGCATAACATACGGTAATACATATACATATATAGTATATACATATGTACATACATATGTAATATTTTTCCGAAAATATTTGATAATTTTCCCTCTCACAACTGCAAGCTCAACTCTTTCGCTTGCCTTCAAGCAGCCATAAAAGTCGAGTCGGCGAGTGAGTTGTCTGCAGGCAACGATTAAATGACTCCATGATTTTATTAGCAGTCAAGTTGAAATTGCTCTGTTTTCATTTTTATTTCTACTTCAATTTCAATTTCAACTTCATTTGCTTTTATCTATGATTTTTGCTTCGCCGCAGCCACACAAACAGTAGGCAGAAGCCTGACAGCCAGGTAGCCAGCCGGGCAGCTGAGGTAGTCAATGTACAAAGCTTGCGCTTATGAACTTGTACGCTGGCACGTCAATATCACATTTATTTATTTTTGTTGCTGACGTTGTGCTGCTGTGGGTCATTAAAGTTCACTATCACTTTCACTAATAAAAATTCGAGCGCCAAGTCAAATGTACACAAGCAGATAAAGTGAAGATATAAATGCATGTGTTTGTGTGTAAATGTATATATATATATACTCGTACATACATATGTACGTTTATAATCATGTTATGCACCGCATGTCAGCTCGCTTTTAGTTTTGTTTCGAGTTCAGCAACATACAAGCGTGCGCATGCGCATGCGCAGCCGGCGTCAACTCCAATCACACACGCACAGCTCACACTAGGCTAAAGCATAGCTCGCACTAGTTGATATTGATGCTGCGGCATTAAATTGCCTGTAATGTTGACTGCCTTAAAACAAGATTAAAAACCACAAATGGCGGATATTCGCACAAGTCAATGCGCAGCGGCAAAGGTAGTGTGCAGAGGCAAAAAAAGAAGAAAGCACGCAGATTGTTGGGAGATTTTTTTAATGAAGTGTATTGACATCGTTAAATTGAGCTGCAAGCATTGATATGAGATAACAACGGATGTGTGTGTGTGGAGAGTGCGTGTGAAAGTCAACCGGCGTGGAAAATTACAGGGTGAGTAATACAAAAATGTCGCATTTCACTTATTTATTTTCTAATTTTTTTAATATTCATTTTCAAACTTTTTATAAGAAAAATTAAAAATAAATTAAAAAAAAAAATATTAAAAATAATTAAAAAAAGAAAAAAATTAAAACAGAAATAATTAAAAAAGAAAATAAACTAAAAATTAAAAAAAAAAATTAAAATTAAAAAAAAATTAAAATTAAAAAAAAATTAAAATTAAAAAAATTAAAAAATAAAAAAATTCATAATTAAAAAAAATCCCCAAGAAAAAATTAGCAAATTTGAAAAAAATAATTAATTAATTAAAAAAAAATTTAAATAAAAAAAATGCAAAAAATAATAGAAAAAACAAAAATTTAAATTAAAAAAAAATTAAAAAAATAAATAGAAAATCCAAGCTCAAAATATAATTTAAAAAATTCAAAAAGAAAACATTAGAAAATTCCAAAAATAATAAAAAAATTTTAAAAAATTGTAAATAGAAAAAAATGTAAAAAAAAAACAAAAAATTAATAAAAAATCACAACCAAAAAATAATTCAAAAAGAAAAATTTAGCAAATTTCAATAACAAGAAAAAATACCTACAAAAAATTAAAAAATAATAAAAATATTTAAAAAAATGAAAAAAGAAAAAATGCAAAAAAAAACAGAAAATAAAAGAAAAAAATTCCATAAATGCAAAAAAATATATAAAAAATACAAAACCAAAAAATATTGCAAAAAAAAAAAGAATTTAACAAATTCCAAAAACCAAAAAAAAATTACCTACAAATAAAAAAAATCATAAAACCACACATTCTCAGAACGAAAAAAAATTGCAGCAATTGAACCCACAAACCACTCCTACCTTACTTTCTCGCTTCCAACTGCGACAAAAGAAAGAAAAACACATCCTCTATGCACAAATAACTGAAATCAACTACCATTGAGTCTAAGCGCGGTTCACCAAACGATTTGCGGCACACATGAAATAGCCTTGCGATTGGTCAATAACACAAAAATATTATGAAAATATTTATGCAAATATATAAGTATGTATGTATGGTAAATATAAATTGCTGATTATGAACTTTAGTCGAGGCTGACGGAGCAAATCGGTCGAATATCCAATAAACGTACAGTTTGTATACCAATCTAGAACAATTATTAGTTTAAAAACACGTAAAATAAATGTAATTAAAGTTCCCAGCAGGAAAAACACAACTACTCCGAATGTAACTAGTTTATAACTAGTTCGAATGGAATCAAAAAGTGTTAAAAAATTAAAAATAAAATAAAATTATTAACACTTTTCACTTCTAAATTGTTTTTTTTTAGTAGGTTTGAATATTTTCTCAGTGATATAGTTATAAAATTGAACAAACGAGAAAACACAAATATTCATAGAAACCTCGTATGCGAATTGGCATCCACTAAAAACTTTCAAAAAGTTATTTAGCGGAATATTTTTAATTGTATTCTGAGAGCATGAGTCACCTTTGAAAAGTTCTCAGATCGTATATTAAAACTTTTTTCTCTATAACCACCCGTCGATTTGAGTAAAAATATCCCAGTCGGGTTAATAATATTATATAAACGGCCTCGCATACATATTTACACTAGACTTTGCTCTTGAAATGTCAGTCTGTCATAAAATTCACACCTCAGCAGGTGAGTACGAGACGAGCTTAATTGCGGCGAGCACTTGCGCTTGGCTTCAACTTCAATGAAGAGAACAATAAAGAGCAGTAAATAGTTAGTTGTTGCCCTGAGTTTTATAGATTAGAAAACGGTGTAAGTTTGCATGTATGTAGTTAAAATATTGCCAATTTGCATATAACAATGAAACGCACGAGATAACAGCAAATAGAAAATCACAGAAAACTCTGGGCGAGAATAAAACGAATTGTGAAATGGCGAAAATAGGTGAGGCGGAACCGAGTATGTATCTATGGCAGTGTATGTACTATATGAAGGTAGCTGGAAATGCACGAGCACATGTAATTTGAATAGGTGCATGTTTAGAGGTGGCGGCAAGAGGCGAGCGAGCGCAACAAGTGTTCAATAATCGGTGAGGCGTGGCGAAAAGCGCGCTAAAACAAGAACGATGAAATGGAACTGAACATTAAGGTAGAAATGGGGGCCAGTGGAAATGGTAAAATTAGAAATAATAATAAAAAAATTAAAAGAAAATAAATGGAAGTGAAGTTAAATATAGAAATAATGGTATTAGAAGTAACTGGTGATTCTGGCTGTTTGGCATTTCATCAGGTGAGACTTACGCCTAAAGTACTTTCACAAATCGTACAATTTTATTACGAAAATTCACGTTCTGCAAAGAATGTGTTTCGCGCACTTCGCTCAACTTATAGTCAACATAATCGGCCTACTGAGCGTACTATTCGCAACACCCTCACCCATCTTGAGACCCAACATTCATTATAAGATAATTTTCGAACAAATAGACCTGGCAGTGAAGAAAATATGTCAGTGTGTACACGAAGACGGTGGAGAGTCGAATCGGCGCCGTTCACAGCAACTCTGACTGACTGACGTATGGAACGACTTGGTACATTTTACGTCGAGATCTTAAATCAGAAACATCAAAAATACAGCATGTGCAAGAACTGAAGCCGTGCGACCTTCCCAAGCGGCATCACTTCGCTCCAAGGGCTCTTGAAAAGTTCCATGAAGATCCGACGTTTTCGAGACAAATTTTAAGACCCATTTCGGGTCACTGCGTATGTAAAAAAGCAAAATTGCCACATTTGGGACGAAGAATAACCTGAAGAGATTCAAGAAGATTCATCCAGAAAAACTACTGTTTGGTGTGGTTTGTGAGCCGGTGGAATCATCGGTCCATATTTCTTCCAAAATGATGCCGGTGAGAACATAACCATGAATGACGACTCTTATTCTATGATTATGATAACCGACTAGTTGATGTCTGAAATTGAAGCTCGTGATCTCGGTGATATTTGCTTTCAGCATGACAGCGCCACTTCTCACATATCGCATCAATCAATGGATTTATTGATAGAGCACTTCGGTTAGCAGATAATTTCACGTTTGGTCGATTGGCCACCAAGATCGTGTTATGTATATCACGCTGTTAATCTTTTTGTGGGGATATGTAAAGTCTAAAGTCTATGCGGACAATCCTGCTTCGATTCAGGCCTGGAACCAAACATCACATTAGTCATTCGCCAATTACCGGTCGAAATGCTCGAACGAGTCATCGAAAATTAGACTCAGCGGATGGACCATCTGAGACGTAGCCGCGACGAACATTTGAAAGAGATAATTTTCAAAAAATAAATGTCAAAGAATGTTCTTTCGAATGATAATAAACACACCGCATTAAATTTGAAGTTTCTGTGTTTTTTCTTTAAAAAAGTATGGAGCCTCGAAATTAATCACTTTATAGTTAAAAAATTTGCTATAAAAATTTTCAAAATCTATTAATTTATAAAAAAATTCTCAGAACAGATTTTATGAAACGAAAAAAAACATGATAAAATAAAAAAAAAATAAAAAAAATAAAAATAAAATAAAAATAAAATATAAAATAATACTAATAAAATAAAAATATATAATAAAATAAAATAAAAAAAAAAATTAAGTAATAACAAAATATAGCTAACAAATTTGCTATAAAAATTTAAAAATATTATAATTTATAAAAAAAAATTAAGATTTCATAAAATAAAATAAAAAGTAAAATTATAAGGGAAAATAAAAAAGAAATTAAAGTATAAACAAGAAAAAAATAAATATAAAAAATATGAAGGAAAAAATTAAAAAAGAAATTATGATACAAAATATTTGGAATAAAAATGTATGTATCTAATAATTTGCAAAAAAAAAAAATTAAAGTAAAAATAATTAAAAAAAAAATTAAAACTTTATTAAAAAATTTAAAATTAAAACTAAAATATAAAATAAAAAAATTTTTGAGCATAAAAAGTTTGAAGGCAAAGACAATATCAATGGCGATTTTCAAACAAAATAACAATAAAATGCAACAAAGCATGAAAACCGTATAAACAGATAGTAACAGAAAATAAAAGACCTTATAACATACACATATGTACATTCATACAAACATACACATACATATGTATAAATATTATAGCGTAGTAGATAGCATAGTTTAACCTAACTTTACATTTATAAGCCGCAACCAACGAACAGACATGCAATTGCATAGAACAAAGCTTGCGCTGTAAGTATGCACACCTACATACATAGACGTTTGTATGTACCCACACACCTACTTATACATTCAGATATAAACCAGCATTTGCGGTTAGCGGCTCGCATTCCCAAGCAGATTAGCGAGTTTGTGGCGCTGGCGCATTCATTTGCTGGCTTATAAAAATATGTAGAACAAAAGTGATGTTGGCTTAAATGGCATTTGCGAAACAACAGCAAAGGCAACAACAACAACAAAAACGCAAAAACAAACATTGTTGACAACAACATCAATGGAATGCCAAGGCATGGAAGGTAAACAATAAAGGTTAAAATCACAAACAACAACAACACTGGGCGCGACACAACAATGCAACAACAAAGCAGAGAATTTAAAGCTACACAAGAACGCAAAAAAACAACACAGAGTTTGCTGAAAAACGGAACAACTTTAGTGGGTAAATGCAGGCAAACAAAAGAATGAAAGAATCAGCGTGCAGAAAAAATGTCAACAAAAGCAGCAAGCAAGTGTTAAACGGAAAAGCCAACAACAACAACAAAAAGAATAAGAAATAAAGAAAGTATAACCACAATAGCATTAACAACAACAAGTGAAAGATGAAGATTCTGCATAAATATATATGTATATGAAAGTTGCATGAGTGGGCGTTCACCACAAAACGTTCACGACGGCCCCCATCGGCGGTGGATAATAAATGCTGGATAAACGAAAGCTTATGCTAATGATAAGCCAAGCGCGCGCCAAGTGTTAACGCGCATTTCCATTGAGTACCTGAGGTTCAAGCATGAATATGTTTGTAAATGCAAATTCGTTTTATTCGCAGCGCAAACTGTGAGGCTAATTATAGACGAAACCAAGAGATTATGCTGCCTACCTCGGATTGCGTTGCTTTTACTTTGCCGCCGAAGAAAGCATCATGTGTGCCATATCATACATATATGTATATGTTTTGCTGTTTACTTTGGTGTTTAGCGTAATGATAGTGGAGTTGCGAAAGGTTTGGCTGCGAAGTGAGTTCACTTTCAAAAGCTGTAGAGTAAAGAGATAAGTTATAGGAAAAGTACTTGATAATAGTAATGTGTTCCAATTTTTTTCTGAATTTTTTTATACTTCAACAGAATGGAAAAAGCCGCAGATATAAAGAGATCAGCTTAGTTTGAGACTGCAGGTGGCAGCATTGATCTACGTTCTAAAATCTCAAGAGTATTTTTACCCTTAAACTATGAAAAATGCTTTTATATATTAAGAAACTTAAAGACCTCCCTATTAAATTCGTAAAAACAAGAACAAAAATCATCATTAATGAAATTCTTGAGTTCTGCTTTCCTCAAACACATAAGCACTCCATCCATCCAAATTCAAGCGCTATTGATTTAATTATTTGATTAGTGCTTACACTTAACACCATTAAATTTCAACGAGATGCTCATGAGTAACTTCTATAGCAACTAAACTATGAAAATAGCGCAAAATCAACTTCTCAGACGAAAATAATATGTGAAATTTGCGTGTTGATTATCCAAAATTCTAACATTATCAGTACTCCACATACATATATGAACATATCTCAAAACTCAGCTCAATTGCTTACAGGTAGAGAGCACAGAAATCCGCAGCGCAAAACTAGTTCACAAAAAATTATAAAAAAAATGAAAATATGAAGTAGCCAACACAATTACAGCGTGTGCGAAATTCAGAATTTATTTTCATGCACAACTTTCATGACTACTGCCAATATTAAATAGATGCGCATGAGTCATGCCAGTTTTACTCTATTCTACTCAACTCTACTTCATCAACAGAAACTCCAGCACACACACACATACAAGCCTTTCAGTTTTTATAACTTTACAGATCACTAAGTTTTATGTGAAGCTATTACAGAGCAACGTGCTGGTGCTAATGACTGAAAATCTCTTTAATGAACGAAATATTTATGTATGTATGAATGTATGTACGTAAGGGAGCAGCACAATCAGCACGAGGCACCATTCGTTATAGAACCAGAAAGATGATTTAGACAAGAGTGGTTTGAAGTGGACGCAATTGAAAGAAAAATAATTACAAAAATTATAAAAATATTAAGAAAAAAAAAAGAAAATGAATATAAAAAATATTTTACAAAAAAAAATTTAAAAATATAAAAAAAAAATTTACTAAATTTAAAAAAAAAATTTTAAATTAAAAAATTAAATTAAATAAAAATGAAAAAATAATTAAATATAAAAAAATTAAATAAAAAAAAAAACATTTTACAAAAATTTTTAGAAAAAATTGAAAATTAAAAAAAAAAAATATGAAAAATTTTAAATATATAAAAAACTAAGAAAACAAATTCAACAAAATATGAATAAAGAAATCTAAAAAATATTACAAAAATAATATAAATATGAAAAAAAAAAATTTTTTAAATATAATAAAAAAAATAAGAAAAGAAATTCGCAAAACTCATTAAAAAAAAATTAAGCCAAAACATAAATCCACTAAAATTAAAAAAATATATAAATGTTAACAAACAAAAAAAACATAAAAATTAAATATAAAAATATAAAAAAATAAAAAAAATAAAAGTTTTAACCAACAAATAAAAAAAAATATATATAAAAAATTAAAAAAAATTAATAAATAAATCTATTTAAAAAATTATAAAAGTTTTAATAAAAAAATTAAAATTAAAAAATGATAAGAAACAAAAAAAAACATAAAAAATTAAATATAAAAATATTAAAGAGAATAAAGGTGTTAACAAAAAAATTAAAAATATATAAAATTAAAAAAAAAAATTAATAAATAAATCTATTAAAAAAAATAAAAAAATAATAAAAGTTTTAATAAAAAAAATTAAAAAATAATAAAAAACATAAAAAATTAAATATAAAAATATATATATACATATATATATATATATAAAATTAAAAAAAATAATAATAAATAAATCTATTAAAAAAAATAAAAAATAATAAAAGTTTTAATAAAAAAATTAATATTAATAAATAATAAAAAACAAAAAAAAAACATAAAAAAATAAATATAAAAACATTAAAGAGGCATAAAGGTGTTAACCAAAATTTTAAATAAAAACTATAAAAAATTACGAATAGAAACTAAAAAACACAGAAATATTACAAAATACCATATACAAACAAAATAAAAAAAAATAAATGAAAACTAAATTTCCGAAAAGACAAAAAGAACATTTTGAAAAAATAAAAAAGGTAAATAAATTACAAATAAAAAAATCAAAAAATATATATGCATACATATATGTATATAATCATAAAAATTAAAATAAAAAAAATTAAATTAATAAAAAAAATTAATAAATTTAAAACACTTCAAAAAATTTATTAAAAAGAAAAATTATTTAAAAAAAAAATTTACTTTACAATTTTTTTTTTGTACAAGAAAATTTAAAACATAAAATAATAAAAAAAAAATGCTTAGAACTACCAAAACAAAAGAACCAGCCGCAAAACAAGTGAAAGAAAGCAGTTTCACAAAAAAACCAAACCTCAAAGAAAAAAATATAAAGAAAAAAATATAAAAAAAAAAAACAAAAAGAAAATACACAAAAACAAAATCTAAAACCATAAAAACATCAAAGTCAGCCACCACAACAACCTGTTAACAAAAATCTCAACTGACAATCAGCGAATAAAGAAACGAAAAACAATATGATATACAAAAACAACAGAAATGAATACAACAAACTACTCGTAGAAACGGACGGGTGTGTAAAAGCGACGTTTAAGTGGCAAGCAAAATTAGGTGACCCAACTACATGCTTACGTCCAGTTCTAATCATGTAGTGGTCAAGCACAACAAATTCCACAACAACAATAACGTCACTAACAACACGATTGGTTATCATCAAAGCCACCAAAGACATAAATCCATGCACATGCAAGCGCGGAGGTGACTTAATGCACGGTGAATGCAACGTTACGTGAGTATGTAGGTGTGTTTGTGTGAATGAGCGCGCAAAAACGACAAATGTATATATTATAAGTATTATTTATATTTGAAGCATGACGAAAGAATTGAATAATAAAACTAAAAAATGACTGAGCATATCATGATTGCAATAAATGATATGCAGAAGAATAAAGGGGGTTTGTAGGAAGGAAAAATATTTATTTTGAAATAAATGAAGTCTGCAAACTTAAATATTTTGAAAAAAAAAATTAAAAAAAAATTAAATTATATTGATCAATTTATATTTTTGGGAAATTGTTCATGAGACTTCTTTCAATCGGATAACGCTATGATCCCAAGGTATTATATTAAATTTTACCATCTCACTATCCTTCTTATTATATTTTTGGCAAGGTGGCGTGGTCAACTCTCGAACATATACTCATCGATTCTAATTAAATAAAGAATTGTATGAGAGAACAAAGTACTCTTTCTAGCATTTGAAGCTTAAGGGGTTACATGGGTTTGCGGGTTTCAAAAAAATCGATTTTTGGTGATGTTATTAAATTCTGCAACACCTCATGAATATTGTCGAACATTTTTAAGTTGATCTGAGTAATAGATTCTGAGATCCAGCCTTGAGCGCTAACAGGTTTTTGAGATGCAATTTTTAAAGACGTGGACGAAAGATCTTTTCTTCGATTTTCATGGAAATTTTAATTTTTTTTTTAATTGAAATTTTCAGATATTTTTATTCGTCCATTGAACCCGATATTTTGAAATTTTAACTTCATAACCCAACTTGTATCAGCTCATAAAAAAGCGATCTTATGGCAGATCCCCGATGGCTCCCTCTGCTTAAACTTTTCATAAGACACCCCAAAAAGATCATAGTACAGAATTTTTTATAAGAAGAACGCACTTAAAGCCTTTCCATTGTTTTCTTAGAGTTGGATATTGTTTTTAACTGGCCGGGAGCCCTTACTGCCACATAGATCCCGAGTTCTAACGTTAAGGTCGGTCGACATTAAAAGTTGGACTCCGAGGCGCTCTAGGAAACTCGTTATAACTCCCGAAATATTTCGAACTTCTCTCTGTTCTCAAAACATTGTACTTTCAAATTAAGCAAAAAAAATTTCGACCCAAGTTACCAGACTACCACCTAAATTATGCCAAATAAATACTCAATGGACACTCAGTCGCGTCACCTAAAAAGGATTAGTTGCTATAAAGCTTCACTGCATCAAAATACCATATGATCTACACGCTTTGGGTATAAGCAAATAAAATACGTGAATAAATGGCAATAAAGTAGGTGGCGAGCAATGTGTGTGCCGATTGAAGCCGCTTAACTGTCACATACAGACACATGTAAACATTAGCCACACAAACGGGTACAGCGTGTCTACAAGACGCTGGTGTGACTGCTAATTGTAAGACGCTTTAAAAGCGACTGGTTGAAAACAGAACACACAAGCACATAAATACATAAAGACACAGCTATCTTCAAAGCGCCGTTAGCTGCGCCGGTGTGATCGCGATCGATAAATACTTGAGAGAATTGAAAAAAACGAATAAAAATTATTACAAAAAAATAAAAAAATATAGAAATGTAAAAAAATTATAAAAATATAAAACAATTATAAAAAAATAAAAAATATGAAAGAAAATTAAAAAAAATAAAAAATAAATAAAAAAATTAAAAAAAAAAATTAAATTAAAAAAAAAAATTAAATTAAAAAATATGAATAAAAAAATACAAATCTGAAATCAAAAGAAAAAAATAAAAATAAATAAAACCCGAAATCAAAACTAAATCGTACAAAGTCACATTTTAACCGGCTTTTAAAAGTAAATTCAACACAAATTAAAATGCTTGGGGTGTCAAGCGCTTAAGCGGATTCCTTAGCGCTGGAATTTCGAAATATGAGCCGGTCAGTCAATGTGTAATCGGAGTCATTGAAGCCCGAAAGGGTTATGAGCAGGAAAAAGGATGCAACTTTAAGTAGATAAATATGTGTATATATATATATAACCATATATGTATATACACATGTATGTATGTCTACAAGTAGTTACATACATATGTATGCAATTAAATGCGCGCCACAAGTAATTGCGGCGAGTCAATAAATGGTTGCAACAGGTAAACAGCAGTGCAGCGACCACAAGGAGACCCAAACAAGTGCATGCACACAGACATAAAAACAAATAAAATGAGAATGCTCACGCACACACACAACCATATGTGGGTATATTCACCGCATCGGTAGCAATTTAATTTAATTACTTTTAAAGCAACAAATATATAGGAAAATTATTATCTTGTGAATATTCCCTTCGCACAGCAGCGATAACAGCAAACAGGCGAACCAGCTTGCGAGTTTACACAAGTAAATAATAAATATTGTATGTGCGTATGTGTGTATTTATTATCTTATTGCATTCCTTGGCAATTGCTTCCGCTTTCTTGGCTGGCTGGTTGGCATTGCGCGACTTCGTCATGGGAAGTTAAGCACTTAAATTCCCTGTTGCAAGAGTCTACAAAGCGGTGGCAGTTTGCAAGATATTTCCCTTATGGAGCAAAGCAAGACTGTGTGTGTGTGCGTGCCGCCTTGTTAACTCGCTTGATTTTGCATTTTTTCACAACATAAATATAAGCGTTTCCCGACAGCGACAAAACAAAATGTTGACTCAGGTGCAGGGAGGGACAAGTGCATGGGAGATTTTGCGCAGGCAAAGGTGAGAAAATTTTGAAAATATATATAAAAAAAATAAAATAATAGTAATAAAGTTAAATTTTAATTTGAAATAAAAAATTAAAATTAAAAAAAAAAATAAAAAATTAAAAAAAAAAATAAAATAAAAATGTATAAAATTAAAAAAAAATATATAATAATAAAGAAAAAAAAATATTAAAAAACAGAATATTTAAAAAGTAAAAACAAAAAATTAAATAAAATAAAAATATTTAAAACTAATTAAAAAATGAATTAATAAAAAATAAAAAAAGGTAAAACAAATAAAAAATTAAATATTTTCAAATTGTTGAAAAATATAAATTAGTTTACAGTCAATTAGTCAATCTGATAACTATTTATAGTAAAGAATGTCACTTTATTAATCGATTATCGATAAGTACACGAATTATTAGACTCAAATTTATCAAAAATACGCTGAGTAATTTAAAATTATTTTGGTTAAGAGGCGCTTCAGTTTGTAAGTGGTTTTGCTAGATTAAATTCAATTGTTTCCCAAAGAAACCGTGTGTTCAGGACATAAATCGGTAAAATCATACAGAAAAAAAGACCCAAAAGAAAAATCGGGACATAATTTTAAGACTTTTTTCTTTAAAAACGCACGTAATCTCAATTTTATGTACTTAGTATTTTTTTTTTTATGATAAAAAATTTGTTTGATAAAAAATATTTTTTTCTTCATGATAAAAAAATTTTATGAAAAAAATAGTTTTTATTTCTATATAATAATTGGAAAAATATTGGACTCAATGTTTTTGATTTACTACTCTTTCTTACTGTTATTACTCTTTCTTAAAATATTACTGAATATTTCATAATCCAATACTAAAACGACGAATTAAGGAGTGACATGGTTTACGGATTTCAAAAAATCGTTTTTGCCTTATTAAATTCTACAACGTCTCTAGAATTTTATCCTAAATTTTTAAGTTGATCAAAGTAGTAGTTTCAGAGATACAGCCTGGAGAACTTGTGCGCTCGAGGCTAGCTAGGCTAAGTGCGCCGTCTTTAAACGGGTTTCTCTCGAAACTGTGTTCCTACGGTCGGTTGTCAAGGTTTCTCTAGAACTACTCAAACGATTTTTATAAAATTTTACACAGGTCTTTGAGATACAATTCTTAAAGACTTAGACGAAGGATTTTTTCTTTCGATTGCAACTATTTTTAAAAAAATGTCGCGTAATTTTCAGTCTAATTTTTCATTTTTTTGTAAAAATTTCTGCCAAAAATCCAATATTCAGTTGTTTTTGTTCCTTCGTTCAAGTTCTAAGTTAAGGTTTTAACTAAAACACGTATTTTTTTCACTTTAGATGATCCTGTAAGGAGTTATCCTGCCAACGCGTGTGCATCTTTTTTCCGAGAGGTCACCGGAAATGGCGTCGCAATGGCCGAGTTTAAAATATTTGTTTCCAAAAATTTCAGAATTTCTTTGTTAATAGTGTATGTTTGTAACAATAAAAAATTTTAATAAAATATTTAATTTTTTGTATGAGAAAAAAATTGTTTAAAAAATGCTGTTTTTTATTCGAGGAAACGCATGAACTCCTTAAATTATTATTAACCCAACCCTCTCGGCTCTAAATATTTTGTAATCCAATACGAGAACGTCGAATTAAAAAGTCACAATTTTTTAATTTTTATTTAAATTTATTTTAGTATTTTTTTTAGCATTCCCTTGACAGTTAGTTCTTCGTAACCGAAGTGAGGCTCGTTTTATAACAACAAGGACAAGGGATATTATTTCAACAGAATTTGTCATATTTCTTCAGCTTTTTTGTCTTTTTTTACAAAAAATAGTTTCATTATATTATATTTCTGCTTCTAATGAATATTTTCACTCATAAACCATAGAAAAGAAACTATAAAAAATAAATAAAAGAACACAATAAAAAGATTAAAGCAATGTAAAAAACATCTATAAAAAAATTATAAAAACAAAGAAAACAAAAACAGAAAATATACAAAAGTCAAAAATACCCGCAAAAAATAGAAATAATACAAAAATCAAAAATCCCAAAAAAATTATATAAGAAAATTCCAAAAATTATATCATATTATATATCAATAAAAATATATGAAAAATTTCAAAAATTTATTCATAATATTTGAATTCATATTATATCTAGTCATATATATTTTGAACAGCAACAATAGCTCCACATCGAATTTGAATCGCACAACACTTGAAAACCAGGCTTAAATAAAATTCTGCCGCCCTTTAAGCGGCGCATCAAAAAAAAAAATAATTTTTGTTTTAACAAAACAGAACTTAATTTACCAGCATTCACCAAAATTATTGCACTTTTTTCCTAAACACAACAAAACACCTACATGCATAAGGTTGTATTGTGTGTGGCAATGATTTTATTTATGAATGCAATTGCATATACTAACACATATACATACATACATACGAGTACGTACACTTTTTGTAAAATTCTCTTTTTAGGTTAATTACACTTGTTGTTTTATTTGTTGTATTTAATGCACAAACAATACAACAATAACAAAATGCCGCATAATTCACACAATTTGCACCGGTTTAGCATTGAATTAATTTTTTCACAAATTTTATTGAAATTATTTTTGCTTAATGCTAAACTTTTTAGCAATTTTTGCGTCGTTTCGAAAAAATTAATTTAAAAAAGAATAAAAAGTGCGAAAAAGGTAAACAAAAAAGTTGTTTGCACGGTTGGCAGTCGTACAGGCGTCGCTGCACGCGTTGTTGTTGTTGCGCTGCTGTCAACGTGGAAGAGATAAAACCGAAAACGAAAATAATATTTAACAGCGCCGCGCGACAGTCACTTTGATAACGTGGAATTTTCGTATTTCCACAACAACAATAACAACAAAAGCGTCACGTTCCAGCCACAAACGCGAAATGGCAGCATTTTCGTTAATTGATTTTTGCTCTATTTTTATTAATTTTTTCTTTGAAATTTTTTGCACTGCACATTCTCTTCGCGTTTTGCACGATTCACAGCTGAACTTTTGAATATTGCTTTTTTTTACTTTGGAATATTGCTTCTCTGCTGTTTGGTTTAATTAAATTTTATTTTGTTGTTGCAGTTGTCGTTTTACCGCACGCGTACACAACAACAGCGCGGTTTCGGTGACGTTGTGAAAGCGAGCGCGTTCGAATTGAAACTGACTTGACGGCAAAAGCAGCTTGGCTGGGAGCGCTGCGCCAGCGAATACCCAAAGCGCAACAGGCAATACACACATACACACACATGCGCACCGCAAAGAGGCAATGGAACGGACAACAGCAGACAGACAGACAGACAATCAGATAGCACAACAACAGTCAACAACAGCTGAGGCAACAGCAAAAACGCCAGCCATAGTAAGTTGAAGAGTGGAAATCGCAGTAGCGGAAGGTGTTCCACCATCGGCGGATATCAGCTATACACATACACAGCTACATAGGTATACATAGCTCTACTTAAATGTATTTTTTCAAATGCTTTTTGCATTGCCTTTCCTTTGTTTCTTTGGTGTTGATGTGTTGCTGTTGTTTGTTTTGTTTTTGTATTTGCTATTGGCATTAATATGTAAACAGCGATCGATGATTAAGCCACGAAGCAGGTGGAAAGAGCAATATTTTGTGTCAGAGCGTAAAAATAAGAGCGAGCGTTAAGAGCAACATAAAACAGCTGATACTACACTTTACTGCATTGGCTTTCAAACTGCCGCAAACTTCATAAGCTGTTAATTAGTACTAAGAAGTTGCATTTTTGGTTTAATTGTAATATTTTTCACTTTGAAGAACTTTCCGGATTTTGGTATAAAAAAAATATATTGTATATATAATATATATTATATATTGGTCCGATTTTCTGGCATAATGTGGTGATTTTAGTATGAACCATCATAAAAATTGGAGCTAGTGATCCAATAGATCTTCAATCGTTTCGTTTTCGGAAGCAAATCATTATAACATGATAATCTAGGCTTTTAACTTGATAATCTATCAAAGATTCATTTTGCGGTAACTGAACTGATATACGAAATATTATGTTCTACCATTGAACATTTCAACTTTTTGATCGAACTTGTTCAACAAAACACTTTTATCTAAAGAAGAATTTTTTGAAAATTTTTCCGGCGAAGAAGTTTACAGTACAATGTATCAATAAATAGAGTTATATATATCTTACTCCTGGAAACGATGACGACAATAAACATTAGTAAATCTGAACCTGAACTTTTGGTCTAGTAAAAACCCATCCATTATTTTTGTATAAAATTTAAAGTTGGCGAATTTTTCACCAGCAATATCATGCGTCATAGAAGGAGACAGGTAGTAACCACTTGATGTCAGGTCTGGACTAGAAGGAGCATGTCTAATAGTCTCCCAATCAAGTTCCCGCAGCTTCTGGTAAATCAATATCGACGTTGGTGATCTGGCTTCGTTCTGATGGAACACAATTCACACTCCTGTTTGCCAAAGCTTTTCACTTCTAAGAAGTATTAACACTCCTTAACATATCTGTGGGACGGTATATCAAGCTCCTTACGTACAGCTGCAAACAAAACCATTGGTTTTCGAAAAAGTCAAAAGATCAGCTAATACGATGACGACTGTCGAGCGAGATGGGATAGATACCGAGAGTTGAAGAGGAAAACGAGACGTATTTGCTGAGGCCGAAATGCGTGACAACGAAAAGCTTGACAAACTGGCCGACAAGGGTAATGCTCGAAAATTTGACAAAAAAGATGAGGCGACTAACAGAAGATTTCAAGACCGGCGCATATTCTTGTAGAACCCAGAAAGGTGATCTAGTGACTGATGCTCAGAACATACTGAAATTATGAAAATAACACTTCTCCGGCCTGCTGAATGGCAGTGAAAGCATAACACAAGGAGATGGGGAACTCGATTCCCCACACGATGGAGCAGACATTCCATTGCCTGACCAAAGTAAAAAGGAAGAAAAGAAAAAGTTTAAATAGCAACTACCTGTCTAAAAAACAACAAAGCGGCAGGGGCCGATGGATTGTCAGCCGAGCTATTGAAATACGGCGGTGAAGAAGTGATAAGAAGCATGTATCAGCTTCTTTGTAGAATATGGTCGGACAGAAACACGCCCAATCCATAAAAAGGAAGACCCCACAATCTGCGCCAACTACCGTGGGATACGCTTCCTCAACATCGCATAAAAGGTTCTTTCGACCGTACAGTGTGAAAGATTAAATCCCTCCGTCAACAAATTATTTGTACCTTATCAATGTGGCTCCAAGCCTGTAAAATATACAACTGAGCAGATATAACTCATGAGCCAAATCTTGGAAAATACCCGTGAAAAGGGGATCGACGCGCACCACCTCTTTCGTCGATTTCAAAGCTGCTTTTGTCAGCACAAAAAGGAGTAGCCTTTATGCCGCTACGGCTAAATTTGGTATCCCCATCAATTTTTCATCTTCAAATCAAAGAACTATATTCTTCATACAATATTCTATTTGAGGTTGTCACACTATGTGCGCCCCTTAAATCGATTATTCAGTAATTAAAAGCGATCGAGATTTTGGGGCTGTCTATGTATGTGAAGTAAAAAAAATTTAAAAATAATTTTACATTTTAATCAACTTTCGCAGTAGTGTTTAAATACCAACTACAAGAAATAATTCACAGCGCTGCGATTATATGAATAATCTGTTATAAATACAAAAATTTAGAAACATGTGCGATATACATATATCACTAATTACCTTACCAAGTCATTATATATAATACCAAAAATTACGATCTCTTACAAAACGTCATATTTATTATTATATTTTACCTGAAAATAGAAAGAAAAATAAAATTAAATTAATTATACTGTTAATCAAATAATTAATAGAACAGAAAATGAGTATTAATATCTCTTAACTAATAGAATACTGGGCAAAACAGAGCACAAAAAGAGAAACTAACTACTAGAATTTATTTGTCTAGTAACTAGCCACTAACTATATATGTACACTCGACTGCTTTAGGCACCCAACATGGCGCACTGACCAAATTAATTGCAATTAAATTACAAAAAACACACACACAGACTATTATTTGAAGAAGGGAAAATATATTTTTGCAATAATGAAAACGAAATAATTACAAGTTAATTGTGAAAAAAAGAAGAAGAATGAATGAAAAAAATATTAAATCAAGAAGCATGCATGCAACGCATGAAACCGACAACACAACACGCCGCAGAACACAATTATCGAGTAAAAAGCAAAAAGCAAGCAAAAACACAGTCACACTAACCCCAACACACACTCTAAATATAAAGATATTAAAGAGTCTACATGCAAGTTTGTAAGTTAGAGACACCTGAATTGAAAATCTTCAAATAAATTCGAAACTCTGATGGGGTGATTGCAACATGCCGCCAAAATTGCTTGCAGGCAAACACAACAAGCTGCTCACCCTCTTACTCCTCACCCTCACACTCAGCACTTCTAAGCGCTTGGTAATTCGGAGAAGGCCGCGCTGCATAAATGCATGAGTAATGCAAATTTTTTTCTTGAACGCGAAATTGCAAACACGAACAAATGCAGTCAGTCAAGTGAGGCGATTAGAAGGTGGCTTAAATGAGAGTACATATACATTAGCAGGTATACTCGCCATACATTGTTGTTATGAAGAGTATAAGAGGGCTGCAGCGGTGCGCAGAGAAGCAACAGGCGAAGGTGTAACGGTTGGGAACTCAGTTGCTGAAGCGGCGGTTAATCAAGGCACAAGTGCATATTTTGCTCTTCCGGCCGCATATGTTAAGCTGACCACTCATCATGATGTTATGAATGCAGAGGAGGAGTTAACCCTTTTTATTAAAAATAAATTGAGCGTGCCTTGGAATGTCTTTAGCTGTATTGGATGTTAAATTACGTATAAAAAAAGAATGAGGTTAAGAACCGATTGTGACATGCAATCAAAAAAGCTTTACGAAAAAGAAAGAATTGCAACAGACAACGCGAAATATATGTACTTTATAATCAAAACAGGTGTAACTATTATTTTTTTGGGGGAAAATAATCGTTGTATGGCAGCCATATGCTAACAGGTCACTTAAATAGTTAATTAAATCCATTTTAGGAAGATTGATCCAGAAGAAGTTCACGAAGTGAGGAAAGCCTTCTAAGCGCCATTCACTTTTGAGGGGCCAGCAACTTTGCTTTTACATATGACTATCCTCTAGGTAGCCAAAAAACATCCTAAAATGAGAAGGCGAAACATCGCTCCACCGGGTTGTCCGCGGGGTTTGAGACTCGCCATGCAAAAAACACCCACACTGAAAAGAAGAAAACAGCCTCGGACCCCTCGTCTACGACAATAAAGAAGATGCTTAGTTAGTGCTAACTATCAAAAGACTGGTATAAATTTGACATCTATCGGATCAAAAGTTTGTGAATTATATTATTTTGAGTGAAGCAACTTCTGTCACAGAAAAAATTGGTTAAAAGGAATTACGCATTATGAAAAAATAATGTTTTTTTGAAGGGAAAAATATAAAGTTGATGAAAAATCTTGGCTTGATGACGAGTTTCCGGACACTGCCCGGGAAAAAAACAAAAACAACTAAGTTTAGACGTGGTAAAATGAGTACCGCAGACGGTGAACACAGTGGACGTCTTCGATCCAACTTAAAAGAGGCTGTTGACGATGAAAATATGAAAAAAAGTTCACAAAATTATTCTGGATGACCGTAAAATGAAGTTGTTAGAGATAGCTGACACTTCAAAGATATTAACTGAACGTTTATGTCATATTATTCACGAATTTTTGGATATGAGAAAGCTTTGTGCAAAGTGGGTGCTGCTCAAACTCAGTTTTTGACCAAAAACTAGGACGCTTGATGATTCGGAGCAGTGTTTGGAGATGTTCGATCGTAGTATAGTAGATTTTTTGCGTCGATAGCATTCCGAAGTTCAATCGACAATCATCCGAGTGAACTGCATACGATGAACCTACTACAAAACGTGGAACGCAACAGCCGGCAGGTAAGGATATGGCGTCTGTATTTTGGGATGCGCATGGAATAATTTTTATTGACTTCCTTGAAAAAGTAAGAACCTTCAATTATTTTATTATAAACCGTTTTTGAACCGTTTGAAGGACGAAATCGTCGAATCGCCCGCATTTGCAGAAAAAGAAAGTGCTGTATCGTGTCACAAGTCAGAGAAAACGATGGCAAAAATTGAACTAGGCTTCGAATTGCTTCTGCATGAGCTGTATTCTTCGTATCTAACCCCTAGCGACTCTTTCCTGTTCTTCGAACTCAAAAGAAAGCTCGCTGGGAAGAAATGTTTATCGAATGAAGATCTGATCGCCGAAATTGAGGCCTAATTTGAAGCAAAGAACAAATCGTATACAAAAATATGATTGCTATACTTCTACCTACTACTATTACCCTTCACGGGAGCTATGTTGATCAATAAATGAGTTTTGCCAAAAAAAAGTGTGTGTTTAATATGGTAGAACAGGGAACTTTCGCTTGATATGTTATAGCGGTCCGATCCAAAACAATTTGTTCGATGATTGGATTATTGCCTTACATAATAATCCATGCCAAATTTCGGCAAGATATTTATCCATTATTTACATAATTTAAAGGGTTTGGAAGCTGTTGCGTCCAATAAAGAAGAAGAAGAAAGGGTCTCCGACGTTTCTTTCTGAAGTTACAAACTTCGTGGCAAACTTAATATACCCTGTTCAGGATATAAAAATAATTAAATAAAACGAAAGGACTTGATTGGCAGAAGGCTTCTGAAATGATAATCTTTTTTCACCCGTTTTCTTTAAGGCCGACGGTTATTTACGACGATCCAAAGGAGAACTGCCGGACTTATGAATTTACAGAAGGGTTAGGTTAGGTTAGATGGTTAATCGCACGTGGTCCTTTATGAGCCCATTGAAAAGCCAACATAAATTTACAAAGGTGCTTAATTTCCATTCCGGCTCCCAAGTGTTAAAGTGTTAACCTCCCAAACGCGAGACAGTCAAGAAGGAAGTGTTGAGTTGATTTATATCACGAACGCAAATTTGCTGACAGTCTTCATCGTGAAGTTTTGGAACCGACGAACTTCTGGATTTATAAATTTCCGACAACAAGGTCCAAAAAATTGTTATCTTGTTCCCAATCGACCGTACGTATATTTTGAAATATTCTCCGAAAAGTTAAAGTTCTTCCAGTTTCGGAGTTATGAACATATTTGCAAGATCGGCTCCTAAAACTTTAAACGCGTTCTACTCGAAACGCTGTTTTCAAAGTCGATGAGCTTCTTCCAAATGGCTGCACCGATCAACTTGAAAGTTTCGCACGACCTCCGTATAGTTGTCAAGTAAGTAATGATTAAAGAAATAAGATTTTCATTCATTCCGTCATTTTTCACAAACCAAATTTTTGACTAATCCTTCAATCCTTCTTCGTAAACAGTACAGACACGTATTTGTATCGGTTCGTTGCTTTAACTAAAGAAAGAAACCGGTCAAACGGCTTTTACTGTATTATCGTGCCGTCATGGGAAGACCAGGAATTATAGTAAAGATTCAGTTGGCAGTTTAACTTCGAAATATACAACTTTTCGGGGGTTGGGTGACTAGAGAATGGAATACAAAATATTCAGATGTGAAGAAGTAGTATATTTTTCTAATAGGCTTAAACGAAGTAAACATGGGGAATCCTTTTAAAAAATATGGTTTATATAAAATTTAAAGCAAAAGGAAGTGAGAAAAAATTTTTATATCGAAAATATTCGAACTTAATGCCGATGTATTGAAATTTTCATTCTCTTATATGCATTACTAAGTACCCCAACTAACCTCCATACCATTTATCAGAAACGATTTCGAAAAACTGTTATTTTAGTGCAACTCCCGAGTAGTAGCAACAACAATGGTGCCATAGAAATTTTTCGAGCGTGTCGAAACGGTCAAACAATGAATGCGCGCGTAAATTGTTGTTGTCATTGATGAAAAAAAAGACTGAAGAAAATATTATTACAAAGACAGCATTAGAAAAGTAGAAGCCATTTTTGAAGTGCAACTCAGGTTGCACATATGTACATATGTATATACATATCAATACATATGCAGTTGCACGCCAAAGTTTGCGGTAACAAACGAGTAGCCACAAACGCATGAAAGCATAAAAGCCAAGAAGTGCGATCATTGAGTGGCAGAAGGTGTTGATGATACGCCACCAACATTCAGCCGCATTTGCCAAACGCGTGTTGTTGTTGTGGAGCGAACTGCCATGCTTGCAACATAAACAATGGCGAGCGCGCACACAAATGCGTCTATGATAATGTGTCAGCAACACTTATTTTATGGTCAATGTGGCATTCTGACATTATGGCATAGAAGGTTGCAAGCAACGTTTTGTGGCAACTTGCGACTATGGCGAAATGTAATATATTGCAATCGTTAAATAGCTGCGCGCAGGAGCTGCTGGAAATAAAAGGCCAAGCAGACGACTACCGGCTGTTGGCGTGGCAGAAATGCGGTAGCTGAAGCATAAAGAAAACACAAAACAAAAAAAAAATAGAAAAAAAATATTGCAAAAACAAACGCGTTGCATGCCAAAGGCATCATTGCAAACAGCGCCAGTGGCAGTGCCGGTAAGGCCCTGGTGCTGGTGCTGGCAAACTGCAGGTGGTCGGCCAGCCAACCGGCCACTTGCTGCATACGGCTTGGTGTTGCATGCAACGCGCGGCGAAGATTCGCGCCACGCCAAACCAGCGAGCCAGTCTGCATGTGGCAGCAGCGCGCCGTCGCACCAGCATTATATCTAGTCATTTTAATAGCTTAGTAGTCGCCTCGTTCAAGCGCGCGTCGTCTCCACACACACACACTCATACACACAACGCTTTGGATTTGCAGTGCGCGCTGCAGCACAGCAGGAATATGTCAAGGACGGAAATCGTGCTTTGAATACTTAATTTGCAACTTGTTCTTAGGCACCTACAACACTAACAATGGCAATAGCAACAACAACCACAGTGAGCGACTAGTTCAGCTATGCTGTGGCTATTAAACGTGCCACAAGTGCACAAGAAAATCAAAAGTAAACACGCAACACAGCAAGCGCTTTTAAAAGTTGTAATGGAATTTTAATATTTTTCAAACATAAAATATTGAAGATAGATTAGGGTGATTCTTAAATGTGGGTGGTGCATTTTTTGTGAAAAGTTTTTTTAAATTTAAACAAAAATAGTGTAGCAGAACACTAAGGAAATATATTTTGGTACAGATTACAGACAATTAGGACCTGTCACGTGGGTGTCAAAATTCTGGACCACCCTATGAAGACTTCAAAAATTACTAGTTTAACTCTTTTTGAGCATTATAATCGGAAATGTCTATTTCTGTGAAAATCTCGGCACTAAAGTCATTTGAACTTTGATCCCAGTAAGTTTTTTTTTTAACTTCTGACCAAAATCGGTCAAAAATATAAAATTAAGACCCTGAAACAAATTTGAACTTTGACTCCAGTAATGTTTTCGGAGCTTATGACCAACATTTGTTGTTATTTAAGTCAAAAATAGAAGATTTCGACACCTAAAGTTACCTGAACTTGGACCCGAGTAATTTTTTTTTAACTTTATCCCAAAAATGGTTAAAATTTTAGTCAAAAATAACTGAACTTTAACCCCAGTAATTTTTTTTTTAGTTTATGACAAAAAACCGGTCAAAAATATAAAATTAAGATACTCAAAATAGTTTGAATTTTAACTCTAGTAATTTTGTTTTGGAACTTATGAACAAAATCGGTCGCTTTTTAATCAAAAATATAAAATTAAGACACTCAAAAAAATTTTAACTTTGACCCGAGTAATTTTTTTTTGAACTTATGACCGAAAACAGTCGTAATTTCAGTAAAAACCGAAATCGGCACTAATATCATACTGAAAATTATAAAATTCAGAACCACCTTAATTATATACCATATATCTCAAAAGAGACCAAAATGGTATATGACAACTTCTTCGACGGTATTAACGACTCCTGTATAGAAATCACTAAAAACTGATCTTAATTCATCTTTTAAGTACCACCCTAATGCATATATGACACTTGTGGCTAATGTGCATTTGAATAAACGCGTTTGACTGGTCTAGACAGATACGACAGACAGACAGGTATTATGTTAGAAATTCCAGCAAAATGTAATAAATACAACGTTATCGATCTTTTTCAGCAATCACAAGTAAATACAAATTGATTTTTCCACGCTAATCGAGTAAATCATTTATTGAATGCAGTTTTTATGTAAGCATGGCGACAGGTGCAGGAGTAGAAAATGATTTAACAAGACCTGAATTTGAATTGTAAACTACCTCTCTTTTCTTCACAATTCAAATTCAGGTCTTCATTAATCATTTTCTAAAATTGAATACGTTTTTTAAGCTCCCACACCAGAGTTGTTTGCTACTTTAAACGAAAAATTTTAAGTTAAAGGAGAATCCACAAAAGTAATTTGACGATGTTCATATAAGAACCATCATAATATCAATTTTCATAAAAAATAATCTCACAATTTCTCAAAATTTTCTCGGAAATATGTTCTATAATATGTAAAAAAATATGTAATAAAAAGAAAACCATTATTTTTCCAAAAGATGGCTTTAGTAATCTGTATCTCGCCTTGGATACGTGCCACCGGGTAACACCATAATAGAAATCGTCAAGTCCGACCATAATATGTAAGCACTGTTTCGGTAGCCCAGGTACCAAACATTGCACAATAAACTGTTTGGAATTTTGTAAATAAGAGTGGATACAAAAAGAAACTAGATTTATGGGCGCCACACGAGTTAACACAAAAAAAGCCTTGTGGACCGAATTTCTATCTGCTATTCGCCGCAGAATCGCACAAAAATCGATCCATTTCTGAAGCGGATGATTACTGCTGGAGTGGGTTACTTACGGCAATGTCAAGCGAAAACCATCGTGGCCGAATTGAGCTGCCGCAAAAGGAGGCCAAGCCAGGATTGTGAAGAAGGTTTTGCCATATATGTATATATTTGGTGGTATTGACAAGAAATGTTCAAATAATAGCTGTTTCTAAACCGAACTGTCAACAATTGAACCGTCTGAAGGAAGCAATTGCCCAAAAGCGGCCATCTTTGGCCCATTGGTGATTGGACAACGCCAAATCATACACAAAAATAGTGATTCGTTAGAAGCTCCGAAAGTTTGGTTGGGAGGTTCGTACAGATTAACCTTATTTACGAAGAAAAATATCGAAATCCTACCTGTGGTCATTGTAATCTTGTGAAGTAAGGTAGGCTTGGCTTTATCGCCATCATTTAATGGAAAGCCAGTGCTGCTTCAAAGGAGTCGATAAATAGAGAAGGAGAGAAGGTATTGGATAAGTTGGCTTGAGTGCAAAAGGGTGGCTGGTATCATATAAGGACCCTTTGCATGTACAATATTTTTTTAGCATATCACGTCGGGATGAAGTCCAGATAAGTATAAGTATTATCTGTCTTAATATTCAGAAAGCAAGTATACGAAGGGCTGGTTAAGGAGTGCCTAACCTCGCTATCAATAATATCGAGTGCCTTTGTGATAAGGTTGGTATGGGTACCAGGTCACAGCATCGCAGGAAATTGTAAAGCTGATTAGCTAGCAAGTAAAGGCACCCTATAATCACTATCGGTAGAATTGTAGCGTGTCGGTGCTCCGGTATCCTCTTGTGTTCTACTACTAGATAGCTGCGCTTCGTGGAAACTTGGCCAGCGCTGGGCCACCATCAGTACATCCGCTCCCGTAAAAACCTTTTGTCCCAAGATCGGTTGCAAGAGATCTCGTGATCTTAGTTGTGGGGATTTTAACAGGCTGTTGCCCTATTTGCTTCCGTATAGTCCGGGAATTCTACCATACGCCATTTGCGGTAGCTGTATGGAAGAAGATTAGGAAGAAACAGCTCATCACTTCCTTTTTGACTGTCCCGCGTTTGAGAGGTCAAGACTTAAACACTTGGGAGCGTACTAAGTTATTTACAGCATGGAGTTCTTTGTTATGCTTAAGTTCAAATTTATAGAACATTGCATTGCTGAATGGGAAACCAAGATTTCATATTGTGAAATTTCAGAGACTCTGAAAACTCACTAATTTGGCAGATATGGTGCAACTTTATAAGACTTATTGGTAGGCAGACCAAATCAATGATCTTGATTGTGATTGTTTAACAGTTTTGCGTCCCTGATAGGATGATCTAGTGCTTTAAGAAAATTTTGGGATTGCACTAACCCCACGTGAGCTACTTTTCCAAATATGACTTGTCATATGTTTCATTGAAAACGATATGAGAATTTACAGGGAGAACTTATAGATGTACGAGCTTCTGTGGTTAATATATAATAATATAGCACTCAAATAGATTTGGTGAAATAATTACCCCAGGTAATATGTTAATAATAAAATCTGATGGCGAAACATTCATTTTGTGAATGTCGAGATGCAATTATGAAAAGCTGAGAGAGCGAATTGTTAAAAAAAAACTCAGCCAGATTGCGACCACAAATTTCAAAAGTGTTGAAAATTTTTAAGTCACATCACAAATTCCATTTTTTCCACAAACTTTTCGCAATGAAACTAAACATATGCTGGCATTTTCCTAGTTTGCATAAATCTCTGTAATTTACTGTAAATTTGGAGCGAGTGCGAAAGCATAAATTCATGAAATTACAGCTTGCAACAGCAACAGAGATAAATCCTCGCTGAATACGAGAAAAACAAGCGAAAAAATGTTGAATGCGCATTCGAGGCAAATTAAACACCTTGCGCATGTGCAATGGAAATCTGGCTGATAACTCATACTAACAATAACACTACTATATATGCATATGTATGTATATATATGTATATGTATACCATATATAAGGAAAGAAGTGTTAATTTTCAGCAGCTGGCTAACCACAAGGCAAAGTATGCCGCTGGAGTGCCGCTAATCATACCTGGAAATGCAGCGGAAAATAAATATTGTCGAAACACACACACACATACACGTATAACTGAATGAATGTATGTATGTATTGAGGTGCACAGCTGCAGCACGACGTGTATTTACTATATTTCACATGCTAATTAGTGGAGTTTCGCATTTTTGCATGGAAAGTTTGCGCGCAAAGTCAGCTGACGATGGAAGTTACAATGAATTTGGCAACAACAATAAATAATACAATATTCAGTTAACAAAAAAAAATATATGAATAATAAAACAATATAAACAAGTAAGGAAGGGCTAAGTTCGGGTGTAAACGAATATTTTTTACTGATGCAACTTGCAAGATTCAAAGGAAGGGAATTAACTTGCGGTATACAAGGCTGTATGGGACTAGGGCGAGTTTTCACCCGATTTTCGCAGTTATATAGGAATGTGAGAAGAATGTTATGTACAATATTCGATGGACATCGGTCAGACGGGTCCCAAGATATTTGATTTCACCGAAAAGTGGGCGGTACCACGCCCATCCTCCGCTTTGAGAGCGATTATGCCTATCTACAATACTAACTGTCTTACGATACCGAGAAACATGTGTACTAAGTTTCATCAAGATATCTCAATTTTTCTGAAAAACAGACGGACGGACAGACAGTCACTTAGATTTGAACTCGTCTTTTCATCCAGATCATTTATATATTTAAACCTATATCTAACTCGCTTAGTTCTAGCTGATACAAACAACCGTTAGGTGAACAAGACTAGTACCATATACTCAGTTGCAACATGTTGCAAGTGAATAAAATTTATACATTAAAATTATATGAAAATCTGCAGAAAATGTAATTCGCAACAACAACAACAAAATTTTCATGGTATTGTTTAATTTGCATTTCAATTGTTGTTAGCATTGTTGGTGCCATTGTTGCAAGTAAAAAGGAAAAGTGCCAACCTATTTTTAAAGCAATTTATTTAATGCACCGCGCAGACGATTATAGAAAATTGCATCAACAGCAACAACAATAACAATAAGTCGGAATTACTGACTTTTTGTTTAAGGGCTTTCTTTAGGCGCCGCAGTGGCAGACAACAATGCAGAGGGAAATGAAGATCCAACATGGTATTATACATACATAAAAGGATATTAAGACATAGAGTAAGAAATAAATCAAACGAAAGAAAAAATGAGCAGTGAATAAAAAAAAGAAAATAATAAATAAAGTGAAATTATGCGAAATCATATGCAATATAATTAATTAAAACAATGCAGCGAAAAAATCAATTTT
The DNA here is from genome assembly GCF_023373825.1 of Bactrocera dorsalis. Lineage (NCBI taxonomy): Eukaryota > Metazoa > Arthropoda > Insecta > Diptera > Tephritidae > Bactrocera > Bactrocera dorsalis. The sequence goes on along the minus strand of NC_064306.1, from coordinate 59,480,843 downwards.
TTACGAAGACGATTTTTTGAAATAATATAATATGAAATAATAAGCAAAAAAAATGTAATAATAATGTTTAGGAAATTTAGATACCATATGTAGCTTCAAAATTCAAATTTTGTCTTATAACTTCGGCCCTTCATTTGTGTATTTACTATAGCATAAAAGAATACATATGTGGCGGCTATTTGATTTAGTAATCCGATTTGAGTAATATGTTGAGACGTTGCAGCGTTGCTTAGAGCAATAATCTTTGCCGAATTTCGTGAGGATGCTTTGTTAATTATTTAAATGAGTTTTCCATACAAGATCTTGATATTGATCGGCCAGTTTGTATAGCAGGTCGATACGATCTGATATAGATATACAAATAAATCAGGCTTCCAACGTGATATAAGGTCTATTGTGCCCTCTCCTAAGTCACAACGCCTTACTTAGCCTTAGCATATTGATATATTTCAATATACTGCTAGGTGCTATTGAGGCGATATAATCCCTATTTGAAAGCATGGATCCAAGGGCTTTTGTCCTGCGTGATGTTTTGGAATTTCAGGCTCTGTGTCGCAGAACTGGCAATTTACACATCTTATATAATTGCTTCTTGAGCTTACAATGGCCAGTGTAGAAGGCGACAAGCAGCTTGAGTTTGCACCTTGAAAGGTAGATTACATATTTAAACCTACTAAGGTTGTAACTACCCATTAGTAACTTGGTTTGGCGCATGCCTTAGAGTAGTTTTCAATATCCCCCCTGGACACTCCTTCAACCTTGCGAGCAGCTCCTTTATGGTATAGAAACCAATCGCAATGAAAGGTTCGAGTCCTATCATGTTGGTGTATGCTACGAAGTGGACGAGCTTATCAGCCAGTTCAGTCCCCCCTATAACTTTGTGGCCGGGCACCCAGATAAGGTGCACTTGGTTACGGTCTTACAGACTATTCAGCCGTTCAATACACTCCTGCACCAGCAGCGATTTGATCTCGTACGCAGAGATCGCTTTAAGTGCAGCTTGACTGTCGCTGAGTATGACAATACTGTCGCTGCGATAGTTGCATTGGAGTTTCATCTCTAAACAAAGACCTCTGCTTGGAATATGCTCGGAAATCTTCCCATAGGTATGAAGAGTATGGTGGGTGGTCCTGAGAACTTGATTGTGCTATCTTTAAGCAGTAGCCCGAGAGCGGAATCGCTCCATTCAGCCTTGTTGCTAAAGGTAACCTTGAACTTCTCAATTGAGTTTACCCTTTTGGTAATGCTGTCCATTGGGAGAACAGCCAAGGGTAGTTCACCACTTAAGTCCTTCACACGCTGGGAAGAGATTACCTTACTCCTGCCGAGCCCTTCTGCTGTCATTTGAAGCATGTGTTTTTGGCTACCTGACCGATTACTAGGTGAAGCGGTGTGAGTTGCAACATGACTTCAAGTGCTGCCGTCAGGCATGTGTGCATTGCACCCGACAAGCAGATGCAGCCGACTCGTTACAGCTTCGATAGTTGAAATCCATCCTAAGTTTGCGATGCTTTCGAGACCAAAACCAAGGTATTTGACCATATTAGTCATCTCTATCTCTCTGCCCATAAGGGTTAGGTTCCTGAGGCCGAGCAGCGGTTTATTAAAAACCAATAAAATTATATAGAAAAAATTTTGATTGTCTTAGAAATTAATGTCTACTCTCTTGGACATTAAGAATAACCTAATTCTTAGTGAAACAAACCCCGTAATTTCCAATTAATGCAAATTAAAAAGAAGTATCGAAAGCAACTTCCGCTTGCTTGCTAAAAAAGAGGCGATAAAAACAAGCAGCAAAAATAAATAAATCGACTTAGGTGCTTGGGTGAGAATAAGCAGTAATTTTTTGCTTTTTTGCACACAAAATAAAAAAAAAAAATTAAACCAGAAGAAAAAGCATTAAACGCAAACAGACTGCCGGCAGAAGAAATTCAGCGCTAATGAGCAACATTAAATTTAGATAAGCAATAAAAAACAAAAGTTTGGAAGCAAAAGAAACAGAAAACAAAAAAATAAAGAAACGCTGGCAACGCACCGCAAATACACTTTCCGTGTGTGTGATTTTTATGATTTCCTAATTTTTTCTATTTTGTTTTGATTGAGCCGCTCTTTTGACCAATTTACGTCGGCCAAATGGCTCATTAAGCAGCAAATAAACACCAAAGCAAGAATACTTTAGAAGACAACGCAGAAATGCTGAACATAAAAGTGGAGGAATAGAGAATCGCAAGCGACTAAATCATGATGGCAAAGGCTTGGCAAAAAGTGTAGAGTAGTAGCAAAAGCAACAACATATAAATAGCTAAAATAGGCTTAAAGAGCAGCTGATAAGCAATTGATGTAGTCGGCCTGACCTATGTATATGTCTATATGTATTTAAGTAGATATGTATTTTTGTATGTATATGTATATTTTTCTTTTTATATATTCGCTACACATGCGTGTGCACTGATATATTCGGAGTCTTGGGTGCTTGAACCCTATGGTAACACGAGTGGCAAAGTGGCTGACCACCGCTGAGTGGAGAGGAAGTGCTGTCAGCACTTATGGCGATTTAAACAGTTTACTTTAATTTATAAAAGGCATAAAAATTTAACATGTGCATGAGTAAACGATCGGTTAGGTATGAATATATAGAGTTTTCATGTTAAAATATAAAAAAAAAACAATAAATTTTGCCTTTCGCTTACCATTCTTTATTGGATATTCAACTAAACCTAGAAGCTCTTACTTTTGGGTAGTTGAAATATATAACATTTAAATCAAAATTATTATTTTTTATTGTATTTATTTTTTTAATTTTTTTTTATATTTTTTTTATTGTTTTTATTGTTTTTATTTTTTCTTCTTTTTATTTTTTATTTTTTAATCCTTTAATTTTTTTAAATCTTTTTTAATTTTTTTTTTAATTTTTTTTTTTTACTTTTTTTTAAATTTTTTTTTTAATTTTTTTAATTTTTATTTTATAATTTTTTGCTGTAAAATTATTTCTCATAGCCGCATATTCTTTAACATGTTTGAAATATTTATATACATTCACACACCTAACATTTCGTGACATGTCACTGCACACAAGCGCTGACATTTAGCCTAGTTTAAGTTTTACTCACTTAAATGTTACAAAATGCAATCAAAAAATCGTTTATGAGCGCTATTAAAATCTATTAAAATCACAAGTGCACATAGAAATTCAAGTTTACAACAACAACAATCATTTGACGCAACTTACATGCTTTGAACGCACAAAATGTTGTTGCAACATCACAGCTTTTCAAAGTCAAAATAATTAGAGTAAGTTCAAGTTGAAAATTAAAATAAAGTTGATGGAAAAATGCACAAACAAAAATAGGCAAAAACAGTTTGAATGCATGTGTTTGTTGCGTACGTATGTATGTATGTATATGTATGTAGTACCATACATTTTTATATTTTGCCATACATTGTTAAATGAAATTTTGGTTTAGAGATTACAACAAAAGAAAAAATATAACACTGAAAAAATATATTAAATTTGCAAAACAAAAATTTTTTATTAAAAAATATTTAAAAAAAAATATAAAATAAAAAAAAATTAAAAAAAATAAATAAATAAATAAAAAAATAAATAAATAAAAAAAAATAAATAATTAAAAAAAAAAAAAAATTAAAAAAAAAAATATTAAAAAAAAAATAAATATTTAAAAAAAATTTGTTTTTAATTAAAAAAAAAAATTAAAAAAACAAACATTAAAAAAAAGTAAAAACGAAAAAACTTTAACTTCAGTTGCACCCAAGCTATAATACCCTCCACAGGTGCATATTTCTCAAAGCAAAAAAGGGCATACAAGTATCTTTTCTTAATTTCGATCGTTCGGTTTGTATGGCTGCTATGTATATGTTATAGTCACTTGATCCGCCCTATTTCTTTGGAAATTGTGGCGTTGCAGTGGACAATAGTTCATGCCAAATTTAGTGCAGATATCTCGTCAAAAACTAAAGTTTTCCATACAAGCACTCTATTCTGATCGTTCAGTTTGTATGGCAGCTATATGACATACATAGTTATCCGATAGCGGTGGTTCCGACAAAAGAGCAGCTTCTTTGAGAGAAAAGGACGTGTCCAAAATTTTAGAAGGATAGCTCAAAAACCGAGCAACTGGTTAGCGTATACGCACAGCTCAACACACTTATTATTTACATATTTAAGGATTTTCAGCTGGTTTCACTTAACAATTTGGTTCAAAAAATTTTTTTCCTATTCTCATTTAAAATTTGTCAATATTTTGATTACTTTTTCACCTAAATTTCATACGTGTATTATAAATTAATTTAAAAGTTATAAAACATGGCAAGAAAAAAATTAAATAATTCCAAAAAAAAAATTTGAATGATATAATATATAATTTCTTCCTTTTTAATAAGAACTTTTTTATTATTTATTTTTTGTTTTTTTTTATAATTTTATTATTTTTTGTTTTTCAATTTATTTTTATTTTTTGGTTAATTTTTAAATTTTTTTGAATAATATATCATACAATTTCTTCATTATTAATAAGAGATTTTTTATTATTATTTTTTATTTATTTTTATTAAAATAATCTTTTTTAATCATTTTTATATTTTTTCTATTTTTTATTATTTTTTTTTTTTAATATTTTTTTTTATTCATTTTTTCTCCAACAATTTGCAGTTGTAAAAAAAATTATCTTCCGGGCTTTATAATTATTTTTAAAAATAAAAAAAAATGTAGAGATTATATTAATATTTTTAGATTTTTTTGCTGTACCCGATTATTTTATTTATTTACAAAAACACTGCAAGCATTTTTATTAAGTATATGCGTATACAAACAAACTGTATGTACATATGTATATTGTTCAAATTTCTTATTTTAATTTTATAAAGAATTTTCCAATAAAAGGCTCCTTAAAAATATTGCCGTTGTTACTGCTTTATGAATGCCCAATGAAAATGAACTGTTTTTACATCAAAATCATAAATTTCAAAGAAAAATGCATAGCTCTAAGTATATAATATTGTTTCACGTACTATATATACTATATACATATATTGTTACATAAATATATGCGTATGTAAAACGAACAATTTTGCTTGCTTTACTTTGCCGATTTTCGCCGTAAACTTGGCCTTGACTACAAGCCAACACACACACACACAGTAGGTGTCTGCTATTACTCAAGCGGAAATGGTAAATGTTGTATGCATATGTCTGCTGAAGGCGACAATGCGTAGCATTAGCAACAACAATAACAACAACACATCAAACAATTAGTGTCCGCAACGCCAATCAGTAATTTCGCAAGCGCCAAGTGGTAAGTGCCAAGTGGCAAGTGACAACCAAAAGTAAGTGTCTGGTGGCAAGCCAATGTGGCAAACAAGTTATATAACTTGATGAATGCAAATACCAATTTACAATTGGAAAATTGCAATTGAAATAAAGGAAATTTTCAAGGTATAAACGAGATATTCAGAGTACTTGTTGTTCGCTCAAAGACTTTGATTGATTTAAACCGGAAGTAAGAGATGTGCAGCTGCAAGGCTGCAATTTAAAACAATTTATTTGAATTTTTATTTTTTTTTTTTGAAAATGAGCGTAATTTTTTTCTTGACTTTAAGACAGGCCTTAGCAAAAACCTCTGGTAAACATTTCTGCTTTTAAATAAGGTTCGAAACGATTTGAAGAGGCAGACCATAGTAAAGATGAACTCACTCGAAATTAAATATTTTATGTAGATATACATATGTACACTCGTTAATGTTGGTCTTCGTTGATGGCTGCGCATTTCGCTTGCTGTGAAGGATCTTGTCGCAGCATGACAGCTCAATTACATACAAAGCTTTGCGATTTGCTCTGACAGCGTTGAGAGCACTTTGGATATACAATATTACTGAAGCGTACTTGAATACGCTCATTCAGCTCAGTGAGCCAGTGCTTTTTAAGTGCATTTTTCTTCTCTATTGAAATTTTTTTATACTCTGTAGGGTATACATACATATTTATATGCAAATGTATTCATAATTATAAATATATATATAAATATGTACATATGTGAATAACCATCCGTTCATCCTAGTCAAATAAGTAGAATCACACAAATATAGACTATTACCGACATTAACACCGCCCTCAACATATGTATATAATCATTTCGCAGAACAAAACCAACAGCGCTTCTAATGACCGGAAGTTAGTCCATATACGTTTGTATGCATGGATGTATGAAAAATCACAATGCCATAACCACAAATCATGCAAAATAAATTAAATGGTAGTTATAGAAATGATGAGCGCAACTTCTGTACACCGAAGGTGGATACAAAATGAGAGAAATTGAAGCGAAACAATAGCAAAATCAAACAAAAAAATTATACACATTCATATATACATATATTGCATGTAAAAAAAACAACAGTGGTGTACAAAAAAACAGCAGCTTTTTATTGAATAATTATAGTCACGCAAATTAGAAAGGAGGAATTGAGGAAGAGAATAAAATATATAGTATAAATCTTATATATGAAGTTTCGAAACTCATAAATCAAAATCTGGACAGCAATATTTTTCGAAGCACAAATGTGTTGCATAGCCAGGTTTATCTGCTGGCTTAGCCTCAGAAAAAACGCGAGAAAGCATGCATTTTTATGATTTCGAGAGAAGTATGTAGTAAGTATAGTCCTCAAAGTTCCATCGGCTTAAATTTCTTAGAAACTTAGCAAAAAAAATAAAAAAAAAAAATAAAAAAGGATTTAAAAAATAAAAAAAAAAGATTTAAAAAATAAAAAAGATTTGAAAAATAAAAAAAAGATTTAAAAAATAAAATAAAAAGATTTAAAAAATAAAAAAAAAGATTTAAAAAATAAAAAAAAGATTTAAAAAATAAAAAAAAAAGATTTAAAAAATAAAAAAAAAGATTTAAAAAATAAAAAAAAAGATTTAAAAAATAAAAATTAAAAAAATATCAAAAATAAAAATTAAAAAAATATCAAAAATAAAAATTAAAAAATAGAAAAAAAATATAAAAAAGTTCCATCGACTTAAATTTCTTAGAAACTTAGCAAAAAAAAAAGAATAGAAAAAAAATAAAAATAAAATTTTAAAAATAAAAAAAAAGATTTAAAAAATATAAAAAAAGATTTAAAAAATAAAAAAAAAATATAAAAAATAAAAATAAAAAAAATATAAAAATAAAAAAAAAATAAAATAAATAAAAATAAAATAAATAAAATAAAAATAAAAAAAAATAAAATAAATAAAAATAAAATAAAATAAATAAAAATAAAAAAATAATAAAAACAATAAAATAAAAAAAAAATAATAAAAAATAAAATAAAAAAAAAGCCTTGACAGAGAGACCCACTGAAAGGGTTGTTTCATTGACAGGTGTGCTAATTTCAAAACCAGAAATGTATTTTGCATAGAGCATTGAAAAACAAATACAAAAATTTCGCAAATACATAAATCCATTAAGCATTACAATATATAACGGTGAACGTGTTATTACAAATGCCTTTAGAAATTCACTCATAGATGTCACGACGTTGCCACGACACGACGTCTAGATATGACGTCGCCTTGCGACTAGTCGTATGAGGTTGTGAACATGACTAGTAGTCGTATATGCAAACCAAACTACCACTTTTAGCCAATAGATGGCGCATTTGCGACAACAGAGTAGCTCATATAAAGTAGTAATGCAAAATGGAAAGCTTCGTAATATTGAAAATTAAAAATAATGTCTCAACTGTTGTTGTGCGATGAGAGAAGCCCATTACAAATAATATTTTCAGATAAAGTTGTTTATAATTTGTAAACCGGCCACAGGTATAATTACTAGAAGATAATCTTTCACTAAACATGTGTGTAACTGACAATAGATGGCGCTGTGAGAAAACTTAAGACAATTTATTAAGATTTTTAGAGAAAAAATATTTGCCAGTGATGATAAGGCTAAATAAATAACCAGTTTTTGATCAGGCTTCATTAAAAAAAAAAAAAAAAAAAAAAAAAACAACTAATACTTGATGATATTAGAGAGGTCATAATTTTTATTTAAAAAATTTCATTTTCTAGAAAAAAAAATTTTTATTTATGTTTTAGGTGGAAAAATTACTTTTTTATAAGCAAAATATTGCATATAAAATTTAAAACAAAAAAGCAACAACTTGAAAATTATCCGGATTTTCATCGAAAAATCATCATCAGCGATGATGCTCATTTCTGGCTGAATGGCTTCGTCAATAAGCAAAATATGCGTTTTTGGTCAGGCAACAGGCCACACGTGCTCCATGAGCCACGATTTCATACCGAAAAAATAACGGTTTGGTGCGGTTTATGCACCGGCGGCTTGATTGGACCGAACTTCTTTCATGATGATCATGACCGGCACGTTACTCTGGATGGGCAACGCTACCGCTCAATGATAACCAAATATTTTCGGCCCGAATAGGATGATATGAACTTGGACAATATGTGGTTTGAACAGGACGGCGTCACAAGCCACACAGCGAATGTCACAATCGATTTATTGAAAACCAAGTTTGGTGGACATGTTATCTCACGAAATGGCCCAGTCAATTGGCCGTCTCGGTCGTGCGATTTGACGCCGTTAGATTACATCCTGTGGGGTTACGTCAAGTCTAGGGTCTAGGCCTAGCTGTCGGCCCTATATTTTTTTATAATTTATTGACAATGTTATGTAAAAAAACATGGGGAAAAATTAAAATAAAAAAACGTTAACTACTTTTTTATTTATCAACATTTTTTCATGATTCTAGTAGGGACAATAACCATTCACGTAGTTTTTGTGTTTCAGATGATCTAAACATGAGAAATCGTGTCCGTCAGTGAAAAAACGCACCTCATTCACCCAGCCATTTCTCCGACAGATGTCATCAAAAAATTCCAAAAAAAAAATTTTATATACTCATGATATGTGAAAAAAGTTCTATTGTAGAATAAAAATTTCTATGAAAAAAAATGTCAAAAAAACAGGCCAGATTACCCCACTGCCCCCTTAAGTAAAAGTGATTTTAGTAAATGTTCATGAAACACTATAATAATTATGTACAAAAAAATTTAAATTGCAACATTTTGCACAAATGACCTTCGGATTAAATGTTTTAACATTATTTCTATTATGTCAGCATCATTATCGCACGCGCAACATGAATGTGATGTCTCGAGTTTCAAAAAAAATAAACAAAAAAAGAAAAAAAATAGCGACTGTGTTTAAGTCTATATAAAAGCCATCAATTATGCGGCAATTAAGAAATGGCGTGTATATTTGTATAAAACACATTTGTAGGTAGATACATACATATATAACTAACTCAAATCAACCGATCAGCATAAGAATAGCAGCGAATTCACATCTTTCGCTCATAAGGGGATAAAATACAGAGAAAAAATAAAAAAAAAATAAAAAATAAAAATAAAAAAAACTCGCCTCAGCTATGACAAAATGCCATAATAATAAATAATATTGCTTTGCATTTTTTATAACAAAAAAAAATAACAACAATACACAGCAGCATCAGCTGAAAAGGAATTGACGAAGATGTTTGTTTTAATTGCAATCTTCTCTATTATTCACATTCCAAACAAAATATGACGAACTTTTCACGCAAAACGCAACGCATCACAATAACAACAAAAACAACAACAGCAACGTAACCGCAAAATATGCGCGTAACCGGTTTGACCGGATATCAAAGCGAATAAGCCAACAGACAGCGGTTGATCAATTAATAGTGCGAAATGCGAGCATAAAATGATTTATTAATTGAGTTGTTTGGCTTTATATTGAGTACAAAAAGTATTTATTTGGAATTTAAATTGCAACAGTGGCAGAAATATGAATGACTTACTAAATTGGCAAAGCAGCGGTAGTCGACCAATGAGGCAGACAGACAGTAGTCAGTAAACATCAACGAAGAAATCACTCAAAAAGTAAATCAATTTGTTGAAGTGGTTGCAAACCAAATATGTATGTATGTACATGCATATATGCGCTATAAATACATACTCACAACAATAAACGATGCATAAGCAGATATGTACTTACATATGTAAGTATATGCGAGCTTCCGCTGACGCGTTTTGATTAGCGAGTCAATGGGTCAAGCGCGACTAGTCAGCACTATTAAAAGCAAAGAAATTAACAGATTTACTGGTTTTAAGCGAAAAATGCAAAAACAATAAAAACATGCCAACATGCATTTATAGATAAAAACAAATAAAGACATTATTAACATAAATGGCGAAATCACCCAGCGAAAAACAGAGAGGAAATGACTTTTAAGCGAACTGCTGCCTGCGCTGTTTCTGAGGAAATAAAAAAAATCAATTTTTCATAGCCAAAAAGAGGAAACACGGCAATATTATTGTAAAAAGAAAGCTGTAAGCGCTTTAAATGGAAAAACTGAGTTTCAAAAAATACTAGAGAAGATATTTTTGGTATTATCAGTCTATAATTATGATAAAATGTTAAAATAGCCTAAATCGAATTAGATTGATATGGGCAGGTTGAGCTGTTTTTATCAAGTTATTAGAAAAATTATGTTCAAATGAGGTTGAAAAACATCATCGAGGTCGAAAGCCTCGAAATCCAATGCGAAATAACTTTTCCCAACAGGTTCTACTTTGGACTGGGCAAGTAATTGAGAAGTAAATTCTCTCAAAATAAAGACCTTAGCTCAAGTCGACTTCATTATTTGGTATATTTTCGGAAGAGAATATGGTTCACTCAACAAAATCATCTCAAATATGAACACTAGAAAAATTCTGAAGCGAAATTTGTTCAAAATAAAATATTCAATTATTCCGTTAGAGTCCAAAATTTAACTAATTCACTGTAAAAACATCAAAAAAAACTGACGAAAATCTATAAGTGAACTGTCGTGAAGTGACAATGTCTACACGAATATCATGCGAGATAATTTTCGAAGTCTAAACCACAACTAAAGAGGGAACAGATGTTTAAACTTCATTCACTAAACTATTAAACTCTATAATTGGCTTGTTTATAATCTTTTTCAGGAGACAAGGCAAAGCAAATAGAGACTTTTCTTCGGTAAAAAATTTCGTACGGATCTAGCTGATAAAAAAAAAACTACAAGAATTCTATTAATAAGGGGAAGTGTTGTAAAAAACTTTCGACGCATCCTCATCGTAATATCCATATCCTCATAGCCCTCCAGCCAGTTCTTCCCAAGAGCGATAAAATACGACATTCTTTACATTCAGTGCACTGCTTAGTCATGAACCATACTTTTTATGAGCGTTGCATTATGGTAAGCCTGTTAAACTATAACATTGGCTCCAGATTCGACCAGAAGAACTTTATACCTTGCTCATTGTCCGAGCTGTACGAGATATACGACGCCATTGACATGGTTCAGCGAGTTAAGCTAGGTCATATGTTGTCCGAATGGACAAGAACAGTCCAGCTCTGAAAGTATTCGACGCAATACCAGGGGGAAGCAGAAGCAAGAGAAGGACTTGGCTACACTCTCCAAACGGCATTAAACAACGAAAAGGAAGAACGACTGGCGCGCCGTTGTAAACTCGGCTAAAACCGCATAAGCCAAATCCAAATGGACCATTAACTAAAAAACAATATTTTTTACGACGATCTAAGCTCAGAGAAGCTAGATATATGAGGAGGTCCAAACTGGTACACGCTAAAGTTCTCTCCTCCTGCATTTACATCCCTGAAAACTTGAACCTCTACGTCAAAGAGATTACGCCTCGTGGCTGTTTCTTTGCTCGCATACCGACAAGAGATATATGAATTAATTAGGAGAAGTTGATGGAGAAAAGACGCAGTAAGCTTTTTCATGGATGGGCCGAAACAAGGAGGAATGGTTGGAGGTGGAATCTTTCGCAAACAGGTCTCCAGCAAGCTTAGCTTTAGGCTACCAGCCTACTGCAGTGACTGCTATTAAGTTGGCAGTATACCTACTGTTTCGAAGTGCAGCATCTTTCAGGAAGGTGAGACCTCCGACGCTAAAGCGGTAATACTAGCGTTTATCTCGCCAGTTGTCCGCTAAAAGTTAGCTAAAGAGTACCTATTCCTACTTGATATAGTATCAAGTTACTGCATTAGCAGATTTGTTGGGATGCCTAGTCATAGCTGAAAATGCAAAACCGATGGGCTTGCAAGTAGAACACTCTTATGCCGCGCGCATTGACGTTGGATCTCCGTTGCAATCCTGCTTGTTATAGAACAGAACCCCGTGCGCTTAGAAGAGATTGATCGACGACCAGCTTCTGCAATATAATTCTGGCTTATACTAGAGCGTAGGAGATATTCAGAACTGCTTGTTCTTGAGATAGAAATATCGAGGCACTTTTTTCTCAATTATCAAGCTTTTGCAAGATTGAGGATGAAACATCTCGGCAGTCATATTTTCGGCGAACCATCTGATATAGTCCATACCGGAGCTCGAGGTACTACAATGAACCGACGTTATATGTATGTTGTCCAAGTGAGATCTCTTTTAGGATAATATACTATATAAGCTAACCTAACCTATCCTAGCTATTCAATTATCTTTGACGCAGGCGTGGAAAGTCCAGACCCTTATTGAATTATGTATTTGAAAGTACACATCCAGACGGAGCTATGTATATCCTATACTGTGCTTAGTCGCAGCTGGACTGTCTGAGTTTTTCCTGAGTGTTTGTTTAATTCATCTATTGCTCAGTTAAAAATTAAACGTAAAGGCTTAAAGAAGCAACAAAAGCGAATAACTTGATACAAAGCGTTTCCAAGGGATACTGGCGGCTCTTGTAGGCATTCTTAAGTTCAAAGAATAACTAAATTTTCTTGGTGCAAAACTGATTTTAAGCCTCTATAAAAACTACTCTATAAACAATTAATAAACTTCAGCCGCGATTGCACCAAAAATAGCCGAGATTACAAAAAAGCTCCACCAACAAAGCGTGATAAATGTGAGCTTTTATTCAGAAACCCATTAACGGGGCTGAAAATAATCGGCCGATACCCGCGGCGGAATTCATTAGAAGTAAAAGTGATCGGCTACAAAAACAAAAAGGTATCAGCTACAACAACAAAATTATAATAATAGCAGTGTTAGTTGGCACCTGTTGTTGCTGGCGCTTTCGGGCAACAAAGCAATGTTTGTTGCTCTGCAACAAATAACGAAAGCTTAATTGGAATTTGTAAAACCGAAATGCACACACACATACATACATGCATACAAATGTCATGCATACGAGTGTGTACGAGTATGTGATGGAATACGATGAGCTCAACTGCAACGAATGGTCGAGGAACGCTGCGGGTCAACAACAGCAATGGTGGAGATGAAGCGAGCAGCAGTTGGCCCTTTGAAATGCACTTGTATGCAGTAACCATATATGTAAGTATGTATATATGTTTTTTCTTTTTTTATATGTATGTATGTAAGTGTGTGCATGTGTGTATGTATGTATATCTCCTTGTTTATTATTTTTTCGGACATTAATTTCAAATCCATTTCTGTGGTCATACATTTTACATAAGAAAAACATTTTGTATTTAAATTAAATTACAACAAAAACATGCACACAACAAAGCGTATGACTATGATAGATACAACAATAAAAGCAAGAGCAAACCCAGCAAACGATAGGGAAATAAGAATAATAGCTATGAAATAGATATGCGCCGAGCAAGACAGTGGAAAAAGACGAAGATGACGACGACGACGCCGTCCGACTAACCAACCAACCGACGAACGGGGCAAACCAATTGGCAACCGCGTAGCTATGACAGCAACAACAACAACAAATGCATTGATATATGAAAAACACACGTGTGCAAAGGTAAATATGTTTTGTTGTTGTTGTTGCACACCGCATTCCAAGCACAACAGAACGCCAAGTGCTGCTGAGTGAGTGACTGGGCGACTGGACAAGCGCTAAGCGGCGAGTTCGCTAACCAAGCGTTCAAACCACAACAACAACACATAGTTACATAGTCACACTGCTTTTGCGCTGAGCTATCAAGTCACATGCCCGCGCCCTGCTGCTCCAACCACCAACCGCAATGTGGCTTGGCAGCTTGTGTCAGGCCTTCGCTGTCGGCTAAGAAATGTATTTTTCTTACCATCTTCTTATTGCATACATGTATGCATGCCAGTATGTGTGTTTGTGTAGTCTAAGCGTTTTGTTGCAACGCTGCTATTTTTCTTCTTGCATGCACATTTCACCCCTGACTTGATAAGGAAGAATAAATTTCTTTCTTTACCTTCTTCACGGCTTGACTTTGGCTGTTTATATTACGCACACCCAAATGCATATGAGCGCTTGTTACTTGCTGCGCTGCCTTGCGGCTTTGTTAGTTTTCAAGGTTTTCTATATGTATGTAAGCATGTGTAACTGCATAGAAACATGTCCGCGCACGCGTATCATCATCATCGTCATAATCATCATCTTATGCCGCCGCCACTCAACCACCAGCGAGATGTACGTATGTATTTCGCCTTTTTTGATATAGTTTTTCTTATATTTATACCCTGTACGGAAGGAAACGTCGGAGACCCGGTAAAGTATAGACATATGTATGTCTACACGACAGAAGTCCTCAATTTTTGAGTTAACGCTTTGAAATCTTGCACACATGCTTTTCGCCACAAGCAGCTTTTCATTTGTCGGAACCGCCGATATCGGACCACTATAAGATATAGCTGCCATATAAACTGTTCAATCAAAATCAGGTCCTTATATGGAAAACTTTCTTATTTTACGAGATTTATTTCACGAAATTTGAGATAGATTGTCGTCTAAGGCAACGCTACATTCCCTGAAAAAATTATTCAAATCGAACCACTATAGGATATAGCTGCCATACAAACTGGCCAATCAAATTGAAATTCTTGTATGGAAAACTTTTTTATATGATAAGCTATCTTTACGAAATTCGGCGCCGATTACTGTCCAATGCAACGCTAGAATCCCCGAACAAATTGTTCAGATCGGACTATAGCATATAGCTGCCATACAAACTGAACGATCAAATTCAAGTCCTTGAGGGAAAATTTTCGTATTTGACAAGATTTCTTACCTTTTTCACCCATATACATAAGCTATAAGAAATACACCTGTGTAGGGCATAATAGCAACGGTGCAACCAAACTTAACATATTCTCTTGCTTTTATTCAGCGTTCAACCAGTTTGCAGCGCTCTTTGTTGCCGCTGCCGGGAGAAGCGATAACTAAGAAATAATAAAAATAATGCCTCTTCACACTTTTAAGAAGAAAATCGCCTGTTAAAGTTTTAAGGAGTTTATTGTGGTTGTGGCGGCAACCAACAGCGCATATCCTCAGTCGCGCAGGCGCAGTGCGCAGTGCACGAACGCAGGCCGGCAGCAGTGCATCAAAGTGGCGGCAGCGGTGAAATAGTTACAAATAGTAAAAAAATAATGTCTTCTTCAGCGAATAAAATAAATAATAAGAGCTCATGCAGTCAGTGGCGAGGGGGAATGTGTGAAATAAAAATATTTTGAATAGAGTTAAGGCAAGTAGTGGCCAAGTGACCAGTAAGCAGCCAACCGTGCAATTCGACAACGGTTTATTTCAGTTGGCTAGCAAAATAGGGCTAATATTTGCAATGAAGATGAATATATTTCATTTTTATATGAAAGAAATGTGAATAACAATGCTTTCCTTGGTCTTACAAGAGCCTGACTTTAAATCCTCTACCAAAATCGATCTACGATCGTAAAGTGATTGATATAAGAATAGATCAATTTATATTTTTAGACGATTAGCATTTATTAATCATTGATAATATGAAAAATATCGATAATTTATCGATTATTATTATCGATTAATATAAATTTAGAGCTAAAAGAGTGTACTTGTTCAACATTTTTCATATTTTTTGAGAGCCTGAAGACCTTTAGCTGCCTATCGATATCTAAAATTTCGATAATATTATCGATATATTTTGGATAAACAGCCGAATTTTTAGCTTTGCTGAAATCGAAGCAGTTCTGTTGTTGATTTCTTTAAATTCCATAAATGGTTTAAAGGACTAATCTGACTTTAAAGCTTCTACCAAAATCGATTAACAATCGTAAAGTGATTGATATAAAAATAGATAAATTTATATTTTTAGACGATTAGCAATGATTAGTCGGTGAGAATATGAAAAATATCGATAATTTATCGATTGTTATTATCGATTAATATGAAGTTTGGCATATTCTGGAGCTACAATGTTTTTAAGCTTACATAGGGGCTAAAATAGCAAACATATCAACATTTCTCATAGTTTTTGAGAACCCGAAGACCTTTAGCTGCCTATCGATAACTAAAAATTCGATCATAATATCGATAGTTTTTGGATACTTTTAAGGAATAATCTGCAGGGATTGAAAAGTTCGATATAAATCCGGGTCAAAGTTGGTTATGTAGATTGGACAGCCGAAGAAATCATTTCTGAATTTTCTTTCTGAAAACTAGTGTAGGAGTGAGACAAACCGGTTATATTTTACGCAACAATAAGTTAGGACGATATTAAAATAAAGATTATTTTCGATAGGGCTTTTCGATATAAATATTAACGTTATCGATATAAACAGTATAGTTATCGATATAAGTAATATAGTTGTCCATATAAATAATATTTTTTCTTAAACTTATTGGTATAAAAAAACGTGCGAGATATCATCTGAGGTTACACTAATGGTATCGCCTCAGTAGCGTCTGATTTTGGAGTTAGCGATATAAATACTATTTCTTATTTTTATCGGGTGAAGAAAACACGCACACAGATATAATGCGAAGTTATGCTCTTGAGTAATTGATAAAAACAGAGAATATCCGGAAGATATAGAAACCTCTTCATATAAGGATTTTTAGAACCATATGTTAGGTTAGTCTGGTTGGCCAAAGAGTCATCGCCCTTCACACGAATTTCAACGGACTCTGTGGCTTCACTATCGATACCTCTTCCAGTGTACCATACCCTGCGGACCTCAGATGCTTACATCATAGACTGGCACAACGCGAGACAAGTGCACAACAGATGTTCCATTGTTTCTCTGGTGCTTTGCTCTAGACATTTCCTACAGTCTTCGCGATCTTTCAGCCCTAATTTTTGTACATTGAATAAGACCACAAACATTTCTTAAAATATATGAGTAAATCACATTCTAAACACATCACTCATCATTAAGTTGAAATAATTCTTCCAATTCAGATATTATAGCACAGCATGAATAGTAGAATGCTTGAGAGATCAATATAACCAAGACGTACAGATCAATCAGCTCAACTAGCACGTCTGCTACTTAGAAAATTAAAGAGTCTTCGCTTAATAATAAGCAGATTAATCAATTAGGGTCAAACTCAAACAAGCTTTAATCATTAAAAGTAAATAGTTCTTTATAAAAACGGCATATTAGAAACAGCTTATGTATGTAAATTCTACTTTTCCATGCAACACTTCCATGTACAAATATTCAAAGAACACTCATTAATTACACTAAACATTTTAATTACATATAAAAAGTAGCGCACCGTGGGGCACACACTAATCAAAGTGGTACAAGTCTGACTAATAACTGATTAAATTAGATAATGATTCTGAGAAAACACTACCGTTTTCACTAGCCACTCGTCGTCAGAGGCGATAAGATTATGGGAAAACTCGTCACTGGGGCGACGCTTAATGTCGGCTGGAGATAACAGCAACAAAATGAGCAAATGTAGAATTTACTTTAATTGCTTTTCAAGCTGTTTGTATAATGCGAGTCGCACTCGCTGTGTGTTCATTGTAAACTTAGAGAGCGAGCTGGAAAACACGAGTGAACGAAACGAGTTTGTCATAATAATCAGAATAGCAATTAAAGCGACACGCGATTAACCACTTTCTATAAATTCCAACGCAATGAAAATTAATTTGAAGTCATTTCATTTAGATTGACAGAACAGGTATGCGAGTAAGCCGTGGAGGGGGAGTCAAGGGAGATAAAGTTGTTAGTAAACAAATAAAGAGAAATGAAATGGAATAAAAAAACGAAGTATGTATTTATTGGACCGAAAGAAAGGTGATAGATGGTGATAGTGATCTGTTTTAAAGGTAACTACTCTCATTATTTTATTATTATTTGGCTCTTGGGCTATCTGAAGGAGACGTGTAACATTCCTAAATCCATAATCGACTCCTTAAATGTTATTATTATCCCCGAGACGTTGGGATCGAACCAAATGATAAGAGAAAGCTACATGAGAGAGGGATACATTGTATAAAAAAGAGAGTGCGAACGAATGGCACACTCGTCCTGATTCTTCGGATCACTAGGACCGCCTTTTAGGAACCGTTTCGTGGCTGTTTTCTCCGGTCTTGTTTAGGCTGGATCTAGTAGCCATTACCCAAAGTTTGCGCGCTGTGCGTCTAACGTTTTCAGTCTTTCGGACAGGGTTCCCATCTACCATTTTTCGTTCATCCGTGCTTCAGGATTCTTATCTCTGATTTCTCGTTCATCTGTGAATAGCGTTGGGATCTCCAGAATCCCTGACCCTGCCACATTCGAAGCCGTGGACCAATTACCACTTAACTGAGTGTCATCTGGAATGTTACTAATTTGCTTCTCACCTTCGCTCACGAAGATTGTGTGTATTTTTACTTATGGATGGGTCTTTCAGAGGGTATTATTCTCTTCTTCCATCTATTTCCCGAGACGCTTACTAAATACCAATCGGGATACCACATTGTAGCGAAGTTCGAATCCGCTTTATTTTATATAACAAATACTATAGGAGGATAGCGCGCGAAGGTAATCGAGTTTGGGTTTTCGACCACCGAAAAGTATAATATTGGTTTTTAACAAAAAAGAACCATGCACTATTTTGGACCCAGAAGTCAAGCGGCTTTGGAATAAAAAAAAAGGATCAGCCACAAATGATCTATAATATTTCTGCTTCCTTACGATAGTATACGAAATACTGGATCTCTGATCCCTGACTCCAGAGTGTAAAGAACATTTTCAGAAAACACTATCATTTGCTAAAACTACTCAACTCTTGCAGAACCGTTTAACTAGAAGGATTAATTTTGCATTATACTTTTCTTGTTCTATCATACCTCTGAAGAACTCGAGAACTGCAGTTCTCAAGATCAAGACAGCTCTGCTGGCTATAAATAGCTTTTTGTGAGAATTTTCATAGCTTGTTCTTGAGAACTGCAGTTTCGAAGATAAAGACTAAATTCTCCTATTTTGAATATCTTTCTACCAGAATTTTCATAGCTTGTTCTTAATTCAACTGACTTAAGCTTATGCTCAACTAAATATAACTTACATTAGCGACGAGATGATATCTCGCGGACTTAATACCTTCCCGAATAAAATGTTTCTCAGCTCTTCCTTTCATTGACACTTGCCATTTCTTCTTGTAATATATGTCACGTCTCGTCCACGCCATTACGCGCTGAACACAAAAACAATCTCAGTGGACAATTTTATTTTACACCACTCCCCTTTTTGATCATTTTCTTTGCCTTTTCTAGCATATTCCATTTAATTTTGTTGCAAGTCCACAGCAAATGCAATTCAAGCCATTTAAGAACGCACCGCAGCGAGAGTTGCACAGCATTCACTTGGCATTATAAACACATGAATGGGCATATAAGCGTTGCATAAATACGCATGTGCAGTGACAGTCGTCGCGCCAAATAGACCAAGTGGATCAATGGGTGGACGCAGCAAAACACACACACACACATGCCGATGAGTGACGCAGCGGCACGGCAATGCAAAGCGACCAAACTGGCAACTTAGAAGACAACAAACGACAGCCCAAAGACAAGAACCGACAGCGCAAACGACATAGAGCCAAGCGCTAGCATGTGGACAATGGCCGGCCTCACAGGCGCGCATATGCACCAGGGTGGCAATGAAATATGAAGAATGATGGCGGCAACAAGACGTAATAAGAAAGACAAAACACAAGCGCACAAGAACATGTTGAATTGAGGATAAAAAGCAGTGAATTCAATATCTCGATTAACTAGAATCTGAAATTAATTCAATCATTAAGACGTGCGAGAAGCGAATGCAGCATTTGAGCCGGTTCATTGAAGCATGTGTGTGCAGCATTACGTGCGGGTTCCGAGTGCTGAGCTCTGCAAGCAGAAAAATTCTATTTTCAGTTCATTGCGCTAGAAACGAAAAGAGGAACATGCGAAACAAAAATCTTTTTATGTGCAGACCGCTTTCAAGAACTCTAGAACAATTAGTATTGCTTAAGGGAAAGTGAACACTAAGGCTAGGTACATAGTGAAGCGGGCATAACGTGGAGATATTTAATTTTATAAAACCAGAAATATACAAAAACAGTATATGCTCCTTGTTTTGAGATAAACTGATGGGAACAAATTAAAAATCTACAAAACAATTATAATTTACAATAATAACGTGTGGTCCAAGTAGAGTAACTTTTTTCCGTAGCCTTTTTTTTTGACAATTCAAGCGTAAGTCATGTCAAGCTGTCATATTATTTTTGTTCAGCATTGTTTGATACTTCATCATGGAAAGACTTCCGCCTAAACAACGTTTGCAAATCCTTCAATTTTTGTACGACATTTCACGTTCTGTAAAGAATGTGTTCGCGTGCTTTGCTCAACTTATGGTCAACTTAATCAGCCTACTGGGCGTACTATTCGCAACACCATCATCCATCTTGAGACCCAGCATTCATTATTGAATCATATTCGACCGAATAGACCTCGTCCAGCACGCAATGAAAAAAATATAGCAATCGTACCTGAGAGTGCACACGAAGACGATGGAGTGTCGATTCGGCCATGTTTACAGCACCTCGGACTGAAATATAGAACGGCTTTACGTACGTCTTAAATTAAAAGCGTACAGCTTGTGAAAAACTCGTAGCTGCTCGACCTTCCCAAGCGATATCGCTGCGCTCTATGGGCTCTTGAAAAGTTTCAAAAAGATCCGACGTTTTCGAGTCAAATTTAGTTCAGCCTGATCTTCTCGCTCAATCGGTATGTAAACCAGCAAAATTGCCACATTTGGGACGAAGAGCAACCTGAAGAGATTCAAAAGCTACTATTTCATCCAAAAAACAGTGGTTTGGTGTATTTTGTGGGACGGTGGAATCGTCGGTCCATATTTATTCAAAAATGATGCCGGTGAGAGCGTAACCGTCAATGGCGACCGTTATCGCGCCAAGATAACCGACTATTTAATGCCTGAAATTGAAGCTCGTGATCTCGGCGACATTTGATTTCAAAAAGACGGCGCCGCTTCCCATACGATGGATCAATCAATGGATTTATTAAGAGAACAGTTGGGTGAGAAGATAATTTATCGTTGTGGGCCGGTCGATTGTCCACCACGATTGTGTGATATCACACCTTGAGATTTTTTCCTGTGGAATATATAAAGTCTACAGTCTATGCGGACAATCCCGCTTCGATTCAGGCCTTGAAGCAAAACATCAAACATGTCATTCGCTAGTTACAAGTCGAAATGAACGAAAGAGTCATTAAAAACTGGACTCAAAGGATAGACCATCTTAGACGTAGCCAAAACAAAACAAAAACTGTACAAAATTGCTTTGAAATAAGCTAGCGTCATCTAAGAGAAGTCCAAACTCTAAGCCTAAGCACATAGTGCCACTCTTCATAGATCCGAGGTAAGACACCAAAGGCGAATACTAAAAACTTGGTAGAACTTTGTAAACTTTTCTCAAAACAGGTTGTTCAATAGTTCAATAGTTCAGGACAGAGCGAGTGAAATCAGGAAGAAGGGAGTAAAATATAGAATGACTACTACTTGGAAATCACATTTTCAATTATTTTATGGTAAAAGCAAATTGTGAACCAATTTAATAATCGTTATAAATACTCTTTAGGGAATAACTAAAGGCGCGATACTATAATTTGTTATCGTTTTGTTAAAAAAAAGTAAATAAAATCAATTAAAAAAAAAAAAATATTATAAAATATTCATTATTTGACGAAAAATCACACGATAATTATATAATTACTCTGCAAATGCTTTTGATATTTTATAATGGCGCGCATACACCCACACAATCTGCATAGAAAGTCATATTTTTTTATATACATATATTACTCAATGCCTTCTTCTTCGATTCAAGCTATCAGTCTGCAATTATTGATAATTCATTTTCACTTTAAACTCGGTCTCTCAATACGTTTTTCTATGGCAATTGTAACAATGTAACTTTGAGTCATCAATTCAATGCTCTTTTCGCCGTGGAAGTAGTGAATCATTTCACAAGACTTATAGCTCAAACACAGTTATAAATGTGTGTGTTTATTGAACTCTATGCAACTCCGCATGTGTTCTGCAGCGAAGTGAGGAGTTGTGGTTGAATCAGACTAGTTTTTTATTAGCCAGTTATTAGTTACAATGTAACTAGTGCAAGCTTGAGAGAATTCATAAGTTGGGGTACCGTCTTTATTTACTTTAGGTTAGTTGTAAACCAAGGTAATACTTCTGTCATGTATTAAAGGAAATGCTATAGTGGTCCAATATCAGAGCAGCAGACCAACAAATGAGTGCTTCTTAGTGAGAAGAGGACGTGTACAGAATTTCAGATCGATATCTTAAAAACTAAGGGACTATGTACTACTATGGACTATGCATGCATATTTAGAGAGGCAAGGCTAAACCTACACAGCTGACGCTTTATAGGGGTTTCGACGTTTCTTTCTGACTATTACAAATTTACGGCAAACTATTAAGGATATAACTTTTTATTGAGATTTATAGGGACATTCTCATAAGGAACACATGATGATTTTTGGTTCGTCAATTCCATCTGATGATAATTTCTTCCCAGCGAGCATTCTTTTGAGATCTGAGAACATTAAATGGTTGGTAGAGGCCAGATCTGGAGTATACGGATCCAATTCATGGATTTTTTTCAACGTTTTCTCTGACTTGTAACAGTCCTGCGGAGTTGGCAGTCTTTGACCGGATAAAAATTCTGGATCCATTTCGGTTACGTGGACTCGACTGTCGTGGGAATAGAATTGTCTTGGAAAGAACGGTGCATTATCTTTGTGAAACACCACTTTCTTCAAATACAGCCGTTTTTCAGCGATTTCATCCTTCAAATGCTTCCATAATGCTGTGTAATAGTCGGTGTTGATACTCCTTTCTTTTTCAAGGTAGTCAATAAATATCATTCCATGCGCATCCCAAATCATATAGACGCCATAAACTTGCCAGACGACTGTTCTGTGTTTCCACGCTTTGACGCGGGTTCATCGTGTGAAGTCCACTCGGATGCCTGACGATTGGACTTCGGAGTGAAATGAATGAAAAATCTATTCATCTATTGCCACACATCGACGCAAAAACTTGGGCTTATTACGCTTGAACATCTTCAAACATTGCTCTGAATCAACAACTCGCCGTTGGTTTTGGTCAAAAGTGAGCTCATGCGGCACCCACTTTTCACAGAGAAAGCTCTGTGTACCCAAATATTTTATGAACTTTTCTGCCTTTGGTTTAATCTTGGAAAAGAAGCTCGACTAAAACTCTGAATTCAATCGATTTAAATGAAATAAAAATAAATCGCTATTTTATCTCTATTAGATTATACCAGTCATTTAGCCCAGTTGTATGTTCGTTTTACAACTCTCCAAGATCCAACGAATCGAAGACCTTTAGCTTTACAAAACAGTATTATTCCTACAAAACCTATTTCTGCACGAAAATAACCCTTCATCCACCGCTGGGTCGACCGCTGCAATCAAATTTCCTTGCAAACCGCCGCCCGAAACGATGTGGTAACATTGTTGCAATCAAAGTGTCAGTTTGAAACTGACATTACATTATTCTCAAGCAAAACACAATGCGATTTGACACTGCAGCGGCTCGTGCATGATAAATATACAATAACAACAAGGCATGTGGATAACCATAGCTAATTATAGGGTACTTCAACATTGAATTCTGAGCAATGTCGGTGCGAGGTTTAGCTGAGGCACTCCAACACACGTTACGAAATTCTATGAAATATGAAATATTATTAGCAAATAGGATTTGTGTGGGTATTGTAGAAAAAGGGGAAAAAACATAAAAAATCCTGGAAATGGCAAACAAAATTTGACATAGAAAAATGTTTATCGTTATGATAACAACGAAAGGGGCTGCACATGGAGCGTCAACAAAGCGGCCGATCATACAACATAACCACTAAGAGTCCCTCTCTCTATATGTACTATGTGTGCATATACATATGTATATTTGTATGCATTTCCCTCTGTTGCACTATGTGCGTTCAAATAAAATTGCTTAGGCAGGTAAATAGATGACCTGTGATAAGATAAAAAATTGATGGCACGTCGCCAAGTGCAGAATTTCCTGTTGTACAGACAACATAAGTGGCCTAAAACCTAAAAAAAAGGTATTTTTTTTGTGTTCGCTTGATATGCTGCGCGCGGGCTGCATTTGTTTTCAAACACTTTTGGCCCTCGGTTGGCATTTATTGATGGCGTAATGTTGCGGCGGCGTGGTTGAAAGTGTATATGTGTGTGTGTAGATAGAATATTTATACGTGAGTAATATAAATATGACAGCAAGGCTTATAATATTTAGGACCAAATGTTACCGTTTGCACCTGCCGCCGACTTCCTGGGTTGTGAAATGCAAAATAATATTCCATGTTGCGAAATGCTTACCTACAAAAGAGAAAAAAATAAACGAATTTTAGAAAATGTGTCCTAATAAAAATAAAAATTTAAATATTTACATATAGCAATTTATTAAAGGAAATAAAGTAAAAAATTGTTTCAGCAGAAAAATTTGAACTAAAATCTGATTGCCTAATGGACGTTTTTGAATATTTTCCTCAGATTGTAGAAATTCCAGACAGGCAACCTAAATAAAAATTATTTGATAATTATAATCACTGCTAATTGACTCAATTAAGAGTTTCTCTGACAACAATTAATTGATAATTATAATTAGTGCTAATTGACTCAATTAGGACGTTCTCTGAAATACCAATTTGCAGTAGCTGCTCGATACTAGTAAAATTAGAGAAATGTTAGCAGAACAACTGAACGCAAAAATTTAACAAGGCTACAAAAGATCAGCTGATCTACGGTGCAGTAGTATGGTGAACAGGCGTACGGAAAACCATCTACCTCAAGCCAATGGAAAGGGATCAGAGTTTCGCTGCGCTGCGCATAACGGGAGCTTTAAGAACAAGTCTAACAACGGCTGTTGAACTATTATTAAACCTGACCTCTTCGCTGAAAGCTGCGCAGCAAAATCGACGGGACGACTATTGGTAGACAGCGTTTTAAGTTGCCGGACCACTGCCAAAAGCAAATAACTTCACTTCTACTGAGTACCAGGCCACAAAGAAATCGAGGGCAATAAAATAGTGCTGAGATTACCCGAAAACCTAATAATTTTCAGCCTTTGCAAAACTGAAGCTGAAACATCTCGGTAGTCTTACCCTTGGCGAATCAGATGACGTAGCCGAAACTGACACTAGTCGCCCCAAAAAATGCGATAGGCTCAAAGCACTTTGTCTAGTTATAAGGATCATATTATTTATTACATAGGAGTTTTAGGTGCCACAACGGGCCGGCGTTCTGAGCAGTCAACATCTTAACCTAACATATCACTACCTACCAAGGTGCGTAGAGGTCATTCAACATGCTTTTGGACCGTGTAAAAAGCTGTATTGAAGCAGAAAGAGACTATTTTGAATAAAATAAATTGATTTCGCCGAAAAAACCATATGTTCTGTTTTTTTAAGTCCTGCTTACTTTGGAACTCATCTTGTATATTCTTGATCTAGAGAACCTCATCTAACCACCCATACTCATACTATTCCCGCAATCCCGGGACGTTGAAATGTACCCACATTAATAAACAGGAATTCACCGCAACCTTAGGTCTATTGTGCCCACATAAATAATACATTAATATGCCGTTAACCTCAACTGATCATAATACTCGCTGATATGAAAATATGAGCAAAAATTAAGCAGTTAAAAAAAAACTTAAAATTATTGATTATTAATTGAGAGAAAAAATTATTGCAATTCAAAATTGTTTACATGCAATTTTTATGGTCACAATGACATTGCTTATATACCTATACCATAGATGATGATAATTTTCACTTCACTTGATACTCGCCATCAACCAACTAACGAGTGATGTATCATCGCATGCTGATTGCGTGCACCATAAGCACAAATTATAGCCAACGAGTACAGTAGCTAACTGTAACTGCTGCATTAGTTGCTGGAGTGACGGGGCGGCGACAATGACATTGCAATTGAAAGCACCGCCAAGTATCGGATAGCAAAAACTGTACTGTAAAGGCTACGAATGCACAAGTAGAAGCTCACCCACACACACTTCGGGTGGTTAGGTGGAAAGGAAGCCAAAAAGGAAACAGACACCAATTGAAATGATAGACCAACTGACGCTAATAAAAATATTTAATTCCAACTGATGTGATGTGATACACCATACCATAACTTTGGCTTAAAATTAAGCCAGTTTGACAGTGATATCGGTAGTAAAGGGAAAGAAAAGTATGATATACGAGAGTAGATGGATAGGTTAGTGGATTTTTGAGTGAGTTTGTAATGAAGGGCCGAATGGACAGTTGTTGCATTTGGTGGCTACAAAAGGTTGACAAAAAAAATATTATTTATACTGAAAAATATAATCGCTGAAAGTAAGATGAAAGCAAGGTTCTCAACCACTAAAAAAAAACGACATAAGCCGGTTGTTAAAAAAAAAGACCTGGAATTGGTCTCTAAAAGCCTCCCAAGTCCTTCATACAAATCAATCCGAAGGTATTTTTAACCTTTAGGTAAGTCCGAGCTCAACATGGAATCGTTTTCGTAGAGAGCAGTTGAAGTAGTAGATCTTACCTACTGAGGATTCCGTTCCCACGACAGTCGGCTCCACGTAACCGGAACGATAAGTCCGAGATCAACAAGGAATCGTTTTTATAGAGTGGAGTTGAAGTAGTGGGCCTTACCTACTGAAGATTCCTTCCCACAGTAGGCAGGTCCACGTAACCGGAACGAATCGGGATATTTATCCGACCAAGGATTGTCAACTTGGCAGATTTCTGCTGCTATAAGAACAACAACAACAATCTACGAAATATTCATTAAAAAACCAAAAGCTAAAATAATCGAAATTCCATTTTGAGTACATCAAAAATAAGCTAAGCTTTATATCTTCCAAAACTTTGATCGGGCTCAGAAATACTAAAATTTTTGAACGAGAAATGAAAATTTTATTTCAAAACTTTCTTATTTTTCAAACCGCCCTCGTAGCACTACGACAAAGCGCGGCCGAAGCATACGAAGTCGCAACTTGGCCATATGCTGGTTTGCTCACCGGCAAGGTGGGGGTGATTGCGGTAAGTTAGTGCTGCGGCGCCGCCAAATGACAAATCCACTTATGCATTACAAGTACCTCGACAAGCAAGACGAATATGCGGCATATGCGTTGAATGCAGTGAATGCGCGCCAAATAGTTGCGGCAGCAAAAGATACTCGCACAAAAAGAGCTCTCTTAGCGCTCATCGTATATTTACAAATAGTAAAAAATATAAGAAATTGGTAATAGAAAAAGCACGTAAATGCAAAGAAAAATGTAATCAATAAACCGCAAAGAAGCAATGTGGCACTGACAGCCGAGCAAATGCACAGACAGCTTTGTAGTCGCGAAGTCACGTTGAAGCCACACAAAAAGCCCAGCGTTCACATGTGGCAGTTGTGAAGAGCAAAGCGAAAGAAAATACTGAAATACTTGTAATGCACAAAGAAATACATAGCTGAACAGATCTATGCAATAGTTGCGGAAAATCGGCCAATAACCTTCGAGGTACTGCCCTTTCCAAGCGTTTATGGAAAATAACTTGCAGGTTTCATGAAGAAATTGCTGATAAAATTAGATGGCAAATGCAGAAGCTATGCTTCATCATTGAGGAATAGTTTTGTTTATATCTACTAAAAACGAAATATAAACGCTAAGAAATTTTCGAATTTTTTTTCAGATAGTCTGATTAAAAGCGGTCATAATCAAAATATATTCGGAAAGTCCAAAAAACGTATTAAAAAGACTTTAGGAGAGGACGACGACGAAATTTAAGCAAAAAGATGTAACAAACTCCTTTATGATATCCTCCGTCTTCCACAAAGTAATGGGGTTAGAAAAATCGTACATTGTACACCTGATCAAATTTGACCCGGACTGATCTTGAGTCTGTTATCCTTCGTCTTCCACAAAGTAATGGGGTTAGAAAAAGCGTACATTGTACATCTGATCAAATTTGACCCGGACTGATCTTGAGTCTGCTATCCTTCGTCTTCCACGAAGTAATGGGGTTAGAAGAAGTAGGACATTTACACACCTGATCAAATTTGACCCGGACTGTTCTAGAGGTTGCTATCCTCCGTCTTCGAGAAAGTTATAGGGTTAGAAAAAAAGAGTACTTTATACACCATATCAATTTTGATCCGGACTGATCTAGAATCTGCTATCCTTCGTCTTCGAGAAAGTAATAGGGTTAGAAAAAATCGTACATTATACACCTGATCAAATTTGACCCGGACTGATCTAGAGTCTGCTATGTTTTGTCTTTGAGAAAATAATGAGTTTAGAAAACTCGCACATTATACACCTGATCAAATTTGACCCGGACTGATCTAGAGTCTGCTATGTTTTGTCTTTGAGAAAATAATGAGTTTAGAAAACTCGCACATTATACACCTGATCAAATTTGACCCGGACTGATCCTGAGTCTAGCTAATTGACAGGCCCAAAATGTCAAATTATTTGTTCACCGAAGTGTAAATCTCAATAAATCCAATGACTGAAGCGATATGTAGTAAATGGCGCCGTCTTGTTACAACCAAATATCAGCGAGATCACGAGCTTCAGTTTCAGGCATCGAATAGTCGGTTATCATGGAGCGATAACGATCGACATTGACGGTTACATACTCATCGACATCATTTTTGAAGAAATATGGACCGATAATTCCACCGGTCTACAAACCACACCAAACTTTTTTTTTTTTTTTTTGGAGCAAAAAGCTGCTCTTCGTTCCGAGGTGTCAATTTTGCTTGTTTACACATTGAGTCAGAAAAAGGTTTCATCGCTGAATAAATTTGGTTCGAAAACGTCGAATATTCTTGGAACTTTTCAAGAGCCCATAGAACGAAGCGATGTCGCTTGGGAAGGTCGAGCGGTTTGAGGTCTTGCACAAGCTATATTTTGTACGCCAATTTAAGATCTCGATGTAATATCTTCTTGACTGCTTGCTAGTCTATTCGGTCGAATATTATTCAATAAGGAATGTTGGATCTCAAGATGGGTGATGTTGTTCAGGCATAGTCACTCCCTGATGAAGTGTCAAACAATACTGAGCAAAAATATTAGAACAGCATGACAGTACTAAGGAATAATCTGTCAAAAAAGCCTACTAAAAAATGTACCTCTACTTGAAACACTCGTTAAAGCATACAAGGCTTTTATTAAGTGATTATTATGTACAAAACCGGCCTACACCGTAATTAGTGAGCTGCGCTTGAATTGAGCAAATTAAGTTGGGTAACCTTAATTTATGCAAAATGCAATAAAATATGAAACGTGTTAACAAAAAAATTAAAATAAAATGCGCATACATAAATCAAAAAGAGCAAGAGGAAAGCTGGTAAAACATGAACAAATTAAAAGTGGTTTATAGCATTGTTATGGGCCTTTACGCGCCGCCAGCGACGAGTGAGCGCTTTTATGTCACACCAGCGAGGCAACGGTGAATTCAGTGCAAAGCTTACACAAAACAAAATTTCATATATAATAAATATAAATGTGTGTGTAATCATTTTCGGTCGGAGTGGAATGTGTAGTGGCCACATTAACGCCACATAAACAGCAAAGTCACCGCAGTGGCTTGACACTTGACGCATTTGGGGTCATCAGCAAACGCAACAAACACATGAGAAACACAGCCAACAACAAATGCAACAATCAGGCGAATAATTAGTCAACTAACCAACTTTACTGTTGGGGCATGAAATTTAAGCCGCATAAAGTACGAGTACTTTTTAACGGGGCTTTTCACTTTTCACAGTCGAATTACGGAGGGAAAAAATAAATAAACAAGTGAGACCAATAAATAAAAGTGTGTAAAAATCCGAAATTCTTGTTGGTCATTGTTTTGGTCGAACAGTTCGTGTGGACGAAGCTCGAAGGCGTCAACAAGCGTTGTTGTTTTCGTGAGTAGGGCTTAAAAAGTAGCCAAAGCAGCCATAGCAGCCTAGCAATAGGAGAAGCAGACCGATAGCAAGGAAAATAATATAAATTTTTTTTATAAAATAAAGCGTTGAAAAATTGTTGCGCTGTGTATAAAATGAGTAAAATTAATGTTTGTATATTTACAGCAAAAATTTACGAAGGAATTTGACCCACAGACCTCAAAGTGTAGTGGCTCTACATTTTTGGAGTTTTGCACTCTTATTTTGTACATTTGAACTGGCATGTAGGCAATACAAAAAACAACAAAAACTCGGCTTAAAGCTCAAAAGCGCACAGTGGAGATTGTAAAGCAGCGCAAAAAAACAGCAGTGGGCGTTGTTGTTGGAATGCGGTAGCAAAATAAAAACAATTGCCTGTGCGCCCCAAATGTGGATGGGTAATAAGCTTAAGCGCAAATGGCGAGGAAAAATGCCAAGAAATGCGTAAAAACAAAAAAGTAAGAGGCGATAATTTTAGGTTAAACGGCATTAAGATGTGTATGCAATAATAACAACAATAATAAGAGTAACAAATTATAGGCATAAGCGTCTGGTATTACATAATATAAACATGCTTTGTTTTAGGCGCTTGAATGAAGATAAATCAAGATAAAAATCAAAATAAAAATAAAGCTGTATACTAAAGTTTATATAAAAGTGTGCTATGGCCGCTAGATTGGCGATTTTTTTCAAAATTTTATAAGGCTTATGGAGGCCTATAACAAGGAAATTAAGGCCGCGAAGACAAAAAGATTAAGCAAAATTCTCTGACAACGTCTCTTCGGCGTCTGAGACAGGCAGACTGCATAAGCCTTTGTCTAGAGGCAAGACAGCAGTATTATTCAATAAAGGATAGGACTATACGACCAGCCCAGAGGACAGGGTAATGGCACTCCTGCTTGTGGACTTCCACCAATGGTCGCACCTAGGCCAGATCACTCGGATTGGACAAGCTGCAAGGAAATTATTCACTGCACACTCAGTCAAATGGGCACTGGCCTCCATCTCGAACTACATATGGGTCATCAGAGGCGGATGGCATTTTTCCAGCACTTTCGAACAAGGTATGCAAGATATTTCGCTACATCTTGTTGGGCTAATAAGAGATAGCCTTGCGAAGGCGTATATCCCAGAACTTTGGAGAAAAGCGAGTAGGAAGGAAGGACTACTAGACAGCTACCTAAGATCGAAGGCGCTGAAAATCGCACCTTACACGCCAGTCAGCACGCGGAGCAGAGCAGACAGATCCACTAACACTGCTCATTACCAACTTACAGCTCAACTCCAGAATTCGCTGGAAAATGGCGAGGTTGCGATATGTGCCTTGCTTGGCATCGAAGGTGCTCTTGATAATGCGTCTAATTAGATTAAACCTTTCGGTGGAATTGATACGAGGAATTAACACTATCCGGAGCCACTCATGATTTGCAGACGCCTAGCCGACAGATCCTGGGGCTGCAAGCCAGCGAGGTGTCATCAAGTGGCTGTATGCGATGAACGTATGCGAGTAGGAAGGAGCTGTTTGCTTGGGCATCGAAGGCAACGAAATCTTCGGTAAACTTTCCGTCGCTTTAAGGGACAATTTGCACCTGTCCAACCGCAACACTCGAAGTGGAGCTCACACCACTGCATCTAGTGATCAAACAGGCAGCGAAACCAGGCAGGGAAGACAATGCCGTTTCAATAAATAAAGGACTGAGGAGAAGACCTTTCTTCCAAGAGACACCGTTACGTAGAGGGTAAACTTTACAAAGAAGTTTAGTTCTGATGAATGATCCTACATTCGACCTACTATTGAGGAGTAGCACTATCCAGTAGTACATTGACGGCTCGAAAATGCCAGAAGGTATTGAATGGACCGCCTACCAAGCTATCCATACCAATGACACGTTTTCCGAGCATCTTTCAAGCCTTCGCTATAAGTCGAATCGCTATACTCAGGATAGTCAAGCTGAACTAAAAGCGATCTCAGTTTATGAGATCAAATCGCTATAAGTGGAGGAGTGAAGAAGCAGGCTGAAGGCCCCAGGATCCATTTACGTAGTCAGGGATCACATCACCTCAGTCGCACTCAGCAAACTCATGGAATTCATAAGACAGCTGGACCTCACACATCCATATTTTATTATCTATAAAAAATGTGAATCATTCACATGAAGTCAGCCAGTTCTGACAATATAAAAGTTATAAAGAATCGTTTCTTTAAATACGGATTTAAAAGTAGTTTCTGCAGAAGAAATCCGAACAAGGAAAATGATTGAATAAAATATGACTATTGAAAGGAAAATATAAAACAATGTGTGTCCAAGCCCACAAAAGAAGCTCTAGAGTTTTCGAATAGTATTCAGTACGTTTTAAGTTAGATATTTGTTTAATAGACTTGCCACCTTTAAATATATACAAATATATGTATATGTAAATAACCGACCGAAATATTGGAAAATATTCAGTGGTCTTAAATTTAGACTTTCTTGGAACAGAGTTGCCGCCATCAAAAATATAAAATAAAAAATCATGGAAACTATTCAAAGGACTGTAATTCTAAATTGTTTCAAATAGGGTTGTCACTTATCAGAACACAGCAAGAATGGATAGAAAAATAAATAGTAAGCACCATGCGTAATTCTTTTAAGTAAAAAAAAAATGATATGGATTCTAATTTCATGTTTTTCGGAACAGCGTTGCCACATAACGAACAAAGTAAAACTGAAAAAAAAAAATTTAAAATTAATGACAATAATTAATACTTTAAGGTAGACTTAAATTGAACTATACTTTAAAATAGAGTTGCCACCTAAAATGTTTTTCAGAAAATTTAAGTACAAAAACTGTCAAGCATACTTAAGGCCATCAAAAATATAAAATCAAAAAATTCGGAAAATATACAAAGGATTATAATTACAATTTTTTTCGAATAGAGTTGCCACTTATCAAAAGAAAGCAAGCATGGAGAGAATATTAAGTTGTATGTACTATGCGTAATGCTTTCAAGTAAAAAAAGTATGGTATGGATTAGAATTTTATGTTTTTTTGGAACAGAGTTGCCACCTGTCGGACAAAATTAAATTAAGGAAAAGATTCAAAGACCAATGCCAATGATTAATACTTTAAATAGTATGCTATAAATTCTAATTTTACAGTTTTTGGAGCAGAGTTGCCACCTAACGAAAAAGTAAAACTGATGAAAATATTTTAAATTTAATGCCAATAATTAATACTTAAAAGTAGACTTTAATTTAAGTATACTTAAAAATAGAGTTGCCACCTAAAATGTTTTTCAGAAAATATAAGTACAAAAACTACGTTTCAAAGGCTGTCAAGCATACTTATTCGACAATATTTGTCTTTTATTGCGTGGCATAATTTTTTATTATATTTTATTACCACAAAACAATCCTACAATTGTTGCTTACAGTCTTTCATCCTTTATAAAACTTATAAGAAAGCAAAGTGTGTATCTTAAAGCATGCTAAGAACAAAAAGGGTAGTTTTTCAAACTATTTGGGACATAACTCAAAGCATGTGCGTTCATTTATATTTATATACGTATATATGTATGTATGTATGTACATATCGACAACCACTACAGTTCAATATCCCAAACAATTGTGTAGAACTAAAAGAATAAAAACGCATAAAGAACAATATCAGGAATATATGTATGTGTGCTTGTATATAGTTGAGTAAGCAAATAAAAAGGGTTGCCATTGTCTCCGGCAACACACTTGTCCCATCTTCACTTGTGCACACTGAACGCTACAGTGTTGTTGTTTTATAGTTATATATGCCACAAGTGGTCTACAACAACTTTATTCAAACATCTATAGGGATATGTACATATAAATGTACTTGTGAAAATATTTTCTTTAGTTATTTTCATATTCAGAACAGGTACGCTCCTGTGAGCTCAACATTTGAATACAAATGCAATAACTCACACGCACACACACACACTTGTTAAACTCATTTGTATGTATCGGTGCGCACAATTTTGATCATGATCTCTTATTATAGATCATGTTGTTTTTATTGTCATTTCCTGCGCACTCCCTTAATTTTGTCATTTGTGTTGTTGTAATGACAGAGGCAGCAATGAAGATTTGAATTTAAATTTTTGTGTGGGTGTGTTTGTTCTTTGAAAGCTATCGCTGCGCGTGCAAGATTTCCGGTAGCCAAACGATCTTCCATAGTCTTCGTGTTCGTGTGTTGTTCTTGTTCTTGTCCATTGTGGTTCCTTAGTGGCATTTATGTGTGTTTTAGTGGGAATAAAAGGCAAAGACATGTAAATGGCTTGCTTTTATTTTTTATTGTGCTCATAATACTAAATAATGATGTGTGAAAATGAAAAACAAGTGCGCTTCGAAATGAATAATGTGGATGTAAATGTGTGGGTGAAGTAGAAAATAAATTAAAAATTCAACACGTTTAATTATAATTTTTTTTTCTAATTTTATTTAAGAAAAGCAAACACATTTTCTTAAGTTTTAAATGCTGAAATTTTTGACGGTATCTATCAAATGTTTTGGTTAGAAAATTTCGAAAATTCAAAATTAAGTTGTTATAGGAAAAATATTTTTTTTTGAAAAGATATTACGAACTTTTGTATCGATTATTTTCTTAGACAACATACATACGAAGAAGTTTCAGGATTAAATCATTGTATTGGAAACTTCTTTATATGTGGAGGGTACACTAAAAAACTAACCGAAGTTACCGTTTTTTCTTATTTTATTATCAATTTAAAATATTTTAATGTTAAAACTTGAATAAGTGTGGCAACTCTGTACTAAATATTTTTATTTCAATAAGGTTGGCAACTCTACACTAAAAATTAACCTTCAGTAATAGTTATATAAGCAATAAAAAAACTTGCAATAAAAATATTTTAATTTCCAAACTTGAAAAAGTGTGGCAACACTGCTCTAAAACATTGACTGATCATCCTGTAAATATTTAAATATTTTGTTTATTTGAAATATGTTAATTTTCTTAAATCAAAAAGGGTGGCAACCCTACACCAACTTAACCTTTGTCTGTTAGCATTTAAAAAATTTTCAATTCAAAATATTTTAATTTTCAAACGTGAAAAATATGGCAACTCTATACTTAAACATTGACACAGAATTTTGTAAATATTAAAAAAAGCCTATTTAATCAATTCTAATTTTCATAAATAAATAAGGGTGGCAACCCTACGCCAATTTCACTTAAGCTAATAATATTACAAATTTTCAATTTAAAATATTTTATTTTTCGAAATTGAGAAAGTATGGCAACACTACAATAAAACCTTGACTCATCGTTCTATAAATATTTAATATTTAGCAAATTTTGAAATATTTGTTAAAAAAATAAGGTGGCAGCTCTACACAAAAACTATTTTCATTAAATTTTTAAGCACGCTTTCCTATACCACTGTTAATACATATTTTCATGGTTTGCCAACATTTAACTACATTTTACACTTTTCTTTCTCGAAATGTTTTTTTT
Source organism: Bactrocera dorsalis (assembly GCF_023373825.1). Taxonomy (NCBI): domain Eukaryota; kingdom Metazoa; phylum Arthropoda; class Insecta; order Diptera; family Tephritidae; genus Bactrocera; species Bactrocera dorsalis. The sequence goes on along the minus strand of NC_064306.1, from coordinate 59,445,048 downwards.
CAATAGCCTTACTGTAGTTACTTACACAAATAATTTTCACAATAAATTCCGGTTAAAGCAGTTTTTGGGAAATCATTGTGCAAATATGCTATATACATATGTATATGTAATATATATACGTGTACATATGTATGTATACACTAAAATATGTTTTTTTTATATTCATATACGTTTTTAGTTAGACAAAGAGTTATTGTTCAACTAAGTGCTAATTAAACAACTGAAGAAAGTTACTGTGGAAAATTTTAACGAACATTTCTTTTGGCGACATCAAAAATTTAGGTGATTTTTTAGTAGCGAAATTGCGCAAAGTATATATTTTAATACTCAAACATTATTTTTGGAATGCATTTAATGAAATTATGAAATGAAATTTATGTTGAAGAAATTTGCTCAAAAACTTTCTATGCTTTATACCATTTTTCATGTATATTTCTACTACAACTTTCGAACAGAGAGCGGAAAAGTTTTCAATTAGATAACAAAACCATCACTAATGTTATGCAGTTTGCTGAATGCGTAAAATTAAGCTTAAATAAATATATATATGAATAAAAATATATATGAATTATGTGTCAACCATTGTGTTCAACTTTTTTAAGTAAAGGCAAGTATCGAAGATAAAATACACTTCACAAATAAAAAGAAAATCCAAACAAGAATTTCATTTCGACCAGTCAGTTTATATGGCAGCTCAATGCTATAGTAAACCGATATGGAAAAATGTTTCAAATATTGTAGCATTGCCCTAAAAATAATTCATGCCCAATTTCGTGAAGGTATCTCGTAAAATTAAAAAGTTTTCTTTACAAATAAATGCTAAAGTGGTCGGATAACAGCGGTTCCGACAAGTTAGCAGCATATTCGGAAGAAAAAGTCGTATGCGAAATTTCTGATTGATATTTCAAAAACTGAGGGATTAATTCGCGTATATCCCGACAGACATTTATATATTGGCACAAAAAGCACACGAAAATTGTAATTAAATTACTTAGATAATGTTATTTAAAAAAAAAAAGAAAAATAGTTAGAATAACAATATAATATATAGTATAAATAATACATAATGAAAAAGAAAAATAGTAGAAAAGAAAATAAGTGTATAGGACTGTTCTTAATTACTATGCCAAATATGAACACGGTCTGTCAAATAGTTTGCTTACAGCAGCAGCTTTAGTCAGTACACCTCAGTAGTGCGTTGCAATTTTTTCAGTGGATAAAAATATCGAACAAAGAATTTATCTCCAATTTTGTATTTCTAACCAAATTTCGTGTGCGGAATCATTGCGACTCAGGGTGGTGCGGTGATTCAGTTTTATCAAAAACACAAGCCTACGAGTAGTGCAATGCCTTCAAAGACGGCCAATAGATCGTTGAAACTAGACCTCGCTCTGGACCACTTTCGCCTTTCAACTGATGAAAATATTAAACAAGTGAAAGATATGGTGCTTGAAAATCGCCAGGCAAGTGTTAGAGAGATAGCCAAAAGAGCTCGACAACTCTCGCAAGTCCGTTCGAATCAATTTGGTGGTTATTTTGGATATGAAACGCGTTCTTGCACGACTCGGAATGGAACCCGTTTTCAGACGATCAAAGAGATAAAACAAAATGCGCTAAAAAAGTACTTTGCGGACGTCATTTTGTTTATGAAGCTCACTTTTGGTTGAATGGATAAGCTCACAAAACCACTGTTTGGTGTGCTCTATAGGCAGAGGGAACCATTGGATTATATTTCATCAAAAATGAAAACGAACATAATGCTAGGGTCAATGGGAAACACTATACGAGTAGAGACATTATTATTTACTTCTTTATGCCTAAATCTAAGGGTAGTAGTAGTAGGGAAATCTGGCCTTTTTTTACATTTTTTTTATAGAAATTTTTATTCTACAATTGAACTTTTTTATCATGAGGTAAAGGGTGATTTTTTTGAGGTTAGGATTTTCATGCATTAGTATTTGACAGATCACGTGGGATTTCAGACATGGTGTCAAAGAGAAAGATGCTCAGTATGCTTTGACATTTCATCATGAATAGACTTACTAACGAGCAACGCTTGCAAATCATTGAATTTTATTACCAAAATCAGTGTTCGGTTTTTTTTTTTTTTTTCGGACAAATTTTGTTCAGCGATGAGGCTCATTTCTGGTTGAATGGCTACGTAAATAAGCAAAATTGCCGCATTTGGGGTGAAGAGCAACCAGAAGCCGTTCAAGAACTGCCCATGCATCCCGAAAAATGCACTGTTTGGTGTGGTTTGTACGCTGGTGGAATCATTGGACCGTATTTTTTCAAAGATGCTGTTGGACGCAACGTTACGGTGAATGGCGATCGCTATCGTTCGATGCTAACAAACTTTTTGTTGCCAAAAATGGAAGAACTGAACTTGGTTGACATGTGGTTTCAACAAGATGGCGCTACATGCCACACAGCTCGCGATTCTATGGCCATTTTGAGGGAAAACTTCGGACAACAATTCATCTCAAGAAATGGACCCGTAAGTTGGCCACCAAGATCATGCGATTTAACGCCTTTAGACTATTTTTTGTGGGGCTACGTCAAGTCTAAAGTCTACAGAAATAAGCCAGCAACTATTCCAGCTTTGGAAGACAACATTTCCGAAGAAATTCGGGCTATTCCGGCCGAAATGCTCGAAAAAGTTGCCCAAAATTGGACTTTCCGAATGGACCACCTAAGACGCAGCCGCGGTCAACATTTAAATGAAATTATCTTCAAAAAGTAAATGTCATGAACCAATCTAACGTTTCAAATAAAGAACCGATGAGATTTTGCAAATTTTATGCGTTTTTTTTAAAAAAAAGTTATCAAGCTCTTAAAAAATCACCCTTTATATGGTGGAGTGTATAAACAAATTTTTTGGGAATTTTTTGATGACATTTGTCGCAGAAATGGCTGGGTGAATGAGATGCATTTTTTTACAGGCGGACACGATTTCTCATGTTTGGATCATCTGAAACACAAAAGCCCAATTTATTCTTAAAAAGTACGTGAATCGCTATCGTCTCTACTAGAATCTTTTGAAAATGATCCTACCAATGGTAAAGCGGGTTTCTACATTAATTCTAAGGGTATAAGGGTGGACGATCTTTGTTTCCCAAATATGCCGCTACATGCCACACAGCCGAAGTAACAATCCAATTATTGAAGAAAACTTTTTGAGTGCGTTTTTTCTTGCGTCGTGGCATGGCTTCTAAAATCTTGCGACTTATTACCACTGGACTATTTTATATAAAGTCGCTTCTCTACGCGGTTAAAACCGAGACGATTGACGCCTTGGACGAGAATATACGTCGCATTATTGCTGAAATGTGTATGGCTTCAATTGCTGCAAAAACTGGTGGAAAATTAGCTTTCTTTCATAATAAAGTTAAATTCTTGACTACAACATTTAATTATATGTGTTTATTGCTTTTGAAAAGCAAATTAAAGTGAGGGAAGCTCTCTAAAACAATGTTCATGGATGTTTCAGAAGCCGGATATATGTATGTCGTATTACTTGTAAATTAAGATCAACCGTCAGTGTAAAATCTACTGGGATAGTTTTCATTACAAATTGAAGATCCTTTATATTTTTCGAATCTTAACTTAATTACATTAGACGCTTCTTCCACCGAATTTTCAGAAGCCACAAGTTGCACTAGTAATTAAATTACAGACACAACAAATATATTCACGCAAACAATAGTAATTCTTGCTACGCAATGAAATTGAAAGAAAGAAGCCCTAAAAGGAATTCTACAGAAACAGGATGTGAGATATTTGAGGAACATTTACATGCAAAGTGCGCGTCGACAACGCACTACTTTTACGAGTATTTGTTAACGCGAGTGCTCGTAATCGTGTGCAGATTGAATTACAATAACAGTGAATGTAAATTTCGTAGAAATTTCAACGAAAGCGAGGTTGAGTCATTAGTTTCGACCAATGAGGTACTGCTACCAAATGTCATTAAGAACGTGGCCATCATTAAATAAAACCAATAGTTGGAACAAACACGCGCTTTGTGTGTGAACAATACGCACAAGTAACAACAAAAGCAACAACAATAAGGTATCATCATGCTAATAGAGGGCGCGAAGACTAACAAACGCTTCGAATTGTGAGAAAAGAAAGAAAGAAGTTGTAATTAAGACTGCTTCGAAGGAACTCTAACGAAATTTTTTGACGGAATTAAGCAATAGAAGCAGCTTAGCGTGGCTAAAAATGAGAGAAAAATAAAAAAAATTGCGTGAGACATAAAAATACGCAAATTTATCGATAAATAGAGGCATTAGTGGCAAATTTATCGATAATTACAGGCATTAGAGGCAGCGCGCAATGGGACGTCTTAATTATCAGTCAATCAAAGTCTTTACTTCGCGCTGATGTGCAGGCGCATTAAACGAGTGCATTTGAAGTGTTGCAATGGAATATTTAGCAACAATGTTGCGCAATACTGCCACGTTGCTGAGGTAAACAAATGTGAAGCGTTGAACACTTGAAGCTTCTTCTGACTTAGTAAGATGTGTGTTGGCAGAGGTGTGTGCGCAAGTGCACTTGTGGCAGCAACGAGTCAATAACAAAATTCGCATAACAACAACATACAACATTTGCATACGAAATTGTTTTTGTAGTACATTTTCTTTATTTTTTTTTACAACAAACGCGCCAACTTCGGACCAAAAGCTGTGAGAATTCGCGCATTCCGCTTAATCTGTTCATTGCTTCAATGTGTTTGCTGCAAGCAAAGCAATTGCTCGACTGCCTAACTGCCTAGCCGCGTTGTCTAACTGCGCGGAGGTGTGTGGGGAGGTGCTGTTTGACTCGCGCGCCGTTTTGCATGCAATTAAAAGATTCAGCAAATAAAAATATCACACACACACACACACACACACGACCTGTTGGCTCTGTCTCTGTATGAATGACGGCGGGAAGGCCGTCGTCTTCAAGTGCGCAACAGAAAATTGCTTAAACAAATTTGCCAAAGAGGTGGTCGTAAAGTGTCGGTATGTATGTATGTATGTATGTATGTGTGTTTGTGATGGCGTGCGCTCTGCTTGTTGCGTGAAGTTGCGTAATTTCTATGCAAATACGTGTGGTTATTTATTATGATTTGTGCAAATGAGAATTAGTTGATTGCGAAGTGGCAAAATAGAAATGATATGAGCGGAATGGGTATGAGTTTTTTGAGTGCAGTGACACTTCTGAAGAGGTAGAGAGAATTTGGGTTTATTTTGAGGTTAGAATGGTGCTCAAGTGCAGATCAATGTTTATAATTGAAATGGCAAAAATTAGTAAGAAATTAAATAATTTCAAGAACTGAAAATTTAAGCATAGAAATTAAGAAATAAACGCCGTCTGGCAACACTGTTTTCAACACTTTATATAACCTTTGAGAAACCTATAATTTTTAGGTTAAGCTCTAAAATCCAGCTTCAGATCCAGTACAATACGAGTATAGTAGTCAGTTGAAGAAAATGGCAATATATTGAAAGAGGGTGGAATTCTTTCTTAAGGAAGTTATTAGGGAACGACATTAGTTTAAATCGATCAATTTTTCTTTAAATATAAAGCTGGAAGGTCCGTTCATATCAAATTTCAATCAAATACATATCTCTTAACCTGAGATATTCAATTTCGATTCCAAATACAAATCTATAGATGATATTGACAAGATCAAGTTATGTGTCTGTGAATATTTTTTAACGAAGGAGCTCTTAGCGCTTTTTTAATTATATTTTAAATTTTACTTTTGTTTATCGATTATTATTTCCGATACCGATAATTATTCCCGATATCGATAATTATCTCCACACGGTCGATGACATTTTTGATTCGATTATAGAATTGGAATTCAAAATGAAAAATTATTATTCATTTTATACAAATATCGATATATTATATGGAAGTTTATCGATAATTCTATGCCCAAAATTAATTGCAATAGAAATTCGAAATAAAGTCAATACTTTTAACGCACACCGATTATCGATAAATGTATTTCAAGTTTATCGATAACTATGCACCAAATAATCGATAATACTCTATATGTCTATTGGTAGCTTATTAAGAACATGTTTTTATGTCATATTAATTGAGGCACAAATTTGAAAGCGACTCCAATATACGAGTAGAACATGAAAATCGATAATTTTGTGTAAAATAATCGATGTTGTGAGACAAAATTATCGATCATTTAATTATTTTAATCATCATTTAATATTGATTGGAATTGAAACGCGATTAGTAATTTTATATAAAATTATCGATATATTTAGAAATTTGTCGATAACTTTATACTCACACTTAATTGCGAAGGAAATTTGAAAGGAAATCAGTACCTTTAACACACACTGGTTATCGATAAATTTTTGTCAAATACATATATCTATACTTTTGCGTCAAATAATCGATAATTTGCTATGTGTCTAACGCTAACTTTTTATGAACTTTTTTATATTCCATATGAGTTGTAGCACCAAGTTTAAGGCGACTCTAATAGAAAACTTAAAAATCGAAAACTTCGTGTAAAATAATCGATAATTCGAGACACATTTATCGATAACATCATACCCAAAATTAATCGGAATTGAATTACGAAAAAATATTAGTAATCTTGTAGAAAATTATCGAATTATGAAATATGGGAATTTATCGATAAATTTATATCCAAAACAAATTGCAATAGAAATTCGAAAAAAACTCAAAACTTTTAACACAAATTGGTTATCGATAAGTGTATGTCAAATATATCGAATAATCGATAAATCCCTATATGTCTATCGATAATTGTTTATGAATTCATTTGTGTACCATATTAATTGTGGTACACATTCGAAAGCAACGCCAATACCGAACTTGAATTATTTTGCATAAACTCGAACGGCGTGTTTATGGGTTAAGAGCCACAAGCCATGCGCTTTCGTATGCGGCTCCAACTTCTCTATCTTTTTGTCAAAATTTTAGAAAAATATGTATGTAAGAATATGTATATTCATGTATTTGGCTTAAATTACACCAGCGTCATAACGAAATATCCGTTGGCCGCTGCTGCAGCATCGCTGCTGGCCCTGAAATATTTCACACAATCATTAACCGGCAAAGTTGTTCAAACAACTATTTGGTTTTGTTGTTGTAAAATAAGTATAACTTTTGCTAGCAAATTATTTTTACTACATTTTGAGAGAATTTTTAGACAAATTGCTAAATTAGTGAAATAATAAATAGGTTTGTGTGAGCCTTGTTTAATAAAAAAAAAATTGACAAAATTTAGGTAAAATTTTTTTTTACAGATTTTTGGCTGGAAAGGTAAGACAATATGAATAAGTGTATGTAGTTGTATTTTTCTATTTGTTTTATGCGTTTGGCAGACATTTATTGCCTATAAAAATTTTCAGTTTTCATTAGTTTCAATTAGTCATTGAGTGTTGCTACTGACTTAGAGGCATTAAATAAGCAGTTATGTATGTATATGTTTGTATATATGTATATGTATACATATATATATACCATACACAAAAACTATTTTTAATAAATTTTTAAGATTATTATAATGTCATTTGCACGCAAGCACTTAACCAACTCGGCTGCTGGTTTACTCCGCCGTCAGAGAGGCTCCAGCTTGTGGTTGCCGCTTTGGCCAGCAATTGCTGAATTTGTGGGCGTTTGCTACCACAATAAAATGCGAAACTGCGATTAATTGCAGCGGCAAAGTTATAAATTGACGTATATTTATTGGCAATACTATGGCGCTGCTCTTGTGGCTACCAAACCCAATGAAATGCGATAAAGGCGAAGAAGAAGAAACAGCAAACGCAGGCAGCAACGGTGTTTGTTGTTATTGTCAAGCCAATACGTATGGTTGGTAGTAGAGGTCAAAGCACGCAAAATTGCTGCTGTTGGCTGTGCATGACAAGCGTGTACGCGCATTTATGTCTATAGGTGTTACGTGCGTGTGTGTGTGAGTGTTCGTGTGCGTATGCGCAATATAAACAACGAATGCCGCAAAGCAAATAGCAAATTGACAAACCAACGAAAATCGAAAAAACAACGTGAGCAAATTACACACACACACACATATGCATATACGTGTTTATTTTGAGTTCTGCGCATGCTCACCGCGAAAGTCAAACAAATCAGTGCAGTAAATAAACGTTGAACAACTTAATGAAAAGCGGCGGCAATTTATGTACCGTTGTTTAACGATTCTCGCATTACTTGGTGTTGTTGTTGTTGTAAGTGTAACTTTTATTATTGTTGTCGCTTTGCGTTAATGTGTTCAACACTCAATTGTTGCTGCTGCTTTAAACGGCGCTGGCGTTGCCACTTGGTAGCTATTTTTACAAGCCGCAAACACACACGTATATTGTATACACACACATATAGCATATACACACACACATATTTACATATCACTCAGAAATATTTTTATTTGCAAATTAAATTGCCGTTGCTGCTGGTCTTTGCGCGCTCATAACTTTTTATTGTTTTCGGTTTCTGTGTGCAATTTTCGTTTTATTGCTACGTGTGGACTTCATTACGAATTTGTTGTGGTGACTCAGTGATTCGAATTATTTCTTGAAAAATTTCTCAACATAACAATGCCCTTACCGGGTTTATGACAAGAAGTCGCCGAATTTGGCAATTCATTCTGAAAAATTTCGGTTTTGTTAGGCTACCTAGAGCATTCAATCGGCATAATTATTATTGTTTTTTATGGCCACTGTCGCCACTCGAAATTGACGTTGAAGTGGAGGCTTTTGGGTTTACCCAAATTTTGAACTACATACATATGTACATATGTAAGTATTTCAGAGTATACAAATATATATACATTAAGGTGCTAGAAACTAAATTTACTTTGTTACCTGTTTTGAAATCGATATTATTTTCATAGTCGCCAATAATAACTAGTTACCAATAAATTTCTAACAAAAACATCGAAAATTTGGTGTAAAATAATCGATATTTTGAGACACATTTATCGATCATTTTATACCCAAGATTATTTTGAATTGAAATCTGAAAAAATGTTAATAATTTTTGGAAAAATTATCGATATATTTAATGGAAATTTATCGATAATTTTATTCCTAATAATTAGAATTCACACGCGAAAGAATTTTTATCATATTGTACAAAATCATCGATACATTTTATGGAAATTTATCGATAACTTTATACGAAAAATTAAAATATTAATATAAATTCGGTAAATGTATGTCAAATATATCGATGTATTTTCGATATATTTGCATGGAATAATCGATAATTTACTATATGTTTATCGATACATTTTTATAAACTTTTTTGTAACCCATATTAATTGTAGCGCCAATTTTAAATTGAAATCGATTATAGAAATTGAACAACACCAATCTTGTATAAAATAATCCATAATTCGAGACAGTTTTATGGATCATTTTATACACAATATTAATTGGAATTGAAACGCGAAAGAATTTTAAAAAATTTGTACAAAATTATCGATTTGTTTGCTACAAGATTTATCAATACTTTTATATCAAAGTTTAATTGCAATAGAAGTCCGATACTTTTAGCATACACTGGTTATCGATACCTTTGCGACTGATCTAATACAAAAACAAAAATATTTTTTCAAAAGTTCGAAAAATATTAAAAAAAAAATAAAAAAATTCAAAACTCCGAAAATATTAAAAAAAAAGTTTTCAAAATTCCAAACAATTATTTAAAAAAAAATTTAATTAAAATACTTCAATTAAAAAAATTTACAAAATGGTGGCACTGTTGAATTTTACACAAAGCCAAAAAATATTTTTTTAAACTTTCGAAAAATATTAAAAAAATTGTTTCAAATTTTCGACAAATATTAACATAAAATAATAAGTTTCCAAAATTCCGAAAAATATTTTAAAAACAGTAAAAAAAATTTAAAATTCGAAAAAATATTAAAAAAAAAAAAAATAAAAATTAGCCTCAAAAAATACCAAAATCGCATCAAACTTGGTCTTTTCAGTTTCAGTGCCAGCGCCTCATAGCCAAGTTCGTGTCTTAAGTCTTTCGTTTGGTAGCAGCAAAACAGCGTGCATTGCAGCAATTAGAACGTGGCGCATGCACAAAATAAAAACACTCAAATTAGAATAAATAACAAACTAAAAATAAACCAAAAATAAAAAAGAAAAATATATAAATAACTTAGCTTTATACACAGTTGGCTGTTGGCTATCGGCACTTTTGTGCGTGACTCAGTTGCATTGTGAGCGCATTCGTGCAACGCCACAATACACTCCATACGCCGCAAGTGTGCTACCAGCTAATTGTGAAGGTATTTCTCAATGCAACCGGGCAGCGTGCATACCAAAGCAGAAATGTCCCCGCGCCCACAAAGCGGCCCCACCGACGCCTGCTACGCCGTTAATTGGCTGCTTAGCCATTTGAGAAATATAAATAGCAACAATCAATAGCTAGAAAGCGCCGCAATTGTGTTGCTGAGACGGGGCTTTGTAATTAAAAATCTATGCAACGTAGTCGCCATTTGACTGACGCACGTTCTAGGCCATTTTAACTGAATTTTTGGTGCGCCATTGTCTACGACGCATTTTTCCCATTCTTCCAGCGATCGCTTACAAATCACAAATGGATTTATAGCTTTATCTACGCATTGCTGATTGTTTGCTTTTGACATTTTTGGGCTGTTCAATAATACAAATGAGCTTACAGTGCCGCTTTAGGTGTGGATAAAGATATGAGACTTTAGAGGAAAAAAATTTGTTTAAAATTCCAGGCACATCAAAGTTGTAAATTCACAACACAATAAACAGCTAGACTTTGTAGTTGCATGTGTGTGTGTATGTGCGTGCGTGTCGATCATAAATTTGTTTCCATGCGAATGCGCATGCTTCGGTTGCTTATTATTTCAGGCATGGATTTGAACTTGCAAGCGGGAATATACTCACGCAGTGACAGTGAAGTTTTATGATGGCGTTTGAAACGATTACAACTAGCTCTAGCGGTATGTGCTGGCCTGGCGTTCGAGGCGCACATTAATGCTTGTAGTTTTAAGAAAAAAGTTTTTACTTTATTGGCTGAGCAATGAATTTGCAAAAACAATTTGGTAACACACAAATTTTTAGCATAATAAATATTTTTAAAACGTTACTGTCTGAACTGAAATTGTTGTTAAGAGGCACACCTAGTACGATAATTTTAAAAATATGTTTTTTTTAATAATTTTTTCGAAATTAAAAAAAATATATTTAAATAATATTTCGAAATTGTAAATAAAAAATTTTAATTTTTAATATTTTTTCGAAATTAGAAAAAAATTTAATATTTTTTCGAATATTTATTTTTGTAAATATTTACCCTTTATATTTTTCGAAATTAAAAAAAAACAAAATTTCAATAATTTTTCGAAATTCAAAAATATGTTTTCGAAATTTAAAAAAAATATTTTCAATAATTTTTCAAAATTAAAAAAAATTTAATATCTTTTTAAATTTGAAAAATTATGTTTTTGAAGAAAAAATTTTAATATTTTTTCAAAATTAAAAAAACAAAAGTTAATTTTTAATATTTTTTCGAAAATAGGAAAAAATCAATATTTTTACGAAAATTTGAAAATTTATTTTTGTAAATATTTACCCTTCTTATTTTTCGAAATTTAAAAAAATTTAATATTTCTTTCGAAATTAAAAAAATATACATTTTTAATGATTTTTCGAAATAAAAACAAATAAATAATTGTTGAAAAAGTTTAAAAGAATTTTTTTCGAAATTAAAATAATTTAATATTTTTTGCGAAAATTAAAAAAATATATATTTTCGAAATTAAAAAAATGTATATTTTAAAAAATTTCAAAAATTTATACATTCAAATTACATAAATTTTTATAAAAAATGTTTAATTAAAATGCCAAAAACGGCTAAAAGTTTGGCTAAAATTAAATTTTTGATTTTTTCAATGGATTTTTGACGCTTTTGATAGAAAATAGGAATTGTTTTCGATTGCATAAATTTTACTTTACTTTAACACTTTTATAAAATAAAAAAAAACATCTTTTTTTAATTTTTTCGAAAGTAAAAATAAATATTTTTTCGAAATTAAAAAAAAATCTTTCGAAATTATTTTTTCGAAATTGAAAACAAATGAATATTTCTTCGAAAATATCAAAAATTATTTTTATAAATATTTACCCATCATATTTTTGCGAAATTTAAAACAAATTTAATATTTTTTTAAAAAATGTTATAAAGATTTTTCGAATTCAACACAAACAGCTAGAATAAAATTGAATTTTTGATTTTTGCGATCGATTTTTGACGCTAGAATTTTTGATTGAAATAAGATTTTTTTTTCAATTTAAGTCGAAATAATGTCTCCTTTTAAATATAAATATTTTTTACAAAAAACTTTACAGCTTTAACTATGCAGCATCGCGTATAATTTTCAAGTTGGTCTTATAGCTTTATACCAATATATGTCAAGGGATTTGAAATGCTCTCACACTCGCAACATAAACACATACATGCATACATATATGGTATATAAATTCCTTTATGGTTCATTAATGCCATAAATTTCGATTTAAAATTCCATCGATCAAACGATTTGCTATTTAAAGTGAAGCGAGCTTATCTTAAAAGCAAAATGCTAAAAATATATCCCACAAGGAAAAAAAATCGAAAAGTAACAGATATGAAGGGTAAATATACAGGGATTTGTTATTGATATGTGGCCATAATAAATATTGCAAGCAAATAAGCTGAGATGGGCTTGAAAAGATGCGTAAGCCTCACAAGAACAAATTAAAAACAAAAAAAAACACGAACAGAATGTGCTAAAAAATGTCAAAAAATAAGAAAAAAAAAACGAAAAATGTGAAAAAATAAAAGTAAATGTTATACTTGGCTTAACCCAGATAAACAAAGCAGACAAGCAAATAACTGCGCATAGTGGGAATTTCAAGAACCAAAAAATGTCTACAAATATAAAAAGATGCGCAAAACTAAATTTCAAAAAAATGTAAAAAAAAATGCTGACTAAAAAAAAACCACAGAGAATGGCGTAGCGAAAAAAAAGTTAATAACCCAAAAAAAAACGAAAAATCTTTGTGGAAACCGTCGTGAATTACGCAAGATACAGTACGCAAGCAGTAGTGGGCAGCTAAAGATTATTGCCCAATGACAAGAATTTCGCGCGACTCAGCGCTTCATCAGCCGCGCAACAACGCCTGCGCAATGGCTACGTGCTGCGCTCGAAAGTGTCATCAACGGCGGCGCAGCTTCCCAGAAGCACAAAAATGAAACCAAAGCACGCTCGTGCCACAAGAGATGCTTCAAACACACACTCATACATATGTATATGCAAGTATTGGCTGGCAAATAGCTTTGCTGGCATTTGCCATTCCTCCGTCCATACCGTTTGTTCGTTGGCTTGACCGTTCGTTACGTTATCACGACCTCAAAAATCCAAACTAAATTTATGTACAAATAAAACTAAATGGCCGGTCGTTATGGCGCGGTGCGGCACACAGCAGCAGCTGCGGCGGCAATACACGGTCGACCAAAAAAAAAAAGTTGAAAAAAATAACAAAACAGAGACTAACATAAGACGAGGCTTTGGGGGCATTAAGAAAGCGCAAGCGCACGAAATGCCACTAAAGCATTGAGGTATGCACATATTTTGTTGGTTTAGCGAGACAGCAAAGCGAAATTCCTTAAGAGGCAGCCGAGCACGAGATGCTAACAGCCAAAACAAACTGGCGACAATGACGGAGAGTGGCGAAAAAAACACAAAACGTTATTTGCAGGCGAGTATGGAAAAAAGTTGGAAAAGTCTAAGATCAACTGGAGCCACATTCTATTCCCAAACAGAGAGACTTTTAGAAAGCATCTAGTGGGAATATTTTTTAAATTTTTCATGAAAGTCATGTAGTACCAAGGATGCCTTCTTCACCCACCATGACGTTAAAATCGCCAAGCACAATTTTTACATTGTGGCGGGGCCAGTGGTCAAAAGCGCACTCCAGCCGCTCATAAAAGACATCTTTGGTCATAACATCCTTCTCTTCCGTCGAGGCGTGGGCACAAATCAGCGATATGTTGAAGAACTCCGCTATGATGCAAATTGTGGCTAGACGTTCATCCATCGGGATTAATGCCAGCACTCGGCGACGGAGTCTCTCTCCCATCCGGAATTCCACACCGAATTTGCGTTCCTTTAGATGGCCGCGGTAGTAAATATCACAAGGACCTACTCGTCACCGACCTTGTTCCGTCCATCGCAGTTTTTGGAAGGCGGTGATCAGCCTTTGGTCTCACGAGCGAACCCTTAAACCGAATGTGTCGGAGTAGCTTCTTGAAGCTTCTTCTATCATATCTTTCTCTCTATTTTCTTTCCTCCCTATCTATAATATTTTACTCTTCTACTTTATCGATCTGAAAAGGAACGGGTTGGTTCTCCGTTGTCAGCTGCAATTTCAACACTGGATCTATGTGACTGAGTGACACTTTTAGCTTAGAGTAGTATGCAGAAAATTCGCTGAACTACTTGTCCTTAGCAAACTTCATTTTGCCGCAATCATAGAAGTTCTTACTGAACATTGTCTAAAAAGCATAAATGTGGTAAGGCTAAGAGTCGTCTTGGAACCCAATTTAACAAGGTTCTATGGGAGAAGATGAGACGAACACATTAAGACACTTTATCCTCCAATCTCCAGCTTTTGCAAAACTGAGGTTGAAACATCTCAGCAGTTATACCTTCGGCGAACCAGTAAATTCAACCAAAACTGACACTAGCCGCCTTAACAAATTTGTGATAGGCTCTAAAAGCTTTGTCTATCTATGAGGGTCTTATATCAATTATATAGGAGTGGACGATCAAAGGTGAGTCGAACGTAAATTCGAATGTATTGTAAATGGAAAAATGCGCTTGGCTCGGCTTTAAGCACTCTTAGGTATCACCACGGATCGACGTTTTAAGGTTTTTAAGCGAGATCCCTGTTAGGATCGACCTCTTTGCATAACGTAGCTTAATCTCTATTGGTATAAGTTCTTAAATATATTTCTCTATCTAACCGCCTCTCTTTATCTTCCTATATATTTATCTATCTATCTCTATTTTTGGTTCTTTTCAACATACTTTCTCTCTCTGCCTCACAGTAAATTGCATCTTATAGGGCAGGCCATTGGAAAACTGTAAGGTCAGAACCCTACTATAGAAAATAATACTACAATTTATTCAATTTGTATTTCTAACTCGAAAATGTTGTACTAGGTATAAAAACTAAAGACAAAAACCAAACTACAGAACAAAAATAACCGAGCAACAGACAACCGCATACAGTATATAGGAAAATATTAGCAAACAAAGGTCGTGAATTGTTGGATGAAAATGAAAATGGCAAAAAATGAGCTTTCAAAATGAGCTTGCGCTTGCGCAGGAAAACAAACAAAGCGTCCACCATAAATGACAATTCGTTGACGATTTTTGCACAAAGCAAACAATGAAGAGGCTTAAGGCCGCCTCCACCGCGAACCGTCGCCACGGTGCGTTCGTGTGGAATTTCAAAGCTGCCATGGCAGCTAAGCGCGGATTTGGCCGATTGTAGGCAAGCCAAATAAGTACATACTATAAACAAAAATGTATGTATGTGTGTTGGTACAGTAAGCCTATGGCCGGCCATGCTGTGCATATTTACGACCTTTTGTGGCCTTCGGAGCGCTACGCACGGCGCAGCAGCCGACACAAAACTTTATTGCCGACTTTGCGTTGCCGCTTTTGGATGCGCGCGCAATGCGTACAACGCAGAGCAAATAAAAATTGTAAAAAAAAAACAAAATTGTAAAAAAAATTGAAAATAGCAAAAAGTTGGCAACGCTAAACGATCACTAAAGTTAGCGCAAGCAGAAGAAGCTGCGAAGTTTGCGAAGAAATATGTTTATTGAACGCTTTTGGGTTGGGAAAAATAGAAGCCTCCCCGTTCTAAACTAAACCAGTATTTTATTTAATTTTATGTTACGCGCATGCTAAACGCAACAACAATAACAACAATAGTTTCAATGTTAACAATGGCCTTATTGTCGTCAACTATTTATTTTATACGCCCGAAAAAGCAACAAAAACGTAAGAAGCGAAGCTAAAATCAAATGGCGCAACAATAAAAGTGCAACACAAATTACTATCATCAACAAAGCACAATGTTACGAGCATAAATGCATGTGCCTACATACAGATAGTCGAGAGCTAACGCAGCGTTCGAGTCGCCACTGGTCGGTAAAGTTTGCGTTTTTGTTGTTTTTGATGCGCCGCGAGTGCAATATTTATTATATGTGCACACACATACATATTAACCGCGTTAATAAATATGTAATACTATCCATATACATACATTCTTTATATGCCTAGGCAATAAATATCGCCTTAACGGCGACAGAGTAAACGATCAACGCCATACATTCACTCTGACTCATTTAGCAAGCGCGCCAGAGACTGGTGTTTGCATGCGCACGATCGCCGCTAAAGTTAAATAAAAAAATAGTAATAAAGAGAAATGTTAATAATAATACAAAAATATTGCGTTAATCGCTGTCAGGTGATGCGAAAACATCTGCCTTCGGACGGCTTGTGTACTTATGTAAAGGGTGATTTTTTAAGAGCTTGATAACTTTTTAAAAAAAAAACGCATAAAGTTAGATTGGTTCATGACATTTACTTTTTGAAGATAATTTCATTTAAATGTTGACCGCGGCTGCGTCTTAGGTGGTCCATTCGGAAAGTCCAATTTTGGGCAACTTTTTCGAGCATTTCGGCCGGAATAGCCCGAATTTCTTCGGAAATGTTGTCTTCCAAAGCTGGAATAGTTGCTGGCTTATTTCTGTAGACTTTAGACTTGACGTAGCCCCACAAAAAATAGTCTAAAGGCGTTAAATCGCATGATCTTGGTGGCCAACTTACGGGTCCATTTCTTGAGATGAATTGTTGTCCGAAGTTTTCCCTCAAAATGGCCATAGAATCGCGAGCTGTGTGGCATGTAGCGCCATCTTGTTGAAACCACATGTCAACCAAGTTCAGTTCTTCCATTTTTGGCAACAAAAAGTTTGTTAGCATCGAACGATAGCGATCGCCATTCACCGTAACGTTGCGTCCAACAGCATCTTTGAAAAAATACGGTCCAATGATTCCACCAGCGTACAAACCACACCAAACAGTGCATTTTTCGGGATGCATGGGCAGTTCTTGAACGGCTTCTGGTTGCTCTTCACCCCAAATGCGGCAATTTTGCTTATTTACGTAGCCATTCAACCAGAAATGAGCCTCATCGCTGAACAAAATAAAGCGCGAAACACATTTCGAACCGAACACTGATTTTGGTAATAAAATTCAATGATTTGCAAGCGTTGCTCGTTAGTAAGTCTATTCATGATGAAATGTCAAAGCATACTGAGCATCTTTCTCTTTGACACCATGTCTGAAATCCCACGTGATCTGTCAAATACTAATGCATGAAAATCCTAACCTCAAAAAAATCACCCTTTACTTAGCTGAAATTAATGCTAACAAGCTGCTAATTTGAGATAAACACTTTCCGCCAGCACTTTCGAGTGAACGCATGTCAGATGCGCGTATTTTATTGGTGGCTGAGGGGTTAGGGGGGTTTATGGTAGCACGCGGGCTCTCGAAGCATACATCGCTGGCTGGATTACGACGACTTGGAATGGTATAGTTCCGTACTGATTGGATGTTAGTCTAGTTTTCGGAACTATGAGATTTGACAGAAGACAGCAAAGTTGTATATGGACTAATAAAATCAAGATGACAACTGAGAATTTGTAAAATATGGTTAAACTTATATTTTTTAAGAATTTGTTTTACTGTTATCGTTGGATTGTCGTCTCTACGATGAAGGGATTTATAAAATCCGGACGTCACTGGATTTGATGCGCTCAACTGTCACTCTAAGATATACTATAATATACTAATTAACGAATGTGTTATTCCACATGATCAAATTTGATCCGGACTGATATATTGTACTTGAGCGCGCAAGAGGTTAAATAAAAATTATATAAATAAAAAAAATAAATAAAGAAATAAATAAAAAAATAAATAAAAAAAAGAAAAAATAAAAAAAAGAATAAATAAAAAAAGAATAAATAAAAAAATAAATAAAAAAATAAATAATTAAAAAAAAATTAAAAAAAAAAAATTTTAAATAATATTTAAGAAAGAAGATAAAAGGGATATATTTATATAAAAATATAAAAAAATATAATAAATATAAAAAAATTATAGAAAAAAACATAAAAAATATAAAAATAATAAAATAATATAAAAAAACAAATTAAGAAATAAATTTAAAAAAATTTCAAAAACACATATAAATAAAATTAAAAAATATTTAAAAATAAAAAACGAAACAAATAAAAAAGAAAAATAAAATTAAAATATAAAATATATAAAGAAAGAAAATAAATATAAACAATAAAAAAATTATAAAAAAATTTAAAAAACAAATCAAAAACAAACACAATTTTTTTTAATTGGAACGATCTGTTTTGTGTACGAACAACTTCTTTTGCCATTTTTTTTTTAATTTTTTGTTTCTAATAGAATCACGGCTACGGAATAGTTGAAAATGTTGCAAAAATGTTTTGGGAGTGGAGTACTGGATCAGTTACAGAAGTCTTTCAGTTGCACAAGTCCTTAGTGAATGCCGTGAAGCTAACAAAAGGTTTCTTCATGCAAGTCGTCCATCTGTTAATGACGATTACATCGAAAAAGTTAAAGAAACAGTGCTTAAAATTGTAATTAATTAAATTAAATAGAGAGATAGCAGAGGATCTCAATGTGTCTTATGGATTGACTCAACAGATTTTGGTTAATATTTTGGGTATGAAGATTGCCAATGTTACCTCGTAGAAGAAAACATAAGTATTAAAAAAAAGACTGATCTGAAGTCCCTACATTCATCAAACGCATCATTACTGGTAGCGAGATGTAAGTTTTTGTATATGATGTCGAAATTGTTCCCTAAACCAATCGAATGGCGGTCCAAATATGACCCAGAGCCGATAATGCAAAAGGCCTTCGGCTTCTAGCAAGTGTATGGAGAATTTAATTTAACTTTGATATACTATTATTGACAAAGAAACCCATTTTAAAGGCGGTAATAAAGCGACTCGAAAATGTTTTTTTTTGCTGTCCGTGTCATATTTGATCAGACGGTAAATTATATTTCATGCACTCTTTTGTGGACCACATATGTATTTTTACCTAGAATAAATAACATTTCGAGACTCGAGTGTATGATATCATATGATAGAATTTCGAGACTCGATTGGTTGGCATCATAGTGAAGATTGCTTTACATTTTGAGACTCGAAATTGAAGCCTTCGATTTTTTTAAAAGTAATTTTACACAAAACAAAAATTATAAGAAATTAATTATAGAAAAATAAAAAATATAACTAAAAGTGACAAAAAACATCCAAAAAAATTTAATTCATCTTTTTTTTCTGAGGAAGGAAAAAAATTTTGATGAAATGTTCCGTTTAGTCAAAACATAATGAACTAATATTTAATTTCACAAAAAAAATCTCTGAAAATACTTCCAACCCCTACTAAAATTCTAAGCATAAGAAACAAAATTTAATAAAAAAATTATAAAAAATATATAAAAATAATAATAATAATTACGAGTTAACTCAAATGCCTAACAACTATGCCACATATCAACTGCGCAAACAATCACGAAATTACAATAGTTAATTAACCAATAAGCCTTGGCAAGCTTGTGACAAACAGGCATTCGCTTAATTAATTTCCACATTTCCGGTCGGCATGCCTAAAATGTGTGCCAACTAACTGGCACTGGCAAACGGGCCAAATGACGAAAGGCTGGAATAGAAGTTGATGGACGACGGCGAGCGGTGGCAAGAAACACGATAGTTGCATAGAAATGGCATAGCACACATTACAACAACAATAACTACACACAGGCATTCAACAGTGGCCATTTGTGTCAAACGTCGCTGACAGCAGTAGCAGCAATGACAACAACAAGACGCACAGAATTCAGCAACATTTAATGTAAGTTAGAATTTAGTAGCAACAACAACAACAAATAAACAATCGAATTTAGCCGCCACAACAGCAAAAACGTGCAAACGGTTGGCGGCATCGTTAACCTATTTGTTGTTTTTGTAGTGGTTGTCCGAACAACTTCCACCGCCTATTGCACCATAATTGTAGCAACTATAAATCAACAATAAAAATGTACACAACAAGTAATTAAATAATTAAAAAATTCTTTAAACAATTCAGAATTGTAAAAAACAACAGCAATAACAACAAAAGAATCGCTGCGTAGGTTGTATTAGCAATTGTACGTTCATTCATCGTGCTTAAAGATTTAAGTGACTCAAAATGAGTATCGAATGGCAGTTACTCACTCATTATTCTATTAAAAAATGATCAACCCACTATAGAATTCGCCTACACTCTTATTCAATTAAGTTAACCTCACTTTCAAGAAACTATATGACATATGCAACATATGTAATTAAGTCGAATCAAATTCAAAATACCATAGTCAATAAATTCCAAATTATACGAGCACTCATTTGAGAACACACTCAACACAACTTTCAAATTTTCTAAAAGCGATCCTTATTTGTAAAGACCTGAGACCTGGATGAAAAAATGAAGGGCCTCTGTACAACTAGTATTATACATTTTTTATGTTCAAACTCTGCCTCTCTCTCTCTCCTCCTCTTTCCCTCTATATCTATCTCTGACTCACTCTTTCCTTCTCTTCCTCTCTATCTCTATATATATTTTTTCCTTTCTCTCTATTTCTCTGCCTCTTTACTTCTCTTACCCTTTCTCTGTCTCCATCTGTCCCCTCTCTCTCTCTTCACTCAGTCTATCTCACTTTATATCTATATATCTATCTTTATTTTCATCACTCTTTTGACTCCAGCAATCCTTAGTTTTCAGAGCTAATTTATTTTTAAAGAGAAAAAATAAACTAGTTTAGATGAAATCGGACCAAAGGGCCTTTGGGTAGTTACCATTAATATATTTTTCTTGTTTTTCTGATTCACTCTAAAAAATTGAAATCGAAACTCCCTCAAAACAGCAGAGAAAATTTTTATTTCAAAAATTACTCTCACACTCCATCTACTTTACAGACTTCAACTTATAAGAGAATCTTAGCTATCTTCTCTATGAAAACCTTTCTAAACACAATAATGACTTGTAAAAACTTTTCTAAAAGACCTGAACCTGAACCGCTCTTAGTTTTTTATCAAAGTGTTTCGTTACCGAGTAACTGAAGGCTAGTACTCAATCTTCAGACCCTAGAAATTTGATAGATATGGACCGAAGGTAGAGTGGAAGGGAGGTAAGAGAGCTGAGAGTATGCATAGCATTTAAAAGAGTAAAGTGAAAAAAATATGCACCGTGTTCCATACTCTTCCAAACATAGTGACGAGCAAGGAGTGAAAGCAGAAAATTGAGTAATACCATAGATCATACATTTATTAATTTCATTACTATGAGCAATGACAAACGTTCATACTTCTTGGCTTCAGGTGTTCAGCCTAAGTGCTCGACACTTCCATGTAAGATCTTTGTAGTTTATGTGCTAAAGAGTAAGAAATAAGAATAGAACGCGGAGGCTTCCAAACATAGATGTTTGTTTTTCAAACCCGAATAATTTTAATTCGTATTCAAAAAAAAAAAGTTAGAAACTCAAACGCAGAAGAATCAATTAAGTAGGGTTTACTGTACGCGAAATTTCAACCCATTTTCTTTTAATAATATTTTCACGTTGCTCTAAATATGTTCTACTGGAACCAGTTATTTCACTTAGCATTTAGTTAAGTAGCGCACGCTTCCAACTATTTCAACTCATTCATAAAATACGAGTTTCTGAGACTGAACCGAAAAAAATATGAAAAAAAACGTGAGTTACAACTAACCAGTTGACAAACCGTGACTTCGTTATAAATATAAAAAAAAAATAAAATTAAATTAAAAAAATAAAAAATAAAAATAAAAAATAAACATCAGAAAATAAATTCTAGCCACTGGCGGGCGAGCTTGTTTTGGAAAGTGACGAAATCCAATTAAGGTTAATATTTCTAACATGTTTCTTGTTTACCCACCGCAGAGTGTTGACCGCAAATCGAAGTAGAAATTGTAAAACAGAAGAAACAAAAACAAAAACAATTAAAAGTGCGAACACATTTTACTAAAATAAAAATAAGAATGACATGACACGTGCGTTCGACACGATTGTGCAATAAAAGAGAAACAGCAATTCTACAAAGAAGCGGTTACGAAACGTGAAACTTTAAATGAAAGAGGGCAAAAGGCAAGGAGGCCTGAAGTCTTAATGCAATTGGAAGCAATAAAAATAAAAATGTGACCACGTTGCGTCTACGCAACACCGTAAACCCAGCAAATAAAGACATTCTCGAGAAAATATTAGCTTAGAAATTGACTTAGAACAAAGAGAGAAAATAGTTACGCAAAGGTTACATATGTATTACCGGGGAAAATTGAGAAATTATAATATCTATCATAAAATTAAAAAAGTAATTATCGCGCTGCTGGAAATACTCGTACGAACACTCATACTCGTTTGACACTTTATAGCGTTTGTGATTTACAGATTTCGTTTATACTTGCGGTTTTAGGGCTGAATGCAAAGTAATTGTTTTGCATCACATTTCAATTACCTGGAAATAGATAAAAATATGGAATTATTAGTTATTGTATTGAAATGGTATATAATGACTAAAAATAAGTATAAAAATGTAATCTCGAACATAAGCTAAACACGTTTAAATCTCAGAAACATATAAGAAGAATTCTAAGTTGAGCTGCCACAAAATCTTGCAAAAAAGGGAATCGACCAAGGATCGAATAGTAATAATGACTAAAAATAGGAAATAAAAATATATTTTCGAATAAAAGCATTGGTAGATTTGTTTGAACTTTAAGAAACATATAAAAAAAATTCTGAAAATATCGCCCAAAAATCTCATCATTCAGGGAAACTTAAAAATATTAATAAGTTTCTGTTATCTGGCTGATCCCAAGAGAGAGGAACGCACTTGAACTAATTATAACCAGTCCTTTGTGCAGCCAGAAAATTAACTTTAGACTTTAAGAGTGGACCAAGCGTCTTATACCCATTATAAATCTGTTTCGACGTTCAGTTTCCACGCTTGCCAACTCAGCTGTATGTCCAAAGGTGTTGGATCGAAGCTGTATTACATGTGATCTAATAACTTTGGGGCAATCTGTCTTCCCCCAGCAGCTTCTGCAACTGGCATTCGGTAAGATTTTTATAAGAATGTTCAATTATAACCCCTACAATTAGGAAAAATGTTACCTTATGGGGGGGGAGAAGAGCTCACTGGCTCACTTGCATTTGACTTTGCGTTAGAAGGATCTCGCAATAGCAAAGCTACCGATAGTCGCTCAGCACCCACAAAGCTCCCGCCAGTCCCAACAGTCTAATAGTAACCGACAAGAGGATAGTAAAGCTCTGAAGCGTTCCCACTTTAACTATAACAATGCCAATAATGGTTCTGAAAATGAAAATTGGATTTTTGGCAGACATTTTTTACCAAAAATTGAAAATTTCAGCGAAAATTTCGCGACATTTTTTTCAAATAGTTATAATCAAAAACAAAAAAATTCTTCGTCCAAGTCTTTAAGAATGTGCCTCAAAAACCTTTGTAAACTTTCATGAGGATCACTTGAGTACTTCTCGAGAAATCTTGCCAACCGACTTCAAAAGTTTCGAGCAAAACGCATTTAAAGACGGCGACCTTAGCCAAGTTAGCCTCGAGCGCACAAGTTCTCACGGCTGTATCTCCGAAACTATTACTCGCTTGAACTTGAAAATTTAGGACAATATTCCATAAGTGTTGTAGAATTTAATAAGACAACAAAAATGCTATTTTTCAAACCAGTAAACCCATGTAACCCTATAAGTTATGTAGAAGTATAAGAACTAGTAGATGATGAGGTCTCTGAAGAAAACTCACTCATAAAAATATACGTATTTTGTACGCGAGAGATAAAAAAAAAAATCAGCCAAGACGAAACCAAGGTTGAAGAGTTCTAAAACACCAAACAAACACTATAAGAACTAGTTCTTGACTAAAAACGCAAAGGTATAGTAACTTTGTTAATAGAAATGAGAGAAATTTGGTTTAAGGACTAAGAGATATTTAATAAAATAAAAAGGACAACTAGATCTTAAGGTTTCAATGTGCTTCTCAGTATATTCTTCAACTTTATAAGAGCGTCTAAAAATATCTAAAGTATTTCGTCGCCTGAAAAATATCAGAAATAGAATAATTCTGCCAAATATCAGGAAAAAAGGATAAAAACCATGGATGTAAATTAGTTACCGAAGGAAAAATGTGAATTTATGTAAATTTGATTGACATTCCGCTTTCGTTAGATTACTTGAAGAAGGAACTGCTCATTTATTTTAGCACCGAATTTTATTTTCATTTATTTTAACACCAATTTAAGTTTTTATACACAAGAAGATAGTAATTTCAAAAAATTTTGTAAAAAAAAATATAATTTTTTGTTTAACGTAACAACTTCTCTTATTTTTTTGGCGACCGCTGTTCGAAATATTAAATTAAGCGTTAGGCAAAAGCATGCAACAAAACACGTCTCAATATGCGTGCAACATTAAAGAAACGAGCAGTTTCCACGATTACGCTTCAATGCGAGCGTTAAAAGGCGTTCAGTTTTTGTGCCTATGCGCCTCGTATTTATAAAATATGCTATAAAATGGGTTATTTACACCAGCAGCAATTTATTTGAAATACCTAAAGTCACGTTTTGAATCGGGCTTGAATGGATATTTATTGGAAATATGGAGAAAAATTTAGAAATATTTTGTGTGTTTAACAATTTTTGCGGCTAAAGTTTGGAAAAAGTATTTTTGACATTTTTAGATTTAGAGTTGAAATAAATTTATTAATTTTAAATATGCATTACTAAAAAATTTAAAAAAAATGTTAAGGAAAATTTACATTTAGTAACTAGAGCAATTTTTTAATTCGAAAACAAATATTTCAATTAAAATTGTTTCAATTAGAATTGAATTAATATTATGCAAGGTTTATTTGCAATCTGAATCCATCAATTAAAATTCACTTCAGTTTCATACACATACATATGTACAAATATCTTAATACTTAATGACTTTGCCTGACAGCAGCCGAACAGGTTTAGTAATTATGCAATTACGCGCTTGAGTTCCTTTGCATATAATTACAAATGGAAAGTCAATAAGCGTAAAACGGTCATATTCAAATTCACAAAGCTACAGCAACGTTAATGAATCAAATAATTCGCCTGGCAAGTGAAGTAAGAGATAATGCTTGAATTATCCGTCAGATGCGTTGAAAAGAAAATATCTCAAAGAGTTATATAGGTTATATATTATCTTTAAAAAATAAAGCTTAAGTTATGCTTTATATTTTTGTGCACAGAAAGAGAATAGTAGTGGGCAAGAATAACTACTTCGAACACAGCGCCATCTAGCGTGCGACAAATTTTTAGCCGCTGCCTACATTATCACTTGAAAGCATTATTATTGCGTAATTAACGTTTTGAAATAACTTCGTCTTCCGTTTTTTCAATGAAATATCTTCACACGTCTTTCAGTTAAGACCAAAAATAACTAGATGAACTAAAAATAAAACAGCTTGGATTTCAAAATATTTTCATATTAATGGTTGAGTTACTTTCTACACAGTATTATATGTAGAATGATATGGTTTAGGTAATAAAGGGCTTACATGGGTTAACGGGTTTCAAAAAATCGATTTTTTATTATCTTATTAAATTTTACAACACCTCTAGGATATTGTCCTGAATTTTCAAGTTGATCCCAGTAACAGTTTTGGAGATACAGCCTTGAGAACTTGTGCGCTCGAGGGTAGCTAGACTTAGTGCGCTGCCTTTAAACGCGTTTCTCTCGAAACTGTGATTTTGAAATCAAAATTCAATATTTTTTCTTCAAAAATCCGACTGAGTATTCTTAAAGTATGTATAAAAATATTATTAAAAATTGAACACAATTAGTTTAGTCCGTTTTCTTTTATTAATTCTACAAATTTTCTTTGTTTTAAGCTCTCACAAAAGGTGTGTCCCTTCATAGACGACTTAGCTTAGAATTATTTGTAAACTGAGGGAAAGTTGTAAACCAACATTTCATTTTGGCTAAAGAAAAAAATCATAAATTATTATTATAACTTAAAAGTTCTCTAATATCACCTACAACAACTCCAAAGTCCCCTCAACAGTCACCCACAGCACCGCCGAGCTTTCGTCAAGCTTCATTTAACATGACACTGAAATGTGCGATAATTTCGAATAATTACTAACCATTTTAACGTAAATTATTTGGGTGCTTCGTATGGCGTAACAACAAACAAAACGGCAGGCGAACTGAGACTACATATGGCCAACGGCCAAGTTCATGGGCCTTGACCTTTTTTGGTACATAAATACAAAGCATAAACCGCGTGGAAGCGACTACTAACTGTTATGATAATGCAAAGACACTTAATTTGAAGCTAGTTAAAACAACGGCACCGTAACACACAACAACAACAGCAGTGACAGTCGTAAATAATAAACAAAATAATGACACAACAGATGACGCGCGAGTGAGCGACTCTAGCCAACGTAAACTATACCACCACCCGCATGAGTGACTAACTCAAATACAAACAAACAATCATACATGGAGAGTCACAAAACTGATTGCTGGCTGCTTGGAACAGCACGTTCGCCCGACGCCGCTTTATCTTTTACGCACTTAAAGCTCGGCTTGTAAATTTTATGCGTTTGACTTTGCCCGGCAATCAGCGACGCACTTCGCCGTGGCTGTTGACACTCGCCGCGGGCAACGGATTGGATTTTCCCTACGCTTTTTGTGCCACTATCACTACTCAAGTATTTACATACATACTTACGCGCATAATTTTTTATGAGTTGAACTGTCATTGGCCTAATGAGAGTTTTAATAAATAAATATGATTTTCGAAGAAATCGCCACCGAATTCTGAAGGGTGGACTTGATTACTCAATTTAACGTGTGGTTTGCTGGACAAAGCTGGCGGCCACGCAATCTTTAATAAATTCCGCTTAAATTTGATAACTAAATGCATATATCCGCATTCTTTACAAAACAGGAAAAATATTATAAAATAAATATGGAAAAGCTCATGCAGCTGCGTAAATACGTCGCATCATAAAAGGGGGAACGAAGGTAGTTAATACGAGTGTGAAGGGAAAAAAGAGGCTTGGTCATTTTATTGCAATGTCCAACTTGAACAGAAACCAAAATAAACACGGGGCCAGAACTGCAGCGGAAGGAAGATACATATACATACGTAAATAAATACGAGGGGTGGTGAATGTGTGGGGAGATTTTTTTGTAAAGTTTTAATGCATTTTCTGCTTTTTAACCACACCTATTTGTATTTATATCAACGAATTTCTCCTTTTTATTTTTAGTAAACAAACTAATGCATTTATATAAGTAGAAGCATACAATTAGGCGCAATGTCAATTTAAGCAAAGACGCACACCTTTTATGGAGTTTATAAGCCACTAGCCAACTAAAAAACTATTATTCGCTGCAGAAGAGAGGTTCTTAATATCGAAAACATTTTTCAGTTCTGAAATTGCTTCTTCATAAAGTTTCTAAGGTGCTTCGAGAGTTGTTTAACATTTGCTGAAGGGTTCTAAAATTGGGTAGGAATCAGTGCACACACCATAAATACCAGGTTTTTCAATAAGAGCGCTACAAAAATGGTTTGAGATATCTATTATTTATTCCTGTGATAGTAAATTCGATGCCATTACGTATGGAATTCGATTTGTTTTGCATGGGCACCACGGGCACACTTGCAGAAGTCCCGATGCTAAACCTAGCTTTCGACCTTTTCAAACATAGATCGGCCGATACTGAGACAATTTCACGTTAAATATTCGCACGAAGCACATTAATTGTCGCTGGCTTGTTAGCATAGATCATAGACTTGACGTAACCTCACAGGAAATAGTCGAACGGCATGCAAATCGCACGACTGAGGCGCCCAATTGACTGGTTCATTTCGTGAGATAACACGTTCACCAAACTTAGTTTTCAATAAATCGATTGTGACATTCGCTGTGTGGCTTGTGGCGCCGTTCTGTTGGAATCACATATTGTCCAAGTCCATATCATCCAATTCGGGCCAAAAATATTTGGTTATCATTGAGCGGTAGCGATTCCCATTCACAATAATGTGCCGGTCTTGATCATCACGAAAGAAGTACGGCCCAATGACGCCACCGGCCCGTAAACCGCACCAAACCGTAAATTTTTCGGGATGCAGTGGTGACTCATGGAGTAGATTGCTGCCTGACCAATAATTGATATTTTGCTTATTGACGAAGCCATTCAGCAAGAAATGAACCTCATCGCTGAAGATGATTTTTCGATGAAAATCCGAATAATTTTGAAACAGTTGCTCAGCCCAATTCACGAACACACGACGATTCTGGTGGTGAAGCGGCTTCAGTTCTTGCGTCAACTTGATCTTTTAAGGATACAGGCCAAGATCTTTTCGCAAAATTCGCCACAACGAGTCCCAGAGATCCCCAAAGCTTGAGATCGACGTGTGATTTGGGTCTTCCTCAATTGAAGCGCTAGCGGCAGCAATATTCTCGACACTTTGCGCACTTCTTTGTTTCACTGGCACGGGAAAATTTTTTACTGTGTCTATGGGTTCAAATTTTTACACTAGACGCTCAATTGTTAATCTGGCAGGTCCATTATGACGACCATAAATTGGACGAGGCCCCTAACTGCGAATTTGGGTAGTAAATTTTAATAATTTCGACTAGTTATTGGATCGTATATCTTTCCATGACGAAATAATAAAACTTACTGAGGAGAAATGTCAAAAAAGTAGGAAAAAATAGCGTCGTTTGCTATCTCTATCGATCTCTATTGAAATCCCCTTTATATAACCATTTTGAAAATCAAACTTTTCTTACTTCTTTTTCTTGATTTTCTTAAAATTTGAAACCAAATTTTATATTTTCTGAAATTATATCTCCCAAAAAATTATAATTTTTCATAGCGATAATGAAAAGTATATATTGAACCACCCTCAAACAATTTTTCAAGCAACAAAGTACACAAAAGCAATAACAAAAACATTCCCACCCCAATTGCGCACAAAAATATCACACGAAAATGCATTATAGACCAAAAATAAATTTATTGAATGCTTTATTGGTTTTACCTTTACAACAAGCACAAAATATGTAGCGAACACACACGCATGTGCATAATGGGTGTCTAAACAAACCAATCTACCATGTAGGTAATGTAAGTAATCGGCAATAAAAGTCATTACAAATGAATACAATTGTCATGACAACCAACGCATATTTCCTTTACGTAATAATGAGTTTGTTTACCGTTTACCCTTAAAAGTTTTCTTGGTTACAGAGTGTTTAAGTAAAAAACGCACACATTTATTTTCTCTTTTGTTAAAAATCAGCTTCGATTGGTTTTTGACACGCAAATGTGCTTAATTGTCAGTTCGTGCAGCTGAGTCAATGTGTTTTGTGCCCGATCGTACGAGCGACTAGACAGCTCACCTAGATGAGTGGCTGGCTGGCCGATCACCTATTGCCAACCACGGACGGGTGGGGTGTCATGGCGCGCTGCATTTGCCAAATGTAATTACTCGTGTAAGGTAGACATACATATATATGTATGTTTGTATTGTATGTATGTATGTAATATTTATAATAGCGACATTTGAGGGACAGCGGTGTGTCATGCCGGAAACGTTTTAATATTCGTTTCCTCACCGCAAAAATGGTCGAAATGGTGAATTGCATTTTTTCGATAACGAAACGTCGAATGTTCCAATTTGATTAGGTGTAGCAAATAGTTAGATAGTGGTGTTACCATTATAACCTAGTTTAGATAAAGGATTCAATGTGGCAGTGGTTCAAAACACATCCCTGAGTACTAAAGCATTACAAAGAAAGAAAACCCGGTAACCTTCCTTCGCCAGTAACGAAATTTCCATATAAGAACTTGATTTTGATGGTTCAGTTTGTATGATAGCTATATGATATAGTAGTCCGATGTAAAAAATTATAGAAAAAATATAACCCTTTCATCTAGCGACTATGACGTACATATGTTACTTAGAAAAATATATATTTGAGACTCGGCGCAATCTGCTCTACCAACCAACCAGCTCATTCCCGTACTATATCGTGATTCATATGAAAACAGCTGCTACAGAAACAAAACAACAACAGCGCTTTAAAACTGCCACTGAATCACACATGAGACTTGAGAGAAAAGCTAAAGGCAAATACAATAAAATATATGTATATTCAAAGAAACATATTGACAAAGGTACATAAGTATTGCATTGAGCACATGAGAGTATGCCTGTAAATGGTAAGATCGCTGCTTATCGCCCAATGCCTTATTTGAGGTGCGGATATGACATTTTCAAACGAATACGAATGAGCATATTGCTTGTCGGTTTTGTCGATGACGCACAGAGGCAATGCTGTGGTTTCGACGAGAGAGAAAAGTGTAATAAAATATTAAAAAAAAACTGAATCAAGAATAAGATAAATAAAAAAAATAAATAAATAAATAAAAATAAATAAATAAATAAAAATAAAAAAATAAATAAAAATAAAATTGAAAAAAATAAATTAATTATTAAAAAATAATTTTAATTTAAAAAAATCCCCTAATTTTTTCCAAGAAATTTACAGCAAAAATTTAAAACAATATTAAAAAAAGTAAAAATTTAATAAAATAGAATAAAAAATAAGTAAAATATATAACAAAAAGTTCTAAAATAATTCTAGAAAAATTTTAACACAAATTTAAATAAAAAAAATCTTTTAAACGTAATGAATATTAGAACAAAATTAGCTTAAATGAATAGAAAAAAATAAAAATAAAAATTATTAAAGAAAAATAAAATTTAACAACAAAAAAAAAATTAAATATTCTAAACAACTTACAAAAATTTAAAATTAAATTAAATTTTATTCATTAAAAGTAATAAAAAAAATAAAAATATAATTTCTATACTAACTTAAAGAAAATAAAACAAAAAACCTTTGAAATAAAAATATTGAATATTAACACAAAACTCAACTAAAAATAACAAAAAACTAAACAAATTAAAAATTTCTAAACAAATTGAAATAAAATTAATTGAAAAATTTAAAAATTATAACAAAATATAATATATAAAATATAATATATAAAAAATTTAAAAAAATTAAAAGCAGTGAATATTGAAAAATGTACTCAAACTAATAAAAAAAACATTAAAGAAGAATAGAATTAAAGAAATTAAAAAAATATATATATATATAAATATTAAAAAACAAAACAATACACAAAAAATAATAAAAAACTAAAACTATTAAACTTAACTAAACAAAATTGAATAAAATATTGATATTAAAAAAGTTTTATTTAAATTAATAACAAAAAACATTAAAATAAACAGAATTTTTAAAATAAAATTAAAAAAAATCAAAAAATATAAATTGTAGTATTATATATAATAAAAAATAAATAAATAGAAAATAGATAAAAAAAATCTAAAAATATTAAAATTTACTAAACACAGGCAGCTATCGGCCGTAGGCCATGATGAAGCTTAGCCATGAGTAGGAAAACTCGTCAGCCAATCAACGGCCAGCTTGTCGTCGTCGTATAAATTTTACCGCATGTTTGTTAACTGTATAATACATTGTTGCTAAATTGTTTAATATCAATAATGTAAAACTTGTTATTTGAATAGACCGTGTTGAAAATTTACTATATAAAGAGTTATATTTTCGCTGTAAATTTAAATGTCTATAAGCGGCGATAGTGATAGTGTTTGTTCTTATACATATTCGCCTGAAAATCAACATGCCGCAGAAGAAAGTGGCAATGAGGGAGCCATTAATCCTGGACGACTCATATCCCAACAATTCGGACAACGAGACTGTGATGCCAGCACAGAGTATAGTAACAGAAGCTGTTCCAGTCGAAAGCGAATCTCTTCCGAATACTCAAGCTGTGAGTGCTGCAATTATAAAGGAAACCTCGAGGAAAAGAAGGAGGGTGGACAAGGATGAAAAAGGAACAAAGAAGATGAAAGTTAAGTTGGCGCTGGTGAAGAACGAATACGAGGCGAAACGAGTAATATGTATATTCATTGATGGATCTATTAATCCCACAGAAGCAACTATTGGGCCAAACGAAAGTGTTAGGAAAGTGTTCCATAAGGAATTTAGTAACAAACATCTTAAACCTCGAATCATCCACGATATTTAGAGAAACGACTGTAAGTATGGAGACTTCATGGATCCTTATTACAATTATTATAAAAAAAACTTTAAATACTAAAAAAATATAAATAAAAAAATGTCAGACAATATTAAAGCTAATTAAAAAAAAAAAATATAAAAAATTGAAAAATGTATTTCAAAATATTGATATTAAAAAATTAAAGTTAATTAAAAAAAAAAAGAATCAATAAAAACACTAAACTAATTAAAATTAATAAAAATGTGATAATTATTATAAAAAAATTTTAAGCAATATGAAAAAATTATAAATTTTAAAATATCTATTTCAAAATATTAATATTAAAAAAAAACAATGAGTAAAAAAAATTTAATTAAACCTTCTAAACAAAATTTATACAAACATTTTTAAAGATTATATACATACATAAATAAAAAAAATTAAATTACAATATACAAGCTAAACATCAAAGAGTTAAAACAAATTTAAAAAAATTAGTATTAAATAAAAATTAAATTAATTTAAAAATAAATTAAGATTCTAAAAAATGTAAAAACCTTATCAACATTAACTGCCATATTGCGGTGGAGCCACTAAGGCACTCAATTGGAAAGAATTAAAAATAGAAACCCACTTACTTACTTATTAGCATGTAAGCCTATATATATGTACATAAGTATATACATACATATACATATGTATATGGCTATAACTACTCATGTGATTATTTATTTCACGGTTTCATATGTAAATGCCAATACGGCGAAAAACTGTTGTTATAGCAACTCGTCGCCATAACAAATATTTACGTAGCGCAAGGCGCATAAAAGCAAACCACACACACATATAAGTGTATAATGCAAATGCAAATACAAGGAAACAACCTATATATATGTATATGTATACGGTAAGCAATATTTTGCGAAAAATATACCCCTTTGCATGAAGTTCCAGTTGAAACTGCAACGAAATGAGTGAGTAAACTGGTAATTGTAGAGTTAATGGAGAAAATTACAACCTGCAACTACAACAAGTCATTCAGGCGTAGCAAAGAGGGTTGCGCTGCACCAAAAATACAATACATAGATATATGTACATACATATAAAAAAATCACAAAAGAACAATAAACCGTTAAGAAGCACAATCACGCAATCACGCTGATAAGCGAGTGCGCTATCAGTCTGTCTAAAATCGATAAGCCACCTGCCGGTTTACTCAAGCAATTTTTCGGCTGCAATTGCAAAATGTTTACAAACGCATTGAATAATTTGTAATACACTTAATTAGGTCATTTACCCAATTCGTGCATATTTGGTATTTATTTTTATCTAATATACATTAATGCTTAAGTGGGTCACGATAAGAAAAAACGTAGTAAATAAAAAAATATTATGAAATTGTTTGTGGTAACGCTACAAATAAATACATACAAACATATGAATTATTTCAAACTTTAAGCGGTTTTTCTAGTAAAAAAATACAGAATTTCAAATAAGGTTATGTCAAATGATTTATGCACAATAAATGCTGAGAGATTTTTAGTATGATGCGTTTATTATTATTTTCACTTTGAACATTTTTTTAATATTAATCATAAAACCATTTTCGGTTCCTTCATTAGCAAAAACAACAAAAAACATTAATTTCGTTTGGAACAAAGCTATAATACCCTTCACAAAGAAATAAGTTTTCATGTAAGAACTTGACTATGATCATTCAGTTTGTATGGCAGCTATATGCTATAGTGAGAAAGACTTGTTGAGAGATGGCAGCGTTGCCTTTGAAAATTATTTGTGACAAATTTCGTGAAGAAATCTCGTCAAACAAAGAAGTTTTCCATATAAGAACATGATTTTGATAAATGCGTTTGTATGGCAACTATATTCCATAATGGCTCGATCTGAACAATTTGTTCGGAGATTATACAGTAGCTTTGGATAATAATTTTTACCAAATTTTATGAAGATATCTTGTCAAATTAAAAAGTTTTCCATACAAGAACTCGATTTTGATCGTTCAGTTTGTATGGCAGCTATATGCTATAGTGATCCGATCTAAAAGATTTGTTGGGAAATTGTAGCGCTGCCTTGGGGAATTGCCTGTAGCAAATTTCGTGAAGATATCTCGTAAGATAAAAAAGTTTTCCAAACAAGGACATGATTTTGATCATTCAGTTTGTATAGCAGCTATATGCTATAGTTGTCAGATATCGGCGGTGCCGACAAATGAATATCTCATTGAGGAGAAAAGGACGTGTGCAAAATTTCAGATCGATATCTCAAGAAATGCGAGACTAGTTCGCATATATACATACAGACTGACAAGACTAAATTGACTCAGCTTGTCACGCTGATCGTTTTTAAATTGATTCAAGCCTAAGTATAAATATTTTATTACACTTTTTCACCAGCGTATAAAAGTAGCTTCTACTAGGTCCAAACAGCTTAATTAGTTGAGACAATTAGTGAGTCGTAACTTTATAATTGACTCAATTTATTTAAAGTACTAAGCATTTTTCTTTGATATCTGTCAAAAAATCGTATGATTCTGTTTGCAAATACTCCATATGTTTAAAATATAAAATAAATTCACTATAAGTCGGTTTTTCTTAGGTTACAACGTAGAAATATTAATTTTCGTCCGTCAAAACAAATGAGTTATGATTGCATTTTGACTTTTTATAGCAGAAAAGAGGATAACCTGAGCTATTTTAATGTAGTAGGTGCTTTGGATGAAGTGTCTTTCCCGCCTTCTTTTTTCCTTCTCAATAAAGTTGTTTCAAGATCAACTTATTGTCAATTAAGTGCTAATTAGGCAATTAGTTAATTGCTTCATTGTATAGTAAATTGAGAACAATTAAGAATTTTTTCTCAATCGACCAAAAAACTCATCTTGAATAGTGTCATGTGTTGAGTATAAGAAATTAGTGCAAACATGTTAGGAAAATTCCAAAAGTTTCACCACGAAATTCCTTGAAAAATCGTAGCTTTCAGAGGAGATATTTTTTTCAAATAATAGATACTGGGGTAAAAATTTATCTTTTCAATAATAAAAAAGGTAAAACGGAAATACGGAGAATCTTCCAATTTATATTAAGAGCTCATTATTGGAGAGAAAAACATTCTCTGTCTGTCTTTCAAATCAATTTTCGTAGCATAAGGTGAAAAAAGTCTATATTTTTACCCACCCAAAATTTCACTCTCTCTTAAAAAGACAGCACTACAAACTAACCAGTCTTGACTGAGATTTTCGTACATGGCAATCAAGCATAGGACACTTAGGCCACGGAAGACTTTAATAAACTTATGATTATCAAAACTTATTATGTTATTTGTACAGTGAAAGTAAGACTTCACGAATTTCTTTCTTTTACCAAAAATTTACATTTTCTAAACGCTGATTTTAAATCACCTAAACATTATTATCTAAGCACTTTCGACGCACATTTATACCACTTATAATTTATGAATGATGCAATCTCAGCCATAAATCTTGTAAATACACACAAAACAATAAAAGCCAACAAACAATACGCTGCCACAATCACTTATAAACATTTGTGATGTATCATCCAAGCAAATGACAAAATGAAAAAAGAAAAATTGAAAGAAATAAAAAGCTCGTCAGTTAAGAGATTTAACCCACACCTAGAACCCGCGTAGACAAGAGCAAAAAAGGCGCATTAAAAACTTAATCGCCATTGATCATATCAATGTCAAGTGTCACTTAGACACACACAAACAAACACCGTGGCATACAAACAAACATCACGGTATCACCGTTACACGTGTACAAATGTATTTTCAATTTTAATCCTAAAACGCAATTAATTTGATGCATTAGAATTCACGCTTATGTAAGCGCACTGTCAGCCTACGGCCAACAAACACTCAACAACAACAACAACAATACGACAAGCAATTGCAACAACAACAATGGCAGTTAAATTGTTAATACGCTGTGTTATGCAGTCAGTGTCACTTCAATTGGGACACCTTTGTAAATGTCAGCGTCATTTTCGTGGCTTAGACCGGGGGCTTTGAGGGGGACGCAAAGCAAGAAAAAATCTGAAAATCATAGAATAACGAACGAAAAGGCGCGATTCATAAATCCGTGAACGATTGCCAACAACATTGAATGTACACATAAATATGTATGTACATATGTTTGTGCGTTGAAGTTGTTTGTATACATGCTAGAAGATAAATATTTACAAAAACAAAAATTATATAGGGTGGCAACACCGACTTGGAAAATAATAATTTTTTTTTTTTGTAAATTTAAAATACACGTTTTGTAAACTAAAATTTTTTTTGTAAATTTAAAATACACGTTTTGTAAACTAAAATTTTGAAATTTTTTATTACTTTTTATAACTAAAAAATTAAAAAATTTTGAATTTTGAAAACGAGTATGGAGTTCGGAATATTATACGAAAATTTTTTGGTTAATTTTTTTCGGAATCACAATAGATTGGAGAAAATTCGAAAGTTGCTTGAAAATTAGAAGTTATATTTTAAATGACCAAACTTTTTTAATTTCTAATTTTTCGAAATTTCGATATTTGAAATTTTCGTTTTCGAAAATTATCTCTTTTTGTGTTTGAGGCGTAAAATTTTTTTCCGATATTTTAGAAGAATATTAAAAAATCCAATCGAAAAAAAAATTCGAACTTTGTTCGAAAAATTAGAAGAAATTAGTTTTTAAAAAACAAAACTTCGATATTTGAAATTTTCGTTTTCGAAAATTATGTCTTTTTATTTTTGAAGCTTAAAATTTTTTTACAAAATTTTAGAAGAATTGTAAAAAATCCAATCGAAAAAAATTCGAAAATTAGAAATTAGTTTTTAAAAAACAAAATTTTTAAAATTCAAATTTTTCAAAACTTCGAATTTTGAAATTTTCATTTTCGAAAAGTAACTGTTTATTTTCCGAAAATAAAAATAATAGATTTTGAAACAAAAATGTTTAAGCATCCAAAAATAAATACAAAATTAATTTAAAAAAAATTCAAATATTGGAAGTCTGAAAAATATAATTTTAAAAATTTATCATTTAAATGTGATGCCCACAAACCAAAATTTTCGAAAGTGAAAAATTTTAAATTTATTTTCAAAAATAAAAATTTCACATATTGGAGACTTGAAAACTAGAATTTTTCAGTTAAAGTGTTAAAAATTTATTATATTTATTATATTATGCCCAAAACCCACAATTTTCGAAAATTAAAAAAATTTATGTACATATCTTGAAAACAAAAACGTCTAATCATCCGCAAATAAAAGGATATTTTATTTCAAAAACAATAATTTCAAATGTTGGAAATCAGAAAACTAGAATTAGTGATTTCAAATTCAAAAATTTGGTTTTCAAGTTGTAAAATTAAAATTTGTAAGCAACTTTCGAAATTAAATTTCACTTGTGTATAAAAAACAAATAGTTATTTTAGCTCACAATATTTTTTTAAAATTATAATTAAAATTTGTTGCTCAAAAGTTCAATATTTCGAAAATAAAATTTCTAATCTTTGAAAACCAAAATGGAGCTTTGAAAATATTAGAAACTAATTTCTAATTTTTCAAAACAAAATGTATAAGCCTCAAATGTAAAAATTCTAAATATCCGAGATTCGAAAAATTAGAAAAGTTAATCTTGAAATTAAAAAATTTTAGTTTCCAAATATAGAATTACAATTTTTAAGCAGCCTTCAAACTGAAATTTTAATTTTATATAAAAATGGTTGTTTCAGTTCTTAAATATCAAAATATTCGAAAATAATAAATTCTAAATTTCGAAAACATAAAATTCCAAATACATATCTATACATACAAAAATTGGTCGCTCAAAAATCCAAATATTCGAAATTATAAATTCTAAATTTCGAAAATTTAAAATTCTAACTTTTGGATTTTTTTTTTGAAATTTCTTAAAAGCTTGAGAACAACTCTATAACTGGTGTTAATTTTGATTTTTTGGCCAAGAATCAATTGCAAAGCTTGTTTATTGAATCTCAGTTTACTAACAGGCGTTTTTCAACAACCGCCAATTTATTATACAACACACATACATACATATTGTAAAGGGTGATTTTTTAAGAGCTTGATAACTTTTTTTAAAAAAAAAACGCATAAAATTTGCAAAATCTCATCGGTTCTTTATTTGAAACGTTAGATTGGTTCATGACATTTACTTTTTGAAGATAATTTCATTTAAATGTTGACCGCGGCTGCGTCTTAGGTGGTCCATTCGGAAAGTCCAATTTTGGGCAACTTTTTCGAGCATTTCGGCCGGAATAGCCCGAATTTCTTCGGAAATGTTGTCTTCCAAAGCTGGAATAGTTGCTGGCTTATTTCTGTAGACTTTAGACTTGACGTAGCCCCACAAAAAATAGTCTAAAGGCGTTAAATCGCATGATCTTGGTGGCCAACTTACGGGTCCATTTCTTGAGATGAATTGTTGTCCGAAGTTTTCCCTCAAAATGGCCATAGAATCGCGAGCTGTGTGGCATGTAGCGCCATCTTGTTGAAACCACATGTCAACCAAGTTCAGTTCTTCCATTTTTGGCAACAAAAAGTTTGTTAGCATCGAACGATAGCGATCGCCATTCACCGTAACGTTGCGTCCAACAGCATCTTTGAAAAAATACGGTCCAATGATTCCACCAGCGTACAAACCACACCAAACAGTGCATTTTTCGGGATGCATGGGCAGTTCTTGAACGGCTACTGGTTGCTCTTCACCCCAAATGCGGCAATTTTGCTTATTTACGTAGCCATTCAACCAGAAATGAGCCTCATCGCTGAACAAAATTTGTCGATAAAAAAGCGCGAAACACATTTCGAACCGAACACTGATTTTGGTAATAAAATTCAATGATTTGCAAGCGTTGCTCGTTAGTAAGTCTATTCATGATGAAATGTCAAAGCATACTGAGCATCTTTCTCTTTGACACCATGTCTGAAATCCCACGTGATCTGTCAAATACTAATGCATGAAAATCCTAACCTCAAAAAAATCACCCTTTACAAACAAACACACATAAAATATTTTTTACATGTTTTTTAATTTTGTTAATAAAAATATTATTATGTGTACTTGTATACATAGAGAAGTGGGTACAGCAAGTGAATACTGAAATTCCACAATGAATGGCAAGAACTGGTTTTGCATGCATGAAACAACAACAATAACATATAGTATAATTATTAAGCGCAACAAAAGCCAACTTTACAACCGCAGCAGCAGTAAATAGTAAATAAATACAGGCATAAATATTAACATACACAAGCACATACATATGTATTTATGTATTTTCAATATAAACAAGTCAACTTAAATTTGTGATTGCAAGAATTCGCAATGCCAGACACAGATTCGAGTGCACATACATATACATATATATGTGTGT
The DNA here is from genome assembly GCF_023373825.1 of Bactrocera dorsalis. Taxonomy (NCBI): domain Eukaryota; kingdom Metazoa; phylum Arthropoda; class Insecta; order Diptera; family Tephritidae; genus Bactrocera; species Bactrocera dorsalis. The sequence continues at coordinate 59,405,243 of NC_064306.1, read as the reverse complement.
AAGTATGTGTGCTTTAAAGCTCAGCTTAGCCATGAAACGACCGCCTCCAATCGACTACTTGTTTATATAATCCACTAAAAGAGCGAACTACCCACTTACATATAGTGTGTATATACCAGCTTAAGACTCAAGAGCTGGCGCGCCATTCAATCGGAAAAGTCAATAATCATATAAATAGACATATGTACATATGTATACATATTATATACATATGTAATAGCTATGTATGTACTCGTAGAAGCTGTTAGAAAAATAAACAAATTAAAACTTAATTATTTAGCAAAAGGTGAGAATTGTCGGTACTTGAAATGTATGCAGACATTTTTATGAATAATCGCCCACCTGTGCAACTGAGTCGTGGAGCTGATGGCGATCTAAGAGATACGTGATTTGAACATATTGCAATTTTTAGATCTAAAATGAAATCAAATTTTCTGTTGAACATATTGCAATTTTTAGATCTAAAATGAAATCAAATTTTCTGTATTTTGCTATATATTTTAGATCTTTATCTAATTATTACATTTTAGAAAGTGCTCACAATCAAATGGGAAAAAATTCAGAACACAATTAGAAAACGTTCAAATTAAATTTACAATTAGAATTATAAATTTGAAAAACTTTGAACTTTTAATATCGAAATTTAAATTTTCGAATATCGAATTTTCGAATATTGAAATTTTCGAATATTGAATTTTCGAATACCGAATTTTTGAAATTAAATTTTTTTACTTTCGAAATTTAAAATATCACTGACACTCACTTTTCCCTACTGGATTTTTTCTAGTAAAAAGTTAAACTAAAGTTAAAAAATAAAACGACTTATTATAACCAAATATTTCTTTGAACAAATCATTTTGCCAATAACAAAAATTTTAGAAAATTATATTTAAGAAAATTCGAACATTATTAGAATTTTATGAAATTTTGAATTCAGAGATTAAATCTATAAATATAAACATATCTATGAATACAAAAGTAGACAATTTTTTTAATAGATCGAATTAAGCTTGTCAGACAATTAGAAAAATGTCCATATAAATTATTAATTAAGACAATTTGTTATTTGACTCAATTTAGTGTTTCAGATAAACCAGTACTCGAGTCAATTGTCGCATGTACTTTATAAATTTTAATGCAATTATTATCATAATTAACTCAATTAAACTTGGCAGATAGTTCATTAATTGAGTCAATTAGCAAAACATCTAAATAATTACCAATGTAGACGATTTGTTAATGGACTTAATTAAGCTTTTCAGATGTTTCATAAATTAAGTCAAATAGCAAAATGTCAATGTATTTAATACGTTAAATGACTCAATTACGTGTTTCAGATGAACCAATAGTTGAGACATTTATTTTCTTTATAAATTTTAATGCGATTAATTTCCTAATCGCATTAAAACTAGTGAGTATTTTTGCTAATTGACTCAATTAAGCTTTTCAGTTAGTTCACTAATTGAGTCAATTAGCAAAACATCCAAATAACTATTAATGTAGACAATTTTTTAATGGGCGCAATTAAGCTTGTCGAATAATTCTTAATTGAGTCAATTAGCAAAACATCCAAATAAGTATTAATGCAGACAATTTGTTAATGGGCCCAATTAAATGCTCCATGTAGTTCAGTAATTGAGTTCATTAGCAAATTTTCGCTTATAAAACAACCATGCGTCATCTTTAAAAATAATTTCAAGTGCACTAATGCTTGTTAGGCGTATTTTCCAATGAAAGTTATGGACGTGTCAATACAATGCTAATATTTACATATTTAAAATAGTACAAAGTGACGCGCAGATAAAGCGCTTATCTAAGTTGTGCGCGTGAACATTTTATTTACGAGTTTAATAGCTTTATTTGACATTTCATTTTTTACTCGCTTTATATGTACATATTTGGGTGCTTATCGGGGCAAGCAACCAGCCAGCTGCACTTACTAAAGTTTACGCCTCCAATTGTTAGGTGACTTTCGTAATAATAATGTAAATAAATTAATTTTTTATTAGTATTTATTTTTGTTATTGTTGCATTTGTGGTATTTTTTAGTTGTTGTAGCTTAAAAGAATGGGGACACTAAGCATTATCTCTTGGTTGTTATGGCCTTCACTACAATTAAATGAATTTCGTAAATTCATGTAAAAAATGTGAGAGATAATGAAAAAATATCGGTAAGAAATGAATAACAAAAATATGTTGAAAAGTTGGCTTGCATTTGATTAGTGTGGTCAGTTCGATTGGGAGCTAATTCACACCATGAAATAAGTTTGCTCTGTTTCGGTTATTGATAACTATTTGTATTGCTATTACGGTGACGGTAATAAACAAACAAAAATAATGCATTTTGTAAAAGAATTGAAATATCGTTTCAACTAATTTATCTATGGTCATAAATGTCTAATTTTTATATCCCTGTAAATTACAAATCAAAGAATAGATAAATATTTTTCCAATATGCTGTTCGTACTCATATTAAGTTGAACAAACCGAAAGAAAAAATTTTGTGCTAAAATGATCTCATAGTAATTACGCGATTACTCAAAAACATTATGAAAATCAAATCGCCAGTATAAAGTGTGTTTAAAAAAAAAAAAAGGGGCATTAAAGAGCAATTTATTAGTTTTTATATTAAATAAAAGGGTTTATATAGCATAATTAAAATGATCTCATTCAGGTCAAATATGCACCGAATTTTTCGATAATTCGTTGCCATTTTGAAGCTAATTTCATAATGCCACTCTCATAGAAACCTCGTTGCTATTGACAAAAAGCTGTGCCAGTTGATTTTCACAAGCTTCTTTAGGAGCGTAATTTTGATCAGCAAAATCATTCGCCATAGACTTCAGCAGGTAGTAGTCACTTGGTATCAGGTGCAAATTTTTAAGGTGAATGGATAAGAACATCCCAACCAAGCTACCGGAGTTTCTGTTGGGTCACCATTGATGTGTGACCTGACTTTTTCCTAATGAAACACAATGCTTCTCCGATTGGCTACAGCTGGTTGTTTCTAAGCGATTGCTTTCTTCGAACGGTTAAATTGTTAATATTACAGGTCCGAATCAGGAATTTGGCCGGACTGGAATAGGTCATAGTAAATGATTCTCTGCCAATTCCAACAAACACATAGCAAAAGTTTTCTGATCCTCTAACCGTCCATCCTGGAACCGCGATGCAACGACGACCGTATTCCCTTGAAGTTATCGGAAGTATTCCACTTTTCAACCCCAGTAACCATCCTCTGCAGAAATGGATCGATATTGTTGAGTTTCATCAACGAATCGCGGATAGAAATTCGGTCCATGAGGTTTTTTTTGCTTTAACTTGTATGACACCCATGCATCGAGCTTCATTTTGTATCCAGCCTTATTTAAGAGGTTCTAGATCGTTATCTTCTTTATCGCAGAAAAACTAAAATATGTGATATATGTATAATATTATCCGTGCTGATGATCTTTGTAGTGTACTCTAATACTTGTAACACTGAGTCAATCAATCAAATAACTATCGGCGAAGTTTTTTAGTACGAAGTCTTAACGTTCTAATATCATATAACGTAATGCGATCGTACTTAATAAAATATAATGCGAGTTACCAAGTACTGAAGCGGTCTATTGCAAAAATAATGGATTCCTTTTTACCAGACCTTTATAAAGGTGTTTAATCGAGGTGGCAACCAATATTTCAGAAAAATTAGAATTCTACACCCTAACTTGAGCATACTATTTGAATTTATTAAAAAAATAATCATAAAATTAGGTGGCAACTCTAAAAATATATAAAAATATTATATGCTTGAACTGGCTGCAGAAGAATATACACATAGCACCTTCAGGCATAGCTCGGTGGGTAATGGCGGTTTGGCAAGCACCGACTACATGATCCCACTTTCCAACTGGGAAAGAAGGTTCAAAGTAAACAAGAAATACATATATGGTTGGCGTAAAGGTATGCGCACAACACTCTAAACATTTATAGGGATGGATCGCATCGCATATCGGCCAGTTGCCAGTAGCAAACACCTCATGAAATAGTGGGCGAGATTGCCAAGAGTGGCGTACGGCTAAGACCCGAAAACGTGATCAATATTGGGAAATACGACGATCTGGACAGAAGAATGGTAAACTATATCAAAACCAGATGGAACGAGCTGCCTGGGTGCAAAACTGCAAAAGTTATGTGCAAAACGGTAGATCAGAAATAATTTGTGGTCCCCACGCTATGATTCACTGGAAGAAGTATCGATAATGAGGCCACAGAGTCTGTTGAAATTCTCATCAAGCGCAGACATCCTAAAATATGACTACACGTCATGGACCTAGTAACTGAACTCTATCTGGTATCGCAAAGGACCAAAAGAGGTCTCGTGTGGCTCATTTTCCTACCAAACTAGGTTAGGTTAGTTGTTTAATACTTGGAATTTTTTCAACATTAATTAATTAGAAACTTTGGTGTAAAAAATCTGATAACATAAAAAATAACGAATTCATAAACTAACATAATTAACAAATTGCGATAAATAAATAAAATTTATTGGCTAATTGACTCAATTAAAAATTTTGGATGAGAAAAATACACAGAGTTTCACCTAACTAAATTAAATGTTTCATAGTAATGGAGTCAATTAAAAACTTTAGACTATAAATATTAGTATTGGCAATTGACTAATTAGTTTTATTAAGCGGGTCAAGTAGTCAATTAATTGAGTCAGTTAGCAAATTTTTCTTATAAGTATTAATGCAGAAAATATCAAATATAAACTCAATCAAGTTTTTAAAAATTTCTAACATGAAAGTAGAAAACAAAAATGGTTTTCCTGTTGAATTAAATTATTATACTAAATCACGAACGTTTGCTCACATTCAGGAGAAAATATGCGCCGACACAGTGACATTTGAAACTTCAAGAGAAATAGAATACGCGAAACGAACGAGCAACGCCCACTTGCATAGATCACCAGCGCATAGCGGACCACAGAGGACGTGGGAAATTGCAAGCTCAGTAGTTTGCAGCGCGGTTGCAGTCCAAACTTGAGACACTTGCAAACGACAAATACTTTGAAATGCAAAATAAAACCAAATGAGCATAGAAGTAAAGAAGAAGAATGTCCAAACTAACAGAGTGTGCAACTTTTGACTGTCAGCAGAAACAAGAAATTTATACAAGTAAAGGAGCATAATGATAAATAATGCAAACAAATATTTTTCTAAAAACAAAAACAAAGCGGGCGAGCAAAATGGCTACAATGTAGAATATGGTTATTACAGTTTCATGTTGATATGCAATTTAACGACAAAAATCCGAAACGAAGAACAACAAGTGTCATGAGACAAAATACAAAAAAAAATTGAAAATATTTTAGTTAAAGAAAATGTCGCTGCAGCTGCGATTTCTACAAAGCCAAGGCAAAAGTTACTCGCACGTAGGCAGCGAGCGGCGAGTTAGCTGCAGTGCGCAGTGTTGCATGCACAGCAATTCTTACGCTAGAAGACAATTGGTAAGCCACTTTTATTGTCGCGTTTTTGTTTTAATTTATTATTTTATTTTTTATCTTTTTTGCATGCATCAAATTGCAGATTTGCACGGAAGTGCGCGCAGCGTTGACAGTTAATTTTAATGATGCACGAAATTCAGAACGCACGTGGTGCGCGAAACATAAAAACGGCAAAAGCAGGAAAAAGCAAAGCAGATGAAAGTAAGCCAGCAAGTGATATTGGTGAGCATCTTTCACACACTTTTGACAAGACATTTAAATATTTTTCTGACATTTTTACTAGCATAACAAGATAGCTTAATAAATACAAGTGGAGATACAGTGGTGATAAAAATAAATGTAATGTAAGCAAGCAATTACTATTTCAAATCATTTGCTACGTCCGATCTCACTTCTCCACAATTTTTTTCTTTGAATTAAGTGAATTGCAACAAAAGTAACATCTGATCAAATTTGACCCGGATTGACAATTTTTTCGTTTTTGGCTCTTTTTTGGAACGCCATTTGTCACACTGTTGGACAGTTTCGATGAATTTACTCATAAGCACACATCTCGCTACCAGTAATGTTGCGTTTGGTGAATGCAGGGTCCTCAGCTCGGTGTTCTTTGCAAAAGTTTCAGATCTTATGGAACGACTATAGCGCTATCTACCCAAAACATTAATCAAAATGCATTGAGTCGATCCATATGATTGTTCAGATTCTCTGCTATCACTCTTATGCTGAAATCACGATTTTTAAGCACTGCTTCTTTGACTTTTTCGATGTTAGCCTTATTGGCGAAGGTGGACTAACTGAGGTTTCGAGGACTTCACGACCTTCACTAAATGCTTTGTGCAATTGAAATACTTCTGTTCGTAACGATTCAATTTGTGAGCGCAATTTAATTGGACCAGTCCGGGTCAAATTTGATCACATGGACCAAAATATCGGAAAGGTGAGCAATGAAATTTATGCACATTTAACTACAAATAAGGATTCAATATGCTTGATAAGTTAGACTTGGTCATTTGAGCGTCGAAGATCAGACGATATGCTTTACCCTCAGAGTCTAATGAATAAAAAAATAAACCAAAGCACGCAAACCCCGCAATGAAAACGAAAGTTGTCGTTCACACGAGAATCTATGGTCTACTTTGCCAGAATAGACCAAGATTTATATCCAAAGCATACTTTTAGGATTGCAAAATCATAGTTAGACAA